>NC_091828.1:63056250-63700000 GCF_038994185.2 Dermacentor albipictus
GATTTTTGGAAAGATGGAGCGAGTGGCAGAGCTCACTTTGCCGGGGCTGATGTCCGGAGGCACGCCCGGGTCCACGCACGGGTTGAAAAGGCCGAAGTTGCCGATGGCCGCGACGTTCGGGTCAAGCTGGCTCGGCCGATACCAACGCGCCCTCATCGTGAACGAGAGGGAGAGCGTGGACCTTATGCCCTTGTCCCACATCATCTGAAGCAGCCTGCCAGAGTCGTTCTGAGCGACGAGGGCAGAGACGAGAGAGAGAGAAATAAAATCGACTAGTGGTTCTTTAATGTAAAGAACGGTTTCAATATAGATACACACACGCACATATATATATATATATATATATATATATATATATATATATATATATATATATATATATATATATATATATATATATATAGTTTAAGCACGCAATATATGCTAGATAAGTCAAGGTGCTCTCAGAAGTGCACTTTAATTAGGTGAACCAACCAAAAAAAAAAGAAAGGGTCAACCGAAGCGTTGACGCTAAAGAAGACCAGGTCTATGTACGTGCTGATTAAAATGGTTCTATTTTTACATGTTTATAATGTACCTCTCTATTCTGTCTCTTTCAGCTCCATGGTTCAGTCATTTCGTATCGTATTTGTATCGTACTTTGCGCTCAATTATGCGGACCTCGTCTTTTCTTTGGTCAACACTTGGTTGACCCTTTCTTTTTTTTTTAAAGCAAGATGCCACGCAGGCTGATCCCGGAAATGGTGCTGTCTGCGGTGAAATATAGTTAATTTTGTGGTATATTGGCGCTAAATACGCATGTGCCGTTAATTTTACCTACTCTGTGACTAATTCTCGCTTGTCTCGTTGAGACCTGCGTTTGGTCACCTTTTGCAACTCACTACGACACCGTAGAGGTGCGAAAATGCCGTTATCTCCGCATGTGTTTCCAAGATACCCACATCCGAGATACGCTAACCCGTGTCATGTCGGCAAACAAGATCCCGTCTTCAAAAACAAGGGTAAGGCGAAAGCGTCAGTGCGCTCCCAGCGTCTCGACATGAGGATTTGTGGTCTTAGGGATGAAATAGTAGATGGCATAGAATGAGGAATTGACTCCCGTCTTGCTAAATGCATATGCTCTCGTTGAGACGATGGAGAGAGCTTGTCCGTGAAGGCGATACGTTTGCGGAATATCGGAATACTGCTGTCCTCGATTTAAGCAGCAGCTATAGTGACGTAATTTGGGGATGTTTAATTTAATCAGAACGTACAACACTATCCAACAAAATGGTCATCATTGCATATTAAATTATTCACCGATTTGAAATGAAAAAATACCATTATTGTATCCGAACAAAGCAGATACAAAAGCCAGTAACAAGAACAGCTACGATTAACAGAATTCAACGTGTACTGTCGACAGGTTGAGCAGGCCACCGGCGCATGACTGATCAGCACCGTTGTTTATACTGATGTACCTGCCGCAACAGAGAAGCAAAGATTAGTGCTGCCGTCTTTCGTGTATTCGTGTTTTGCTCCTGCCTCTCTCGTTTCCGATCGTATCTCGAAAATTACTTTGCATCTACTTTTCCCACATGAACCTACATGATACGGCTAACAGCTCGTATTCTTAAGAAGTCGATGGCTTCTGGCTTGGCTTACTAGAGTGAACGGAGCTTGGAAAGTCTCGAAAACTGTTGATACGATGTAGAGATCACTTTAGTGTAGAATGAGCTGTCTGACGCTCCGAATCGTACGTGCAAATAAGTGAGAGGACAACTTTTCTGAAGATACGTGTGGTAGTACAGGTCGAGTTTTGCGCTATGTAAACGCTAAACCAATGTTTCCCAACCTAGAGAGTCTTTAATAGCAATTGTACTTAACTATGGGTTGCAGTTACTCGTCACAAAACGGGCAGCGTGATTCAGGGCTAGCTCTAATGCGGCAGTTCAAGAAGTGTGAGGATCCCAAGAAGGGCAGGCATTATTTAGCATGGGACGCACGTTATTAAACATAAAGTAGCTCTTTAATAATAGTGGTGCTTAATGAAAAATTCACCGACGATTACCATACTCCGTAATGTGAAACTAGAGTGCAGCCTTATGCGTGTTTTAATTTCGTGATATATTGGCTGGCGCTAACAATCTCTCTCATGCCGCACGTTACAAACGGAGGCAAGTGTGGCGCGACTTCCTCGCTAATCGGGAGATCGGGACAAGCACCACGTGGGTGACGCGTTGGCGCGACCAACAGCAGCCGCCGCAGGCAGACTTCCACTCATCCAGCGCTTTTTTTCCGTATGTGGTGTTGGTGGCGTCATCGGCAAACAGGCGCCGCGCGCTACTCTGGTGCCATCTTGTAGCCATCGTCGCAGCAGAGTCCGTCTTGCGCGGCACTACACTTGTCTTCTCACTCTTTCGCCATACCCTCCTACTCCGCTTTCCACCTCATGATTCCGCTGCACCCTCCTCCACCGCTTTCCTTCTCGCGCTCTTCTCGTTGAACCCCCACTGCTCTCCGCGTTTTCTCGGTTACGAGGGACGCCGACGCCGCCGATCGCAGCAGGAACGTGCGCATATTAGCTGCGCTCTAAAATTACGTTTAATAAAGTTAACAGTGTTAAAAGCTTGCGATGTGTTCCACGTGCTCTACCCACGTTCCATCTTCTGAGAAGTATACGCCATAATATACTTGTAGTTTCACTCTGTCCTAAGTGACACATTGGAATGCTCTCTCACCTGACAGTGGGTTGCACTATCAAGCCGCCACCTACAAAAAGTACATTGATGAATGTTTCTTGTGATAAAAGTCTCATCGCTCATATAATGCCCGTTAAGTGGGTCAATTGAAGGGCAAACCAAAAACACAGACACAAATAACTTCTTGACGTTAACGAATTCACTGGATTAGAGAGCGTTTTCAAGAAAAAGCTAATATAGTGACACAGAGGACATTAAAGAAGCTTGTCCCTCGCACACCAACTTATGCATAACAGGTCACAGTATTGGTCTGGTGCGATTAAGGCCAAGTTGCATAACGCAGACGTCTTTATGGATGGATGGATGGGTGGAATGAGCATCCCCTTTGGAAAGGGGTGGTAAGTTGCGCCACCAAGCTCTTGCTGTTATACTGCCTAATGTCCTACCTAGGTTAAACAATAAAAAAGATGAGAGAGAGAGAAATTTATTTACAGAAAGGCAGACAGGTCGGCCTGAGCTACAACTTGCTCTAGCCTGCTAGTCTACTCTGGGGAAAAGGGACGGGGAGGGAAAGGGCTGAGGAATGATGGTGTTATAAGGAAGAGATGCATATATGCAAATTCACAGAGTTGTGGTATCTCTAAAGCCATGCGTCCAGCACAGTGCCTTGGAGAATAGCTATAGCGGCTCTTGTTACCAGGGCTACACTGGTTGCATTTGGCCAAGGACCTAAAAGAAACTCGTCCGATAGCGGTCTCTCATGGATATTTGCTATAGAAGAGACAAGTTGCTGTCTTTCTTGCGCGTACGCGGCACACACGCAGAATATATGTTCAAGTGTTTCTGCCACCAAAAAGCATTCAGTTTGGGCTAGTATCACAGGCACCTATCATATTTCTATAACGGTTGGTGAATGCGACACCAAGGCGAATCCGGTGCACCATGCTCGTGTGGCTTCTTTTGAACTTGTGAGGCATACGAAATCTCATTTTTTCTTGGTCCCATTTGTGTAATCGCTTGTGTCGTCGATCTGATTGGGTCGAGTGTTCCAACGTAGAGTTGCGGTTTACGCGACGAAGTAGGGCGTTTGTATCTGTTCGTGAGGACGGAATGCGTACTGCACAAGCATTACCCAAAGCAGTTTTCGCTTCAGCGTCTGCCTGTTCGTTCCCCTTCACGCCACAGTGGGAGGGTATCCACTGAAAGGTGGCATTGTGGCCATTTCTAGTTGCGTGGTCGAGACTTTCTGTAATTTCTATAGCCACAGAATAATACGGACCCCGTCTGAGGACACAGTCAATCGTTTGAAGAGCTGGCTTGCAATCGCAGAATATCGTCCATTCGTCAGGAGGCTCCTCCGAGAGAAATCAAAGTGTCTCCCGGAAAACAACAAGTTCTGCGGCAGTTGATGTTGAGCTATGGTCTAGTTTAAACCGCCGAACGATGATCATATGCGGAATGACGAAGCCTGCAGTGGAGGCATATGGTGTGACAGAGCCATCGGTATACTTGTGTGCAGTATCTCCGTACTCTGTAGAAATGTGCAACAGGGTGAGTTGCCTGATGCAACGAATAGCTTTAGTAATTCCAGGGATCTGCAATGTAACGACAGGTTTAGGCAGAACCCATGGTGGCATATAAAAAAGATAACAAACGCTATAAACTACCCCAACCAAATTTTCTGAACCCCTATTTGAAACTGTGGTTTCGTACGTCTCCGTTTTTTGTCGTTTCCCTACTTTTCTTCCACCAATCCTTCAATCGTCTCTTACTAATACCTATTGCGAATGTGTTTACTTTTCAACTGCTGTCGCTGAACCCAAGTGCTTCAAAGACGCCAGTGGCCCCTAAATCGACCGCTGGGTAGACGTCTTCACATTCTAATAATACATGCCCCATAATCTCCCTAGCTTTACCGCAGCAAGCACATGCTTCTTCCGTCTTATATCTCGCTTTATAAGTGCGTGTTCTAAGGCGTCCCGATCTCACTTCGAAAAGTAATGAGCTTCCCTTTGAGTTACCACAAATTGTTTCTTTCCTGATTTCATTTTTTCCTCTTCAGTAGTTACTCATGGCAGGTTTCTTTACCGTTGCCGCCACCCATGAGATTATTTCAGTCTCTCCTCATTTCCGCTTGAACTTCTTTGTTTCTGTGTTGCTCACCTTGCAGGCCACGTACTTGCTGGTAAGCTTCCTAGTTATTTTCCTCCAATGTGAATCAATGTTTTTCCTGTGCAGATACCTGAACACTTTCCCAGCCCATTTACTTTCTTCTATGTTCCTCAGCCGCTCTTCATACTCAACTTTACTGCGAGCTTCCCTCACTTCAAAACTAGTCCAGCTCATATAACCCTGCGCAGATTCATTTGCAGGTGTCCCCTGTGAGCGCCCGATGCGAGGCGACCCACTGACCTTTGGTCCCCGTTGAGTCCCGATCGTACCCCTGATTTAAAGCAAACTACTGATATCCAAAAGTAAGTCCAGGAACCATTTCACCTTTCCACATACCATAATGAAGCACTCTGTGCTTCATTATGGCTGCATTTCTCTTCCCCTTCACTGTTGTTTCTTCCTGTGTTTCCATATATCTATTGCCTTCGTTTATGCATATACCGAGGCATTTATATTCTGTTACCCGAGGTATTTCCTGACCCTGTATCTCCACTGTCTGTTTACGGTTTTCATTGAGTACCATAACACCTGATTTTCTAACACTAAATTTCAAACCTAAATTGTTGCCTTCCTGCCCACAGATATTAGCCAGACCTTGCAAATCACTTTGCTTATTAGCTAGCAACACAATGGCGTCCGCATAAGATAAACCTGGGAGCTGCTGCTCTATCACTGTACCCGCCTGTTTGTCTGAGAAATTAAACCCGATATTACTTCCTTCTAGCGCCCTCTCCATCCTCACCATGTACATGATAAACAGCAGCGGAGATAAAGGGCACCCCTGCCTGAGTCCCTTGTTGGTATGAACTTTGTCCTCGCTCCTCATCCTTTCCGATTGAGCGCAAATGGTATTTTCTAGGTAAGTCTCTCTCAAAAGCTGTACACAACAGTCACCTAAGCCTTCCCCTTCCAGAATATCCCAAAAGATGTTGCGGTCTACGTTGTCGTTGGCTCCTGTGATGTTTAAAAAGGCTACATATAAAGGTCTGCTTTCTACTTTTGATATTTCGATACACTGAGTAAGAACAAATAGGTTATCTAAACGCCTACCTATTGTGAAGCCATTCTGAAGTACTCCCAATATGCCACTATTCTATGCCTATGCTTGAAGCTTTAATTTGATTGCCTGCATTGCTACCCCGTATATTGCCGATGTAATGGTCAACGGTCTATACGAATGAATTCTATCTTTCTGCCCCTTACCTTTATAAATTAAATTCATTCTACTTTGTTAACAACTGTCTGGTACTCGTCAATCTTTTAATGTTTTTTGCCACTGCTTTCACTAGAGCTTCCTTACTTTTTGGTCCTAGTTCATTAGTCAGCTAACGCGAACCTCGTCTAGCCCCGTGGCTGTGCGCTTAGGAATTTTCTCTTCCGCTTTCTTCCAGTGGAAATTTGTCAGCACCAGCTCCTTTTCTATTGGGGTCTCTCTTATGCTCTTTTTTTCTTCAAATACAACCTTGTCATTGCCTTAGAAAGATTCGGCTGCGATTTTTCAAATGTAATTGATTGCGGCTTCTCCTTCGAGTCTGTTTTCATCTTCGTCTAGGATATGTTGTTGTATTGTTGTTGACTTCTTGCCTAATAGTTTTATGTGGTTCCAAGATATTCGAGGTGCGCCCTTCTTTTTCTCACGTATTTCTGACAACGAACATTCACTTGCGCTTTTTAATTTTGTTGGCACCAGTATTTGAACGATAGACTTTTTCTCCCGGTATATTTCCCATTTACTGGTTACTTGATCCTGCGGCAACTGCGTCTTCTTTGCCTGCCTGTGCTCTCGAGACGCTTTCTGTCGTTTCTGTCGTCATCAGACAGTAATCGATGTCGATTGCCGGTTTCCCAGTTCCCACATCATCTGCCCTTCACACTTAGACCCTGTGTTCACGATAACGAGGTTATGTTGTTTACAAAGATCTAGCATTGACTTCCCGTTGCTGTCGGTATAGCCATCTGAATCCTGTATGTGGGCGTTCATGTCGCCTAACAGAACAATTTCAGCACCATTCCCGAAACCCTTAATATCAGCGCTTGTGCATTCCACTAACTCTTTATTCTTCCCTGTTCAATTATTTGCGGTCCACAAATACGTAACACCCAGCCAAGTTTTTCTCCCATTCACTGTACCTGATAACGAAAGATGCTCTTGACATTTTCAATTTACTCTTTTCCATTTGGCTCCCTCATGGATGAGCATTCCGACTCCCCCTCCTTTGCTTTCCGATTCAGTTCTGTTGCACCTTTCCCAAACATAATTTTCAATAACTGGCGGCTCGTATGAGTCTCTAAGGTGCGTTTCTGCAAGGTATATACCCCTATTTGTTCTCTATGTAGGTGCCGCCACCTAGTGACTCCGCGTTCAACGAAAGAGCTCAGAACCGGTGCTCCCGATGCTAAAGGGGCCCGCGTCACCCGATTTCAGAGGACATGGGCGAATACTATATAACAAAATGGGCTCCAATAACGCTGTGAAGGTGGTCGGCAGGCGAAGCTGTGTTGTAACCTGATCCGATAGACCAGTATGATGTAACCTTGAACTCGTTCCTGCCAAGCCTGGGTGCGCGACGCAGTTTCTAATGTAAAATGTAGAAGTATCACTTACCACGGACTGGAAGTAGCGCGCCGTTACGTTTGCGGGGAAATTGTATATCGAGGTAGGCATAATGCGGCATTCCGGCAGGGTGTGATCGCTGATGGAGAGGTGGCTTATGGCAATGAATATGTGCGGAGTGAATACGGTCCTGCGAAGAAAGCATGAAGAAGAACATAAAGCTTCACTTATTATCGAACGGTTTTCATAGAGCCTTCTCAGAGCCGGCAAAATTATAGTGCTGCGACACCTTTGAAAGTTCATTGTTATCGTCAACCAGTCTGTTGCAATTGTCAGAAAAAGTACTTGTTTCATCAGATTGCATGGATGCATATACTTGCATCAGAACCTACACGTATATAGGTAGAGTACATTTTTTTACAGCGAAGCCGTATATGGCTGGCCGATTCATCCGTCCGTCTGTCGCCTGTATGCCGAAAACTCCTCCTGTGCAACCCCATGCGCATGCGCGAAAAAATAAGAGGCAGCGCCAGTAGTGACGTCGTTGCTCTTCGTCGCAGCCGAGCGAGCGCGCAGCAGTTTCTCTCCGACTCCGAAATGGATAGGCCAGGCGCCATAGATACTCCTGAGGAGCAGGCAGCCTTCGATCAGCAACGATGCGAGTAGAACCTGGAATGAGCTCGTATACGCCGTGCCGATTCTGCTGCCTGGGCACAAGAACAGGCTCGTAGAGCCGAGCGCAAGCAACAACTGCATACCGAGAATCTTGCAGCCTACCAAGCCGTCATACAACGAGCCGTCAGGATTAACTCAGTGATAAAGACTGGGGCGTCAAGTTTCAGCTTCGCTGCCTAATCATCTGTACGGAGTGCTTGGGCGCTGATTTTTCTTTTAGTTCATTCAAATAAAATCGTATTTTGTTTTTTAAACCTATAGATACAAGTCTAATGTCATATGGCAGTTCCTCGCCTCAACTTCTCATTCTGGACTGGCGCGTCATCTGGAGACACTTAAAACGCACAACAGGTTCACCTTTCGTTGTCGGTGGCGACGCACCAGTGCTTCTTAGGCAAAGCGTCAATTTTCTCCGAAACCAGTGGCAACAAAATTAGAATTGAGATATGCTGTCGCCTGGACCTAGTTTATGTTACACCAGGTTATTTGAGCTTATCGTTCCTTGTTCAGCTTCGAAAATGACAGGAGGGGACACATAGTCTGAAAAAGTTATACGTCTTGACAACACCGCAACAGTACTCTGTCAGATCAGGCTGGTATGGTTGGATAAATTGAAATATACTAGCCTGAAAAAACGTACCCGAAAGAAATTTGCAAGCTAAAATTACAGTTGAGCGCTAAGTGATGCCAAACATTGTTGATTGGCAGTAGAAGGTTCTAACGTACGTACCTTTGTAATTTTCTGAAGTGAAATGTGCACCACAGATTGTGAAGGGGAAATTATCATATAGCATCGCATGGTTGAGAAGCTGACTATATATGCAATTTCCCAATTTTCTATTGTTAGAGCATGTACAATTATACATTTGTATATTGCTTTACACATTTACTCAATGCACATTAATAAACTGATTGTGGTTACGACCATCTCTTGACCAATGACATCACTGGTGGTTTCCATGGTGTATTCACTGGTTAGGGCGGGGCAAGCCCAATGTATGTCATTGCTGACGTGAATGCGCACTTATGCAGGAACGCAGGCACACTGTGCCTAGTAAACGAGAGTGGATGTGTCAAGAGATAAGTGATTGCACACAGTTTCATCAGCGATCGAACTACCGAGTCTAAAGGTCAGATTGAGCGCTATCTGGGCGTCTACTGGTAACGGCTGTGCACCCCAAATGTAGTCCTGGTTCACTGTTTAAAACACTTTATGAGGCGGCACTTCCAATGGGATGGGCCTTCGTCAGCGGTCAGATACCCGGCGCGAAAAACATATCTACATTTGACAAAAAAATTATTCGCATTAAACAAAGAATCTTAAGACGCGAGCGCACTAGTGTATTGCCTTTTCTTTCATCTATGTCGTTTCGCCCTTATATTACATTTCTAGTACGGCAATATGACGCTCATGAAGCGCCTCTCAAGTGGCCTAATCGGAAATTTCGGTTATGAACTAGCTAGAGGTTGTAACAATTCCAGGAGGGGGGGGATAGATATAGCCATAATTTTTCAGAAGGGTTCGATAATAGTGGAGACAAAAGCAAATTCATCAACATGCATAATCAATTTAATTTGGTGTATATATGTGGAACTCAATAGACCCCTTGCATAATGCCGACAATCAAGTGCCAACATTGGCTCTCCGCCTCCATCATGAAGGGCATAGGCGTGCGGCCGTACGAACGCAGGATGGGCCTAAAAACACCATTTTTTTCATGCTAACACATTAAAAATAACGGCATAACACTCGTCCTCGGAATAGTTTTCGAATACATCGAGGGGACGCCGTTCACTCACTTGAATAGATCCAGTAGTTCCGGCCACTGATTCTCGGGCAGCGGCATGCCCAGTACGGTGGAAGGCTGGATGACCGAGAAGTTGGCCTTCTTCTGCCAGTACTCATCCAGGCTCTGCGTATAGTGCAACGGGGTTCAACAGCGCTTTCTTCTGTCATTGAAGCCTGCTCAGCTGTGTCATTGCTCACGCTACAACGTGTTGGCCGCCATTCGATTCAACGTTCCTTACTATCACGCTTCGACTCTGGAAACCTGAGAAGAGTTGAGAGCCGATTGGAGCTGGTACACATTTTTGAAGGACTACAGAATCGGCGTACGACGGACGAAGCACGCTGAAGAAACACAACGCGGGAATTGACTCGCCAATGAATTTTTATTGGGAATGCATTGAGTAGATGCACACGAACAATACGCGTGCGCCAGGCAGTGCGAAAAACAAGCAAATGAAGTATAGCCCCACATTAACCCTGTCAACGTATGCAAAACCTCAGCGGAAAACTCAGCGGCAGTGCCCACAGGCTCTCCTGGTTTGATTGATGGGGCTTAAAGTAACCCCTCCTGCCCCCCCCCCCCCCCCCCCCCCGCGAATCTGCTCAATGGGCCGCGAGACACGCTGGGGTGGATGCCTCCGGAATACTTTGGACCACCCGAGCAATGAGAAACGTTTGATTACTTCAAACTGGTATAAGCTATTCTTCCAGAACTTCCCTTTCATGTATTTAGCCAGGCATGGTTAGGTCAGTGGCAATGAAATAAACGTAGAACTCCACCTTTCCCAACTCTCGCGTCGCGACTGCAGTGCCGAAAGGTCCTTGTGACGTCAAGAACTTAGAACTATTTTATCGTATTCGGGTCCACTTTCGTTCAGGAGAGGTTTTAGAAACCTGCTAGGTACAATGTTTAAAACTGTAAAGTGCTATGCAAGCTTGTTTATCGATAGATGGTTAACTGGACTCGAGCAAACGCTGTCAAAATCAGTGACGCCACGGGGAGATGGTGCGGTAATGCCAATGCAGGGACGCCACCCGTCTTTCGCGTTTGCCTCACTTGACGATGATGATGATGATGATGATTCCCCTTTGAAACTGGGCGGTGACAACTAGTCACCCAGCCTGCTTTATGTAATAAGGTATGCTATACGTGCATGCTTCTCATTCTAGCATTTTTTGTCTGCAGCGCCCTAATCTTTTTTTTTTACCTTCCTGAAAAATTCTTAACTACGTTCTGGCCAACCAGGAGCGTCATCTCGCGATAAGAGTGACCTCTATGCTGTTGAATAAGTGTCATTTACTAATACCGCTTGACATATTTCACCTTGTTTAGGTGTAGCGGAGCTCAGAGCCAGTGCTCCCGAAGATAAACGGGCCCGCATCACCCAATCTCAGAAGACATGTATCGCCGACTACTAACAGAAAAAAAAAAGAGTGGCTCTGCATCAGCTGGCCGACCCCCTCCACAGCGTGGATTGGAGTCCAATTTTTGTTTAGTAATCGTCCATGTCCTCCGAGACTGTCGCTTCAGTGTGCGTCGATCGCGGTACGCGGGTGTTTTCAGCGACCGCCCTTGTCGGAATGCAGTCGCCTTGGCGGGCGATCGAAACCGAGATCTCGGGCTTCAGCAGCAGAATGCCGTAGTCACTGAGTCACCGCGGCGGCTCTTAACGTTGTCATTCTTCTTGCAATATCTTCAGCCTCTCTCATAGTGACATGCCGACAAGGCTATCTTAGCTTTGTCCCGACGACAGAAGACTCGATTTCTCCTCGTCGGGTGGAAATTGTTCATCTTATTTTTGCAACGCACAGCGCCATCATTTCATGCGTGGCCATGACTCCACGTCTGAGACGTGAAGGATGCTGTATAGGGGGTGTAGTCTGTTGCTACACAGCTTCTGCTCATGGCGGAAGTAAGAAATCTCGAGAACAAGCGGTATAAAGGACGGTATACGAACGATGGACACCAGCAATCTCGGGTTTTCTCGAGTGCGGTGTGAATGCGAGTCTCAGGATTGCTGGCACCCTCAGTGTTCAGATTCCGAGGCATCAGCCGCGGGTAGGACAACTCACATGAGAAGCGTGCAACTGACGCCACGACCGCTGATTGGACGTCGGCGCTAGCGGCCTCATTCTTTTGCCTTTCTTGTGTACTGCGCCCCATTCCTGTGCTGCTGCCCGACTCTGACGAAACAGCGCGAACACGACGCACACAAGAGGGCAAGACGCAGACAAAACAACAAAAAAAAAACAGGAGGAGCGCTGTAGTAACGAACGGTTGCTTTATTGTTTCGCGTTTTACTGCTTCGTGTGCCTTGTTTAAACCAGCACAAGTTATCACAATCCTGCTGCCTTAGTCTGCCGAACAACCCAACAGCTCGCGTTCCATGTACACTTATATACCTTCTGCGTAGACCCATCATATACACAGCCTCAATCGTGTGGCTATGGGACTAAGCCGTCGCGAAACAGTGACGGTTGGGCCGAACTTCGTGGAAGTAGGTCTCGTTTTAGGTCGTTTTTATTTTCTGTTATTTCTTTTTTTTTGGCGGGGGGGAGGGTTGTTGTCTGGCGGGGGGGGGGGGGGGGGGGGTACGCGTGACTCACTTTGATGACGGTTAGCGCATCCTTGATGTCGTTTCTCGTTATGTGCGGGGGCCTCATGTTTGCGACGCCGTACTGGTACATCTTCTCCTTCCAAGTGTAGTCGAGGTTTCGTCGAAACTCGGGCGTCTGGTACTCCCTCAACAGGTGCCCTTTGCTGAAACAAAACGTGAAAGAAAGAAAAAAAATTATATTGGGAGAAGATATATCGTTGTAGTGTCGTATAAGTCGACTCATAATGTCAAAATGATTATTAAATGTTGGCATGTGACTGCTCTTCTTCTCTTCACCGCTGAGCAGTACATCATGATGTAGCGACCATCCCTCACTTCGCCCTGCCTCGCCGCGTGGTTCATTGCCCCTGGCTCCGGCAATCCAGTAGCCTCGCGGTGGGGGTCATTGCCGCGTGCTCTTTCTTTACAAAGACTTTCGCCACTAATAATAGAATTATTGAAACGGCAGGCAACCACAACGACATGGCACTGTTGCCAGATCACAGCAGCGAGTAACGCGATGCGATAAGGACGTATTAACTGCGTAGTTGCAGTGAACAAGCCGCTTTTATGTTAGGTTAGGTCATTTGTCGCCGGTAGGAACCGAGCCTACACCCTAAGCATATACGCGTGCGCTGCACTACATTGACTGTTCGGTTCGGCTCCCACCAGCGACAAGTTATCTTTTCGCCTACTTTCATTTTTCTGTCCTGCTTATTTTACACATATCAATTTCGACCCCAGGTAATGACCCCTATGCTTTCCTTATATATATATATATATATATATATATATATATATATATATATATATATATATATATATATATATATATATATATATATATATATATATATATATATATATCAGCGCAACTCTATATGTGTGTTTATTTCTCGTTAAATTGGTTGGCAAATGTGTCCCGTACGGCACATTGCACACCGAGCCAGTGTGGCGCGACTGTCTCTCTAATTGGGAGATCGCGACAGGCAGCGCGCGGTGACGCGTGGGTGCGATTCGCAGCAGCTGCCGCAGACACATCTCCCAGACGACGCGCGCAACTATGGCGCCATCTCGTAGCCGTCGTCGCCGCAGTGCCCGTCTTGCGCGGCACTACGCTTTTCTTCTCACGTTTTCACCACATCCTCTCATTCCGCGTTCCTCCTCGCGCTCTCTTCGCTATCGTCGTCTTTCATCCGCAGCTGTGCTCCGTGTTCGCTCTTTCGCCTTTCGCTGCGCTCTTCTTTCGCCCGGTTACCCGTCGCGGTTGCTCAGTGGCTGTGGTGTTCTTCTGCTGAACACGAGGTCGCATCCCGGCCACGGCGGCTGCATTTCGATGGAGGCGAAATGCGAAAACACCCGTGTACTTAGATTTAGGCACACGTTAAAGAACCCCAGGTGGTGAAAATTTCCGGAGTCCTCCACTACGACGTGCCTCATAATCAGAGGGTGGTTTGGGCAGGTAAAACCCCATAATTTAATTTTTCTTCGTTCGCACGGTTACGTCTACGACGCTCGCCGAAGGTACAGGTGTCTAATGCTGTTCTCTAAAACACTCAGACGGGAGGAAACTCGATTGGGTGCAACACTCACTCAAGGGCGAAGGAGATGCCCAGCAGGATTTCGATGAACAAGAACTGGCGGCGCGCGAAGTGACCCAAGTCAATGTCGAAAGGAACGGGCCCGGGCGTTGGAGTCTTGTTGACAAACGGGTGATCCCCATTTTTGTAGACGGACTCGTAGAAGATGAACGTGCAGATGCCGTCGGCGGGCAGGTCTGCTACGGCTTCAATGTACGCCTCGCTGCTGGTGGTGCAAACCAGCGGGTGCTCGAGCTTTCTGGGCTTCTCTGAAACACGGAGCGAAAAGTTCAGCATATCTAAGAACAGTCTGACCTCCCCCACTGAACGCTCCGACTCCTGGATAGCGATTACAAATTATGAGGCGGCTATACCAAGTAAGTGTAGTAACTTTAGCGGCCGTGCAGATTTGTAAGGATTCGTTAACTAAATTAACAAGCACGGTGTCACGCGCGCGCAATCTCACTCGATGCGCGCGGACACTTGCTGTCGAAGCGCTGGCGTTATGAGTGCCAGCAGCAGCGAGGGCATTGTCCTTCGTGCTGCCTCGCGCTTCAAGACGAAAGTAAGCGGCGAGAACACACCGCGCACGAAGCCATCAGCCCACGGCGCGCCTAGACTCTGCGCTGTAAAATAATTTACACATGAAAAAGTGAAAAAGGGTGTAAATGTGTCAGTAGCTCACACCCTTAGGAAGTTGGTTATATAAATCACACCCTAAGGTTGTGAGTTATAGACACATTTACACCCCCTTTCACTTTTAAGGGTGCAAATTATTTTACACTATGTACCCACCGTAGATCGCTTTCAAAATAGGGGCCGCGCGGCCGCGTACAGTTGCGTCAGACGCAGCTGCCGCCGGTGTTGAACGCACTCCTGCTTCTTCGCGCCAAAATTTTGCGCGCTGTACAAGTCAGCACGCTTCCTCCCCTTCTTCCTCCCATGCGCGCCCGAGGTTGAGCCACCATGCTTCTCGGTTAACCCTCGCGCGCTTTCACTCACCCTCGTGCACCATCAGCATAAGGCGCGCGGCCGCGATGTTATAGCACGCGGACTTTATACGGAACATCACGGCGATGGCGGAAATTTGCCTGGCGTGCCCATATAATTGCAATAAAACGTAAAGCCCCTGTATTTGCTAAGCGCCAAGAGAAAAAAAAATGTTTGGTTAAACGCTACGAGGCGCGCTACATTTAGCGGCGGTGTGACATCACGCCCAGACCGCTAGTGCGCTTTCCGACGCACACGAACCGGGCTTGCGCGCCTTGTGTTTTTTTTTTACCACGTCTCGCGAAGAATGGCGGTTTGCATCTACAAGAGATGCGCGCCAGCACGCGCCATCTTGCCTTTCGAGACATGGTCTCGTACTTCGTTATTGACAGAGTGCGCGCTGAAGTTATCTTCCGGTTGTGTTAACTCCACGGCGACATCAAAGCCGCTTGCTACATTTGGAGGATCCCAGGTGCTTTACAAGAAAGTCGATGCCAGCGCCGCCACTCGACAGTGGTCACACTGCGACTCATTGGCACTCCGTGACAATTCTTATGAAACATAAGAAAATAGCGCCGTCGTCAGCCGACAGGCGGCGCTAGCTCTGCTCAACACGACACGCGGAAAAGGACAAAGGGAAGCAGAGAGAGCTAGGAAAGAGTGAAAGGGTGATTATCGCCAGCGACTCAAACCTGGCTAAGTGCTCAAAAGCAATTGTGGAGAGGGTGAAAGGCGATAAAAGAGTGGCGGTAGGGGCATTTCCAGGGCGGACAGTGGGTTCTGTCAAGGAGCGAGCAAAAGGAAAGCTCGCGGAAAATGCCTGCGTGCGCAACCTTGTCGCAGCAGCAGGTGGCTAAATGACATCATAAACAGGGTAGGGAAAGGACTAGCCCAGCGCTTGGCAAAGGGGGTGGACGACTTGCGCCAGCTATCCCGTCAGGTGCAGATGGGGTGTGCGCGGTGCCGGAAGTGCCTCTACGTGACAGTCACGTACAAAGAGCCGTAGTGGCTGCTATGAGGCAATATGGAAAATGAGCCGAGAGAAAGGCTCCGAGGTTGTCGAAGTAAACAGGGAAGTGAGAAGGTGTGGTTGTTTTAAACGAGACGGGATCCACTTCAATTACAGGCCGGCACGAGAAGTGGGCTGGTGACTTGGGGGTCATGCGGCTTCTTTTTTAGGGGACCCGCGGGTGCTCACGACGCCTGAGTAGGTAGCAATGAAGAAAGTCCCCTAGGGGAACCTCAGAAGAGCATTGTCGTCGGTAACAGAAAAAGGAGGAAAGGAAGAAAGAGAGCTCGCCATGCAATAGGCTACATAAACATGCAGGGCGGCAGAAGAAAGGAAAAGTGGGCAGAGATTGAGGACCAGTTAAATAGAGAACAAATAGGGCTGTATGCGGTTACAGAAACGCACCTTAGAGACTCAGAAAAGCCACCAGTTATTGAGAATTATGTTTGGAAAGAGTGCAAGAGATCTTGGTCGGAAAGAAAGGGAGGCAGAGTTGGAATGCTCAAGCATGAGGGAGCCAAATGGAAAAGAGTAAATTCAAAATGTCAAAAGCATCTTTGGTTATCAGGTACAATGAGTGGGAAAAAAAATCTTGGCAGGGCGTTGCGTATTTGTGGACCGGAAATAATTGCATGGAGAAGAATAATGTGTTAGTGCAATGCATAAGCGCTGATAATAAGGGTTTAGGGAATGGTGCGGAAATTGCCCTATTAGGTGACATGAATGCCCACATACAAGATTTTTATGACTGTACCGACAACAACCGGAAGTCAATGCTAGGCCTTTGTGAGCAACATAACCTCGTTATCACGAGTACAGGACGTAACTGTGAAAAGCAGATCACGTGGGAAGTGGGAAACCGGCAATCGACCATTCATTACAGTCTGATGAAAGAAAAAATTCTTGATAAGTTGAGAGAAATGGTCACTGATGAGGAAGGGTATAGCAGCATAAGGAGTGACCATAAACGCATCATTTCGTAAATGGTAAATGTAGTTGGGAAAGAGAGCAAGGAGCGCAAAATGGCCAGTCCGAATTTGAACCTTAAGAAACTGCATTTTTAGTCACTAGAGTAGAGGCAGAACTCATTTTACGGTAGTGCTCTTACCGCCCCAAAATTTTCTATGGGGCTGTGACCCAGTCAAGCCGTTCTGACAAACAGCTTGTTGTCAGTGCTTCTTTCTGTATCATTGACAGAAGGAAAATAAAGATTGATTGATTGATAGCACAAAAATTATCGTTGAGCTGGATTACTTGGACATACCCCTGGAACTTGTACAAGAGGTAAACGTTCAGAATTACGTATCTGCTTACTGTTCCTATTCAAAATTTTGGTGTGTAACTTTAGGGCGCAAATTAAAGTTTACCCCACAAAGTCCGTAATTTCTCGGGCCATATACATTTGGAAGAAATCTTGCTCCAGAATTGTGATGACCGCTTTTTGTGATGATAAGCGGACGGGTAAAAATACTTTTAGTTCCTCTTACTATAACAACAAATAGCCTTGTTATGCATTGGAGTGGATAAATAACCGAATAAGTGGAACTCGGATGTATTCTGTCGCACATTTATTGAATGAGTACCACGAAATTGGTTTTAACCTCTGTATTCGTTTCAAGTGGATATGGTTTGCGATCTCAAAATTTATATAAAGACCGTAAATATATTGTCACGTGGTAATGACGGCCGAGGACACAGCAATAAAGCCGAATGGCGAAACTGAATTCATTGGGCGAAGCTGTGCCCACAAAAACCAGGTTACTCAAAGCTCAACGAAAACAGCGAACGCAGTCACCGATCGTCGAAAACCAAACCAGCGGGCCAAGCGCATCGGCTTTTATAAATCAGTCGTTGAATGTTGCAGAGTAATCGCTGCGCGCGCGTGCCTTCCGCGAACGTCTCCACTATTCGCCTCGCGCATACATGCAATCAAGCTACACAAGGTTCGGTGACAGCCAGCAGATGCCACCATCGATAACATTCCAGAAACTTCCGATACATGCAGGCGCGTCCTGCGCTGTGTAATAACATTAGTTAAGCGGTGAAACGTGGTTTCCCGATAAAGAAGCACACGTGTCAATACCCTCCCCTCTTGAAAAACATCAACCCGATGCTGCAAACGAACGAATGTAATAAACAAATACGCCGGTAGCCAAGAATCAAAATAAGGAAGTTTGTCAGTATCCGTAAAAGGGTCTAAGTGGCACCACGGGGGCCACTTCAGATCGAGCGCGGCACCACAGTCAATGCGAAATGCTATCTGGCACGGCCTCATATTCCAGTTCGCGAATACGTCGGATGAGCTTGTCGGAAGCTCAACGAAAGCGGCGAACACAGTCGGTGATCGTCGAAAATCTTATCAGGGGGTCAGAAGCTACGTCGGAGTTCAATCACTGGGCACCCAGGCCCTGCGCGTGACTATCACAGCGGCCGTGCGGAAAGAGCTTAAGAAGTTGTTCCCTTCATCAAAGCCTCAAGTGACTTCGATTGCTGACGTTGCAGGCGAGCACATACAACGGTCACTCGGAGTCTCTCAATCGTTGCAGCATCAGCCAGAAGTGATCACGTACGCTGCCGTAGGCGGCCACCCCGTTTTCTCTCCGCATCCGCGCCAGGGCCCGGTAACACCGCGGTTCTGTCGTCCGCCGATGCTGCCGCATGCACGCTAACCTGTCGCCGCGCCCAGCAGGCCAAGAAGACCTACGTTTGGCGCGCCCCCACCCCTGTTCACTGTTACCACTGCGGAGAAGCGGGCCAAGTATACCGTTGAGGCCCATACTGCGAGAGGGGTCTACAAGGGTTCGCGGTCAGCGCGCCACGTCGACAGCTTGGCGAGGGGCCACGCGACATCGCTGACTGCATTGCCAGAACGCAGTGGAAACCCCGACGACCTTCACGTTCGCAGTCTCCAGGATGGTACCTGTTGCCTCAGCGCTGACCATACATTTGTCCAGCCTGAGGCCAGACCATGAGCGACTATCCGAAAAAGAAAAAAAAAACAGCAACCGATCGAGGTCCGGTTTCTGTACGTCACAATGAAGAAGATACTCCGCCACCGACGATGAGGCTTCAAGATCTATTTCGACGACGCAGCAACGACACGCCGTCATCCAGACGAAGCCTGGAAGCCAAGGATACGCCGACAAAAGACGACGTGAGCGGCCTCGGGTCAACGCGACACAGCCGTTATACCTTACTGCAACCGTATACCTTACTGCAGCCGTTATACCTTACTGCGGCCGTAATACCATACTGCAAAAGAAGACAAAGAATCTCGACGTGCTTCTCGACGGCCACGATGCCAGTGCGCTTGTAGACACTGGAGCCGACTACTAGCTCCGTCATCTCTGGATTATTTACCCCCAATCTAAAGTCAGGACTGCATGGGACAGTCCTCAATTTCAGACAGCTGGACGATGCCTCTTAACGCTGACGGGAATCGCATGAGAAGAATTACACTCATGTATTTCTTGAAGGAACATGGCGCAATCATCGACCTGAGGTCGAAGTCGTTAGCGCCGTCTACAGGCCAAGTGATACCGATGGAGAGGGCTTCCAGTGAGCGTGCCTTGAGTGCACTTGAGGACCAAATGAGCATCCCAACTCACTCCACCATCGTCATTTCTGTCGGCAGGGAAATACCCTCATACGTAGAAGGCGTCGTCGAGAGCGACTATTCTCTGCTGCTCGGCCGTGAAATTTCCGTCGCAAGAGAGATCACTCGACTGCACAGATTCAAAGGGAAAGTCATGCTGACAAATTTCAGCCAGGATTTCAAGCACATCAATGAGAGCGTGACAATATCATACATATAGGAAATTGTGGAAGCCAGCAATGCGTTTGTCCTTTCGGATTCTGCCACACCTACCCCGACGAATACGGTTCCTGACCCAGACTCCTATATAAATCTAAGTCTCTCTGTGAGTAAGCGACGTAAGACAAAAATCTAAGTCTCTCAGTAAGTAAGCGACGTAAGACAAAACCAACAAGGCCGGTGGAATTACATCTGATCGAGCCTCCTTGATACTATTTTAGCAGAATAGGATGGATCGTTTGGGCCATTGCCAACGTCAACATCTGGAAAGAAGTGGACCGTGGTGGCGGCCGACTACCTTAACCTCGAAGCCAAAACGAAAGCTCTGCATAAAGGTAATGCAGCCGAAGCGGCGAAATTCTTCGTTGAGAACATCCTGCTGCAGCATGGTACTCCAGAAACTCTCATCATCGACAGAGGAACGACCTGCACTGCAGAGCTGACCCAAACCATATTGCAATACAACCCGACAAGCCACAGGAGAGCGACTGCCTACTACCCCTAGGTGAATGATCTTATGGGGCGGATGAACAAGACCCTCACCGGTATTCTTGTGGGGTGCGATCTTGTACGCGTTCCAAAATAGAACGGAGGCGGTCCGTTCCACCGAGCCGCACACGGTTGGTCAGTTTGAACGGTGAAGAACGCCATGACGTCAATTGTGAAGTGATATCTGCTGCCAATCATTCCGTGTTATCTGCTATCGGACGAACGCAACGGAACGGACCGCCAATTTCACGACGGAAAAAACGGACCGCCTCCGTTCGAGTTTGGAACGCGTACAAGATCGCACCCGTGATGTACGTGGACGTCCAGTACAAGACGTGGGATGCAGTCCTGCCGTACGTAACTGTCCCTTACAACGCGGGGGTGCAATAAACAACACATATCATGGGGCGCAAGATGGTTTAAGGCAGAAACCGCACGGCTCGACGCCGTGCTGCTGGGCGTCCCTGACAAACATAATATCGATGTCGCCGCGTGTGAGCGCGCCGAAGAAGCTCGGCAGCTCGCCAGCCTTCACATGAAAAACCAGAATACCGACAGCCCGCACTACAATCTTCGACGACAGGACGTGGAATACAAGCCAGGTGACCTTGTTTGCATTTGGACTGCGATTCGATGACGATGACTTAGCGAGAAGCGTTTACGAGGCTATTCCGGACCTTGCAAGATAATCCGACGTATCGGCGCATTTGACTATGGGGTCATGCTACACGGCATTTCGCAATCACAGTGACGCCACGCATTACCTGAATTCGTCAAAGTGGAGCGTCCTATGCCTTCCTTTGCCAGCTGATGAACCTCGAGACTTACTTTTCTTCTTATTTTTTTTTACTACGCGTAGTTTCCTTTTGGCTTTCATGTTTGTAGCATCGAGATGATTTGTTTAAGAGGGCGGTATTGACACGTGTACTTGTTTGTCGGGCGAGCGCATTCACCATCTAACAAATGTTATCGCTCAGCGCATGAACGCGCCTGCAGGTCGAAGTTTCTCGAATGACATCGATGGTTCTGCCCGTTGTCTTTTGTCGCCGAACCTTACGTAGCCTGAGTGCATGTCTGTGTGATGCGAACTGTGGACTATTTTGTGAAAGACACGCGGGCCAGCGGCGATTACTCTTGACTTCGATGGCTCCTGTCGAAAATCCGACGCGCTTGACCACCTAGACCAGCCGATCAGCTATCGTTCTTTGAGTGTAGCCTGTTTTTGAGGGCACAGGTTCGCCCAATAAAGTGCAATTTTAGTCTTTCATAGTTTTGCGCCGTTCTTCATCTCTACTACGTCTCTCTCTGTCTCTCTCTCTCTCAATATATATATATATATATATATATATATATATATATATATATATATATATATATATATATATATATCTGCGAAGACGGCACTATGGTACGTACGCCGTGACGTAAAATTTGTTGGCTCTTGCGTCGGTCCCGGTGGAGGTCGCGTAGTAGACGGTTTCGTGGTTTTTGGCCTTGGTGCGGTTGGGGTGGCTTTTTGCGTAGATGGTCGCAATGGTGGTGGTCGAGTAACCTTCGCTTGCGTGGTTTGTGGCGTTGGTGCTTTTCGGGTGGCCTTCGGTGTCGATGCTTTCTGTGGTGGCGGAGGGGCAATCATTGGTTTCGTGGCTTGCGGCGTTGGCGCTCCTTGGGTGACTTTTGGCGTCGATAGATGCGGTGGGGGGGCAGTCTTCGGTTTTGTAGTTTGAGGCGTTGGCGCGACTCGGGTGGCCTTTGACGTCGATGGTCGCGATGTTCGGGTAACCTTCGCTTTCGTGGTCTGTGGCGTTGGTGCTTTTCGGGTGGCCTTCGGTGTCGATGCTTTCTGTGGTGGTGGTGGGGTAATCTTTGGTTTCGTGGCTGGCGGCGTTGGCGCTCTTTGGGTGACTTTTGGCGTCGATAGATGCGGTGGGGGGGCAGTCTTCTGTTTTGTAGTTTGAGGCGTTGGTGCGACTCGGGTGGCCTTTGGCGTCGATGGTCGCAATGGTCGGGTAACCTTCGCTGTCGTGGTCTGCGGCGTTGGTGCTTTTCGGGTGGCCTTCGGTGTCGATGCTTTCTGTGGTGGCGGTGGGGTAATCTTTGGTTTCGTGGCTGGCGGCGTTGGCGCTCCTTGAGTGACTTTTGGCGTCGATAGATGCGGTGGGGGGGTAGTCTTTGGTTTTGTAGTTTGAGGCGTTGGTGCGACTCGGGTGGCTTTTGGCGTCGATGGTCGCAATGGCCGGGTAACCTTCGTTTTCGTGGTCTGCGGCGTTGGAGGTTTTCGGGTGGCCTTTGGTGTCGATGCTTTCTGTGGTGGCGGTGGGACAATCTTCGGTTTCGTGGCTTGCGGTGTTGGCGCTCCTTGGGTGACTTTTGGCGTCGATGGTTGCGGTGGGGCAATCTTCGGTTTTGTGGTTTGAGGCGCTGGCGCGACTCGGGTGGCCTTTGGCGTCGATGGTCGCAATGGTCGGGTAACCTTCGCTTTCGTGGTTTGCGGCGTTGGCGCTCCTCGGTTTGGCGTCAGTGGTTGCAGTGGTGGTGGTCGGGTAACCATTGGTGTGAAAGGAAGTTGTGGCTGGGGAACTAGTGTGGTCTTCGGCGTTCGTAGACTTGGGGACGGTTGCACACCCGGTATGTGTGGGGCCGGAGGTACGGTGGGCGAGCGACGATGGTTGGTCTCTGAATCTCGCTGGCCCACAGGCGGCTGTCTTGGGGCAGATCTCACAGCAGTTGGTCTCTGGAGAGGAGGCCAATTTTGAGGAGAAATTGTAAATCACCATCATGACAATGAAAGGTATGTTTATAATCAGTGTATTTATTTATGGGCACCGAAGGGCGAAGTGCACTCCCATAGGCATCATACTTTGGTCATGCACCAGCTCACATCGTATCTTTACTGCCTCCAAATAATCTTAATTCAACCACTGCATCCGGATCACGTACCTGCGCGACATAGCCTGCCTTTTGTTGCTACACAATTTGTCATTCTAACTTACCACCTAATACTTGTCCTCATTTTGACATGCCCTTGGTTAATCTAGTTTTCCCCGAATGTAAGCCAGAATATTGGATACTCCCACTTGCTCCCTAATGCACGCCGCTGTTTTCCTATGAAAAATTATTGTCATTAAATTTTGGACACATATTGTCACTTAGTACGACTCGCAGAAAATATGGGATCTGTTATAATACGGATATATAATAACAATATTACGCAGCCTTCTGTCTCAGGCTTAAACGTGAATGCTCGCAAACTGACGCAGTAATGCAGCAATTTCATATCTACATTGACCGCATGGTATCAATCACACTACGAAAATGTTGCGGAAGGTATAATAAAGTAAAAAAAAATTACATTTATTGTGAACGCTTCACAGTTACCAAATATGTTATTAGATCACATACGGTGAATAACCCTCAATGCGCCGTTTTTGAAAACATAACTATCCTTCAATTGGGTTATCAAAACCATTTCTGACGTAGGAAAGGGAAATTTCGATGATGGAATATTTTGCAGTCCTAAGAATTTCTAATGGTTGTGATGCTTTCTCTTCATTGAATCACAGTATTTCCATGCTATTTGCATATGTATGCTTCAGTGCGAAGTACCCGTTTGCTTCAGTACCCGTTTCCGATATTTGTGCGTGTCTATAGTAGACGAGTTATTTCCTTTTACCTGTCATAGTTCTCATCACATATCTCGCATAGAAAAAGATGCGGTCCTTGCGGGCGGCTAATCTGATTACACGTCCTCCTAGCGAGACGTAGGTGTGGGCTTCGTGACAAAGCTTATAGTTTAACATAGAACAACTTCAGCTGTGTACTTGTACTCTGGATCGAAAGCGGAATGCCTACTGGGCCGTCTTTTTTTTTTCTACTTTCACCAAATGGGCAGTGCACAATGACACCAACCAGGTATTTCAGTTTTTACTGATGTGTTCAAAAGCTGTCGGGATTTAGGTGTACCGCTTTATGAGCAAACTCACCGGCTCTCGTGGAATGCTCTTGGTCGCTCCACCGCTGCTCGACCCTCCCGAAGGTACAACACGGCCGTAAGTACCTGTCTCATCACTACGGTCTCCGTCGTCATCTAGGTCGCTGTCGCCTGCATAAAAGGAAAAGCAGGAACATCCAGCACAAATTGAGTCACCCAATTGTGATTTACGAATGCACTCCCATATTCGCATGCACAAAGCCTTCTAGGGAAATTATGGATAGGTTTGCCTTAATGTATGGAGTTTGAGGGGCATGCACTTGTGAGGACAAAATATTCTTTACATGCCAGTGAGGTAAGGTGCCCGCCAGCGACATCTGAAGGATGTCGCCTGCTGTTCACTTGGCACCAGGTCTGTCCCCTTGATAGGATCTTACAATTTGAATCATTTACAAACTAACTTACGCATCTTCACCATAAGGTTTGTCTAGCCTGTCTCTGAATATAACCCTTTCTAAAGCGAAAATTGCGGCAGAACGCATGTGACGATGAATATCGACGGTAACGCGTTAGAATTAAATTATTATAGAGACACAACGTACGGCACGCCTGAAACGGCCAGTGTCGGAGGCATTTACTGCGGCGGGACTGCTATTTCACATTGCCATAAGAACAATCGGCGCGCGCGCCGACTGCGACGCCCATGCACGACGTCTGAAATTCATGGCGCGCTGGTGTGCGGCAAACGCTAAGCAGTGCATCATGCGGCAACCGGACTCCTGCCTCACGCTTCTTTATGGATATGTTCCGCCATCTAGTAGCGCTACCGAGAAGTCCACGCGTGGCCTCCAAGACCAGAAGAGGGGCGCACCGATTCCTGAGAACTATGAGAATCGTTCCCTCACTTGTCACGCACTGAGAAAGAGAGAGAGAGAGAGAGATGCCGTGACCAGACCTTGAGTGTTGGCGGTGTCGTCGGCCAGTTGGACTAGTAATCTATGCAGTGGTGCTCCTATTTGGCACTTCCCACTGCCCACACTGCACTTTCACGCGGCGCTTCCGCAGTGTCTCCACAAGGTGCGGGTTAAATTGCGTTGAGGAAAGGAGAACAATTAAAATTGAAAGACGGGGTAATTTTAGGGGAATTCAGAGTGATGTAGTGCATCAAGAAATCTGGATATCTTGACACCACTTGCAGATGCCATAGGAACATGAAGTTCTTAATAAATGATGCCTCGCCGTGCTGACAAGACGGAGCAAGAGTAAGTAAGAATGAATTTAATAAAAAATGACTATCCTTAATTTAAATAAGGTCGAATGCGAATCTGTATTCACGTCGCCCTTTACTGTGCCACCGTCAAGTGATATTTTATTTAACGGCCGGGCCCTCCCCGAGATGACGCCGAGAACCTGAGTTCTTATTTGAGACTGGAGCTGGTTGCCTGTGACAACAACATACCGCAGCAAATATGCGCAGTTAGATGAGGCAGCTGCGTGCTGTCACAAAAATCCGGAGACCACTTAGCACATCCTCTTGGAAAGCAGAGGGATTTAGTCAGTGACACCCGTAGATAACGTTCACCTCCCAGAAGCGCTTCGATTGAAATGGACCGGAAGGCACTAACCGGCCAGCAGTCGGGATAAGCAAATGGCGTTCATTTTATTGGTGGGAAAGAAAAGCAGGGAGGAGATTGATACGGCCGGATACGTTGCAGGCATAGGTACCGGGAAAAGGTAGATAAAGAAATTTTGCGAAGTAGCAGAAAAATTAGAGATGTCTACAAAAATGCTACGATGGAAAGTATGTAGAGCACGCATAACTAACTCAAGGAGGAGAGGTGACTATGTGTCATCGCCCCGTCTCATATGGATGTCAAGAAATCATCATCATCATCGGTCGTATGTGCAGTACGCCCGCGCCACACCCCGTGGTGAAAAAATAAGAGGTCAAGCGCATTGACGCCTCCTCAGCTGGGACTGAGGAGAGCTTAGTGGGGGAAGCTCGTCTGAGCGCACGTGTGGGCAGCCGTGCACGGGCGCGCAGGCCTTGGCGTATCCCTAGCGGCAGCGCGGTAACTCACAGTGTGTGAGAGGTTCGTAGCGGCAACATACCGCCATGTTGCAGGAGAGCTGTGTCGGTGCTGAAGATAACAAAGGCAAGCACACCGAGGTTGCGGTAGCTAGATGGGCCGATGAGAGTGCCGACGTGCAAATTATCGCCAAGCAACGCACCAGCCACGCCGAGAAGGCGGCCGAAGCTCACGACACCCATCTCGTCCAAACTCGAAATTCGTACGGGAATGCCAGGAACGTCAGGTCGTAGAGCACCCCTTGCAGGCCCTCCATGGAGGCGAATGAAGTCGCCGAACGCATACACGTAGCTGCAGACACCTCTGAAGGGAGTCTACGGCGTTGTAGTCAACTAGGTAGGGTCTTCTAATTGTGTGGAACGTATGATACAAGTATACACGAAGTAAATACAAGATAAACTAGATGGAGAGACAGAGTATATATATGTGTATATTGACACGTGTATTTATATTTATCGGGCGACCATGTTTCGCCGCCTAACAAATCTTATCGCACAGCGCGGGACGCGCTTGCATGTATCCGAAGTTTCTGGAAAGTTATCGATGCTTCTATCCACAGTCTGTTGTCGCCGAACCTTGTGTTATCAGATTTATTCGCCTGACGCGAATGATGTAGAACTTTATGGAAGGCACGCGGGTCCCAACGATTAGTCTGGAACATTCGACGATTGTGTATAAAAGCCGACGCGCTTGAACCGCTGATCAGATATTCGACGATCGCCGACCGTGTTCGCCGCTATCGTTGTGCTATAAGTGTAGCCTGTTTTGTGGGCACAGTTTCGCCAAATAAAAGTTAGTTTTGTCTATCACAGTATTGCTACTGTGTTCTTAACGTCACCAGCACGTGACATCTGGTGGAGGTGCTTTTGGTCCATGTACCGGACGCCCCCGACAAGCCGTGATCCAAGCCCGGAACGCAAAGACAACACCAACGCAGTCCCGGACCAACGAGCAAGCCGCCGTCTTCAACAACTGCCCCCGGAGCACGGACTCTTGCCTGAGACGACCAAGAAGATCGCCACCAAGTCCACCCCAATGGCAGCCCCGGCATCGCCCATCGTGCTACAGCAGCCCAGGGAGCCTCCAACGTTCCGTGGTTCAACTTTCGAGGACCCGGAAGGCTGGCTTGAGACGTACGAGAGAGTCGCTACGTTTAACAACTGGAACAGCGACGACAAACTGCGATATGCCTTCTTCGCATTGGAAGACGCGGCCAGGACGTGGTTCGAGAACCGAGAAGCCACCATAACGACCTGGGAACTTTTCCGAAGCGGCTTCCTGCAGACATTCGCAAGCGTCATAGGCCGAGAACGAGCGCAAGCGCTATTGGAAACCCGGGTGCAGCTACCTAATGAGACGACCGCGATCTACACGGAAGAAATGAGCCGTCTCTTCCGCCACGCCGAATCTGAAATGCCCGAGGAGAAGAAAGTCCGCCTGCTGATGCGTGGTGTGAAGGAAGAACTTTTTGCCGGAATGGTACGAAGCCCACCGAAGACCGTCGACGAGTTTCTTCGCGAGGCCACCAGCATCGAGAAGACACTCGAGATGCGAAACCGACAATTCGACCGCCGCACGACCTCGACAAACTACGCCGGAGTTCAGTCACTGGCCGCCGGCGACCTACGCGAGAATATCCGAGCTGTCGTGCGGGAGGAGCTACAGAAGCTGTTCCCATCATCACAGCCTCAAGTGGCTTCGATTACCGACGCCGTGCGTGAGGAACTCCAACAACAACTTGGAGTAGCCCCTGAATCGCCGCAGCCTGAGCCACAAGCGATGACCTACGCCGCCGTCGCACGCCTTCAAGGTCCTCCTCCGCGACCGCGCCAGGGCCCTGTAAAGCAGCAATTCCGTCGACCACCGCCGCCGCCGCCGCCAGCACGCCCACCCGTCGCCCAGCGCGGCTACCCGAGGAAGACCGACGTCTGGCGCGCTCCTGACCACCGCCCGCTCTGCTACCACTGCGGAGAAGCGGGTCACGTCTACCGACGGTGCCCATACCGGGAGATGGGACTGCGAGGTTTCGCCGTCAACGCTCCGCGGCCGCAGCAAGGTGAACGCCCTCGTGATATCACCGACTACCTCGCCGCTACTCAGTGGAGCTCTCGACGACCGTCGCGTTCGCCATCACCAGGCCGCTACCTGTCGCCGCAGCCCCGACCATACACTGGCCCAGCCCGGGGCCGGTCAGCGAGCCCATATCCGGAAAACTAAAAGCAGCAACCGATGGAGGTGCGGTTGCTGTTCGTCGAACTGACGAAGATCCTCCGCCGCCGACGAAGACACCGAAGAAACTACATCGACGACATAACGACACGCCGCAGTCCCGACGAAATCAGGAAGCCAAGACTACACCGATGAAAGACGACTTGACGACGCGACGTTCCAGCTTCAGGTCAACGCGACGCAGCCGTGATCCGACGCCAAGACCCAACTGCAACGCCAGACAAAGAACCACCGACCTCGACGTACTTCTCGACGGCCACGCAGTCACTGCCTTAGTCGACACAGGGGCCGATTACTCCGTAATGAGCGGACACATCGCCGCCAAGTTGAAGAAGGTTAAGACTGCATGGGAGGGCCCCCAAATTCGGACCGCTGGAGGACACCTCATTACGCTGACTGGAATCTGCACGGCAAGAATTACCGTTCATGACCGGACTTACCCTGCTACCTTCGTTGTCCTCCAACAGTGTTCACGAGACGTCATTCTCGGCATGGACTTCCTGAATCAACATGGCGCAGTCATCGACCTGAAGTCGAAATTGATAACGCTGTCACAAGATCAAGCGATACCGCCGGAGAGCTGTCGTAGTCACCACGCCTTGAGTGTGCTCGAAGATCAAGTGAGCATTGCACCGCGCTCCAGCATTATTATCTCCGTCGGCACCGAAACACCCGTTGACGTAGAAGGCGTCATCGAAGGCGACCAACGTCTACTAATCGACCGTGAAATTTGCGTCGCAAGAGGGATCGCTCGACTGCACGGAGGAAACACGAAGGTGTTGCTACAAACTTCAGCCAGGAGTTCAAGCACATCAACAAGGGCACGACGGTCGCATACATCGAGGAAATTCAGGAAACCAGCGATGCGTTTGTCTTCTCGGATTCTGTCGCATCTACCCCGACGACCGTAGTTCCCGAGCCAGACTTCGACATAAATCCAAGTCTCCCCGTGATTAAGAAGCAACAGCTCAGAAGTCTGCTTCGACGATACAAAGACTGCTTTTCGACGTCTTCGAGGATTCGACAAACCCCAGTCGCAAAGCATCGCATATTAACCGAAGAGTGCGCTCGACCACTCCGCCAGAGCCCTTACCGAGTTTCGACGCGAGAACGCGAAGCTATAAGACACCAAGTCGACGAAATGCTGCGCGACGACATCATCCATCCGTCGAAAAGCCCGTGGGCGTCTCCAGTTGTTTTAGTGAAGAAAAAGGACGGAACCATACGTTTCTGCGTCGATTATCGTCGATTGAACAAAATCATGAAGAAAAACGTATACCCCCTCCCACGGATAGACGACGCATTGGATCGGCTCTGCAATGCTAAATACTTCTCATCGATGGACCTCAAGTCTTGCTACTGGCAAATAGAAGTCGACGAAAGGGATCGCGAAAAGACCGCCTTCATCACGCCAGACGGCCTCTACAAGTTCAAGGTTATGCCATTCGGACTGTGTTCGGCGCCTGCAACGTTCCAACGCGTCATGGACACAGTATTAGCAGGACTGAAGTGGCATACCTGTCTCGTTTACTTGGTTGACGTCGTCGTCTTCACCGGAAATTTCGACGATCACCTCAAGCGGCTTGCGACAGTACTAGAAGCCATCAAGTCGTCAGGGCTTACTCTGAAGCCGGAAAAATGCCGCTTCGCTTACGATGAGCTTCTGTTCCTAGGCCACGTAATCAGCAAATCTGGTGTCCGTCCAGACCCGCAAAAGACAGCTGCAATCGCACAGTTCCCGCAACCCATCAATAAGAAGGCAGTGCGTAGGTTCCTTGGCATGTGTGCCTACTATAGGCGCTTTGTCAAGGACTTTTCACGCATCGCGGAGCCGCTAACACATCTAACGAAATGTGATGTCGAGTTCAAGTGGGAAACACCGCAGGCTGACTCATTTGAAGAACTCAAACGGTGCATGCAGTCGCCGCCGGTACTTGCGCACTTCGACGAGTACGCCGATACAGAAATCCATACTGACGCCAGTAGCCTCGGTGCCGTTCCAGTCAAGAGGAGAAACGGAGTCGAACAGGTGGAACCTTACGCTCGCCGGTCACTGTCGAAAGCGGAAGGCAACTATTCTACGACCGAAAAGGAATGCCTCGCCATCGCTTGGGCTACAGCTGAATTTCGCCCTTATCTTTATGGCAGGCCATTCAAAGTCGTCAGTGACCATCACGCGTTGTGTTGGCTAGCGAATATAAAGGATCCTTCAGGGCGACTCGTGCGGTGGAGCCTCAGACTACAAGAATACGACATCACTGTCACCTACAAGTCCGGACGAAAACATTCCGATGCCGATTGCCTATCACGCGCCCCAATTGACCCGCCGCCGCAAGACGACGAGAATGACGACGCCTTCCTCGGAATGATAAGCGCGGAAGACTTCGCTGCACAGCAACGGGCAGACGCGGAGCTAAAAGGCCTCGTCGAATATTTGGAAGGGCACACCGACGTGGTCCCCAGGGCATTTAAGCGCGCATTATCTTCCTTCACGCTTCAAAACAATCTACTCGTGAAGAAGAACTTCTCCCCAGTCCGCGCCAACTACCTTCTTGTTGTCCCGTCAGGACTTCGCCTAGAAGTATTGCACGCCCTACATGACGATCCGACCGCTGGACACCTAGGATTTTCCCGGACACTATCAAGGTTACAAGAAAAGTATTATTGGCCGCACCTGACCGCCGACTTCGCCCGTTATGTCAGAACATGCCGAGGCTGTCAGCGACGCAAGACACCGCCGACAAGGCCAGCCGGACTACTACAGCCAATTGAGCCTCCTTGCCGACCATTCCAGCAGATCGGGATGGACTTGTTGGGACCATTTCCGACGTCAACAACCGGAAATAAGTGGATCGTCGTGGCGACGGACTACCTCACCCGCTTCGCTGAAACTAAAGCACTGCCGAAAGGTAGCGCAGCCGAAGTGGCGAAATTCTTTGTCGAAAACATCCTGCTGCGTCATGGTGCCCCAGAAGTCCTCATCACCGACAGAGGAACGGCCTTTACAGCGGAGCTCACCCAAGCCATTCTGAACTACAGTCAGACAAGGCACAGGAGGACAACGGCCTACCACCCGCAAACGAATGGTCTTACGGAGCGGCTGAATAAAACCCTCGCCGACATGCTAGCGATGTACGTGGACGTCGAACACAAGACGTGGGATGCCGTCCTGCCGTACGTAAGATTCGCTTACAACACGGCGGTGCAAGAAACAACACAGGTCACGCCGTTTAAGCTGGTTTACGGCAGGAATCCGACGACGACGCTCGACGCCATGCTGCCCCACGTCACTGACGAGGAAAATCTCGACGTCGCTAGCTATCTCCAGCGCGCCGAAGAAGCCCGACAGCTCGCCCGCATGCGGATCAAGAACCAGCAGAGGACCGACAGCCGACACTACAACCTCCGACGACGCTTTGTCGAGTACCAGCCCGGTGACCGTGTTTGGGTTTGGACCCCTATACGCCGACGAGGACTGAGCGAGAAGCTTTTGCGTCGCTATCGATCATCCGACGTATTGGTGCACTGGACTACGAGGTCGTGCCAGACGGCATTTCGCTGTCACAGCGGCGCCGCTCACGACCTCAAATTGTCCACGTTGTGCGGCTCAAGCCGTACCACCAGCGTTGACGAACTTTGGGACTTCGCGTAACTGTCTTTTGGACTTTATTTCTTTTCGTTGTTTTGTTACTTATGTTTGATAAGTGTCCCTTTGTGTTTCGCTCTCTTTGTAGCATCGGGACGATACTTTTTAAGAGGGGGGTATTGACACGCGTATTTATATTTATCGGGTGACCAGGTTTCGCCGCCTAACAAATCTTATCGCACAGCGCGGGACGCGCTTGCATGTATCCGAAGTTTCTGGAAAGTTATCGATGCTTCTATCCGCAGCCTGTTGTCGCCGAACCTTGTGTTATCTGATTTATTCGCCTGACGCGAATGATGTAGAACTTTATGGAAGGCACGCAGGTCCCAACGATTAGTCTGGAACATTCGACGATTGTGTATAAAAGCCGATGCGCTTGAACCGCTGATCAGATATTCGACGATCGCCGACCGTGTTCGCCGCTATCGTTGTGCTATAAGTGTAGCCTGTTTTGTGGTCACAGGTTCGCCCAATAAAAGTTAGTTTTGTCTATCACAGTATTGCTACTGTGTTCTTAACGTCACCACCACGTGACAATATACATATATATATATATATATATATATATATATATATATATATATATATATATATATTCAACAGTTCACAGTTTAATCATTTCAACAACCATATGCATCGACCATATCTTCACTAGGATCAATAGTTTATTGCCCTTTTTTTCACCGAAGAGCGGGATATCCTTAGTTATCCAAGTTGGCTTTAATGTTATTTACCAAAGAAGCATATGCCTTGTGGCGCTATCCTCGCGATCTAAGCTGGCGTAAGGTCAACTGAAGAGCGGCACAGACCCATTTGTGCAAATTGAGGTGGCTAAGTTGCCATCTAAGATATTTATTTCCCAGCCGCACACACCCTATCCCACAAGCCCAGTTACACGAGTTGGTCCGGCGGTTGGTTTTGAATGATGGTACCTCCGGACAGCCAGCCCGTTGAGCTACGCAGAATATAAAGTAGCCAGTTTCAGTGACTCAAGCTGGCGGCAAAACGCGTAGGATACATACATACATACATACATACATACATACATACATACATACATACATACATACATACATACATACATACATACATACATACATACATACATACATACATACATACATACATACATACATACATACATTCTTACGTACTTACATACATACATACAGAGACAGACGGACAGACAGCTTACAAAAAGTACGTCAACTATCCTCACTCCAGTATTCTGCATTGCATCTTGACTTGAAACCCCATGCTTGACTTGACGTAATGACCCAATCGTGAATGCCCCGAAGGAAACGCGGTGACGGTCTTCTGCACATTTACGTCAGGCGTCATTTAGATAAAGTCAAGCATGGTTTTGAACTGTTGCAATCCTGAATACGGGGGTAAGATTGCTAAACGCAGTAAAATTAGGGTAGAACGCAATTACAAAAACAGACAAAGTAAGCGAGTTGCCTATGAGGCATACAATGCAGCCGGGCTTCTCTGTCGCTCTCTCTTCTGAATGCGTTGTGCCTTATGGTGGTGCCGTCATAAAATCCGCGCATACCCAGTAGCGCACACTCTGGTACCCAAACTGGCATCAAAGAGGACTATTGAATAGTGGGCACATATTTAGTGGCACATACCAAGGTTAACCTTGGACAGGTTCACTGAAGGGCGGCAGCTAGCCAGTGGTACATAGCCACGCCAACGCTGCATATTTTTAGACAGCATTACATTGGAGATCGCACCACATCTTTGGTGGCATTGATGGATACCTAGCTAGCGAGTAAGAAAAGTTATCTGGCAATCCCAAGAATTATATTCGCATTAGACGCTTAATGTGTTCATTAGTGTTGTAATATATTACTCATTGAGTGTTTGCTTTTAGATCTGTTCGTTGCTGTAGTAATATATTACACATTGAGTGTGTGCTTTTAGATCTGCACAGGGCAATGGGAATTCTTTGGGTTTTCCCCACGAAGCCAAACGACGACGTAGACTGGCGCGGATGATTGACGGGTCAACGAAAAAGCTCCCTTCGAGGCTATAACGAGCGCCACATTCTGTGAAAGCGGTAGCGACCATCAAGCAAGGCTTCTCACATCGCTGCCAGCCGACCGCTATGGAGTCTCCCCTAATTACGGCAAGAAACAAATGTCGACGACTTTCATGGAAACAGCGTGGGCCCCTGTTTACCCATTGCTTCGTCATTGCACCATACGCGGGTTCGGAGTTCGGGCATCTGAGGCTGAGTCCAGCAACGTGGTGCGTACCATGGAGCAGAATGCTGTGAACAATGCGACCCCTCTGATTGGCGTAGACATGGCCATCAAATTCCGTGGTCTAGCTTAGAGCTGTGCACGGGCTCGGGCCAGCCCGAAAGCCCGGACCCAACCCGGCCCGCGGGTCGGGCTTGGGTCATTTGGAGATTCTCTTACTCGGGCTTGGGCAGAGCCCGGACCAGGCTGCCACGTGGGGCCCGGGCCAAGGAAGCCACGTACCCAATCGTTGATCTTCTTGCTAAGAGGTTACTAGCCATCCGGGCCACCTGTTCAAGCAGTGAACGAAACTTCAGCGCTGACGGATTCATAGTGCAGGAGCGCCGCACTTGCCTTAACCCTTCATCAATGGACAACTTGTTCTTGCACAATAGTTTAGAATAACACAATTCTGTGCGTGCGATTCATGTGTATATATTCAAAATTTTGTCATATGGAATGCAAGAGTTCAACATTATAAGGTCATTTAAATAAACTGATTTTCCTGATATTGTTTCCTTTTGTGTCGGCGTTGCCTTATTGCAGGTCGGGTCGGGCCCGGGCCGAGCCTTAACACGGTTAAAGGGACCCTGAAACGTTTTTGAGGATTTTCTACAAACGTACTGAGTCGTTAGAGTAGGTCCTTCTGATCATTAATTGACACATCTAAGTGCTCTGCGTAAAGCGTGTAATTTATTATAAGGTTTTAAAAATGCACATCGCTGCCGATCGCAGCGCACTGCTCGGCGGAATTTTAAGCCGCCCCTCCCCATATGACCGAAATCACCCATATGACGTGAGTGGGGCGAGCTATCCGACTGGCTGACCAGGGCGCGTGATCGATAATTTTTACAACTTTATGGTAAACAAATGATCTTCGTAATAGTTGGAATGTTAGTTAATTTGTTTTTATAAAAAGAAAGTAGCATAAAGAGAATGCACAAGAAGAATTCTTCAGTACACTTAAGCACTTCCGGCACACAGCAAGTGTCGTCTGCTTGTGTTACAACGTACTACATTTTGACGAGAGCTCCGCGGTCAGAGTTGGTCTCAGTCTTTTCGCGAGCACTATGATTCCACTTTGTTGCCTTGTGGACTGCAAACGTAGCGACTGGCAATATGTCAACTGCGACATCATGTCCCTCTACAAGGCAGCGCACGAGCGAAATGGCTGCTGCGCATCGAACTTCCGCTATCCGATCGGCGGCAGGATTTGCGCGTTTGTGGCCGTCACTTTACACCGGAAGATTACAAACGCAACAGCGTTTCGCAAGTCCCGTATTAGGGCAAACGTAAGCGCAAGGGGACAGGGTCTGGTCGCTTGACTGTGTCGTAACGGGACGAGCCGAGATGAGCAGAAGGGCAAATGTGAATGGTCTGCACAGTGCAGCCACCTGGTGGCATAGAGCTCAACCATACACAGTAGCAGCAACGAAGCGTATTCTTCTTTCCTGCTGGTGCGTATTTTTCGCAGGAGCGTAATCATCAACACGTTGTTTTTATAAATGTTTAAAATGTTTTACACTTGGTTAGAACAATATTAGCACTTTGTTTGGCTGGTTAAGCGCTGCGTCAACAAGTGTCTGGACCGTGCAGACCGATCAGGCCGCTCACGTACGTTCACGCCAAAGTTCCTTCATCAGCTTGAGTTTATGCCTCGAGTCATTTGCCGAAATAACCAGCCTGCCTGTGGTTAACGGAATACCAGACACGTTCGGCGCTACGACAGAATGCTCGCAACGCACGCTGCTTCGATAGCTCTCGCTTGGGATCGACAGCTAAGCGGCTAGTGGAGAGGTTTGGCGCGGGCGGGCTCCAAAACCAGTGGAAGTGGACGATGTGACGTCGCATCGTGACGCAGGACCAGTGAAGGCGGAGCTTAGCCCTGCTCGCTCGACGAACGAGTTGAGGGGAAAAAGCATGGCTGGGGAGGAGGGTAACTTCTAATCACTTGTAGCTCGATTAATACGTAACGCTTCACTTAAATTGTGGTGCGAATGTTCTACTTAAGCTGTACCCTACGCGTCTACAAAATTTGTCCGAACCGTTTCAGGGGCCCTTTAACCCGGCCTAAAGCTGAGCGGGATTTGGCCGGGCGAACTCAAGCTTCTTTATCGTTGTGCCGGATCGGGCCGCCTGTAGTAGTGCAGGGCCCGGGCCAGGCGCGGGCTCAGAACTGCAGCCCGTGCACAGCTCTACCGTAGGTACCAAGGGAAAACAGCTATGTTAAATAGGGAGCCATTTGTTACAGTGATGCGTGGGCTGACATGTGCGTGCTAAGACATGTAGTGATATCAGACATGTAAGATGCTCCGAAACGCAGTGTGCTACCTTGTCCGATAATTTGGAAATTGTTAACATGTAAAAATATACCGGTTTCTCGTTTCCTTCAATCTCAAAACTTCAGTTCTTCACCAACAAGCAACTCTCAGTGAAAAAGTCGGACGATGGTGAGGGGGCTCTTAGCTAGCTATGTGCGACGGCCCAGTATAACGCAGGCCAGGTACCATGCTTCTGATCTGATCACAATAGTGCACAGTTGTATTCTCTCTTGGCATTTAGGGCAAAATTCTTATTTCATTGTTGCTCAGAATCATCAGCATCATCATCAGCCTGGCTACGCCCACTGTAGTGCACAGGCCTCTCCAAAACTTCTCCCACTACCCCGGTCATGTTCTAATTCTGGCCATGTTGTCCCTGCAAACCTAATCTCATCCGCCCACCTAACTTTCTGCCGCCTCCTGCTGCGCTTCCCTTCTCTTGGAATCCAGTCCGTAACGCTTAACGACCATCGGTTATCTTCCCTCCTCATTACATGTCCTGCCCATGCCCATTTATTTTTCTTGATTCAAAATAAGATGTTATAAACTGGCGTTGGTTCCCTCATCCAATCTACTCTTTTCTTATCCCTTAAAGTTACACCCACCATTCTTCTTTCTATAGCTCGTTGCATCGTCGTCAATTTAAGTAGAACTTTTTTCGTGAGCCTCCAGGTTTCTGCACCATAGTTGAGTACGTGTAAGACACAGCTGTTATATGCTTTTCTCTCGAGGGATAATGGCAACCTGCTGTTCATGATCTGAGAAAGCCCGCCAAACGCACCCCAGCCCATTGTTATTCTTCTGTATATTTCAGTCTCATGATCTGGATCCACGGTCCCTGTCTGCCCTAAGTATATGTATTCCCTTACAACTTTAAGTGCTTCGCTACCTATCGTAAACTTCTCTTCTCTTCTGAAACTGTGAAACATTAGTTTTCCGTGGATTAATTTTTAGACCCACCCTTCTGCTTTGTTTCTCCAGGTCAGTGAGCTTGCATTGCAATTGGTCCCCTCAGGCAATATCACCAGCGAATCGCACAGTTGCTAAGCTTATTCACTATTACCTCGTATCCCCAATCCTGCTCAGAAACATGTTGGGTCACAACTATGCCGTCCATGGGAGGGCGTGAAAGTAAATTGAGGTTTTATCGGCAACCCTTCTAAACAAAACTTGGTGCCGGCAATAGTCAAGCGACCTGTTTGAGCTGATGAGGCATTATACCATTTGTCTCTTAAAGTCATACAGATCTTTTATAAAAAGGCTATGCGCGCAGCGAACATGATGCTTTTGCAGGGTAGTTGCAAGGCAAGAAGGATATCCACTGCCGCCAATAACATGAGCTTCAGCATTCTAATGAAGAAAGGTTCTTCATGCACCTTTTTATTATTTTTATATATATTTGTGATATAATGTGATTGATAAAATATAATGGCAATGTGATTACCATTATATTTTAATGCAATCACATTCTTGTTTACATCTTGAAAGTAGCGCCTATTTCAATATACTTATAATCGAACTTCAATGATAAGTCAAGGCAGTATCGAAGCCGAGCACGCAGGGAAAGCCGAAGAGGGGGGGGCCCATTAATATACCGAAAGGAAACGCCACGTGATGACAAGTGCGAAAAAGCTTGAAATTGAACCTCTCGGACAGCCGCGGAAGCTACCGATACGGCACACTTCACCTGGCGAACAACTAGCGCTGTCTGCCCAGTCAGGGTTTGTTGCGGCAAGCCATGATTGATATTTTGCTCTACACTACCTTACGAAGCGTCGCTGTCTGAGGAGAAGCGGGTCATGCTCGGAATAAATACTGCCTAAACCAAGATTTTGAAGTTGTTGGCTGCCTGTAATTACGTGCGATGTTAACGATTCTCAAACGAATGGTTGCGCGGTAAAGTGCGACTGCCTGAAATTTTCCATTTAGACAACGGCGTAATGAAAAGAATGCATATTTCCTAATTATTCTCGTGAAACTCAAGTAATTTACGGGAAAGTATGTCCACCTCACCTCGAAATTTGTGTGTTTGAAACACCATGTTCTCGGCGCTCATTACACTTTTATAAAAAATCAAGTATGACCGAATAAACACACCTAGCATCCATGAATAGCATTTAGGCATTTGCCTTGGCTTAGCGTGACTTTTATTTTCTCTAAAACCTAGTTTTCTACGTTATACGGATACTTATGCATGTAACTCTATCGAGCTATTCCCTGTCTTTTCTTCCAAAAATACTGTGGACAGTTCTAACTTATCTCAACCGCTGACCAGATGATGCTTCCAGAAACGCTTTTCAGCCACTTCTAGAAAGTGGGCGTTCCTTACAGTTCTTGCGGGGTATCTTCGATTTATACAGGATTTGCTCAGTCATCCCCGGATATTTGCTTAAGCCGGCTCATGCCTAATCCTGTTACGTGTATTTGCTTCGGTAAGTTTTTTCCTTAGGCAGCCAGCTCGGCCTCAAATATGCAGGAACTGACTGGACTTTGTGGTATTGTACAGATTTCTTTCTCCTGATTTCTTTCTTGCCATATTCGTAATCCTACAAGTACATTTTTATTTGCCTCTTTCGCTTCAATCTTACAGCCTCTTTTCTCGCATTTTACTTTGATGACTCCGGGTCTATATATGTACTTTCAATAAGCGGGTGCTTCGTTGCCAACTTTCCTGCCCTTTTATTTCATTTGGTGGCGTAGGTTTTTATGTGCACACATTTGTGTACTTCAGCGATTTATTTCTTTTCATCAATACTCATGGGCATTTCTACAAATCAATATTTACTCCGCGCTTTCTTTTTTTCAAAAGACGCACAAGACATGTCAGTCCATGCGCGCTACTTAATTGTTGGTCTTACCGCCAGCCTCGGATATTAGTCCGCCTACCGACAATTGATCACCCTAAAGACCTGTCAAAACATGTGATAATAAGGACAGATTGACATTTGCGAGCGTTATCTGTGGCACCATCATTCCTTTGAAAGATACCTTACACCTACTCATAATTACTGCAGCCCCAAAGTACTGTATGCCTCACTGCAGCACTACTGCACTTTAGTTTCATGTTCAAAAGATTTTGGTGCATGTCTGTGTAGGTTTTTTTCTTGCTTCAGCTGCACAGCCAGTTATTCATATTAACTGAATTTGCGTGTGAGTTCCTGTCAGCACCTTTCAAACCTCGGAAGCTACCATATGGCGCGCTTCTGCTGCGCCACTGGACCGTCTTGTACACAGCTCGAAATGATAAACGGATGTTATCACTTTGCACTAAGCATGGGCTCCGGACGCAGGGTAAGGCGATTTTTTGGACGGGTTATGCCTAAACCTCGTGGACCCCTTTCAAGGCCATTGGTGAGTGTTTATCATTCCTCGGTTAATTAAAGGACGCGTCTATTTTGCTGCCCCAGCGTGCCTTGCGGCTTTTTCCGAGACTTGAAAGGTGACTGGCGAAAGATTATTACATGCCATCATTGCGGCTCATTGCGGGTTTGATAAAACTCGAACGCCCGTCTCGGCACCAGCAGCGTCCCATTAGGTGCCACTGACTGGATTTCGCCTAACTTTTCAATGTTCGGCGATATCTTCCTGCCTCTTCCTCGACGTAAATACCCTAATGTCATGTTCGGGTGGTCGTCGTGATTCTCTGAATCCTATCAAGATGATTCCATGGGTACTCTGCGTTAGACTGGGGTATATTTTCCGGCACACCAACAGCCGGCTGCTTTTCAGAGAAGTTATAGGCAAGAAAACGAAAGGTTAAAGGATTATCCGATAACGCGGCCAGACCACCACCATCGGGGACATTATTACTGGGCTCATTTCTCAAATAAAGCAGGGATGAGAGAGCAACTGGGTGATAATCGTCGTCGCTGTTAACGAAGCAAGAGCCTCCCTTCTCTAGCGCGGCTAAGAGAACGGGGGGCGTCAGGTGACCGGCAAAAGTTGATCAAACGACGGTAATGAGACCGCGTTTGGAGTTTCGAACAAGCAGTCGTGCGATTGGTATGGACCGACCAAATGGAGTAAGAACGGCCTTTTTCGACCATGCAAGCAGGATCAGTCTGTTGACAGTGTTGCTATCCTAACAACGGCGCTAAACGATTGGACAAGAAAGACAACACGTTGGCGCCAACTAAGAAGATTGTTTGAAAAAAAGAAGACAGATGCGTAAACGGTTAGCCTGAAGGCTGATGCTCTCTTTCAACGCCCGTCATTTCGCGCTGTTCCGAATTTAGAAAGCGTACCAACTAGCTAAATTTTCAAGCCTTCTGAAAGTTTCTTTAGAATGCTCGAAACCACTATAAGACGATGTCATAACAATGCAGCACGGACAGCAAGTGAACCGAACGGTGCACACACGCGACGAATCAAATATTACCGAACTGAACAATGAATTTATCTTTTCGTTGGCAAGATCCAGATTCACAGAGATGCGAGCCTTGTATTGAAGCAGTGTACAAATATTGCAAGGTATAAAGTCGTCTACTGCCATTGCTATCAATCATATGGCTCTCTCTGAAAACAGGTTCCTTGTACTAAGCTGATAGGTCATCCGTGTACATACCTAAATGCTACTGTTGCGCTTGGTGTAGCAGGTCTACTCTCGCATATTCCGTTGAATAATCTAGCCAACGTTTCATTTTCGCAAGCCATACTTAAAAGGTAAAGAAATGTACTGGGGCAAACAATCAATTCATTATGATAATTCAAGCATAGCTTCACTAATGGAAAAGACAGTTGGACATGGTAGTAGTTGTCTTGTTATTTTTGGTGAAATAATTGTAAACAAAGATCCAACAATTTTTCGTTGATCTAATCTACAATAGGAAAAGAGAATGAGTGCAAGTTACGATGCGTCTGACCTGCCAGCTGACGATCTTGCTCTGTGAATTTCACATTAAATGTGACACTAACTCAACGTTCTTTTTGTGTTAGTATTTGTGAAATGTGAAAGTTCCCCTGCAAGGGAAGCGCCAAACCAATTCCAAACAAGGTTTCGTATGCACCAGCACTGGTACTGCTTTCCCTGCACGGTATCTGGCTACGTTTCCTATGCGGTCCTCTGCATAAATTTGTCCACGCAACTTTAAGACATTAACTCGGTCATTTATTTCCTAACGGCGATTTTCTTCCAAACACTTTTTCGGCGGACTTGAAGAAAGGCGATACAAGCATAAGTTATCGTATGCGGCGCGACGTGCATCTATGGTGTCAACATGAACTTAGGTTACAGATTGGGCTGAAATACCTATTCCGTAACATTTTTGTTTTTCTACCCTCCACTATGAGCGCACGAGTAATCACAATGGTATGAGACAGAACAAGGGCTTCTGCTTCGTTTTGTTTCTTTATTGCTGCTACCACATAAAACATTTGTCAATTTGCGGTTGTGGAGGCCGTTGATATCACATAGAAAATCGTAGAGCTCGCGTTCCCGAAGCTACGTGGGCAAAGTACGGTAAGAGCGTCCTTGCTTAAAGCGCAAGCACTTGTAGATCTACACAAAAATGACAGCATGGCGTGCTGCTTTGAAGATACAAATGAAATGAGTAATAAAAGTGTCGGTCCGAGTTCACACGTGGTTCAAGAAATCAGAACGGCTATAACTGTGAGGAAGTATGCAGAAATAAAGCGTTTTAGCTTTACACGATACATGATACGTTAAGCAATGAGCACATGCGCAACTCCTTAGTGATACCATGGTAGACATGGCTAGAGACCAACATTGGGGCGCACCGTCTTTGCTTACCACGCTACAACATAGTAATAAATTAATGACCCCATAGCTTAGATGCACGGACTAGACTTTCAGAACGCGACACATTGTAAGCGCATCCGGCAAGGTAATGATTTGGCGCCATCTGACGGATGGAAAACAAATCACTATTACTGGCCCTGCTCATGTCATCTCTCTAACCTACTTGCAGCGTGATGGTAAAGTGGTAATCTCAATAATACCTAAGAAAAGTTTCTAATACTTCATCCTCTGCATGAGATGAAATTAAATGATGACGATTTAACCATTTTTTCAGCACAAGACAAGGGTAACTGAAAGCAGGTAATCTTGAGAGTATGGCTACAACCTTTTATATATTTCAGGTAAACACCTGTAGTTTCCATGGTAGCCGAATATATTGTGCGCCCTTGTGAAGGGGATATAACACCCCAGCTGACCCGTTACCGTATCACTCACCACACAATGTTGAAACGTTGTAAGATGAACAGGTAGTCTGAAAGATTCTACTGCTAAGGCAATACGTAAAGCCCGTAGGACTGAAGGAGACGGTATGTGGTACGGCTAAATATTGGCTTGGTAACGTGTTTAAACAATGCAAGGTTTCCTTGGCGTATTTGAGTCATGTTTCATATGATCCCCCTCTGATTATTGCGATATCCTGATGTCCTTAGCGTAAGGTTAAACCACTCTATATAAAATATAAGCAAGATAGATCTCTTTGAGATGGACGCTTGACGTGATGCAAAGGACGTTAGTGCAAATATTTCAATGAAGGCAGTTGTCAGGCCAAGTCACCTTGTCGGAATTTTGCCTCGTGCGCTATTTCTTGTTCAAACACCGTTAAACTCTACAATTAAGGTCTGGCCTTCAAATTCCCCAATCGTCACCTCATCTTAAGCTTCCGTTATGCACTCATGCTCGCAATGCAAGTGCCAGCCTCACAGACCAGTATCATAGCTATGAAAAACCCTATGAGTTTAATCCCGCGTGGTGACTACTGGCATCGTTTTACTTGTCTTCCCTACATGGCGGGGATTCGGCTGATGTTAATGTCGTAGCGTGGCCACGACGGTGGTGCCACTTGACCATGAGAATAACGCGGTACGCACCAGCCTCACAGCGACCAAGGATGGACAGAGCAAAACCCATGTGCAACTTTTAACTGCTAGCTGTGGCAGTAAATTAAAAGCAGTAAGTATAGGCGGATACACACCGAAGCATTAGAGAGCAATGAAAAGGCAAGAACTTACTAAAAAACGCCTGCAGCGAGATCATTATTAGGCACAAGAACACGCCGAGGAGCAGTAAAACGCATGCGAGCAGGAACACCGGGCCCCAGTCGTCATCGTCGCGTTCACTGTAAAGAGGAGGAGGGTAAAACGGCTTTATGATGCACATTTTTTATTCTCCATGCCCAGGAATTTCGCACATTGTCCCTACACGGCAGTCTGTTGTATTTCACAGAATTACACCAGCGTATCCGAGAGCGCAGTAGTTACTGCCCATCGAGTTACGTCTTCTTAAGAGCTCAGTAATAGGAGTGCTTTGGTGAGGGTCGAACGACTGCTTTTACGGAGAACTATGCATTGAATAAGTGCCATAAATTCATATGATAATAAAAGGATTTAGCCTCTCTTCAAGGTAGAAACTTGTTGAAACTAGGAAGATCTTTTGAAAATAACTGTAAGAAAAAGTTCTGCCCATTGAGTTACGCGGGAGAATTTCGGTGAAGCAGAGAAGAACCGAAGGGACAATCCACAAAACTGCTGCCCTTAACTAACGTCTTGTCTATTAAGCATAGGCTCAAACACAAGCTTCCTGGACAATGCAACAACCCTCATTATCACTTTGCCCATGGTCCCTTTATTTGGCGGTATTTGCTTACGTTGCTAGAAATTTTAAACAGCCGGAAAGATAACAAGTCGATGGAAGTAGTATTGAACATAGGATTACCGACCCTGGAACGTTCAAGTGAAAAAAATTCATTTGAAGTTCAATTGAAACATTGAAGTAAGGGTATTTTAGGCAAGTCTAATAAAAGAATACCTGACTCTGAGTTCACTAATTATTATAGCCATTGATATGTTATGGTCGTGCCTCATTTTCTTTTATTAATCTAGTCACTACATCATCCGTTTCTTAAACTGAGCAAGACAATCCAAATCACCAAAGGCAATTTTCTTCCAAGACTTTCAAGGTTGCTCATTGCCTGTGTGCGCCACGCTCTGAGCTAAAAAAGTAACAAAACTGTGACATCAGTCTTGTTGAGTATAAAAAAAGAACAGAAATATTTACAAGCTCAGAGATTACAAGAAAAACCTTACAAGCTCAGAAATTACTCTGACTTGACACAACAGTCATCGCTTTGAACACTGGCAAAAATTTTGAAATGGATATAACAGTAAGTCCTACGTGGTCATAAATCACCCTGACCTTACACAAACTTCACTGTACAGAACACACGGAAATACCTTGAAATCAATTTAATCATAACATAAGCAATCAACAGAGCGTACAAAAGTTATCTGTGCTCCAAGCATAGACCATAAGCTGTAATCTAGAGTATTTTAAGGCTACAATCGTATACCATCGCGTACTTATACAGCGAAGTTATCAAGTGCCTTATATTTTTAGCATCTCTTAGATGAAATATTATAGGCAATAGGTCACTGAAAGCCCTATGTGTTAAAATACATGTATGGCATCGTTTCTAGTAAGGCGAACTATCTCGAACAATTTTTTCGAGCGTGTAGAACGTAGTGGCTTTTTTTACAGCTGTGTAAGAAGGTGTCAGGTAAAATTTGAGCGAAAAAAACAAGTTTCGGACTGACGGGTCTTTGCACCGCGTAGCAAGAAACTGATAACTCCTTTGTATACTCAACATTGTTGCCTATTTCATTTGAACGTTCCTATATTTAAAGAATTTGGGAATTTATATATAACCAGTACTTTGTATTATTTCATATGCTCCCGTTAAAGAGAAGTCTGTAGCGCCGTTTTCTCTTTATATAACCTGTGACGTTCAACCTCAAATATACAGTGTCTGTTTGAAAAGTTGTAGAGAAATACTGGACACTTGCTACGGCCGCATTTTTACTTCGCATTAATTCGCGCCACGGCAAACGAGCATTATGTTTTGCCCCAAAACTGTGCCCTGGCTGGCGCTGCTGAGGAGTCAAACACGCGTTCGTGTGCTCAGCAGGAAAACACTGCCTCTGTTGGGAACTGAAGAACATACGAGCGAAAATGGAATACTCGCTCTAGAAGTACGCACATCCTGCCAGATTCGTTTGCTTCCTTGTATTATTTCGATTCATCACACTCCCGTTTCGAATATACTGTAGAAAGAAGACCACTTCAACTACCTTCATTTACACATACCTTGCGGCAGCCGATACGTTTCCTCATCGCATTACAGAGTTACACCTTTCGCCGTCATTCATGCTGTTCCATTCTCTCTTATAGCCCATTGCCTTAATGAAGTCCACCACTTGTTGCCTGCTTTGCCCATTGCGTTCGTTAAATTCATATCCAGCAACACTGTCATACTCCTGTCTCTAGCGTTGCTCTTACAATATTTGAGCTAGATCGCTGACGATGAGGTACTTCGTTAATTGCGAAAGTTCTTTCTAATACAAGTTTCTGCCCATTGGGTTACTACCGGTAGAATGCACTGAGTGTGTAGTTTTCTTTGAGAGCTCATCGGTAAAATGCCGGTCGTGCTTGTCGGTTGTAGACGATATATTTTCGTTAAGTGAGTCAATACATCAATCATTAGACAATAATGAATAAATGAAAATATCTTTCAGGTGTACAGAAAATGGATGCGAAATATGAGGCATTAGCTCAGTTAACCTACCTACGTGCCCAGTAAAACGATTTACATACGTACAGAACAGGTGTGTCAATATGTTAAATCATTTGACACGTTAGAATATTTCACAGACAGTCTAAGTAAAACCAGCACAAAGCTAAATAAAAATTATTTTTCCTATTGGAGGGCTGTGTCGATATTACGAGCGCTTTAAGGGATCACGTACCGATGTTTATAAGACGCCAATTCTCTTTTTTCTTATTTACGTTGCCCAATTGCGTCCGACAAGTACTAATCATAGACAAATTGTCCATGTGGCCAGAAAAGTGCTGTTACATGCCTCAAAAATGACTAGATTGAGGGAGAACGCTATGGTAGCATTTTGTAGGAAATAAAAACGCAGTGCTGTTTTTAACCTTCGCACCCTGCTCTTTTACCTACTAGTTTAAACATGCAATACAATGGTGATTCTATAACTCATTGATTTACGCCAACATTGAACCTCGATAGTAAACCATAACTATTCATAAAACACTAAGTTTCACAATATCCGATATAATTTCCACCTAGCAAGACCAATTAAAGATTCGTTATTTGATATTGAGTTTACGTGTTATCTTTAACTGAAAAGTTTGCCTTTCTTGCCAAATGCAACTGTATATAATAAATGTAAATGTCAATAAAAAGTTTGGAATGTAATTCTACATCCACTCAAACTCAGTGAAAGCACAATGTTGCTGAGCGAGTTGGCTTTAAGCTAGGGGCGGAGATATTGCGCACGGCACTCTCTCACGTCACTTATTGCGTGAGGACGACGACTTCGGACTCTTCAATTTTTGAAAACAATATCCCCGGGATTCTCACACATTTTAGGGCACGCTATGTCTGGGATCACCTTAAAGTATTACACCGCACTATTTTACGGACGAGCCCCCATTTTCACGTCTGAAGGAAGGTTGTTTAGTTGTGAATGATTTCTGTGGTCTTGAATACTAAAATTAAAAGGAACCAATAACAGAGATAACAATGTTCAACGTTGTGCACGGACTTTGCCTAAGAGTGTATGAACGAAGAGAGCGTTTGGTTGGCCTGTGCAGACAATCCGGCGGGTGACCGCCCGATGCTTGCATCGGCGGTTGCGCAAATTTGACGTCAGGGGATTGCAATAAAACATATCGGGATAGTTGTACATTATAGGGCCCGATATCCACGTGTTAGACGAAGCCTTTTGCAACACCTCGCAACAGAAGCCTCGTAGACACAGATACCATCGTTCGCATCACAGTACATTGCCTCTTGGAAACTGCCATAGACAGTGGCGCCAGCTTTCCCTCTATGTGATATAGTGAGAAACGCTATGGCTGTGCTTGCAAGTAGAGTCCTATGCGCAACATAGCGAAGTTAGCGCACCCAAGCCTTGTTGGTTCAGAATATATATATATATATATATATATATATATATATATATATATATATATATATATATATATAAATGTGTGTGTGTGTGTGTGTGTGTGTATTGTGAGAGGGAAAAGCGGTACTTTTTTAAACCATTTAGGGTGCACGGCACTCCCACACCGGCACGTGTTTCAAGGAGAGGACGCACCGGGCCTGTAACGGTGTGCGAGCGGGCACGTAGTAGATCGCGCATCGGCAACAAATACTGTGACCTTGGGCAGCTTCCCGTTTGACTTTGGCTCCCAGTAGGCAAAAAAGAATGCTTCGCATTTAATAAAGCACATTTCACTTGTAATGCGAGTTCCCTGTGAACTCGCCCCATAAATCCTTACCTCTCCCTGATTTCTGGAACCGAGAATTCAAAAAAGAGTTGGGTATTAAGCGTACGTGCGCAGAAGAATATGTTTTACATATGGCTCACTATTACATGGGTGCGCAATAGATGTGTCCCGTATGAAGACGTTAGACGCACGTCACGGCTGTTGTTGATATTCAACGAAGACTTACATACGGGTTATCGCCTAGTTTTTTTATATGTTTATGCATAATAACATGCACATGATAATACCCCAATCATTACCGCATGTTTAGCGACGTGACTGCGACACAATCTGATGGATCAAGCACACATAATTGATAACTTTGGGTAGCATAAATACTTCAAATAAAGAGTGCTTATACATCTATGTTTATTTTTGTTCTTGCGAAGCAGGTCTCCGAATGGCAATATTTGATGCCGCTCGACACTATTTGGTCATTCCAGCGACTATAGACGGCGCGACGGTAAGTCACGGAGATGGCGGGGCATCGCAAGAAGCCAGTTGTGACCGTCAGAGAGGTAATGACGACGATAAAAAAGGCCATCGCGAATGCATAAGTGGGTAACCTGGCGGTGAAGAGTGCAACATGGGGAAGACGGGGATGGATCAGAAAGGATGCTGATGAGAGCACTGATCCCGGGATCTTTGCGCTGCTCCGACGGTATGTTGTGCAGTGCATGAGATGTAAGTCTTGGCTCAGGGGCGGATAGGCAAGTGCAGTCAGCGGAGGCTGGTGAGCGAGAAAGGGCATCAGTATCCGTATGTTTGCGGCCGGAACGGTAGAGAACGTGGATGTCGTACTCCTGTAGCTTAAGGGCCAAGCGAGCAAGTCGGCCAGATGAGTCCGATGCCGCTGTGGGGGCTGCAGGATCGAAGTGGCGGAGGATAGGTGGCGAGGTTAACAGATGGCGTAATTTCGTGAAGCCGTCATCACAGGCGGGCAACCAAGCGGAAAGTTCTTTGCCGCCACTTAGAGGGGCTGTCAGGAGTGCACTTATGGAAGCGAAATTTCGAATGAAACATCGGAAATACGAACATAAACCACGGAAACTTTGAAGCTCCTTTAACTTCTTTGTTTGTGGAAAGCCGGTGACAGCGCGGAGCTTGGCTGGGTCCGGAAGGTCGCCTCCTCGCGATGCAACATGGCCAAGAATGCTGAGCTTTCGGGTGCCGAAATGACATTTTTCTAAGCTGTGTTGAAGTACCGCGTCAAAAAGGCATTTCAGAACGTGCTCGAGACGGCAAAGATGTGTTCGAAAATCAGCGGAAAAGACAACTACGACAAAGTACTTGCGCCTGAACGCGTTTTACATTTCTCCACTTGCGTTTCGAGTTGTTTCTTCGTAACTCGGCGCCTTCCTTATTATGTGTTTCTTCTTCGCGCAGAGCTCAGCTCGATCGCTGTAGACAAGTGGGATCCTCTCTGTTCCATGGATCCATTCAGCGTCATGCAATTGTAGTACGAGCTCCGTAACTGGTTGCAGTGCCTCAGGTCGTTACCCCTGTGTTGAAGTACATCTTTAAAGATACCTTAGCAGTGAACACTCGCTACGGCACCGTTCGAGGGCTGCGGCACGCTGCATATGCGATTAATATTTCCTTTTTTTTTTATCGGCGCGTCCACGCACACCGCCAGACCGAACCGCCGAAGTGCATCGCAGAGTTCTATCACCGAGTGACTGCTTCGGAATTGGGCCGCGTGGCGCTGCCTGCGTGGCTGGAATGACCGAATATTTTAACATAAACGTGATAATTTAAAGAAAATCTTGCTGTCTGAACACAATGAAAAGTCATACGGTGCTATTTTGCTGGAACAGGTAACTGCTATTAACGAAATTGGGTGGCATTATATGTGCTCGATAATATGTTTACGCTCTGTTTCCTATGCAGGGGACATAGTATGGTAAACAATATTAACGAGTAATTTTCAAGACAAGGTCAGAAACAGTGCGAAAACGCCCCTTCGTATTGATCCACGGCTACAGGCAACAGAAATTGATGATGATTTACGAATTTTATTAGCGCAAGGGCGATATATAGAAGGAGCACCATGCAAAATTTGATGAGTTGCGAATGTGAAAGTCCATTTGTGAATGGCATTTGTAACTTCACTGTAAAAACGCCTAAATGTTAACGCTCTGGTGAGCCTAAAACGTGTAAGTATTCAATCACATTGACTAGAGATTGATGCGACGACAACGAAAGTTACATTAAAAAGGAATGATATGTCAAATGTGCGTGCAATAGTGGCATGAGAACCTCACCATGGCCCTTGAACGCAAGGGCTGCGAGCAACATGGGAGCAATAAATGCAGCAGCACCCTCTAGTAGAAGGATCGGCTACGACTCTCTTTGGCTGATAACTCACAATGTCCCTGAAAGCCTGAACACTATTTATTTTGCAAAAATGGCCTGATGCCGAGAAAATCGCCGGGTAGAGGAAAAGGTGTTGTTGGAATGCCGGGCAAAGAACTTTTCTTGTTCTTAGACCTTCTACCTGTAAACATTCTAGCACGATGTGAAGCAACGTTAGCGTCTCGCCACACCTATCACAAACAGAAAGTTCCAATTCCCGTCAAGAGACATGAATGAATGTCATACGTGTGACCTATCCTGAAAAGGCAGAAAATAACCCGAGTTGTGTTTTTGGCATTGGTGGCCAATTTGCTCCGCCAGGTTATTAACGTGAAGTTTATTATGCGTTTCAGTGCACCGCACAAATTTTAATGGGACCTCCGTTTCTTGAGTGGCAGGGGCTTTAAATCCTTGGGCAAGGTGGGCTATGGAATAATCATAAGGTTTTGTTATTATTGATGTGGATGTGTGCTTGGCAAGCAGGTTACTCTCGATCACCCTTCGCCAGGCGCCCAGCATATGAGGTTTTATGAGACGCGTAGAAACCACAGAATATTAAATAAATAGATGTAAAACAGAATTTTTGTTGCCTTGTAGATATACGAGGCCGCAAAGTTCAAAGAAATACGTTTGTATGAGTATCCATGGGGCTTTCGTTGTAGCTCTTAATAACGACGTGTCACATTTTATGGTCAGCCACTGCTCCGGTGGTTGGAGCCATTAGAGGATTTTCAAGATGTGGTACAGCCATTGCTTCGCTGAGGATCTACACATGCCGTGAAAACATTTAGGTGCTGGAAGATTATCGAAAAGTATGGAACATGTCATATCGTTTATCATTTTGTAGCAAGTATGTTCAAGATTTGAGTGCGCTTTCAGAAAATACATGATACTGTAGTAGAACAATAGCACCTGAAGTAAACACACATTAGATTCTACATGGAGACTTTGCACAGGCCTAGTTCCCAAGGTTCATGTGGCCAGGAGGATGCCTTGGCGTAGCTTACTGCCACACCTCAGCCACGTCATCTATACGTGATTGTGCAAGAGTTTTGTAGATATTTATTAAGCAATTTACATCTTGGTTCCAACAAATGTGCAATAGAATTTACATTACGATAATTATTTGCAGTGTTTGGCTTTATGTAGTTGATGAAGTGGGTGAAGCTTAATTTTGAATCAAATACAACGCCTAAGATTTTTCTACAAAAAATAGTAGTAATCTTCTAGTTCGAATGTGAGACCAGAGAGCAGCCCTCTCTTTTTGAAAGAAATGGCACAGGAGCTTTTATGTCTGTTCAGCTCGAATCCAATTTTTGTCGGCCCATTTGAATTCATGAGCCCAAGCTGAACTTCCCTTGCACAACTCCAAGGGGACAGGATTTCAAACCTAGTCTATGTGGAGAAGGCTTACAAAGACAGCGCCAAGCTAGTCGCGGAGGGTGATCAGCTCGGTCCCCTGACGCGCCTCCTTCACGTACCATTTGTTGTGAAAGACTGCGCATCTTGCTTGCTTGAACCAAATATTGTATTTCACTTTCAATGTACATGTTTTCTATTTTCGTATGTTTCAGACTCGACAAAATGCTGGATGGTCGCCCCCACAGTACTTGCTGTGTGGTGTGCCAGAACTTATTGTAATAATTTTTGCGACTACAATTTGCACAGGTGAGGTGACCTAAGCAGCTTTGGGAGCCATGACCACACTTTTGGAACTTGAAACACCGACTACGGTCAGGAATGTAGGGTTTTACACGAGTTTTAGTACAGCTTGCCTTGACGGGCTCTCGTAGTACACTGGAGCCAATGTTGTAATCAGATGTTTTGTTGAAATTTTGTTATCTTTGATAATTTTTGATAACCTTTACCTCAATGACATTTTCGTGCTCTCAGCAGTGCAGTAATTCTGCTTTTGCACGTTTTATCAAGTCTGCATATGAGATCACACCTCGGACTGTGTTCAGGGCGTGTTGGCGTTAATATTGTTGGGAAGTCGGCAAAGACTAAGTTTTGCGAGCTTTACGTATTGGAGCTTGCGACAAATCACAAGGAGGAATCTACTAGAGTGGCCATATAGTCTCGGTGGTCGGTGTTCTGCGCTGTGCAGATACTTGGCAAACCTACCACCTGAAATCAAGATATAAGCGAAGAGGGCTTCATGTCCATCGGCTTGAAATTTCGAAAAAATAAGCAAACCTGAAAATAACTGCACGTTTCATGAAGTAGGTATAAAATATATAATTAAATAAGGGAAATCCACTCAGGCAAAAAAGACCCAGTGGTGAAGCCAATCTTTGTTCATACTAACGCCTTCACACCATGACAGAAAAACATCTAAATTTACGGGTCCAATATTACAACGCCGTCGTGTCACTAACGGAAGCCAATAAGAGAACATCGAGACGCACGTCAACTTACTGCAATGACGCATTCAAATGTCGCGCATTGAGCGTTAAGCAACAGATGCTACAATAAAGCTTTCAAACTGAAGAAACCAAACTCACCTGTTCCTACTTCTGAACCTAGGTCGTCTGAAAAAGCAAAAAAAAAGAGCACATTTTCCTCCCACATGATTACTCGTTTCGCTCCCTAAGAAGAATTTCAGCCTCTTTGACAGCATGTATAGGTCTCTGGCTTCTACATGCTAAACAAGGTTCAGTAATTTACGGTGATTGTTTTTAATTTTGGATTAAACGCTCCTTTACCCTCCATCGCGCCGACTTGCACATCTTGGCTTTAATGAAACGGTAATGCGAGCCTACTCTTGATTTACATATAAATCATTAAAGACATTGTTATACGGCACTAGTAAACGTTATGCATCCTCGAAAAATGTGATGTGGTCAATTTTCAATACGTATGCTCTTGGTAATTATGGAAACTATTAAAATATTGTGATGACCACCCCTACTTATGTGGTGATTGATGTTGATACAGGCCCCCATAGAGCGGTAATTGTCATTAAAATAAAGTTTAATTAGTTGCATAATTCTCGAACTATAAGCGTCCGTGGGTTTGGAGTTTACACAGACCACGCTGATGAACTTTAATGAACTCGACACAGACATGTCCTTTTAACGCGATAGCGTTAAGGAGCTCGTGTCGCAGAAAAGCCGGTGTCGTCGGCGTCGGGTGTCGGCGTCGGCGTTTGCGGCGTTGACCGTGAGCGATAAATCATGGCAGGCGCTTCATAAATAAAAAGCAACTTCCAAGATTGGCCCGGTGGGAATCGAACCAGGGTCTCCGGAGTGTGAGACGGAGACGCTACCACTCAGCCACGAGTTCAATGCGTCCAAGCGGTGCAAACGCGCCTCTAGTGAATGCGGTGTTGCCTTCGAAACGAGCCGTGGAAAGTTATACAGCGGTATATATCGGTAATTATGAACATGTAACGTACAGAAGTCACAATTACACGAGTTGCGAAGTGCGTTTCCGCTGCATTTCTTCTGCGCTTTCCGCACACGCAGAGCCATCTTGCGGCAAACACAGAAGACGCCCTCCTCTCAAGGTACGGCGCTGCCCCGACAGGAGGCGCGCCGCGCGCGCATTGGGACCGCTGCCAGGCGCGTCGCGGGACTCCCTCTCCCCTGACGACGCTTCGCCGTGCTCCCGGTTTAGATTACTATCTATCTCTCTGCCCGTGCCGATCACGACGTTTGGCTGGCGTAGATCGTTTCCCCTCCGAGACACCGAGTTCTTTGGTTCGTTTCGTTCGCTCAGGCGCACGTTTCGTTTTTACTCGAGCAAATAGAAAACGAAATGAAAATGAAAAGGTTAGGCAAGTTCAGGTACGCGATGTGGAATCATATCAGGGTGCCCCGGCACTCAGCTGTGAATGCGCATCAAGAATAACTACCATTAATACAAATACTTTTGAAAATAGCTATGCGGAGGAAATTAAGCTATGAACGCATATGAAAAACATTTACGCAATACATAAATGGTGTATTATGGTTTCATTAATAAAGTATTTCTTCTAAAAATGCAGTTTGTTTGCACTGCGATGTAGGTTGTCTTGCAGGTTAGCAATGTTATTCTCTATGTCTTAATGCGAATGCTTATTTCCCAATATGGAGTTATTTTTAAAGTGCATGTTTCGTATTTATGAATAAATATGCTCCACATAAAAACTTGATTACAGGCCTCAAGGTTACTGTAACTTTGCTGTCCTTATGTTGTCGTTCACATAAAAGTGCTGTTTTACATGGAGTTCAACGAGCAAAGATTACGTATTGCAGGGCACCGCTGCTTCATTATCAGTGTCCTGTCACTTGTATTTCGGAATAACAGTTTATGATGTTTGAAGAATAAACATCAATATATGACACTATTCGAAATTAGGCAGGCTCATTTCGCAACGTGATTTCTTTGCGATTTCATCACACTCTGTTACTAAAAATTATGCGCAATGTTTCCTAAAGTGACTGACAGTAAAGGGTGAAAAATTGGGATGCTGAAAAGGAACACAAAACAAGAATTGAGTCAAAACACACACAAAAATTAGTGAGCAGCTGCTGGCATTGTTGGCAGCAACAGCTGGCTGGCATTGCATGGGCAACATTGAGGCTGGCTTGTTGTCAGAAAGATGCCCAGAGGGGAATCTCCAGACGGATCAAGAATGCATTAGCTACTCTGTGCACTGTGACATGCAAGGAGACGTTCTGTATCTAGGAGTGCATCGACGTTGCAAGCAATGTTACTAAAGGCTCACAGAGAATGACGCAACCAAAATTAGGTCGTCTGATATTTATGAGTGGCTCCGGTTCCTTCCCCACGAAAAAAAAATTACCAGTCAAGATTAGGCACTTTGATTTGATATTGTAACCTCAAACCTCCCAAATTATTCTCCTGGCAGCACTTACATACCTTTCAGGTTCTCTTCTTTCAGTCAGCACTCATGGCATCAGACGATGCTTCGAATATTACGTTCACTAGACACTCTTAGCTGCCTTCATGGCCATACCCTCAAAACTTCGCCCATTAGGTTATAAATTCTTGCGCTCTATTCTAATCTAATCTCTAATAGGTGCCTGAAGCTAATAAATTAGTTGCTACAGCTGCCACCAAGTGCTTCGGCACAAACGGATCCTATAAACTCAATAATGCCAGCCCTCAGAACGGCATGAGGTCATTAAAGAGAAGAAGCAATGTTGACAGTGTACTTGTTTATCGGGCGACCACGTTTCCCCACCTAACAAATATTATTTCACAGCGCAAGACACGCCTGCATGTACCGGAAGTTTCGGGAATGTAATCGATTATTCTATCCGCTGTCTGTTGTCACCGAACCATGTGTAATCTGATTTCATGTATGCGTGACGCGAATGGTGTACAACTTCCTGGAAGACACGCGGGTGCCAGCGATTACTCTGGAACCTTCGATTATGGATCCATAAAAGCCGACGCGTTTGATCCGCTGATCAGATTTTCGACGATCGCTGACTTTGATCGCCGGTATTGTTGTCCTTTGTGTGTAGCTTGCTTTTGGGGGCACTGGTTCGCCCAATAAAGCACTTGTTTCGCCATTCACAGATTTTCTGCTTCTTCACCGTCACTACTACGTGATAATAATAATGGTTTCTGTGCCACTTTGAAGCTTTGGAACCGAAAGAAACTTGTGAGAATTTCGAGCTTCGTTTAATATAATAGCAAAAGACGACACCCATAAGAGTTCCATACCTGAAGTTGCGAGCACAAACGTGAGCTTCTTTTATCACTGGAACTTCCTAGATTCCTAGGTCCACAAAGTCACACCATGAGTAATTTTATTTAGACTGGCAACATTACCTATGTAAATACTTCAAGTACAGGTGGTTTGTGCAGACTGTTGCCCGCAATTTTGGCGAACAATTGGTTAATGAGATTCATAATCAAATACAGACTTAAAAAAATATTCTGCGTTTTTTTCTTCTTTTAATGATCGACACAAGATAAGAAACGCATTCCAATACATCATTTTATTGAAAATTCCTAAGCATTTACGTTCCGAGGCACTCACCATAAAGTAAGACTCGGAATTCCTTTTTTCAATTCAGAGGCGGGAATCTACACAAGTACGAAGCACCCATGTGACCAGTCTTGCATTTGTGAGGGCAGTAGAGCTGATGTTATCAGGTCCATCTGGCCTCATTACTGGCGTGCTATTGGAAATCAGTTGCGGCATATAAAGAAGATTTGTGAGGATTTCAGTTTTCCTTTGGAATATTCAACTCTGAGTGCGTAATCAACATTTGAGCGTTGAATTTGATGTTTAATATCGCAAAACACAAACGGTTGATAAACTACAAATGGAGCTGTCTTCTAAAATGTTTGTCATGCAGTTTCTAATGTAAACATTTACTAAAATCCCGAAATTAGGAAACCTTGCAAACTTTCGTCGTCTTTCCATTTGCTGGCTCCATTTAAGAGGTTTTGTCCGTAACCATCGCACGAGCAGGATTTGCGTAATTAGAGTAGTTCTTTTTTAACTTACTGATGTTTTAAATATTGTGGACTCAGAATACCGGCATGCTAATCAGCGCTGTAATTGATGTTTGAGAACTGCTAATGTCACTAAGTAAGTTAAGATGCATGCCAAAATTAGAGAAAGCCAAGGTAACAGCTTAGAGTAACTAGGATCGCTGAACACAAACCCTATGAAATAACAAATCTGCGTCGCACAGTTCGAATATGAATACTTACATTCCGAGAGCATAGTGCTGGTGTCATCTGAATCTTGTTGAAAAAAACATAGCACATTAAAAATTATCTCACTGCACATACTTTGGTGAGCAGAACAAGTAAACGACGGTATTTGTGCTTATTTTATTTAAAGCAAGAAAATATATGTCTACGAGCTTTGCAACGCAAATATTACATATTGAATATTGGAAAAAAAAATATGTTTGGTTAAGGAAAAGTTGGAACGCCTTCAAGGGCGAAGATAATTCTTTCCAGGTCCTGAGAAAATAAGACAAAACGTACACAATAATAAGGAAAATTTTACATAAGCGAAAGAAATACAGGATAAGTGGAGAACTGTAGAATATTTTCTCTATGCGCTTTGCACTGTATTAAACTCGTATTGCTGGAAACATTGTTCATCCCAGAATTGAAATAAAGCTTTCTCAACGTTTGCGCAAATGGTAAAAGCTTTATCACGCACTATTTACTTTCTTAGATTGAAAGCAACCTTCTCTGCTTGAGTAGTTAGGCTTTCTCTACACCGAAATCTCGGGTTAACGAGATGGGTTATGCTGCAGTAATGGATATAACGAGATGACTGCAATTCCTCTTGAATTTCCTATAGAGATGCATTTGTTGAAAACCTCATTTTAACGCAGTAAGATTGTTGCGTCCGTCAATATAAGGGACTAGATTTTTCTCCAAAACAAACAAAACCGACATTTGCTCACAGAACATATCCACGTCCGCAGAATTCCACACCCTTTTGACGCGGCCGTTTCATATTATGGCGTTGAATACGCTGTCGAGCATCACTGGTATCAACACTGATTTCTGTAACGTTCATGTCTCACATTCATATTCTGTGAAGTTCAGCTATAGTCAGCAATCTTTCGGTGTCTTTCTCTGTCATGAGTGCTTTTCAGTGTGAAACACGAGAAACAAGTGTTTGCACAGCTTGAAACATTACTAGTTCGAAAGTACGAGTCCAAGTTATTTAATATTGTTTCTTTATACGACAGGAATTACGAATTTATTGTGGATCTTTGAGTCCGCGTGTGAGGCAAATTAAAGTAATATATTCCGTATCGAAAAGCTGATACTTTGTTATATCAAAACATGTTAAGCAATCCAGATGTTATACCAGCACTCGTGACACAACCTTGCCATGACAAAACTGTTTTTCGTAGCAGCATAGGAAAGATATTACCATATCTGAAGCATCTAAAGGGCATAAAGATGAGATAACTTTTAAAAATGACCCTCTTCTGAAAAGGTATGCGTTTACATGAAATACAGCCTTATGAACATTTTGCCCTGAGGATTATACATTTAGAAATTCATTATACCCACGAACTATTAAGAAATCAATGTGGAAACTACATTTAAATAGTTTTCATTAATAAATTAAAATTACAGAACTACGACAAAATGTCTGCTGAGTAAAGAGACTCAACATTTGAAACACCTACAGCGCTATAAAAAACCGTGGCCGTCCTGACCTGCCATTCTTTTTCAAAATAATCCTTGTGTGGTCGCACATACACTTTTTGCTAATGAGTAGACAGAAATAATGATGCTTCGCGATTGCCTCGACGGCCAACAACGCGGCAGATTTTGCCTAAACCAAAACAGAAATACACAGACGAAAAAATTGCTCTTTTGTATCGGCACGTTCAGCTCCAGTAGCCTTACCTGCTTTTGCCTCTGCGCACTTTCGTCCTACCAGTTTCTGTTTCACCCGGTCAAACACGCTTACACATACGTATGTTTGTGGTGTTATTGCTGACACATATAAATATAGGTGTGTGTGCGTGTGTATGTCTTCGTGTGCGGGATTTGTGAGTTAGTACGGCGCGAAGGGAAACAACGGATACAACCTTGGATTTATTGTTAATGACAGCACATTCCTCACACAATAACTCAGATTACACAACGGCCTTTGCGCTCGTCTTCATGAAGTTTACGGTCTTCCTTATGCAGAAAATGTTTGCGTTTACTAAGAGACTGGCGCGTCGTAGTCGCTGAAGAGCCGGAAAAACAAATAGCGTTTGTGATTGCACATGAGACATCTTCATCCATGAGCACCACTACTCATTCGCTCAAAGCACAAGAACATCTCCGCGCTACGTAGATAGTGTTTACATAAATGCGACAGATGCGTATAATATAAACTTTTAACGAGGTAATTCGCTAGAAAGGTGTATCTCATCTAATGCATCAAACAAGAGTAGTTCCAGATGGAGAATGCGCATTTCAGTGTTCTATGTAAACAGAAACGCATCGTATAAGGAATTTAGGGAAAGCGTTCGTCTCGGGCTGACACCCGGCCAATGAACAGGTCAGGGCCGCTGCCGCAGTGCGGCGCATTTAAACAAAAATAGCGGCTTAAGAAGAAGACTGTGCGTCATCTTATTCACGTTATGAGCGTCAAAATGGTGACATCTTTGTGAATAATTCACCGATGATTCTGATATTCTCTAATGCGAAATTTGAGCGCAGCTCCATACGAGTTTTCCTTTCGCGCGATATTAGCTGGCGCGGGCAATTGTCTCGTGCGGCACATTGCAAAGGGACAGGCTAGGCGCGACTGGCTCGCTAATCGGTAGTTCGTGAGAGGCAGTGCGTGGGTGACGCGTGGGCACGATTTGCAGCAGCCACCGCAGACAGCTCCGCTCAACCAGTGCTTTGTTTCCATATATGATAACAGTAGACATGTTCACGCAGGTCATCGGTGAACAGACGATGGCGTGCTACTCTGGCGCCATATCGTAGCGGTCGTCGTCATAGAGCCTGTCTTCCGTGGCACTACGCTTTTCTCAATGCTTTTGCCGAGCCCTCCCCCAGCGCCTGCCTCCTCATGGTTCGCCTGCCCTCATCGCCCTCGGTATTCCTCATCGCACTCTTCGATATCGCAGTTTTTAATTGCCCCGTTACGTTCCGCGTTCGCTCTTTCATCATTCGCTGTGGTAGTTTGCTCGTTTGCGCCGACACTGACACTCAACGCAGGAACGGGCGCCTAGGGGCTGCGTTGTCAAATAATATAAACATCGCTGAGTTACTTGATTCGTGTCATTAATGTACCCCACTCCACTTTGGACTAACAGTAGACGAGACGGCTGTGCTCGGCTGTCACTGGGCCTAGCAACGGCTGCTGATGCACTGGGAAATTTTATTATCCCACTATCATACGGTACGTTACCGCAAAATAAACTGCGTGTAATTTGTCCACGGGGACAAGTGAAGAAAAACCTGAGGAATGCGGCCATCTCGCTGAGGTTATCTTTGGTGAATTTCACAACGCGACCGTAATAGCAAGCTTAGTAGTAGTGAGAGCGCTAACCTTATATGTTAGTATAGGTGGCGTTAACTTTGTTAGACAGGAAAAAGTGAATTCATATAATTGGTGGCGTATGAGTCTAAGCGATACGAAAAATTCGATACCCGTCTAACGTAACCATGCGAATGCCACTTTGTGCACATAACAGTACTCCGTGTTTTCAAGCTTTGTCACACCCCCTTTTTCCTTCCCCCGTATGTGGTGACATCGTGCATACTAATAATCTCGGTTCAAGACAAACGCCTCTTGAGATATTTGATGGACCACGGCCAAATAGAAAACGCTGTATCAAGAGCTTGCGCTAAGCAGTTAAAATGGCCTGTTTTGGAGAATGCCGTTTTTCTTTTACGATGCCTAATCGGATTTCACGCTCTCTTATAGGAAAATTAAATAGAGCTGAAAGGCTTGAGTTATTCTATGTGCTACCTAAATTATGAGGAATTTACTACAAATAAAAAGGGACGTTCTTGAAACACTATGACGTCGCGCAGTCATAAATTTATCAAGCGTCTATTCAATAGCTTGACGAAACGCCATCTGGCGCCATAAAAGCCTAACAGTAGTTGGACAGGCAACTGACAGTCACTTACTTTAGGAGCAGCTTATTACAAATGTAAATTGTTACTAAACGAATACGCATTCTCCGACTATAAAGTAATCGAAATCTGTACACTGATGTTCTGCCGATCAGCAGGTGCTTCTGTGTTTATGAAATCCAATACGCACAAGGAAAAATAAACCTAAAAAAAACTAAAAACTAAAAACGCCATGTTTTATTGGCAAGCTTCAAGCCAGTATTTATATTTTACCATGATATGCCCTTATGAGGAAGTGAGAATTTCCAATGAGGCATCAGTCTGCGTTCAGTATACGCGAATTTGTACCAGTTAGGCCTAACGTTATGCGTTGCTGCGCAACTCCTACTTGCTACTTCCACATTTACAATACTGCGACCATTAACTACAGCGAACGTCATTCACTACAACGAATGACAGTTAGGAAAATTTGTCTACAAATAACTCCGTTTCTGTTTTGTATATGAAGGCGTGTCCACAAGAGCCGAAAGTTGCATAGCCATGCCTCCCACAATGACACATTGATGGCGTCAGCTTCACTTGCAGTTCTACTGCTACGCAAGCACGCGAATTTCACTAACGCAAAAGAAAACAGTATACTTTACTGCCCGAGAATGGGTATTTCACCGGACTTTCTCTTTGCAGTTTGGTTTATGCCCAGCGATTAAGCTTACTTCTTAGCGAGGCAGAGCGTCGGCAAATGCTGTAAAAGTCTCCTCACCCATGTTTTAACGGCTGAGAGCGGCCCCAGGCGTTTGAAGATCCTTCGCTGCGAGAGGCGACCCAACGCTCACTACCGCTGACGGTCTTCTTCTTCTTCTACTACTTCAAGCAGGCAGTGCTCGCGCAAGTCACAGTTAAAGGCTAATGAACCCATGTAGTGGTGGTGGTAAAAAACGTTTATTTGCTCTTTTTTGCAGCTCCAGATGGAGTCTTCCATCTTCTCTTCAGGGTCAGTTCCCCTAGTTACTAAACGAATACACATTCTCCGACTATACAGTAATCGAAATCGGTACACTGTTGTTCTGCCGATGAGCAGGTGCTTCAATGTTTATGAAATGCAATACGCACAACGGAAAATAAACTTGAACTAAAAACGTCATGTTTTATCGGCAAGCTTCAAGCCAGTATTTAGCAAAAGCAATTTCTCTTCAGGGTCAGTTCCCCTAGGTCAGGGCTCCGCTGAGGCTAGCTGCCCTGCGTGCACGCCTTGCTAGTCCTTGTTGGACTTTCAGGATGTCGCTGGATAGCCTCCTTTCCATCCTTTTCCATCCTTTACATCCTTTCTTGTATGCGTACTGTGGCTTTTTTAATCAATGTGTAAGCTTATTGTAACATCCTTACAATTCTTCAGCATGTAGATAAGTATTAATACATAATCTTTCCAGAAGTTAGCCCAATCGGCCATAGCAAGTGATGAGAAACCACCAAACGTCGAGATCAGTTGCTGAGCGCTATGGGAAGTCGATTATGTCGACAGTAAAACAGCATCAAATATAGTCCTAAATTCTTGTTCTCGTTCTTTCTAATTTGTTTTCGCGAACCATCCAGGACATACCGGGACAGATGTAATGACAAAATTGAGGTTATCCTGATTCCTTAACTTTGTGGCTCTTTTTGGTGATGTGATAAATGAAAGAGGATCCTAATATAACCACGGGAAAAACTATTTAGCTGTCATGGTGGTAGTGGCCGCAAGGATCATTGACCGCCTGCGCCGAAGCGAAGCTACATCGGACGTGGTCTGCGTCGCAATCTGCTTTGAAGACAGTCCTCTTGTTTTCTCGCATGCTAGCTGTTTAGAGATATGTCCATGTTAGCAGGACGGCGCGGGAAATTCAGTTTGCATGGCGTGGCACTTCCAGATGGCAATGTACCCTCGAGGAGGAAGCCGTATCGTCGGCGCCCTTGTCGATGCCATGACGGGACCAGCGGAAGGGAGTGCCAGCACGAGAGGAAAGCAAGGCGCTCGCTTCCCAGCCTCGCAGTCGGCTTTGTTCGCAACAAGGTTTTCGGCATTGGATGCAACCTAGCTCTTGATGGTTTTCTTATTTCGGCTTCTTTCTTATCATGTCATTGCGAAAGAGCTGAGATCAAGGGGCACATCTTGGAATAAGTATCTCGAAGCCTTTCACCAATTTTTAGAAGGCCAGACAGAAGATCGAAAGCACTAACACAACATGAAAAAAAAGTGCAATTATACTTATAATATTGCCTTGGTACAGTGCTTCAATACATAATACGGTAAACAAAATAGAGCACATCCGCCGTAAAACGAGGACTGTAAGGACCAGGGTCCAAGGCCCCATCGACCATATTGTACGTAGGATCCCTCCTTCCTATTTTATTTTTTGTCCAGGTGGGGCTAAGCCTACGGAAGACATATTTATTGTGCGGCAGGCTGGCACAAGATGTCGACGTCACAAAGCTGCTTACGTGAGAGCACATGTGTGCTCTTTGATGCGCACTGATGGCCGTATAGCTTTGTGGTGAAAACGATTTCAGCAATCATTTTGAGTAAAATGATGTTCCGTAAAAGCTTAAACCATTATTTTCAATTTCTTTTTGTTGTAAACGGAAAACGCGAAAGAAAAGCACGTTTACAACTGGCCGTAGATGGCTTCCCTAACGACTTACGGCGCACGCGTCTCATGTGAGACTCGCTGGAAATGAAGCCACAGCGTTCATTCAGCAAGGAGCGTCGAGCTACATAGAAGGAAAGACGAAGAAGTGAAGTGGGGACACTTTAGCAAACAACAACAAAGAGAAAGGTTCACTTATCACTGGTTCTCCCACATAAGTGATATCGACCCCGTTGCTTTGCCTTCAGTGGTAACGATGACACAAAAGATGCGTTACCGGGCATTGTTTCATTTAAGAAAGAGTTGGAAGATGGCGCTACTAGCGCTGAGCTAACTTTGGGACGCGAATGGATATTGATATATTTTACATGGTAATTGTTGCAACAATGTCCGCGAAAAAGCGTGTCTGCTGGTTGTCGCGGTAATGACACATTGGAGCGACTACTTCAATGTACGCGGCGTTTTGATTGGAACCAACATAAGTACCTATTCGTCGAGTCAAACACGATACGTTCAAGTTTATTTCATTACCTGGTTTTATTTTCAACTTGTGACGAATATACATTCTTATTGCTACGTCAATTTCTATTTCTTCCCCTTTTTTATTTCACTTCGGGCAAATAAAGGCCACCATTTGGGCCTTAGCACTTGCGGGCAAAACAATGTCACAGGCCGAATAACAATCCCCGCTTTCCTAGGTTAGACAGGACGCAAGCAGTACACTTCAGACAATTACAAACGGATTCTTACAGAAACCCCAGACTCATGCACGCCATGCATCCAGACATGTACACTACAAACAGATGCACATCGTGTGGTGAGGTTGCCACACATAATCACATGTTATGGGAGTGTCAGGAGTTATCAAGTCGGGCAGAGCCGACCCCTCCGTCTCTTCCACCACCAGCCTCCGCTCGCGCTGGAAGAGCGCACTGCTCAGCTCGAACCTGACAGCATAACCCCGGGCCGTCCAGCGAACCGAGAAAGCCGCTTCGAGACAAGGTCTCGGAACCGCGTCCGCGGCGGGTGCCCAGACCTACTAAACAGATGCCGCACTCGAGCCTTATTAATTTGAAAATAAAGTTTACGCTCTCTGTGTGAAACCGCTGACAGACACCTGAGTTGCAGTAATCATGTTGTACGAAAACTCCACATGTTTTATGCATGTTATTTCACTTCGCGTAGCATTGCCAAAAAAGGGCATAATTGATTGCTTTCAACTAAGATGTTGGCTACATGTCAAAGTGCAAAAACGGGGATCCACACAAATACGCCACCCCATGTACTCTACACTCACAGCGCTTACTAACAACCTGTTTTACTGCACATTCAACTGGAAGACATTGAGAAATAACTGGGCCGCAAAACGTAAAAGCGCGAACTTGTCACATCCCATTGCGGTCGACAGTCTACCGCACATTCGATACCTATGGTGTTTCCCTGCAATGCACAAATACAGAAAGCACGCTGACACACGAATCAGATTTTCGAATATAAGAACATAGTGACATGACGAATTCGTGCTTTTCTGTTTTCTGCGGAAACTGAGTCTCTCATACAATTGCAGTTCATATGCAATAAAGAGTGCTTCTTACTACTCTCTTTCTCTTTGTCGTCAGCACGACAAAGTCTTTCAAGCTGTTCGATCTTCTTTGAGAAAGGTTCATGCAATTCCTTAAATTGGAAATGACAGACAATAAGCGGCATAGGAATAAATGCTGTAATTCAGTCATCATGAAAAGCGTATGGCAGCAGTATGCTGGCACACTTTCGGGCAGCCGGTTGGAGGAGCTGATTCGGTTACTCTCCTCTTGCCTGGTGGCATGCAACGTTTATGCATCAACCGGCTTGTAGTCCCTGTACTCCGCATGTAGTGGTGTCACTGGCACGAAACGGCGACCACCAGCGATGGTCTGGCCCTTCACTCCAGAGAAATGGTGACCATCCGTGTCGTATCTTCGACGCTGCCGCCTGCCGCGCCAACGAGTGTTCGACTTCGTTCTGTCCCTGTGGGCTTCCCAGATCATACGTCCTCTGTGAGTGTCCGCTACAACCGTAGGCGATAAGGTGGTATTCACCAACTCTTCTTCCCTAAACGCCAGCGTAGGTTCGCTCGCAGTCGTAGTAGGCGGCAAGTTGCGGGCCTCGTCGCTAATGATGCGCACATCTCCCGCTGATAGCCGTCGCTTTTTAGCACTGCCGTGGCCGGCGAAGATGAATGCCAGCATGGAGACCGTGAAGGCGAACGTGACAAGGGCCGTGCCGGCGTACGCGGCGATGTTCCGTGAGCTTGAACTGTATGGCACGGGTGCCGGCAAGGGTAGTGGCTCAAGGAACGACGGCGACTCTGCGTGCGACCCGGGGGGCACCACCTCGGCGCCGAAGTGTTCCTTCCGCTCACCTCCAGCCGTGACCGGCAAAGCGCTCTCCGGTGATGCGGCCTCGTGCGAAGGTACCTCAGCCACGTCCGTAGAACCAGCCGTTGACGACGGGGCGGGCTCTTCGTCGGGTCCTGGTGGGTCGAGCTGTTCGTCGGGCGGCTCGTGCAGCTCGCTGGTTTGGATCAGTGGATCTGACCAGGAAACGCGACGCTCCATTTCGACGGGTTGGTTTAAGCTGCTTCTTCTTCTTCTTCATCATTATCACGGGGTGATAATAATGACATCAAGGACAGCGGGCGAGCCCAGAATGAATGGAGCGGCGCAAACAATATTATTTTGTTCCTGGTAAACTTCATCCGTCCAGCGTCAAAGACACGACTTTTCATTTCCATTGGCTTTCTTTCAAAAGTTTAGTTGTTATTCGGAGCGTTACATCGCACAAAACGTCACCAGTGAAATGAAGGTAACTCATATATTCGGAGAAGTAAGATTCGAAAGCGAAATGAAGATATTAGGAGGCGTAAGACATATTTTTATTGTGTGTCCTGTGATTTGGTGGGGAGGGCATGGGGAGGTGAAGATATTGGGAAAGAAAACTTATTTTTCATTTTCATCTTCTGTCCTGCTTCTGGGGCATTTCTGCCCCTTCTTCCTTTTCCTTGCAAAGTAGCATGAATGAAAGGATGGATAAATAGATAGACAAATAGGCAAATAGAATTATAGATATACAAATAGATAGATAGATAGATAGATAGAAAGATAGATAGATAGATAGATAGATAGATAGATAGATAGATAGATAGATAGATAGATAGATAGATAGATAGACAGATAGACAGATAGACAGACAGACAGACAGACAGACAGACAGACAGACAGACAGACAGACAGACAAGTAGGTACTCATCGAGTTAAACACGATATGCTCAAGTTTATTCCATTACCTGGTTTTATTTTCAACTTCTGACGAATATCCTTTCTTATTGCTACGTCAATTTCAAGGAGGCACAGTTCAGGACGTTGAAGACAGTATTCTGTTCTGCACCTGTTACCAAAGAATCCCTGTACGACGCAGTTAAACTACTGCCATACTATCAACTTTACTGTTTCTCATTGGCTGTACTTATTTTTCATAACATTAAGCATGATTTTACATCCTTCTGCACTAAGTACTTAAACAGGAACCTTACTCATAACTTGCGCACTGTATCTATGGTTTGTTCGAAGTCACGCTCAAATTATGGTACTCAGATCATAGACAACCAAATAGTTACACTCTATAACACTTATCTTTCTATGATCGACTGCATAAATGAATGAAAAACCATTTCTCAATTTAAGAAAAACATGAAAACTATGATTTCTTCTCCTTCCGCTTTTGCTTAGAATTGTACTTTTCTTTTATCTGGAGCAAGTACAATTTTAATGATTATCTACATCATTGTTTCCGTGAATTAGATTGATGTAATCAATGTATAATATGAAATCATAGGATAATTTGTCATATGTGACACAGTATTGTATTTCTGAATTTCCACTGATTTCTTTGATCTCACAATGTAGTGCAGTATTTTGTCATGCCGACCTGCTGTCATAATGTGTGATCCCGAGGTGAAGGCCCTGTCAGGAGGCATTGTTGCCTCCTTTTGCCGCCCCTCGTGGACATCCTGTACCACCTATATATGTCCAAATAAACTGAATTGAATTGAATTGGATAGATAGATAGATAGATAGATAGATAGATAGATAGATAGATAGATAGATAGATAGATAGATAGATAGATAGATAGATAGATAGATAGACAAATGGCCCAATAGATACATTAGATAGGCACACAGACAGACAGACATGCAGACAGGTAATTAGATAGATAGATAGATAGATAGATAGATAGATAGATAGATAGATAGATAGATAGATAGATAGATAGATAGATAGATAGATAGATAGATAGATAGATAGATAGATAGATAGAGAGACAGACAGACAGACAGACAGACAGACAGACAGACAGACAGACAGACAGATAGATAGATAGATAGATAGATAGATAGATAGATAGATAGATAGATAGATAGATAGATAGATAGATAGATAGATAGATAGATAGATAGATAGAATAAAAATTACAGCACAACTCATCCCACGGCGACTGTCGATGTCAATGCGAATATCCTTCCAGAAGAGCGAGAGACCATATTCGTGAAGTCAAATTTATTTAACCTATGTAGTGGCAATTCCGAGACTTTTGTTGCTTCGTCTATTCCCCACCCACTCCAATATCGTGCCACGTTTTTAGGCAGCTCGCTCGCCAAGCATGGAGGCATGAAAACTACTTTATGGCTCCGACGCATTGACGGTGCAGTGACGAACAAGTGAAATCGATGTAATAGCGACCGTATGGCAACGTTGTGACGTCGATTCCTAAATTATGATGGTGGTATAATGATAAAAACATGATGAGGACGATGTGGGGACAAAGAGATGACGACGGCAATATGAAGATCATGGCGCGATGATGACGGTATGACGCTAACCCGATGAAGTAGCGAGAAATGACGACAACCGCGGCAGCGTGACGACAACGGTATGACCACCAATGTTCAACAGTGTCCGCGTGACGATGAAGTGATAATCATAGATTAGCCATAATTATAGTTGAATGACGACAACCTCATTACGATAAGATTATCGACCAGGAATGATGTCGATGTATCAAAGAAGGTGGTATGGCGACGATGACGTCACGTCAATAAGCAGACAATATTCAAGTGATGATGCTGCTGAGGTGACAGCATGACGACGACGGAATGACGAGAATGGAAAGATGACGACGGCACAAGCATTGGGTCATCCCGACGATTTTGTGACAACGAGTGCATGACAATGACTGTATGACGACGATGATGTGATAGCAGCATGGGGACAATCGGATGGCGATAAGTCCATGACAACAATAGCTTCACGATAAGTGTATCACTAAATTTGTTCGACGACGATGGCGGGATGACGACGGCATGACGTGAGTGATGATGATGGCGTGACGTCGGTGGCATTACGATGATGGTACGACAATGAAGCCTTGATAGGAACTGTCTGACGACCACTGCATGACAAGTGAGGCAAATCACCTATGAATGACGATAACATGATTACAACAAAATGATGAAAGGTTTATGCCGTTGATGGAAAGGGAAAGTGGTACGACGACGATAAATGGACGTCAATGGGATGGCGTTTTGAAGCGATCACAATAACAAAACGACAGCGTAAAGAAGAAGATACGACGAGAACCATGTGATGAGGATCGCGTGATGATGACGTAATGACGAGGGTCGGATGGCAAAGGTGGATTGACGACGACGCAACTGCCGAGCGACCCTCGCCCGCGCGCCGCTAACGCCAGACTATACACTTGCCGCCCGAGCCCAAGCAATCCGTCAACGGGGAGAATATCCCGAGCTGGGGTAGCGGGAGGCAGAAATAATCCGGCGCCGGTGTCTGTCGGTCACTTAACCGTTACGAAGGCCAGGTGCACGCCCGACAAGCTTCGCTTACACCCCCTTTCAGGTATGGGAAAGATTGGTATCTTTCTTCAAATACCTTTATTATTTACACAAACAAATGTAAAACAAGTCAAGCTGGGGTATAAAAACCACTGGAGAACATGTTTGTCAAGCACAAGCACAAGAACAAGCACTAAACATGCATCCGAAACAGATAATTCATGATGAGGGGTTCCCGATAACAATGTGATGGGCACTGCGCTCTTGATGCGCGCTGCGCCCCTGTGCTCTTATTTCGTGATGCCTCCATGAGTGCTGAAGTTTCGACTGAATCAAACGCCTTCTCGTAATCAATGAGAGCTATTTATAAGGGATTGGTTATATTCCACACATTTCTCTATCTCCTGACTGATAGTGTGAATAAGGTCTATTGTTACACAGCCTTTACGGAACCCTGCCTGGTCTTTTGGTTGACAGAAGTCTAAGGTGTTGCTGACTCTATTTACGATTATCTTAGCAAATCCTCTGTTGGCAGCTGATTGGTCTATAATTTTTCAAGTCTTTGGCGTCCCCTTTCTTATGGATTAGGATTATGTTACCGTTCTTCCAAGCTTCCGGTACGCTCGAGGTCATGAGGCATTGCTCATACAGGGTGGCCAGTTTTTCTAGAACAATCTGCCCACCATCCTTCAACAAATCCGCTGCTACCTGATCCTCCCCCGCTGCCTTCCTTCTTTGCATAGCTCCCAAAGCTTTCTTTACTTCTTCCAGCGTTACTTGTGGGATTTCAATTTCCTCTAGACTACTCTCTTTATCATTATCGTCGTGGGTGCCAATGGTATTGTTTAAATCTCTATAGAACTCCTCAGCCACTTGAGCTTTCTCATCGATATTAGTATTGCTATTGCCGGCTTTCTCTCTTAAAGCATACATCTGATTCTTGCCAATTCCTAGTGTCTTTTTACTGCTTTTAGGTTTCCTCCGTTCCTGATAGCAAGTTCAATTCTACCCATATTAGAGTTCCTTATGTCAGCTGTCTTGCGCTTGTTGATCAACTTCGAACGTTCTGCCAGTTCTATTCGAGCTGTAGGGTTAGAGGCTTTCATATATTGTCGTTTCTTGATCAGATCTCTCATCTCCTGCGATATCTTACTGGTGTCCTGTCTAAGGAAGTTACCACCGAATTCTATTGCACACTCCTTAATGATGCCCGTAAGATTGTCGTTCATTGCTTCAACACTAAGGTCCTCTTCCTGAGTTGAAGCAGAATACCGGTTCTGTAGCTTGATCCGGAATTCCCCTTTTTTCCCTCTTAACGCTAACTCATTGATCGGCTTGTTATGTGCCAGTTTCTTCCGTTCCCTCCTCAGGTCTAGGATAATTCGAGTTCTTACCATCCTATGGTCACTGCAGCGCACCTTGCGGAGCACGTCCACAACTTGTATGATGCCAGGGCTGTTGATGCCGCATATGTTTTCCCGCAAAGATTGCTGTAGCACAAGCTGCCGCGGCGACGGCAGCTTGCAACTTGCGGAGTGATGTCAACAGGATTTTGTATGTAAATGAACCAAGCTAGCAACTGATTCTATTGTTGTGACGTTGCATGCTATGAGCAGGCAACGCGTCAACGGCAACGGGAACGAACAGACTAGCGAGAAGCAGCGTGAATATGAGGAGCAACAAATGGATAATGAAATCGCAATCCGACCACCGGCGGCTCTGGGCATTCTCTTTTGTAGGGCCAGGATGGCGAGACAGTTTTGCGTGTTACCATCATGTTCTAATGATCACATCCTCAAATGGGACTTCCTGTCATGTCATAGCACAATCATCGACTCTTCTCGCGCGCAAGTGGCCCTTTCGCTTTTATGTGATTCACATTGTCCGCCGGCGACCTCGGTGAGACCTTCGTTGACACTGATCGCAGAGGGCTTTTAGACCATCTAAGATACTTGCTTACCGCAAGGACTTATTTCTCCCATTTGCCATGCTTCTTCATTTCAGGTCTGAATCCGCTTTGATACTCGCATGTAATCCGCACCGGCATCCAGTGACCATAGTGCGTGGTGAGACCTAAGGATTTGTGCGAGCTGTAAAGTCTATTGAAGATGTTTACGTACACGATTGCGCCACCCATTCATATCTTGACGTCATTACTTCTGTCTCATCAGCACGGCCTTCAGCCGTGTTCAACTGCGCCATCGCCGCTCAATTTTCGTCATCTCATCGCACCCAATGTCACACATTCCTTAACGAGTTAGTATCTTTGTGCGACTGCAAGCAATCATCCTAGAGGAGCACTAGGTTTGTCTGACATGCTACTCAGACCGGTTCACATGCCCTCTTGAGGTAGCGTACTTATGGCGTTTCCGGAGAAGAGCGCCCACTTATCAAGGAACAAGTTGACGATATGCTACAGCGCGCCGTCATTCAGCCACCGCAAGATACTGGGCTCTAGCCTGTCATTCTTGTCCGCAAAAAAGCTGTGTCCATTCGATGTTATATTGAAAGTCACCGCCTAAACAGGATTTCAAGAAAAGACCTATTTCTCGGATCCATAATGATCCTAGTTGTCCGCATGGAGGGAAATTCGTTAATATTTTTATATATCAATTCTCGCTATTGTCAGGATCTCATGGCTCAGGCTGACCGCCGAAAGACAGCTTTCGTCACTCCCGATGGCCTGTGCGAGTTTAACGTTATGGTGTTTGGGTTTTGCAGTGCACCCACTACGTTTGAGTGCATGATTGATACCATCCTTCACAGCCTCAAGTGGATAACGTTTTCCTGTTAGGTAGATGGCATAGATGTTTTCACATGGGATTTTCCGAGACATCTCGTCCGCCTGCATGACGTCCTAACTTGTTTCATTTCAACTGACCTACAGCTCAACCTAAAGAAGTGCCGCTTCGCTGCCCCAAAGTCACCTATCTTGGGTCACATCGTCTCGAAAGGCGGGACACTATCCGATCTCTAGAAGCTTCTCGGAGTCGCTGCATTCACAGAGCCCGCATGTATCAAGACCCTGCGATGTTGGCCGGTGTTCCTATGTTTCATAGCTTAGTCGGGTACTTCACGTATGTTATCGCACCGTTGACGATTCTGCTTACCGCAAGCAGAATTTGCGTGTGTTCTTCAGCATGAGATGAATCTTTTCAAAGGTTGTGCGCTTTGTTGACTTCACCGCAGATTCATGGCCATTAGACCCATAGCGACGCATAACGACTGCGTCGAGAGAGGTTCACACCGACGCCAGCGATGTGCGCGTTGGTTCGGTCTTGGCCCAACGGAAAGCAGCGAATGATGAAGTCCCTTATGCGAGCCGTATAGCTCAAGAAAGCTAAGTTCAAGTACACCATCAATGAGCACGACTGCATAGCCATCACTTGTGCATTGAACAAGCTTCCGCCTTACCTTTACGATTGTTATGTTAGTATAATAACATATCCGCTGGCTCTCCTTGAAAAACCCGTCGGGTCTCCTTAGTCGTTGGGCACTTCGCCTGCAGGAATAAGACATTCATGTCGTGCGCAGCCCCGGTGGACATCATTCCGACATTAACGCGCACTCCTACTCGCCGATGATACCTGATGTGGCTTCTTCGTTTCCTCTGCGACCTGTGTCCCGTCACTACAGACCGCCATTGATATGCCTACCCAGCAACGCAATAACCCACCATTTGCCCTATATACTGCTCGACTATTTTGCATCTCCGTTGGTCATTCCAACGCGGACGCTACGCCGTTAAGCTGCCCATTTATATATTTATATTGGGTATATAGTTGGGACGTCGAAACTACATACCCGACGGTAATATGCGCTCCTATATGTCCGCGTACGTCCACGCCGACCCCCAAGGCGCCGACAACAGCATCCTAAAAGCCTCCACAAGGCTGCGTTAACGATATTACTGGAGTGGAATGTACCGGTTCGTCAAGTACTACATACGATCTTGCAGCGCGTTTCAACAAAGGAAGACCCCTCTACACTGCTCTCCTGGCCGCGCTACTGCCGCTACCGTATCCGGCACGACCGTTGGACCACGTCAGCGTCAACCTCTATGGCCCGCTTCCGTACAGTGGATGTGGAAACCGGTGGATTATTGTTGACGTCGATTACCGGCCGGGGCCCTTCCCAAAGCGAACGCGCGCGACGTTCCGATGTTCATTCTACGTAACTACATACTTAATTCGCCCCGGTGCTCCTTGAGAACTACAGAGCGGCAGATGCCGTGTCTTCTCGTCAGGCGCAATACAATCCTGTCTTTACGAGTGCAACATCATTCCCCAGAAATCGACCGCGTACTACTGGGAAACGAATGGTCTCTCGGAGCGGTTCAACCGAGCCTTGGGCGACATGTTTAGGATGTACGTTTCCTCCGACCACACCAATTCACGCACAGTACTCACATTCGTTATGTTCGTATATAACACCGCGACGCAAAGCGACCGCTGGTTTTTCACCTTTTTTTATCTTGTGTAGACGTGGTCTTCGTTTCCACTGGATACTCTGCTGCCTTACCCACCTAACCTCTGTGTGTACTACAATTTCAGAAGTCGGCCGATACGCTTAAGATTGCCGCCAGCTGGCTCGTTTGCTGACCATCGAGCATCAGAGACATCCACGGAGGAAAGAAACTCAGGAGAGGCCCTGACGTCACTCTTTGTGAAGCTAAAGTGAAGCCGCAAGTTGGCGTTGCTCATGGCGTTGCTCCGCATATCTGGCCAGCTCTCCTCTCTTGTTTGCATTTCTCACGAAACCACGCCGCGCTGCGCGCTATCATGCTGCTCGGGCCCGCGCTCTCCGCAGCAATACTAAACAATCGTTAGCACGTTAGCATGATTCCGCCAAAGAGGGCAAACTTTCCCGCGGATATTCCTTCGTCCGTTGCCATTGTCGTGGCGCGGTACATTGCGTACAGCGTTGCATGCGCGTTCATTTCACGAAATTTAGTTCCTCCAGACCCACCTGGCCACAGAAACATCCGGGACAGCACGGTCCAAATAACGCAGCTCAACAAAACACGGAGACCAAAGCGAACCTGCCCGCACGGCGCCTTTGCGACGGTACGAAACCTACGGAGCAACACGTGTGAGCGCACACAACCAAAACAGAGCCGCCATTGTGGCCCGAAAGGCGTGGCCGCTAAGGCAAAGAAATAAAAAATCTGCAAAAACAAAGGTGAACCTACTACGTCACTTCCTCCACACTTTTCTCCTAGGGCGCGCAGGGGGTAGGGCCTCTCCTCAGTTTCCTTACTCCGTGGAGACATCAAAAGACATGTCGTGCCAATCATTAGGCTGCCCACATTTCCTGCCGGCTCCCTTGTTTGGCATTAGATACCACTTCACGCACCTGGCCTTCCTTCTAAACTACTTGAACGTATACCACGGTCCGTACCGTATCATCGACGCCACGTCACCTGTCAGGCATACTGATGAGCCTCTCACACCATCGCCATAACCTCGTTGTCGAATTCACGAGACAGTGCATGTTAAACGGCTAAAGCCATATTCAGACTCCCTCCTCAAGTCTGCTCCCTGAGTGGACAGGATGACTCCGTTTTACGCCCGGGGCAAACGTAATGAAGCAAACACGCCTCATGCTTTCGGTGGCAGCTCGAAGACAACGTGGACGAATGATGAGCAGTGCGGTGATTGCGAGGGTGCTCGTGTTGTTTTTTTATGTTAGACTGATGTACACATATGTGTGTGTGTGTGTGTGTGTGTGTGTGTGTGTGTTTGTGTGTGTGTGTGTGTGTGTGTATTGGTTAGAAGCATAACATAACGAACCTGTCCGCCGGAGCAGACACATGACAATGTTTACATTGTAATCATGGTGAAACTATCATGCGTACGAACCAGCTGGAATTCTTATGAGTCAGAGGGACCCAAGCCTACCTGCAGTCGTGCAGAAAAATACACATGCCACACAAACGTACCAACATTTTGGTTTACAGTGCTTGTGCGTGCTTTTTAACCTAAATGCGTGCACATGTGTGGGACATGCATAGTTTTTCAGACGAACGTAAGCGTGCAGAGCGGCAGGCGATTTTACAGTAACACCGCACTAAAGCAGACATTCAAGAAAAGCCTGAAGGCCGAACAAAATTGTGGAAATCGGGCTAGGGCTTTTAGGACAAACATCAATATACTAAGAATATGTTCTAAACATATGAAGAAATCTTTTAACAAACAGAAACACAGAAAAAGAGCCCGTATCAGAGGGCCCCCGTATATTTGAAGCAATTGTTCTGCCAGAACTCCAATTGCGGTTTGCGTGCAACAAACAACTGTGAAAATTCAAACGATTTTTAGAGAAACTCAAATTGGTTATTGTACTGTCTCCCAGGAGAGAGGCGAGCAGTGCCTAGTTCAAGAAACATGGCCGCATGAATCATAACCCCGCCTCCCATGATTGACACTCAGTGATGACCTAAAACTAAAGGCATGTGTTTATCCGAGTTGCTCCGAATGCGGCCTTCAGAAGTGCATTCATAGAGAAGAAAATTGGGTTAAATGTATAATAAGTGCACTATTTAGTGATTTTCAAGCAAGCCGTGAGATTTGATAGGTCCTTCCCGGTCTTCAGGAAGGTATTGAGCTTGTATAGCAGCTCGGTTCGGTTGAAGTTTCCGACAATCTGGTCTGGCTGGCAGATGGACACGCTGCTGTCAAAGTTCACGTCATATGCCGCAATGGAAAAGTGGGCTTGCGTCAGGTTGTCATTTGCGTAGCAGAACTGCATTGGGCAGAACACCAACGGAAAGGTGTGCAAATCATTCACTTTTACTCAGTGTAACAGTACTAAACCGTTCATTTTTTAGCGACGCGTTCTCATTACACAATAAATGAATGCGCTAGTCATTCACAACTGCTCCGTGCTCTTTATTTGTTCTTTCTCACACAGCCTTTCGAGAAGCGCAAACTCCGTGTAATTATTGCGCCGCACACTAAATTTAGTAGTGATATCTATATATATACATATATATATATATATATATATATATATATATATATATATATATATATATATATATATATATATATATATTTATATATATATATATATATATATATATTCTTGCGTAGATACGCAAGAAAAGGGACACAACAAGTAATACTACTCAAGGTTAAGAAATATCACACGTATGCTCTACCTTGGCAGTTTCTGTAATTATATGTGTTAATGTAGGGAGTCAAAGGCATTTTTGTACCCAAAAGTAAACGTAACGTATCTTCTTTATTTTGCATGTTTTCAGTAATTTTATCGTATGTTATATTTAATGCCCTTTTAGGAGATTTATTTTTTGGAAACCATATGTATGTTTGGTAACCGTTTCGTGCTTATTAAGAACTGATGACAACTTTACATGAATGACACTTTCAAAACTCTTAGACAATACGAGCACAGCGTCCTATGAGCGTGTGAGAAAGCAGACCAGTGAGAAAGTGTGCAAGTAGACCATTGCAATTTGCAACTTATATTCGTTGATATTTCAAGGCACAAATATTCCTGAATATTCCTGAACCTATTTCGCTTTCCGCAGAGAGGGGAAATGGCAAGGTGATTCAATGTCAGAAGGAATCACGGCGAAAATTCAGAGGGTGTCTCACCAGTCATTCGTAAATATCCAACTAGCTATGCTGAGAGAGAGAGTAGAACTATAGGAAATAAAATGATGTGCTCTTGACGACAGAGTGCAACTTTCATTCTAAGTATCTCCTGCTACGAGTGGCCTCAATCGTCAGGCACCGCTTCAATGAGAAGGTGGCTAGCACAGCATACCTGTTTAAAGAACATCTTTAAACAAGAGAAGGTATCATTTATGCCGCTGATAATATGCCTTTCCATCAAGATATCTCCCACCGCTTCCCTAAAGGGGTTACTATGTCCGCGTTTTCTACACTATTATGGCTTTTGTGCAAACGAGTCATTTACAGTGCTTCTGCGCAGCGGCGATGAAATTGCAAGCTAACGTTCGGGACTCCGAGGCAGGACGTGCTGAAGCATAAACGGGCATCTAGCCAAACTCCGAAGCAGCAGTTCAGTAGAACAATATGCTGATCATGGCGTGGCATGGGTAACAACGGTAGAGCAGACAGAAGTGACGCACATGATTGTGTGCGTGACCATGTTTTCGGAGAATAAGTGAGATGGCAGAATGAGTTCGCAATCTCTGTAGTCACGTGTGGCACAATACAGGGCGAGCAAGTTGCCCACCGTTCGATTGAAATGCTCTGTGAGGCCATTTACCTGAGGATGGTATGCTCTGCAGTTTTGAAAAATAAAGTGGCACTCGGGAAAATGAGCTTCGACAAACTCTAACAAAAAGCAGCGCCCTCCGTCGCGGAGGAGTTCTAGAGGCAAGCTTGATGGTGAGAGAGAGAGCGAAGCGGAAAGGAAGCGACGTTTAGTTGTGCACACATTTGTCTACATTTTTCTGTACAGTTTGCGCGTTTTTTTGTGAAATTAGAGCGCCAACAGTCTTCCGGTGATTTCTGCTTAGATTGAACAATGGAAAGAAAGATCAAATTGCAGTGGCCGCAAACCTCACGGATGCTATTACACAGAGGAACGGCGAAACGCTGCCCGTGGACGCTATAAAACTGGCACGGCTATTGCTTCAAAGCAATCGTAAGCTTCCTCGACTGATAATCGTGGCACAACTATTTATATCCAGCCGAAGCTAGTTAAATGACATAGAAAAATGTGATGCAGACATAAGAGTGTATTGTAAAATCCCACTAACAATTGCTGTCTCTGGCTGAGTCTATTTCGTTTCTTGTAAAATTTGACCAAGGCAGGCAAAGTATTTTCTTTGCATGTGAAATTCGACCAAATAACAGGTAAACATATCTGCGCAGTGTTTATACCTATATAGTATAGGTACGGGTGAGATTAGAATTGTGGCTGCTAGAACGTCTCACGACGACTCTCGATGGTAACGCATCAGCACGGAATCAACACCATGACACAACGTAATGTCATCATTGAAACATGTATCTATGGGACGTTTCTTGCAATGGAACGACTCTTTCGCGCTTCCGATTGAAGGATGGATGCTATCAGTGCCCCTTTGAAACGGGGTGGAGGGTTGTGCCACCAAGCTCTTGTTCTCATTCTACCTAATGTCTTACGTATCATGTTAAGAAAAAAAAAACCGCGCACACAATGAATTCCCAGCAACAAATTTCTTAACCAGTACTGGGAAATTTCTTTTTGTACGCTTCAGTTGTCTTTGGTAGGTCTATTTTCTGTCATTCAACATTCAATCACCGCTTACTAATCTTTTTTGCGGACCTATTTACTTTCCCCTGTTATTCCTGACCCCAATGGGTTCACGGTGCCCAGCTGCTCCTAAACCGACAGCTGTGCAGATATACTCATATTCTAATAAGATGTGTTTCATTATTTCCCAAGTTTTACCGCAGCAAGCACATTCTCCTTCATTCGTGCACCTCTTTATAAATACGTGTTCTAAGGCATCCTGGTCTCGCTTCAAAAAGCCAGGAGCTTCCCTTTGAGGCATCATAAATTGTTTCTTTCCTGATTTCGTTTTTACTCTTAGATGGTTACTCATAGGAAAGTTTAGTTTCCATTGCTGCCACCCATGCCAATGTTGGAGCCTCTGGGACTTGGCGTTTGACGTTCTTTGTTGTCATGTTGCTTACCATACCAGTCGCGTACTTGCTGGTATGCTCCCTCGATTTTCTTTCCTCCACTGTGACTAAATGTTTTCTTCTGTGCAAAAAGGTGCAGGCGAATGCTGATAAAGATGTCATGCCGAAAGCAGGGCCTTGTGTTGCACTTCTTTCTGGCCACGTTCCGCCGTCTAGCGGCACTTCGATACAAAGAAGTATGGCACGCCGGTACCCGCTAACGCTGATAGCTTCCCCTAACTTGACGTAACCTCAGTGGCATATGCTGAGTAACCCAAACCAGCGAGAGGTTCACTAAAGAGTGGCCCATACACAGTGCAATCATGGTACAGCTCAACAAAGCGTTGGCGTGGAAGGTGTTCATTGAAAAGGAGCCCATACACGGTGTGTTTTTGGCACAGTCCCCCATGCATTGGGATTACGGTCCTGCAGGATATCCCTTGCTTCTGGGACTCGATACCGCTCAGCATCGGACAAACTTATGGAATATTTTTCGTAGCCCATATGTATTGCCCAAGTCGCCGTCGAAGGTGTTAATTGACGAGTGCCATACACCTACTGACACATACCCAGTGACACAAATTTCCATCAGAGGCTTATCGAAGCTGACCAGCTGAGATCGAGAAACACATACCCAGTAATCCCAATCGACGTCAAAGAAGTTCGTTGGAGATTGGTTGAGTATGTGATAACCTGTGCATACGTATGTATACGTTATCACATACTCAGTGACCCAAGTTCTCCGATGGTTGGTCTCAAAGCCTGTTCCCTCAGCACAGCAGCCCGTTGCCCCACCCATCCGATCACTGAGTATACACAGTGACCCAGTTAGGCGGCAAAACGGTTATCTACAAACACACATAGATAGGCACATAGACGCAAACGTAGATAAATCTACAGATAAATACGATACGTCCAGAAAATGTGTAAAGTACCTTTAGAATGCCAAAGCTTACAATTGTGCAGCCAGAAAGAACTACGAAAATAATTATTCTGTGATGTTCAGACAATGTATTCTTTGTAGGAACACGATCATCAGACAATTTGAAACGTTTTCTCGGGGCGTAAGAAAGACACGTTATTCCACCCGCAGACAAATTATGGAGAAAATGTGGACCACAATGATATTCAACGTAAGCGAATATGACGTACTAACGAAAGAACGAAGGAGCGCGTGAGAGACAGTCAGCCCCCTCCATATCGCCCATCTCCGCCCGAGAGCACGCAAGCTCCCCCTGGACGCCTTCCCTCGCCTTCACGGCGTTCCTTCGTGGCCTTCCAGGAGAGCAAACACATCCAATTCTAGCCTTCTTTGGTGCGTAAGCGTCAAGGCATAGAGCGTTCGACGACATGCTCGCCTGCTCTTTCATTGATTTCATTGAATTCTTCGTGGTCGAGAATCCGCTGCAGAATATCGTCAACTGCATCACCCACAATGGCCTGGCTACCACCGGGAGGCCAGCGAAAGGCAAGACGAATGAGCGAGCGCCGGGACCATGCAAGTAATATCCTTCCGTACAGCTCCCCCCCTTCCTGCTCGCTTGCTCGACAGCGTGCACGCTAACAGCGCGCTAACGAGCGACAAAGATGCTCACCCCTCCAGGCATATTGCCTTACGCGAGAGCTCACACTCTCTCTCCCTTCCCAATGGTGCAGTGCGGTTGAGGTGTTATCTGTGCTGCACTTAGCCCACCTTTCACCTCCCAACCAGGAATCTCTGTCTCTCTCATACGCGACACCCCCCCCCCCCCATCCGCCCACTCCCTTCCCTAGCTCTCTTCGCAACTCGGTTGATAAAATCAACAATAGACGGTGTTGCCCAAATGAGCGCGTATTTTCTCTTGGTGAATGGCCTCGTCATCCCTCCCCCATGTGAACCCGTCGTCGTACGACTGTGTAACCGCGAAAACGGCAGATAGAGCCAAATAAGGGTAATCGCTTTGGTAATCAATTTACAAAGGCTTAACATGCACTTTACAGCAGTTTCTTCTGTCATGGCCTACTGGCAAATTGCCAAGCACGTAAGGTATTACGCCTAGAATTGAAGTGGTTGGATGAGAAAGAGCACAAAGTGTTGCTATTTTATTCCACGCATACGTCTGCGTGCTACCAACACCATACATGCACTGGTTAAAAAAGGTAAAGGAAGGAAGAAAGGGAGCGGACCTTCGACTACGGAATCTAAAGTTTAAATCAAGATGAGACGTTCTGCCTGTTACATGGCTGCCTTTTTCACAATCTAGGTTTTCTGTTAGGAAATGTAAAGATTGTTTCTAGAGAAAAGAAGCTACCGAAAGCAGGACATATCTGTGCAACATAAAAAATAATTACCAGATTACGAAACTTGCTATGGTATGTATCCATAACAAGCGTTTACTGCCTCTAATCCCGGTAGCATCGCATTCCCCAATATAAAAAAACGGCGGACCAATAGAAAGACGCCCGCTTGCCATGAAAAACTATCATGTTGCCGGTAGGCAACGGCAGCCGGCTAATTATGAGGTAGTGCCCTATACGCAGATATCACGCCTTGAATAGAAACCACGCTTTCTTCATAGCATTCCATTTTCTTTGGTGTGTTGGATCAGAATGATATTGGACAATATGGCGGATCGCTATTAACGACGATCTGCTGCTTTTCTTGGTGCGACCGGCCCAGTAGCCTCAATCAAACCCTCAGGAATTAGGAAATTAACATCTGAATCCCGTTTCCTAAATGCAGCAGCCCGGCTTTTTATCAATTAGGACACAGACGCATGCCTGGCACACGAGGAGAGCAATCTTTCCACACTGTTTCGTGCAAAATTTACTTCACAAAACTGTGGCGCAAGTGTTTTCTGGTGCAGCTAGTGCGACGGCTTAGCCACCATGAGAGAGATGGACAATAAACGCATTTCGTTAAACTTCAATTTTTGTTATAGAACAGCGATGCGTCGATAAAAAGTAACCATTTAAAACAAACATTGCATATTAAATGCAAAAAAATTGCATTGGGAATGGATGTGCGCTGCTGCGAGTGCTACTCACTTCCTTTGTTTTAGAAAATAATGATGGCTGGGAAGTTACAAAGATAACTCGCAAGAAATGAGTTCAGAATACCTTCTCAAAGCAAAAACGTAAAACAAGTCAAATTTGTACACTATATATTGTTGCCATATTTAAAAAGGTATGGTCTCACCTGTAGTTCTCTCTCGCGATGTAACTCTTTGAGACGCATGGCGCATTTATATTGAGAAGCGGAGGAAGGAGAGCGGGACGGCTTAAACCACCTTTTACTCGTGGCAGTTTTTTTAGAAGCTATGTTGCATATTCGAATATATGCTCCTATCTGATTGGAATGACCGAGAGCCCATATTCGGGAATTTTGCAACTTTGGTGAAATAACTGCCTGCCTTATGTTTGCCCTTGCCACAGCCAGAAAGGATTAGCAGTTTTAACCACGCTATACATGCTGGATGAGCAGCAACGCTTAGAAGACCCAGCCCTTTGACACTCGCCAATACGGACGTGAGCGCGAGCCGATATAAAGGCGCTGTTTCGTTTCCCATGGCACATTGGCTTGTACTACGGCAAGTTGTCAAGGCGCAATGTATAACTCAGTGGACATCGGCGCTGTTGATAACTATGCGACGCCTTCAGAAACTGTGTGGCAGCGCCCACGCAAAGGGCCCTCGTGTTGTCATTCCTTCATTTCTTTTCTCTTGTTTTTTATTTTCAATCTTACCTCTTTTTCAAGCAGCGAAAGTGTAGCACGCGATGAGTGAAATTCCATACGTTGTGGCATTGCGTACGCCATGGCAGAAGATGGTTTGCGCTTAAACCGCTAGCCACAAAACAGGGTAACTGCGTATTTATTTTTTTCCTAATTTTTCCAAGGTACGTAATAATATTGCTCAATATCGCGATGAGGTCTCGGCAACGAAACACCAAAAACTCATCAAGACGCGTCACTCACCTTCTTGAGGTACGTCGCTCGATTGTCAAACATTTGGGTATGTTTCTCTATGGGACCTTTGTCGTATGTCCTCATCGTGATATCGTCGCCGTCTAAACCCAAGTTTTTCGTGTAGTTTGTATTCGTCTGATTGCAGATCTGCTCAACAAAAGAGAACAAATTGCACTGGCTACGCGTAATAGCAGGGTCATTAAGGGCAGTGCAACTATTTCCGAGATTCTATAAGGTCCAACAAGTTACGCACAGCGATATGACGAAGGTTAAATATGACAAATCTGGAGTCGGGACAATCGCCATCTGCAAAAGATCAATGTCGCTGCCATATACAATTTGAAGTCCCGCTTCAGTTTTTTTGGCCAATCGAATGCGAGACCAAAAAAAAAAGAAAAAGGATATAACCAATGGCGCAGCGCCAACGAATGCTTAGGATATTTTTTATTGAAGGACATCATAATGAGCATCGTACAAGATTTGAAGGCTGACGCTGTGAAGGATTCTTCCTTGAAATAGGTAAGTAGTTATTTTCTCCCGTCATTAAAGCAATTCAGGTGAACAATCACTGGAAGCTTAAATACGAGGCGCCCAATGCGACCCACACAACTATACGTAAGTTAGTGAGAGGTAATAAACTTATTGCTGATGCCCACTGGCTTTAGCATGGCATTTGTGCCCTTATAGAACAACGCTGCTGTAACCTAGAGCGCGTTTCATGCTTGAAGCTAAACATTTCGACAGAGCTACCTCTCTGGTTGAGAAAATTTATTGGGACTTTGAGAGTGACTCCAACCAAATAAGTGAATTTTATTATCCCGTCCTTTCGGAGTCCATTCAGCTCCTTCTTTAGGGGGTATTCTTCAGGGGTAGCAGTGTGCACCTTTTAAAAGGTCCTTCGTAAAAATGAAATGACAGCGCGGAAAGTGGGGTAGCACTTAACCAGGAATCTTTTTTAACAGACGTGAAGTAGCGAAAGGATGCGATGTCCGCGACCGTGCTGATTTGCTCGTATGCCCGATGCTGGGGGCGCTTGACCCTCTCGAATGCTGTTGAAGTGGGGCGTGTGAGGAGGGATCACAGACGTTTTGGTGCTGGTGACCTATAGCGGGGATCTACGTGGCTGGGCATCCTTTCCCTCTTTTCGTCGTGTCGCCAAGGCTATGGATATACACAGAAGGTAGGTTGCCCTTCACGCGGTTTATATTACCCGCCCAATTCTCTACGTGCCATGACTCCAGCAGCAGCCTTTTTGTCGAGTTCTTTGTCAGCTCTTTGGATAAAGAATTTCACAACAAATGACTTGTGGTTTGGCGCATGATTAGGTTCGAAGTGAAGGTGTTCGAAGTGAAAGGGCACGCGTGGTTTGCTTAGCAGTATACTAAAATTTTAAGAATCCCGTCTATTGTTGGAACTTGTACATCCAGGAATCGGAGCAATCAGCTCTATTCGGCCCCATACGTGAACAGTACATCCGACTTGACAGAATTCATGTGGCTCTGCAGGATTTCAATTTGCCCTCTCTTTACGACGCAGAAAAAAAAATTCCGGAGCGTCAAGCGCCCCCAGCATCAATTCAATTCAGTTCAAGTTGATTTGCTCCTTTACATGTACAGATGACAGGAGTACAGACAAAAAGCTAAATGAATTCGGCTTGACAGTGTATGTACCCCCCACAGAAATGGCACTGTGCACAATAAAGGGAACACAAACCTACGATAATGGATAAACGAGAAAAAAGTGAGCATTAGTGAGCATTGCATAACAGAAACGCATACGGGTAAAAAAATCAACAATAGAATGCTGCAAGAAATTATATTACAAACAGAGAATAGTATAAAATGGTACAAACAATACAGCCTTGAAATGCACATCTATAAATAATAAGTTATTTACAAGCAGAGAAAATTGGTTAAGCATTCATGGCGTCAGTGTTTAGGGTGATTGCTTGGGCTAGTTGGTAATTCATGATCAAAAATAACGTACAGCGCGAAGGACAAGGACTGCGATAGACGACATACACAGCGCTGACTTCCAACAATGCCTTATTGCCTTGCCATATTGTGTGTTTATACACAAGAAAGGGCGGCCCTTTCTTGTATATATGCCCTTTCTTGCCCTTTCTTGTATGTATACAAACGATGTTGCAACGCAATAAAATATTGTTTGAAGTCAGCGCTGTGTATGTCGTCTATCGCTGTCCTTGTCCTTTGCGCTGTACGTTATTTTTGGTCAGTGTATACCAGAGCAAAAAAAAAAGAAAGAAAAAGAAACCCACAATGAGCCCTTTAAAACGAGCGATAGGTGTCTATTTAGTTCCTAATGAGTTTAACCAAGATGGCAGTGCGTGGCGTAACATTGTTGACCGTAGTTAGTGCGCGCTTAAGGAACGTACCATGTTTCTCTATGACGTGTGTTGTAAATGTTACAATTCATTGTCAATAGAGGTAAATGCTAGAAACATTGTGTGTTCTGTTTTTTCGCAGTAGTGAAACGCTTGAGTAAAATACTACGATATATGGAGGTTGCCGGTTGTAAATTCAGGGCACTGAAAAGAGGCTGCTTATCGCTGCTTTCTTCCCATGAGCGTCACATAAAGAATTGGCGATAGCGCGCAATGCTTTCTTCTGCAATAGAAGAAGCTTTGTGAGGTTAGACATCGTGGTGTTTCCCCAGACTTAATGACAGTAATTCAGATGGGACAGGAATAGAGTTATAAAGCAGTTATTTGACGCTCAAGGGAAGAAAAAAAATCGAAGTTTCGTTAGTATTCCAATACCACGAGCGATTTTGTTAGCAACTGAGTCTCTACGAAGCTGCCAAAGTGAGTTTTCATGAAATACGACCTCGAGGCATTATTGGATGGCACAAAATTGATAATCGAGCAACCCATTTGCGAATGGCCGTCAATGTGGATATTGTTTTTAGGTTGAAAAAGTACAGCGTTTGTCTTGTTTTTACTTATAGACAGGGAATTCAATGAACTCCATCATTTATGTTCACTTAAAGCAGCGTTCGCAAGAGCCAACAGGTCCCCTGCATAACCAGATGTAAAGAACAGACTATAGTGTCATCAGCGTATGTGATGAATCGGGCAGTGATGTCAATATTCATTATGTCGTTCACGTAAATATTAAATAACAAAGGCCCAAGAATGCTTCCTTGAGGTACACCAGAATGAGTGGGTAAGTTATCGGAAATACAATTATTAACTGAAATCCTCTCACACCTGCACTGCTGATAGCTTTTGATTAAGCCATTTATTGGGCCCCTGAAGCCGTAAATTAGAAGTTTTGATAGCAGAGTGGTGTGGGTAATTGTGTCAAAGGCCTTTGAAAAAACTATGAAGTGTCATAGTGTCACTCAATTTTGCTAAAATGCTTGTAGTATTATTTCCTTTTGTGTTAGCATTGCTAGCTCTGTCGAGCGACCCCTTCGGAAACCGAACTTACAGTCAGTAATAATATAGCGTTTTTCGCAGAAAGCGGTCATTCCCATTGTTAATAATTTTTCTAGGCATTTTGAAAATAGAGGCAAAATGGATATTGGTCCGTAGTGAGGTTGTTTTTATCACCGGCCATCCATCGGTCACCCCAGCCCATGAGCACCACCTCAGACATCGCATAGTTTCGCCCCTTCACGTCTGTTCAGAAAAGATTCCCGGTCAAATGTTTCCACACTTTCCGCGCTCTCCCTTCATTTTTACGAAGGACCTCCTAAAAGGTGCACACCGCCCCCCCCCCCCCGGAGAATATCCCCCAGAAGAACGAAACGAATTGGCGCCGAAACGTCGGGCTAATAAAATTCATTTATTTTGTTGGAGCCACTCTCGATATCCTAATGGTTCATGCTGTATCTCATGGAGGGGTGAACACGTATCCTTGAGCGAGTCTCTATGTAGTGCGATGCCAATTTTTAAGTTTTCATGAGGCGTCTGGCACAGCAATTAACCACGTCAGCATGGCGTCTTACTTACCGTGGCTGGTATTGCATCTTGATCGACGTCACTGACGACGCAATCTTTGAATAGGTCGTACTCGCCTATGTCAGCGTTTTCGTAGTCGTCAATTTTTGGACGGTACCAGCGGCCCTTCATGGTGAACGACACGCCAATGGGAACGTGAATCTTCTGCTGTGTCCGAAGACACTGCGCGAGCAGACATGCTTCGTGCTGCAGGAAAAAAAAAAAACGAGTGTGGTATATTACGGCGACAGCTCTACACATCGGTGTTATACAGACTTGTTTAATGTTTGTCAAGGCCAAGTTTTTAGCGTACCGAAGACGTATAGACCGGTTCTATTTGCATTGTGTAGGAATCAGGTTGGAGAGCATAGACGATGTAACAGTATTTAGGAAACTGAACAACAGAACTAGTGTGGTTAGTTCGTATAACAAAAGAGAGGATAGGGACAGGTTTCATGGAAAGAATAAAAAGGTTGTTCGGGAAACAGCCACATTTATGAGGATATGGTAAGCTATTCCTTTAAAAAAATTGTAATGTACCACCAACGTACTGATTTCTGCAGTAGTTAAGGAAGCGTTTTTCCTTTTTTTTCTTTTAATGTACCATGTAACATGACCTGTTTGTTTCTTTCTGTAAAATTGTGCCCACCTGCTTTGGTCTCAACTGAGACTGGCAGTATTGCAAATAAATAATAAATAAATAAAATGAATTTCATGGTGCCATATATATATGTTCGTATGCATGCTTTCTGTATCGATGCATGTTTTTTATCTAACTACATTCTTGCCTTCCGTGGTCACCGGGTAGTCAGTGGTCCATTGTGTGAATCGTGGTATGCATTGTGGTGTGCATCCGGTTGCTTTGCTTGGGGAAAAGGAGTTGAAACTAACCATCGCAACAAGTTCAGTCGCACAGTATGTGCCAAAGTTAACATACGAGCCGTTCTTCAACCAACCTTTTTCACGCCTACATGGTCGGTGCTGAATGGGTAGATATCACTATTCGAAGAAACTCTCTTACACGAATTTGGAGCACGGAGCATGTGTCACGAGGTCTGTGCTGGTGTTCAGTGAGCCTCTTTGATACAATTTGGGCCACGGAGTATGGGCCAGTAGGCATATGCCTATTCAATGAGCGCTTACGACACCAACTTAGGATTCATCCGGTTAAATAATCTGATGTTGAGAGCAATGGAACCTACGTCACATGTGTTCCTCGAGGACATCAACCCGACGCATGACCAGGCTGCGCCACAAATGTACTCTGTATGTGCCACTTTCTGATGAACGCCTTCCAGGTCAACACTCTGGCGAGCTGCAACATGAATGCAGTGGGTGGGTGCCACTCTTAAAGAAGCCTCTCGCCAACATGGACTAAAGAGTATAGGCCACTGAGTGCTCATCAAGCGAAGTATGGGGCTCAGCATTCGCAGATACCGGTGCAATCACGTTTCTCGTTTTGGAGGCTACGCACAGACGTCTAGGAAGGATCACTAGATGGTGCAGCGTGTCCCGAACGAAGCGCGACGGAGGAGCCCTGTTGCCGCACGACGCCTTTATCAGCGCCCATACGCGTTCTGCGCCATCCATCTCGGAAGCCACGCGCAGCCTTCGTGGCGGCGGCGCCAGCTGGCGTGAAATGTTCTTAGGGACGCGCGAAAGAACACTCCCTCTGCACTACATTCCACAAACATAACTCGTTAGGACGTTGGCACTACACTGTGTCGCTGCATCGATTCAATGCTAAGCGCATGATCATCGATTGTCACTGAGGTGGGTTTCGTTCATGTAGCCATGAATGCAAGAACACGCAGTCAGCGGTATGGTATCGAAATATAAAAGTTCCGGCTCTTCAACTAAACGGCAACTCAAGAACATTTATATTTTTTTCTTGCGTTGCTACGCAAACGCTTGATTTATTCAAGAATATCTTCTGCAAATTACATGCCAGAACGAGCTCTAGAAGTGCTTCAAACGTCACGCCAAAATTACTTGATTTTTACAAAATCGGTCATCGCTTCATACAATTTGAGAGACCACTTTCCTCAGAAGAGCTAGAAATGCATAAAAAATCATTTTTTGTCTTTCATCACGAGAGTTCTGGCATTAAAGTAGCTTTTGAGTTTTCAGAGTTTCAGAGATTCACCAAAATAACATTACCGACGACTAGAGGCCACGTGCTTTTCGGTGCATCATAGAGATTGTCAATGTTAGTTCAAATTCTGTATATATTTGAATAGAACCACAGTTATCTTGTTCAAATGCAATACTTAGAAGACAGGAGATTGTCGTTTCTCATCACAACTGAGGAAAACGTGCAAACTCTACGGCAACCAGCAACCAGCGTGCTCAAGCCGCACTCACTAGGGAGAGTTGCATGAAGATTGCAGGTGTCTTGCTCAAAGGCCACCGAAAGAGAAAAGCTAAAACTATTGCGAGGAGAAAGTTTGCCATAGAAGGCTTGTAAACATGTGGAGAAATATGTCCATGATGCATTTGGCCTTCATGGCTCAACACTTTGTCTATTCTAAACCACCTAAGCACGAATACACGTGGATCTCATCAAGTCCAAACAAGACAGAAGTTCATTTTAAGATGGAGGCTTGAATTTATATGAAGCCATCGAGCAAAAAATGTTGCTGAAGACTTGACATTTAGTGGAATTCTATGCTCGGTCGCTCTTGAGTGCATCTCCCCAGTCAGTCAAGAACTTTATTGAAGTCCTGAGGAGTTTCAATCCGTTGGAGATCCCACGCGGGGAACTCCTCCGGCAGAAACCGTAGGCGACACCCAAGTCGGGACGGGAACGTGTTGACGCTCCGCCAGTTCTTGGGCCCTCTGGACTGCGTTGAGTTGGAGTTTGAGGTCCGGGCTTTTGAGAGCTTCTTCCCATTCGGGCTCACTGGAGAGAGGGCCCTTTGGTAACGCGGTACATTGCCATAGCATGTGCGAGAGTGAGCAATAAAGTTCTGGGCAGTCTGGGCAATTAGCCGGGATTTCTGAGTTATAGTGACTTAGTAGGCCTCGTGACGGATACGAGTCCGTTTGTCGCATTCGAAACGCGGCCGCCTGCGCGCGTTCGAGTTTGGCGTGTGGGAGCGGGAATTTGGTTCTGCCTTTCCGATAGTGGGAGGTGATCTCTTGGTAAGTGAGCAGCGGGTCATTAAACTGAATGTCCTGCCCCTTGTAGGCCATGGGACCGTCGCGGCGGGCAAGTTCTCGCGCACGGTCTCCCCAAGGTGCGAAATTTACTGGTCATAGGAACCCTTGACACAGGAGTGTACGGCCACACAACCATTCCTTGATGCGTGCAACAAAGACAAGACGTCCTCCGAGCTTCAAAATCTCAAGGGTCAGAACGCAGCTACAAAGTTCAGAAAGCCGAATATCGCACTGCTGCCTATACGTATGCTTGTGTGTGACACTTACTTAATGATTTGGCTAAATAAATATCCATGGTACGTTTTTAAATACCCGGTGGAAACGCAAGTGGCATATTTCTGGAAGATTGCGTGCCAGAAAATTTGTCGTCAATTTTAAATATCTTAAATAGACCGTAGGTTTAACAATCAGCATTGTGCCAGGTGACAATACTGTGAGGATTACTATTTCGTTATTTGTAGAACCACCATAGCTGCTTTACGTTACGCTAATGCAGTCTAGAAATTAACTTTCCTTGAGAGAGTGCAGATAAATGACGCATCCATGGACAAAAACTCATTCTTTAGGTCTGCTAGCATAACGGTTTTTTGATGTGCAAGATTTACTGAAGCTGATTTGGGAAAGCAGCGACTTAAAAATCAACTTAACCGCAGTTGTCGTTCATCCCGTTGGTACCATCAGCTATGACGTGGCTGAATAATGCTGTGAATACGAATACCAAGTGGCTGAATATACGTAGGTTATTTTTTGCAGCGAAGCTGTATACCTCTAACACCCAAGGAAATTTTCGTGTCGTTGTCGTGGTAAGAAAAACACACAACATACATGGGCCGATCCCGAAGATACTGCCATGACGAGCCGACCACGGCTGAGGTGAATCAGGCTTTAAGCACTCCCGATGCCTGGCCGATCCCGAAGATAGTGCAATACTGGCCCAACCCGCGGTAGAAGTTAAGCAAGCCTTAAGCTATAGTGCATACCGGTCCGACCCGTGGCGGAGGTGAAGCAGGCGTTAAGCACTCCACATACGTAGGCCGATTCCGGCGATAGTGCAATGCCGAGCCGACACGTGGTGGAAGGGCGTTTGGCCATTAAGGGGTCCACACACGCAGCTTCGCTGGTCATCCTTCTTCACAGCCTGGAAGGCCACTGAGTTTTGCTTAGTCAGTGATTTTACTCATCTAAGTTTTATCGGCAGCAAAATTGTGAGGACGAGATGGTACTGCCGACGCAGAAGCGGGAAGCAATCCAAATCCGAGAGTGGTACCGGAAGAGCAGTCTCTTGATAGTGAATATAGGCTCAACACAATAGTTGCAGCAAGGGCTGTCCAGGGTACGGTGCCACCCACAAGAAGCAGTGAGCATCGTTTATAGGAAATTGTGTTCATTAAAGATGCAGCCGAGAACTTGAAATGCGAAATAGAATTTATAGGGCTTGTTGACGACAGTAGGCGAAGCATTACTGTGGGTATGGATGGTTGTGTAGCTCTCGACGACAAGTTTTTCTCTTGTATGTTACTTTTTCTTGTGTAGTTTATACTTTCACAACTTTTTGCATGATGATTTACAGTCTATGTTGCCATTTTGTGTAGTTTTGTACAGACAACGCTTGCGTGTAACAAGGCCGATAGACAAAAAGAAAGGTGGTTGAGATTATAAACATCACAATATTGTCAGTTAGGTCGCACATGGCGCCTGCTTCCCTTTCAGTACGTAGGTTGCTGTTGGTTAGTTAAGCCAGCATTAAGGACCAGCTTGTTTACGGCTGTACTTCAGTCAATCGTTTTGAACGGTTTTTAACTCAAGACCATGTAGCCCAAAACACTCTCATGTTCGCACCGTGCCTGTAGTCTGACGCCGAGAGAGGGTGATAGCCTAAATTTCCATAATTTTGATGACATATATGGCAAAAGATGTACTCACGAAAGTGTGCGCATGGGTAATTTTTGGACGCACACCTGGAGGAATCTTGTAAATGTTAGGTGGAAGCAGGACGCAGCGCAAAGATGGAATTTTGTTTTCTTGAAACGAGGTGTGTCCAAGCACAACAATTGCGTCTGGCATAAAAACAGTCCTGAAAATATCAAAAGAGTGGTCTCGTGAGTTGATCAGAGCACGGGCAGATGGCTCTAACAAGGCATTTAAATGTAAAGGCGCTGGGGCCTAATGTTCAGAGACTCTACGCATTCATGCCCCACTAATGCTGGTATTTTCTTGTCAAAAAAACTCAAAAGGACTTTAGCCAAGAATGCTTGGGGCTGAAGCGTGTCCAAAAAACGCCATAGATTTAATTAATAGCATGTGTTTACGTCACTCTTATGACCGCGTGTTTTCTCACAAACTGTGGAAGTTGCTCTAGCCCGAGATGTTTTTCACTGAAGAGCATATTCTTGATGTATCAGATTCACACATATTCCCATGGTAAGGAGCTGCTGTTTTTCGTCTGCAGATAAAATATCTAAGAACGAGGCAGGCTGCCCAGAGACAGAAGCCTGCGTTTTTTTTTCTTTCTGCAAATGAGTAAAAAAAATAGAATGTTTGCTTAGGGCTACAGTAATTTCGCCCAAATTTCGCTACATCGCATTTTGTGATTACCATGGTTCAATATGGTAATCAAATGGGTGCAGCGGCGGCGTAGAGGTAGAACACCCGCCTTGCGTGCAAGAGGTCCGTGGTTCGAATCCCGGTGCCGGCAATTTTCCACCGGATTAAAAAAAACGCGTGTTGATAAAATTGCACAAACAGGCCTGGAGTGTGGCCTGATCCCGGTGACCAGAACCGGTAACGCACTCCCTCACCAGAGCAGGATTGGCCACCCTGGTGCAGTACTTGGCCACAACCTCCTACGTGAACACAACAATCAAACGCCGGCCCTCAGTCCCCAGCAGCTGCGCAGCAACTGACCACGGCGGCGGTCAGACCTGCGACGCAGCAGAGGGTGCTAAGAATCACTGGCTCCGTACAGGCCGCCATTGGAATATGAACCTGGCAACGTTTAACGCTAGAACGTTATCTAGTCAGGCGAGTCTAGCAGTGCTATTGGAGGAATTAGAGGGCACTAAATGGGATATAATAGGGCTCAGTGAAGGTAGGAGGCCAAAAGAAGCATATACAGTGCTAAAAAGCGGGCACGTCCTCGGCTACCGGGGCTTAGCGGAGAGAACTAGCAGTCGGATTCCTGATTAATAAGAATATAGCTGGTAACATAGAGGAACTCTATAGCATTAACGAGAGGGTGGCAGGTCTTGTTGTAAAACCTAATAAGAGGTAGAAAATGAAGATTGTACAGGTCTACGCCCCTACATCCAGTCATGATGACCAGGAAGTCGAAAGCTTCTATGAAGACGTGGAATCGGCGATGGGTAGAGTAAAAACCAAATACACTATACTAATGGGCGACTTTAATGCCAAGGTAGGCACGAAGCACGCTGGAGACAAAGCAGTGGGGAAATATGGCATAGGCACTAGGAATAGCAGGGGAGAGTTATTAGTAGAGTTTCTGGAACAGAACAATATGAGGATAACGAATACCTTCTTCCGCAAGCGGGATAGCCGAAAGTGGACGTGGAGGAGCCCGAACGGCGAGACTAGAAATGAAATAGACTTCATCCTCTGCGCTAGCCATGGCATCATACAAGATGTGGACGGGCTCGGCAAGGTGCGCTGCAGTGACCACCGGACGGTAAGAACTCGAATTAGCCTAGCCCTGAGAAGGGAACGGCAGAAACTGGTACATAAGAAGCCGATCAATGAGTTAGCGGTAAGAGGGAAAATAGAGGAATTCCAGATCAAGCTACAGAACAGGTACTCGGCTTTAACTCAGGAAGAGGACATTAGTGTTGAAGCAATGAACGACAATCTTGTGGGCATTATTAAGGAGTGTGCAATAGAAGTCGGTGGCAACTCCGTTAGGCAGGATACCAGTAAACTATCACAGGAGACGAAAGATCTGATCAAGAAACGCCAATGTATGAAAGCCTCTAACCCTACAGCTAGAATATAACTGGCAGAACTTTCGAAGTTAATCAACAAGCGTAAGACCGCTGACATAAGGAAGTATAACATGGATAGAATTGAACAAGCTCTCAGGAACGGAGGAAGCCTAAAAACAGTGAAGAAGAAACTAGGAATTGGCAAGAATAAGATGTATGCGTTAAGAGACAAAGCCGGCAATATCATAACTCATATGGATGAGATAGTTCAAGTGGCTGAGGAGTTCTATAGAGATTTATACAGTACCAGTGGCACCCATGACGATAATGGAAGGGAAAATAGTCTAGAGGAATTCGAAATTCCAAAGGCAACGCCGGAAGAATTAAAGAAAGCCTTAGGAGATATGCTAAGGGCGAAGGCAGCTGGGGAGGATCAGGTAACAGCTGATTTGTTGAAGGATGGTGGGCAGATTGTTCTAGAGAAACTGGCCACCCTGTATACGCAATGCCTCATGACCTCGAGCGTACCGGAATCTGTCAGTTGCCTACAAACTATTTACTAAGGTAATCGCAAATAGAATCAGGAACACCTTAGACTTCTGTCAAGCAAAGGACCAGGCAGGATTCCGTAAAGGCTACTCAACAGTAGATCATATTACACTATCACTCAGGATTCACTATCACTCAGGCAGGATTCACACTATCACTCAGGTGATAGAGAAATGTGCGGAATATAAGCAACCCTTATATATAGCTTTCATTGATTACGAGAAAGCGTTTGATTCTGTCGAAACCTCAGCAGTCGTGGAGGCATTACGGAATCAGGGTGTAGACGAGCCGTATGTAAAAATACTGAAAGATATCTATAGCGGCTCCACGGCCACCGTAGTCCTCCATGAAGAAAGCAACAAAATCCCTATAAAGAAAGGCGTCAGATAGGGATATACGATGTCTCCAATGCTATTCACAGCGTGTTTAAATGATGTATTCAGAGACCTGGATTGGGAAGAATTGGGGATAAAAGTTAATGGAGAATACCTTAGTAACTTGCGATTCGCTGATGATATTGCCTTGCTTAGTAACTCAGGGGACCAATTGCAATGCATGCTCACTGACCTGGAGAGACAAAGCAGAAGAGTGGGTTTTAAAATTAATCTGCAGAAAACTAAAGTAATGTTTAACAGTCTCGGAAGAGAACAGCAATTTCAAATAGGCAGCGAGGCACTGGAAGTAGTAAGGGAATACATCTACTTAGTGCAGGTAGTGACGGCAGATCCGGATCATGAGACAGAAATAATCAGAAGAATAAGAATGGGCTGGGGTGCGCTTGGCAGGCATTCTCAGATCTTGAACAGCAGGTTGTCATTATCGCTCAACAGGAAAGTGTATAATAGCTGTGTCTTACCAGTACTCACCTACGGGCCAGAAAGCTGAAGGCTTACTAAGAGGGTTCTACTCAAATTGAGGACGACGCAACGAGCTATGGAAAGAAGAATGATAGGTGTAACGTTAAGGGATCAGAAAAGAGCAGATTGAGTGAGGGAACAAACGCGAGTTAATGACATCTTAGTTGAAATCAAGAAAAAGAAATGGGCATGGGCAGGACATGTAATGAGGAGGGAGGATAACCGATGGTCATTAAGGGTTACGGACTGGATCCCAAGGGAAGGGAAGCGTAGCAGGGGGCGGCAGAAAGTTAGGTGGGCGGATGAGATTAAGAAGTTTGCAGGGACGGCATGGCCAGAATTAGTACATGACCAGGTTGTTGGAGAAGTATGGGAGAGGCCTTTGCCCTGCAGTGGGCGTAACCAGGCTGATGATGATGATGATGATGATGATGATGATAATAGTTCTATATAACACTTCGCGATGTTGCTTATCTGGTTTCGCCGTAAAAGTATGAATTTGCTTTTTCGTAGGGCTCTTATAGTCTCAATTGCACATTACCCCCCCTAGCCCAACGGATACCTGAATCCACTATCGAAAGCCATGCTTTATACACAGAAGATACCAGAAGTGCCATAGCTGCCATGTGTTCAACACAACTCTCTTAGAGAAAAGACGGGGAATGCGGGAGATGGAGATTCAAGACGATGAGCAAAACGTGACTTATCAACTCTCCCAGAGTTGCATAGCAGAATGCCACCTGTCATTTTTTTCTGAGAAGGCCGGCGTGTAAGGTGCCACATCTTATACAAAAAATCGCGACCATAGAATGAGATTTTTCCTGAGAAGCTTTGTCAAGCACCGAGCATCGGTAAACTCGTCGTCTTTGTATTTACAGTGAAAAAGCAGTTCATTATGTTGTGCCAAGCTTGTTCCCATTCGTACTATAACTAGTTTGTCCGTAATCCATTTTTCAACGTGTTTTATTACAAGGCAATGGTGTGCAGAGACCTAAGTACTAAAAACGCAACCACTTTTTATAGGCGTTGTGATAAAAAATGATGGGAAGGGTTTCATTTTGAAGCAGAAAGAGTTCACGGAAAAAAATATGTCTAACGTGTTTTGTGTTCCCATTGAACAACATCCATCACCTTCTAATCCACTGCTGGCATACCAGCGCAAGTGAAATATATAAACTGTGCTAGGAAGGTATCATGAATACATGTATTTGAAATTTCAGGTTCACCTGTGTATGCAACGAATCAGGAGGAAAACGCGACCACGTGTGTTGATTATCTCTTTTTTAATGTCTGGTATTCGCCCAATAAATGTGTTGCAGAAAAAAAGCTTTACAATAGGCCTCGCTTCTACAATTGCCGCTTGTTTCTTAGGATTAGCGAAAGATCTGCAACTGACATCAATACATGCACATCTAAACAATATCGTAAGCCTAAAAATGAAAATAAAGGAGATCGAGCACCGCAACCCTCAATTATGGCTGCTCCAACTGAATTCTGGCGCGAGTGCAAACCAGTGTTGCATCGCATATCAGATTTATGAAAGTCCCGAATGCAGAGGTAGATTCACAATGTGAAAAATTGTCATCTGCCTTACTGCAAGAAGAAGTTGTTATGGAGACGCACATTATTTCATTAGAAGGAAGTATTCGCAGTAGCGGAAAAGTTCACGCTGGTACGGTGATGAATCTCTGGAGCACTAACATTTTTATGAGGTGGTAGATCTACTTCACGTGCTCCCAAGATGAGTAGAAGATTGCCAAAACAGGTTCAATTATTTAAATATGTCGAATCGCTTTTGCGGAAGCCCACGATCTTTTTAATTTGGTTTAGCAGTCCGCTGGATTAATTTCTTTTTTATTTCACAGTAGTGTTACTGATAACTATGGAACAGCTACTCACGCTGCTTCCTGACCCATCAAGTCGCAGCCGCTGGGCAAAGGGGTGTAGAAACCAAGAAAGGTGTAGGAGGCCACTCTCTTTGTCGTTGACGGCAGCGAGAATTCCGCTGCTTCCTGGTGGGCATGTGACAGATTGTGTTAAGATGTTCACGCTGCAATGTCTAAACACATGCTATTTCGTCGTCAACCAGCAGCGTTGATAAATATTTTAACTTGGGTTAGATCAAAGCGCGAAGATCAACCAGAGCAAGCCAAGCCGCAGTATTATCCTCAGGATTAATTTCAACCACATGCGGTTGTCTAGGAGAAAAATGCTAGCCCGAGTATAGGTCCCATTTCAATACAGAAATACGGGTTAATGAAAGAAATGTTTTTAAAAGACAACAACCTCACAGATTTGAATGAAAAGTTTTGAATGTTGGAGTGAAAAGTGACTTATAATAACTCAATCAACCAAAACGTTCATGAAGAGCGTGGAGATTAGTACAAATGCGTAAACATTGTTAGACATGGATCACATTTGAGTTCACATTGCTAGACATCACATTTGACATGGCTGTGAATTGCACGAAAAATTTTCACAGTGTTTAAGTTGACTGTGCAAAGTTACTAATCGTGAATTGATGATATACTGCAGAGCGACATGTGTTACGGAAATTTTGTCAGTTTATTCGTGCTACTGGGTGCGATGTATTGAATTGTGGGATCCTCTTTTGAGGCTGAGTTACAGAGTTATACTGCATAATGAGGGTTTTTGAAATTTACCTATTCTCGACAATGTTTATAACAATATTCATAGCCTGAACAGGAGCACAGATTTTTTCCATTTCTACACTGTAGCTTTCCGTTTGAAATTCAATAAACCTAATCAAACATAGTGGAGAGGTTGGTGAGAATAACAATTTTTCTTCTGCCATGCATTTAAAAAGCAGCCTCGGAGCTAAAGCTTACCACCGACAGTGATGTACAGAAATTCTTTTTTTCCAATTCTTCCGTTACGCGCTATCAAAGTGCAGCTGTCATTGCCAGTTATTCAACCCGCAACCTCGTGCCTCAAAAAACACGTCATAGCCACTAAACCATAATTCAAGATTCAACCAAGATTTTGCTTGTATGTGACGGTTGTGAGGCCACGAGGAAACCACTAGCACTTTTTGGAATTCCCGAACACTGGAGGTTGCGTAGTAGTCTCCTTAATATTTGGTACAGTAACAATTTGTTTACATCCTTTGCACGTTCTACATTCTATTTACCAAGCATTTTCAGCATGATAATTGGCTTTCCCCGACACACGAAGGGAAATTCAACCATAAGAGGTGGTGAACGTGTCCGTAACTCGCACTCTTAAACCCATAAAATCGGCGTTTAGGTGAGATGTGAGACTAATTCGAAAGGGCGATATATTGAAATTGCATGTTTTCCTCGATGCGCTTTTTCATGAAATGCACGCTGCGTTTTGTTTTAACAATATATTGTATTCTCTCAGTAACCCAGTTTTTCAGATGTCCGCGGAAGGAATCCTGAAGTGTTTTCTGAAGTGCATATCAAAAATAAAGCGATGAAGAAGAAAATCCGTCCAGCCTGCACTCGAATTCTATACCTAAAATTGCCGGTAGAAAATGTGACCTCTCAACCACTCTGCCGACCCTACCGAGGAGAATACAGCATCTTACGACTACAGCGACGCTTTCAGCTACTCTGCCAAGCTGACGTCACGCTTCTTAAAGGGCCCCTCGCTAGTTCTGGTAATTTTGAGCTGTGAAGCGCAGACCATATAATGCACGCTAACGATCGTGTCTGCTAAATATTACTTCGCTACGCGCCGGGTAAAGATCTGACATTTTAAACCGAACTCCATTTACCCTTCCCCTCGCGACCACCGTGCTCCAAACCGGAGGGTGACGTACACGTGCTAGCGCGCCTACGTACACGTGTTTGTGCTGTGACGTCACTCGCAGTAACACGTGACCTCGTGATTAATTCAAAGCAACACCTGTTATTTCTGTAATCTGTTGCTCGAACAGAGCAATTAAAGTTTAGAGAAATAATAAAACATTAACCGTATATACGGCTTCTTGTTTTACTTCGCACCGCAGCAAGAGAGATGTACTTCCGTTTCGTTTGCTTCGTCCCACGTCGTGCAGTCACACACGCAATAACCAAAACTATACTATTTTCTACCATGTTGCAGCGTGCGAACATGTTCTGTTATTCGCTTATGCCTGCCTTAGTATTAGTGCAGCCCTGGCTTATTCCGCGAGCCAGGTGTTCTCGTGCACAGCGTGCAATATCGCGCGCTATGCGAAACGACACAAACGCAACAGCTCGCGCGAGCCACCGTCACTGGAAGTGCGAAGCGCAGCCCGAGAGCTACGGGAAAGAATGAAGGTGGGGCCCACGACGTATGCGTCAAACATTCTTCGAGCTGCCCTATGGGATTACGGAGCGAAAGAATTTCGCTTGCGGCGACTAGACGGGGCAAGTGGAGAGAGCGTCTCTCTTGGCAGTGGCGCTCGCCTTCTGAAATGATGGGTTCGCGGCACTGGAATATTTCTATCTCGGCCATTCATGAACCAATTCGAAAGATTTTTGCGGCAGAACGCTCCCAGGTGACACGTAACAGCTTCCAGCGTATAACCTAAAATTCCTATGTGGCTTGGTGATTGACCCTTTAAGTGGTTCACTTTTTTTTTCTAAATCAGTACCAAGTTGAAACAATTTGTGTGGAGCCAGGAGAATAAAGTGAAAGGAAGGACGGAGGGAAGAAGACAGATGTAGTGGTCTCTTTCCACATTACGAACGGGGCGGACTCCCTCCGCAATAAATGACGTGTTTTAATGGGTGGTGAATTGCCTCTCACCCACCTGCGAATATTTAAGCCGGCAATGCCTGAAACCGCGGTTACGCTTCGTGCGCATAATATTACCCGATGCAAAAGCTAAAGAAAATAACCTATGATGGCTCGGTAGAGTATGATTCTCTCGCGATTAGAAGCTGTTTGCTAAAACAACACCGAGCTGAAACAACCTTAAGGACGCCAGTAGTAAAAAATGAAAGGCAAGGTTGAAAATAAAGGACAAAGCTATGTCTTTCTACTTCACCACTGAGGACATAATGTAGAAGAAATAGCAGGCGTCGTGTAACGTAAAGCTATTACAAATTATTTTTATTCCAATCTCCTGACATCAAATATACGTAACCGCCAACGCAAGCATCGTGCGGAGACCTGCAGCGCTGTCTGAAGAGTCCAATCAAACTCTCTCCTCGTTTGTAGGTCGCTTTTTTATGAACAAAAGAGTCCCAGGTGTCGTTAGCTATTGTCTATGAGACGCGAAGGTGTAAGTCTTGCAAAGCCTTCTGTAATTGACCTTAATCTTGTTAGTCTACCATATTCCACATGGTTGCTCCTTTTTCGACATTAACCCACACTAATCCACCTTTATCCTCCATCATAAATTAATCCACCTCGACCCCCCTAATGCACCTATATCGAGCCTAATGCAGTTTACCCCACAGCAATTCTTAATCATGCTTAATCCATCATTATATATCTTCATCCATCAACTAATGCATCATGAACTTTGCTAATCATAAATAATATTTCATAAACTGCTCGAAATCCTTTTCTTCACTTGTGGCCTTCCTTGGGTCTCCATATATTTTCTGTCCCTCACAACGCGACCTTGAAACAGAGAGGTCTAAGGCCTTAATAACATTGCGTGCATTTAGCACTTTATCCTGTGTAATTCGCGAACAAGAGGCCAGCAACACAAGCAAGTGGAGAGCGTTTAGATGGGGCCGAGCCGGCGCAGTGAAAATAGATACCCGGATAAAACGCATGGTTTCAACGTGTGCAAATAATCCGGTTCCCCTTACTTAGCTTGCGGTGGCTGATCGAAAATCACGGCGGTGTGCAAGGGAAGGATCAGGAGGCCGCTAAGACGGATCCTCAGAAGAAAAGAATTGGCAGCGCGATGTCTAAACGTGCCTAAAAGGTTCAAAAACATTATAAGGCCCCGCAGAAAGATCTTTATGTCAAAAGAGACTCCTGTTCTCATGCAGGTGCGAGTAGCCAGTGTCTGAGCGATCGGCGTGCAGCCGTGTCCTATTCCTTTCGGAACGAAGCAGCTTCCGGCTATTCAGAAAAAAAAATGTTTTGTTGGCCACAATAATGCATCTTGAAGGTGTGCAGGTCACTTTGACGCAGTGAGATTTCGCCGTTTGTGGCGTCCCATGACCGACACGCTAAGTAGTTACAGCCCGAAAACTTTTACCAATACCACAGGGCTAATGACGAAAATGCGTCAAATGAGAAATAAATTTAACACTGCAGCGTAAGGGGCCCCTTGTCGCAGAAAATCTGGTTCAGCGTCCGGCGTCGGCGTCTAGTGGGCGAGAACTGCCGTTTATATTTAGGTATATGTGTATGCCAAGCCTTCGTATATAACAAGCAGTGTGCGTGAGTTATATTGAGACAATATTATCTCAGTGATGTTGCTGGCATCTTGCCTTACATTCTTAACAAAGTTGTCCCTCAGAATTGGGAGAATGAATGCCCACAACCCAATGTCATAAACAAAACAGTGAAAGCGCATCCCTTCATGTTAAACCTTCTCAGACTTCTCAGAGGTGTGCGAAACAACAACAGGAACTTTACCATGAAATTTTCTTGGCGGGGCTTTTCGCTACCTTGCGGTCGGCCCTCGCAAGACGTGGCGTTTCTATCAGAAAGCTCGCCTTCATGCATAGCGTTAAGCATTTTTTACGAAAAGCTAAGCATTATGACTACAAAAGCTACAGTTGCCGGGAAATGTGAGAAGCAGTCAGAGACCTTTCAATGTTATCGCATTCCGATCTAAAAGGTGCCGCTTAAGCGTCCACCAACTTGTTTTCTTTAGTTCGGTCTAATCATATATAATCAGTATGTACACGTCATATCAGATAAGGAGCTATCGAGGTTTTTGTGACGTCACGCGACAGACAGGCGAAATGAGGATTGCCCGAAAATGTTTTCACCAATCGCGGAGGGCTGGTTGCAGTATTGGAAAAGTTTGGAATAGCTTTACGTCACTGCAGCGCCCGAGGTTAACGTCCTAAGCATACTGTGACCGTATGACGTGCCCAAACAGGTACTTGACGCAATCCACCCTGAAATAGACACTTATGAATTTTCACCTTCTGTACATTTTAAAGTTTCTCAGCACACTTAATTTGTTCAAGGTGTATATATCGCACGAAGTACTCATTTTGAAAACCGAAAAGAAAAATCAATGCGTGCGCCAAGTGTTTTCGGATCACGAATTCACTCTTTCAAACTTTTCATAGAAATGAAGGCTGGAAAAAGACTGGCTCAAGGTACGATCAGCCCTCTGGTCGTGTTTGTCTCCTATGTGTAGGGTAAGACCGCCTGTAAGAAACTCTTTATTCCTTAAGTCACAGTGCAACCTCCATTACCTTTCAAATTAAAGCAGAGTTTTATGAGTGGCATGAATTCCTGATCTGCATTAGATACCTGGCATGCATCTCGTGACTTTTTGCGTGTAATCCAACAGAGTCAGTGGAAAAAAACAGGTATGGGTCAGCGCTCTTGTTAGAGTCCTTGTGTGGGGTCTTCTTTGCGCTGTTCGTTCACGAAAACATAAACGTACCAACTGGAGCAGCTTTCTGTCTTGATCGAGCACGGGGCTAACTGGTATAACCACTATTTTCACATTTTTCTGCCTACGTTACTATCGTATTTGTTATTTTTCAGACGCCTTTACTGCAATACAGGCTTATTCCATTCTTTCTTGGCGCAGTTATGTGGTGCCTCTGCGTAGACCCCCGTGAAAAACATATTTTTTGATTGTTGTACCAAAGCTGATGCGTATTTACTGTATCCCATTCTTATGCTAGTCTTGAAGAGGATTTGCAAAACAATGTTCAGTAAGAACAACATCACCGCGCCCAATGTTTAGTGATGCAGCGTCAGTGGGGGACTATAATATCTCCTTGAAGAATTTCACTAGGATAGCCGGGAGGCATTTCAATGAGACTGCTATGTATGGTCGCCACCTCAAATCCCCATAGTTGCAGGAAAAAAAACGTATTTTGTTTTTCATTTAACAACACTGTCTTGTTCCTGCAGCATAGATCAGCTATCTAGAGAGAGGGTGGGTATAGTTCATCGCCCCTATAGCCATGCAATGGCATGGTCGGTTCCCCTCGCTATCCTAGGTTGGAAACGGGCGCCATGCCGTACAAGATCAGGCAGAGCTAACCTAAGATGGCGATACTTGTGTGCGGATTGCGAAAACGCATCAGGTTGAGGCGTGTCCTGCAGCCAAGCTCCTCTCGTGCGCTTCGTTTTGGACACGCTGGGTTTTCCGGTGGTTTCGCAGCAAAGTCCGCAAGTCCGCGCATCTCTAGGTAGGCGTAGAAAAGATTCATTAAAGAGCAAAACATGACAAGTGGCACATGCCCAGGGTCCACGAGGGCGCAGATTTAGTGGCACATAACCAAGAAGGCGTCAAAGAGGATCATTGAAATGCAGCACGTCGCCACTGGCGCATTTCCACGCAAACGGACCACATGTTAAACTGCGCTACCTTCATCGCACTACATTGTTAGACCGATTCATCTCCGGTGAATGTCTGAATAGGTAGATGCAGTAGATGAGAAATGCAACAAATCCATCGAGTTAGAATCTAAACATAACGTATACATAGAACGCGCGCGCACACATACACAAATTATATACCGAGCCAGTCGTTAAGCGGAGTTGCTGAGTACTGGCAAGTACGACGGATGCCTAAAGCGCATCACGGTTTCATGGGCAGCATGCGCTTACACACGCAGCGCAATTGGAATTGATGCAACCTGCAAGAAGCGTTTACTTCCTCATTACCACGCAACCGCGGGTGCAGGAAGACGAGCTTTCTGGCTCTCTTGTGTTTCTTTCCCCGCCCGGCGGCGCCGGCACTGCTGCGGATGGATGAATGAATGCATGGATGTTATGAGTGTCCCCTTTGAAAAGAGGTGGTGGGTTGAGCTATGAAGCTCTTGATATTATACTATTATAATATACCACTTCTCGGTATCTTTGTCCTGGGTTCTTTCACACTAGTGTGGGTAACTAGGCTGTTCGTGGGCCGATGCAAACGGCATCGAGCTACCGTGCTGAGGGAAACGTGATCGCAACGAATTGTCGGACGAACATGGCTTACTGTGTATAGCAAGACGTGGTATGTGCCGCTTTCCAGTGAGCCTGTAGAATACAGCCTTCGGCCATTCGATATGTGCCGTTGGGCAGGTGCCGCTCTTAGAAAAATCTTTCTGCAAGCCCAATTTGATCATATTCTTGTCTTTCTCCAGAGCAACTCAGTTCGAGTGTGAAGGAAAATGACAGGGGACCGGATCATCCTGTCACCTGTCCTTTTTCTTCATACTCCAAATGCGGTGCACAAAAGCAAGGCAAGACTATGAGGCGCGAGCTCACCCGTTCAGCAATACTTGTTAACTTGGGTCACTGTGTATGTGGGAATGGTTATGTTTCACTCCTAATGAAACTTTTTCACGTCAACTTTAATCACATATATGGGCCGCCCTTCATAAAACTTCAAGACGTCAACATCTCTCAATGGTTATGTAGGTGAACAGGTTAGGTTATGTCAATGAACCCAGTTGGAGTACACGCCTCAGAGATGACCAGTTTAGGCTGTGACAATAAAATCATTCGTGATATTTAGTCAATGCGAATCTGATAAACGTCGAAAATTATGCTGATCGGGTTTCTAGAGGAATATTTTAATGCAATGGTGTTGTTAACGTCGTTGACAATAATTGCCTTTTTATTTTTGTTTTAGCTAGAATAGTTGCATGCGTTCGGACATTGTTTATTGATAATAGCCCTGTTCAGATGCAGAAACGATTTCATGCTCGCCGGATATTTATGGCAAATTAACTAATCCTTCAATAAATCCACATCCGGAAACGTCGATAGTAATTCAGTACTAAAATATACCCAGTCCGAACTCTCTCAATTGGCAAATTAAACGTTTTCACAACGAACATCTTTGATCTATTCCTTCCTAATGAAATGTTTGTGACGAGGAAAATATTACACGTCATATATGTTCTCAATGCCGCGTTGGAAAGAAAAGGCAGATTGCCACAAAGCACAACCTATTACTCTGCTGCGTTTCTCTCAGAGATTTGGAAAAAGATATCCTTATATACGTGATCCCTATTGAAAACGATCCTCCCTGTTCTGAATATATATCCGCAATACATTATGGAGAACGATATAGAACAGCCTTGTGGCATCCACGTAGCAAAAGTAAACAGGGATCTGTTGTTACATTCAAACAGAAACAGCATGAGTTCAGTGACAGGCAAAATCGCAAATTCTAGTCACCACTGAACCATGGAAGAGCTTCTGAGCTGCACTCCGAACGTGTACCGCTATTTTCAAAGATAAAATATATAGAAAGTAATAAGACAAACCTTGAGAGCTTCCAATGCCTCCTTTAGTAACGCCGGACGTGACTGCAGATAAACTTGGTGGATGTTCATGACGCCCCAATGGTAGATGTTCTTCTTCCAAAGGCTCTGCGAAGCCCACACTTCCGCTGTCTGGCTGTTCCTGAGGTGTCCGAGGAACTTTTGAATTCCCCTGAATATACACGTTTCAAAGAAGATAAAATATGTTTCAGCAACACCCACGGGACGCGTCACAGAGATTGATACATCTGACATTATTACGCACACGCAGACCCGTGCCATTCATCAGTTTGACATACACTCTCTGTAAAGAATATGGCGGCCAGTGCGTATCGTCGTCCCTTTCTGTCGGTGTCAACACGTTCCGCTGGAAACGAATCGTGCCATGGGCAAGCAACGAGCTGAGGCTAACACTATTCGAAATATTCGAAGTGCCGCAAGAAATCACTCTGTTGGAGTAAGATATATTTCAATTGCACTTCCTTGCTCTACTATTATCGATTGCGCAATGCATGCTCATCAGGAAATGTTTTAATGTGTGAAATTAGCCAAGCTAGAAATGTAACTAATCTTGACTGAAACGTGCAGCATTGAGAGCGATAGAATAAATTAGATGATTGCACACAACTAAGGCTCTTAGTCTCATGGTTTCTTTAAATTGTGGTCACATTGACTTACTAACCAATCGTGCGTAGTGTCCACGCTCGCTAAGAAGCGCGGCAACAAAGTACATGCGATGAACGCCGGCCTGGTAAGTGCAGCAGCTGGGCTCTCGCGTACTTATCTCCATGCTTAGACGAATTTCTGTCACTACACAAACTTCTCCACGTTTAGCTGTGCCGACTTGTCAGCGGACAAGCCTACAAGGCGATATCTTGCGAGGTACGTGACAGGTGCCGACACGTTTCCGCCCAAGGAACAAACGATAGAGGTTCGCACAATAATTACTAAAGGGGACTCTTGCCCTAGTGTCATCTGTAGCTCCAAATGGAGTGGCTCAGCTAGCATGCAAATCATAATATTGATTTACCTAAACTACATGCTTCTTGCTTCAAACGGCTTCGTGACTTTGTAATTGATAATTTCGTCAAAGCACTGTGCTAGAAAAAAATTAAATAAACTCCACTGAAGTAGTTTGATGGCAACATTAGAATACAGGACGCCTAGCACAGAAACTGGCTATTGAGACCATAACACCACGGCCTTGACTTTCCTGTTAGATAAGAACCTAGGGCGCTATAACGTGAAACTATTCCAAACTTTTCTATTCTGATTGTGCAGTCAATCCTCCACGATTGGTAAAAAAATCTTCTGGCGACCCCCCAATCGTGCGTCTGTAACGGGAGGCCACGAAAACCGCAATAGCTCCCCGTCTGATATGACTTGCCACACTTATTATGCTTGAGTAGATCAAGCTAAAAAATAATTATTTCTAATAAGGCGCCTTTTTGCCATCATCCCTCTGCCACTGGCGAAAAACATTCGGGTTGCGCCCACTACAGCTGTGTGTAACGCGACGTGAAAAACATAGCGAAACTCACCGCGCTAATGTGACGTATACGAGTAAAAGGTCCATTAACATGGCGAAGAAGACTGAATTTCTTCTTGAATAGTCGGAGACTGCCTCATTCGGCAATGAACCGAAGGTGGCTGCCTTCCGATCGCTCAGGCACTGCTTACTCGCACCTGCCGGATAGCACAGATTTATTTTCGCATCATGAAACTTTTCGTTTGGCATTATAACTTTATGGAGCCTCTTCGTCAGCTAAAGGACTTCGCCATGTCAACTTTTGTTTGCTGAAGATCCGTTGTAGTGGCATTCTTACCCTGCCGTTGCACTGCGCCACGATTTTTCACCTGCCATCACTAACGCAGTAAGGGGAAGCGGACCAATCGAAGACGCGGGCACCACCCTCCTCATCCGATTTTATTTTCAATCCGCTGACTCGATTCTATAAAAACCCTCGCCACCTGAGTGCACTGCTCACCTCCTGTCAGCAACTTATACAAGAAAAAACAACTCCACGCAAGCAATGATATGCGTTTTGAAAGGAAACAAAGTTGATCTCCTATAAACGAGGAGAGCGTTTGATTTGACTGTTCAAACAACGCTGCGGGTCACAGCTCGCTTCTCGCGTCGGCAGTTACGTAAATTTGGCCTCGAGAGAGTGAAATGAAAAGATTGAAATAGTTTTGCGTTATAGATCCCCAGAATTGGTATTTGTGATCACGCTTGTTTTATGTGTTATATAATTGAACACTGAAATTCCAACTTCATCGAAAAAAATTGTCTTAAACACATCATATATTTTCCCAGCCATATCCAGGATGTATTGATGCACAGACCCACTTCTAGTATCACAGTGTCTATATTCCAAAAGACAAAGCAAAGTTGCAGGCAGCCCGAGTAAACAAAAATATCTTCCACCACTCTGTTGAAGATAACGTTTAGGCGGAGAAAAAGACGAATGCCATGATGATTTATTAGTAAGTCGATCTATAATTTTCTCTGTAGTACATTACAAAATAGTGGAAATATTAAAAAAAACTGACAACATATTCAGTAGTTCCAGCTTTACTGCATAGAAATTATCTGCTTCCCCATGGCTCATAAGTTCCTGTTTCTTTAACGTTTCATAACAAATTGTTTCAATAAAACTTGGTGCTGGGCTAGTTGGTGATGCATTCTTTAAAACTGATGGTAGGGCTACAAAGGAAGAACACACGATGAAAAGACGACACGACAACGAGGAAATGCGTTTCCTCGTCGTCGTGTCGTCTTTTCATCGTGTGTCCGTCCTTTTTAGCGCTACCATCAGTTTTTAATAACAAATTGTGCAGGTGTGAAGCTTGAATAACAACGGGTTGACGTTCGCTAGTATCCTGTTAGCGTTGTTACGTAGATTTAGAGAGTATAGAAGACTATATTTACAATATATATACAAAACGAGTCTGAGGAGTTAGGATTGCTGACCACCAACAGCCCGCAGCAGCCAGCGTCTCGCGATCTTCTTCCTGTCGTCGTTCATCCTTCCGTAACAGGAACCCCGGGTGGGGAAACATCGTCTCGGCGCATGGTAGGCGTAGAACTGCGAGTGAAGTATGGCTTCTGCCGCGAAACGTGCACGACGTCAAGAGGCGGTGGACTTGAGTATAGATCAAACTGTAACGGCGCGATCTCATAATTGACGTCGTTAACTTGACGTAGGACTTCATGAGGCCCTGTGTAACGAGAGAGAAGCTTCTGGGAGAGGCTGATTCAACGATCTGGTGGCCAAACCAGCACCCAAGCACCTAGGGTGAATTGAACATCGCGATGGCATCGGTCGTAACGCTCTCTTTGCAGATGCTGCGAGGCTAATAAACGAGATCGGGCGATTTTACGCGCCATGTGAGCACGATCGATGACTTCGCGGGCGTACTCAGTGGCAACGCGGGGCAAAGAAGGTAGGATGGTGTGAAAGATCAATGTGGGGTCGCCACCATTCAAAAGGAAAAAGGGTGAATATTCTGCGGTGTTATGTCGGCACGAGTTGCACGCGAATGTCACGCAGGCCAGCGTGGCGTCCCAGTCGCGGTGATCGTTGCAAACGTACATTGACAGCATCTCTGTGAGTGCTCGGCTGAGACGTTCCTCAAGACCGCTCGTTTGTGGGTGGTAAGTGGTGGACAGCTTGTGCTCAGGGGGCACAAGAGTGGAAGAGGTCGTACACAACTTGAGGCAAAAAACAAGAGGCCGCGGTGTTTAAGTAACTGTCGAGGCGCACTGTGCTGGAGAATGACGTCGTGAAGGAGCAAATTGGCGACGTCAATTGCTCAACTAGTCGGCAACGCCTTCGTTATCGGGTAGCATGTCGCGTAGTGAGTAGCGATGGCAATCAATTTATCCGCTCTATTCGTCGTCGGAAAAGGGCCAAGCGCGTCAAGGCCTACGCGAAAGAATGCTTGAGAGGGAACTTCATTTCGATGGAGTCGTCCGACTGGTGGCAGGGGAGGTTCCTTACGGCACTGACACAATTCGCAAGTTGCGACATAACGATGCAAAAAAGCGGTAGAGACCCGGCTAGAAGAACCGGCGTTGTACGCGGTCATATGTACGCAGAACTCCAAGGTGTCCTGCCTTCGGTAAATCGGAAAGTTGTTCAAGAACGATGGATCGCAGAAGATGAGGAGCAACAAAGGGCAACTCGAAGAAGTCAGGGTTGATATTGCGGTGGTGGAGGATGCCGTCGTGCAGCACGAACATGCAGCACGTGCCGTCGCTGCTGCCAGTTTGCACTCTGGTGATGATGCACTGTGAGGATGGGTCGCGTTGTTCTTCAGCGCGCATGTCGGTCATGTCAGTAAAAGCCACCACGCAGGTCACCGGATCATGCGGAACAGGATCAGGGTGGTCCACGGGGTGACGCGTGAGGCAGTCAGCGTGCTTGTGCACACGTCCAGACTTATACATGACAAAAATGAACATTCCTGTAGCTGCAAAGCCCACCGACCATGCCATCCTGTGGGGTTTTGGAGGGAAGACAACCAGCAGAGTGCGTCGTGGTCTGTAACGACCGAAAACTTCCGGCCGTACAAATATGGCCGGAACTTGGCGACCACCCAAACTAAAGCCAAGCAATCCAGCTCGGTGATGGAGTAATTTGTCTCGGAAGGTGAGAGCAGGCGGCTGACGTAAGCTATCATGCACTCGGTACCATTCTGCTGTTCGGCGAGAACAGCGCCGATGCCATGGCCACTTGCATAAGTGTGGACTTCGGTCGGTACAGATGTATGGGAGGGGTGGTCAGAAAGCCGATGGGAGCGGCGAACGCTTGAGCCTGCCCGGGGCCCCATGAGAATTGCACGTTCTTTTTTAGAAGAGCTGTCAAAGCCAAGCAACGTCGGCGAAGTTTTTGACGAAACGGCGAAAGTAAGAACACAGGCAGACGAAACACCGCACGTCACAAGCAGAACGTGGCACAGAGAAACAGCGTACGGCGCGAACTTTTTCCGTATATGGTTGGACACCACATGTGTCGACACTAGTCTGACGGCGCCTAAATTGACACTTCGTGGAGTTCAGTTTAAGGCCGGCTTTCCGGAAGACTGCAAGAATTGCAGCGAGTCGGGTAAGGTGTTTGCCGAACATGGGAGAAAAAATAATAACGTCGTCAAGGTAACAAAGACAGGCTGTCCATTTGTAGCCCCTCAAAAGAGAGCCCATTATATGTTCAAATGTCGCAGGAGCATTTCATAAGCCGAAGGGCATGACTAAACAGATCGCTTAATGTGGATGCCCAAATTAATAACCTATGATCAAAAATTAACAAAGTTAATAGGGTGTTATATCGTCAACAGTATGTGCTATCGACAAGAGATGAACTACTAATCTACAACGCTTTCTTAGTTCCAATACCTAACTATTGTCACACTGTCTGGAGTACAAGTACGAAGCATAATTTATCCAAGATTATTGTTGCTCAGAAACGTGCGATAACATTAATTTTAACATACCATGGTATACCGACACATAAAGCTAATAATCAGTGTTTAACATCATTCAAGTGCCTAATATTGATGCCTTCAGAATAATTCTTATGTACAAGAAGGCTATTAGAACAAACAACGTAGATAGGTTAACACTATTCAACCTTCAAAGCCATGAGCCCATGTACAAAGTACGCTGTTGGACCGCTTGGTCTACACCGTTTTGTCGGACTGTGTACCGATTTCGATCAAGCGCCTATAAACTTCCCGGTTACCTTAACACACTTGAACGGAATAACATCTCAATGGAAGAAATATCGAAAAGAAGGTAATTACTTTTCTGCCGCTCTTACACAAATGTATGGTGTTTCATCCTGTTTTTTGTATGTCGCTCATTGTTTCTTACATCACACAATGTTAACAAATACACTAAGGCTGCTCTTAATTTTGCATGTATATTTTCTCACTGACTCCTACTGTATTTTTGCCCTTGTACGATCGCGAATTTCGCAATGTATTTCAATGTTTCCAGCATTTCTCTGCGTTTGTCATTACTAAGCGGTTTCCTCGTCATACTGTTATGTGGGGCGTAATGGGGTTTTTTCAAACCGCTTCATGCGGCTTTTGCCCCTGCGTCCGCTGTCATGCTGTATTCTGTGGAAAGAGAGAAATAAAGGTTATTATTATTATTATTATTATTATTATTATTATTATTATTATATAAGCCATCCGGCGTGATGAAGGCCGTCTTCTCGTGGTGCATTTCATCAACTAAAATCTGCCAGTCGCCGGATTGAAGATCGATGGACGAGAAGTATATAGCTCCATGCAAGCAGTCCTAGGCGTCATCGATGCATGGCAGTGGGTAGACGTCTTTGCGCGTGATCTTGTTTAAGTGGCGATAATCCACGCAAAAACGCCAGGTACCATCTTAATTTTTCACATGAAGGACAGGCGACGCCGAAGGGCTGGCTGATGGCTCGATGACCCCTTTGCGGAGCATTTGTCCACTTCTGTTTGGATGACCTGACGTTCAGCATGCGACACACGAAAGGGACGCTGACGAATAGGATTCGTTTGTCCAGTGTTTATACAGTGGTGAACAACAGATGTGTAGCCTAAAGGCCCGTCGGCGAAATCAAAGATGTCACTGTAGTATTCAAGCAGTTGTCGTATGTCCGTGGCCTGTCCAGACGTGAAGTCAGGTGCAACCATCCGTTAAGGAGCCAGATCTTATTAGCGCTGCAATTGGCGCTAATAAGCCAATCTCTGCATTCAGACTCTCAATGTAAAATTCGGAACTACTAGAAATGCTGGCCAAGAACATGCCGACCGGAATCACGTGAAGGCACAGTGCGAAATTCAGAAGCGGTAGAACGACGTTGTTGTTAGTAACCTTGACCAACGTATGCGCAACAGCAACGCTCCGGTTCAAAAGCACATCGATTATGGGGCGAAGCACATGTTCACCGTCAGGAACCTGTGGCTGGGCGGTCAAAGTGACGTAAGTAACTGCCTCGGGTGACAGACACACATCGTGGAGCGAGCACAAGTGTCGTGGGGCGGTGCTCGGAACATCGGCGAGTTGAGGCAGTTCCAACTGAAGAACGCCGGTCGCACAGTCGATGAGAGAAGAATGAGTGGGTAGAAAGTCCAATCCAAGGATAACGCCGTCAGGGCAGTATCATAGCAAACAGAACAGAAATAGCGCGGCCGGCTATAATTAAACGCGTAGTACACATTCCAAGAAAAGCCAGCACGCCGCCATCGGCCACACGAAGCGCTCGGGCACCTCCTGTGGTGAGGACCTTCTTTAAGCGTCTATGTAGGCTAACCTTCATCACAAATACGTGAGCTGCAGTGTCAACGAGTGCTTGGATAGATACGCCATTTGGTTTACCGTCTGTTACACTTCACCTTGTGGGCACAGACAGAAGATTTGCTGCGCTAGTAGGCAATGCAGCGCCACCTCCGAGGGCTGTATTTCTTGCTTTTCCGAAATAGTGCTGCCAAACGCTACAGGCGACGAAAGGCGACGTGGCTGCGTCGAATGGGAAGATCGGCGACGTGTTTACGGCGAACGAGACTGGCGTCCGCGCGGCAATGGTGAGCGGCTGTAGCACGTGTTCCTAGCAGAGTTGGCGGCGCTGTTAGACTCGGTAGTGGGAGAAACATTGCAAGTATTTCTATCAAAACGGCTCAGGTTGTTCAGCGTGCGAGGTGTTGAGCGCCACGAGTTGCGACAATATATCGGGCGACATGACGAATGCGGCAAGGGGTGAAACATATCGACTGGTCATCCGCAGTTCTTCACTCAGTCGGGTTGCTATAATGGCGAGAGAAGCGTCGGCGTGGGGCGAAAATAGTAAAAGGGCGTTTGTTATCTCTGGGTTGGACAACAGCACACATAGAATGTAAACTAATGTTTTATAGTTCCTGGCGAATGAAGGCTTGTACGAGAGGAACTGAAAATGTGGTATAATCAGGGCTACGCGAACAGAAAGCTGTAGGTGCCATCGCATCGAGTTCACGCCTAACTATTCGCACCACGTCGTTTGATGGCGACACATGCTGGTGTGCGGGTTGATCTTCCCACGTCGACGTTACGGCAGTATTGGGAAATCTGGCCAATAGCTGCAAGGCGCGTCCGCTTTTGGCCAGCTCGAATTGTCGGTACTCATTAACGATTGCATCAACTGTATAGCAGCTTTTCTACATGAGCCGATTAAATGCGTCATCAGCAATGCCCTTAAGCACGTGCCCGACCTTCTCAGCTTCTGGCCAGTCGTAATCGGTCTTACGACAAAGTGCCAGCACGTCCTGGATGTACGAGTCATAGGACTCTGTAGGGGATGGGGCACGGTAGGCCAGTTCCTGCTTTGCGGCAATTTTACGGCCGGCTGGTTTCCCAAACAACTCTGTAAATTTCTCTTTGCATTGTTCCCAGCTGGTTAGCTCCTCTTCGTGGTTTTTGTCCCACACCTTTGCCGTGTATCTTGCGTAGAAAAACCGGTTAGCTAGCATAAGCGTACGGTCCCATCTGTTTTTGCCACTCACGCGTTCGTACATGGCCACCCACTCTTCAACAACAACGTTGGCGCCATCGGTCCCACAGAAAGTTCCAGGATCCTTGTGTTGCACAACGACAACCGAAGGTGACAGCGACGTAGCACGCGACGGTGACGTAGGAGGCATCACCGACGGTCGATCACGAGTGCTCACCGTCGTTGATCTTGCGGACGGTGACGCGACCTCCACTGCAGACTCCGTTTCCAGCCGTGTTACCCCGCAGCTCTCACCAATATGTTACGGGGGGGTTGGGAGTATAGAAGATTATATTTACAATATATATACAAAATTAGTGAGTAGCTAGTATGGCTGAAAACCAACAACCCGCAGCAGCCAGCGTCTCGTGATGTTCTTTTTCTCGTCGTTCCTCCTTCAGTAACAGTATCATCCCTTTTGAGCACGTCTTGTCGATACGCTTTTTGAAAATTGCGCCAGGGCGCATGCCTCGACAAGATGCATAGAAGGCCCTTATGATTTTTTCTCGATTTGTATGCGAGCGCGTTAACTGAGTGACTAAGTGAGTGAAAACTACATTGAGCTCTAGTAATTGTGTTGTTCTGGGGCTGGGGCTGATTGTTCAGGGTATTCTTACTCCTTGTGTCTTCCCGGGAGGCCTTCACCCGCTGCTTCGTCCGTACTCTATCGAAATGATCGGCTGCTCTCAGTCCAGGACTCCACTGGCCTCTGCTGCTCATCGTGCACGCCGCTCTAAACCTAGCTGATCTTCGCTGCAGTCGCTGAACGGCAGTTCATTCTATTGCTCCGCAATTGGGTGTGGTATGATTGGGACCACATCACTCTGTTGACAGGCTCATGTTATGTAGTATAACGTGGGTTTCTCATCGCACCATGGAAATTGGCCCTAATATTGTGTGGGGTGCATTCCACCTTGCACGTTAAAGTTAGGGTACGGCCCTGTTCATAGTTGTCTCCATGCGAGAGCTTCTTCCCTGCTAAGAGACTTATGCGACGGGTGTAGCGCTGCCTGCTGCCTCTGTAACAGTCTGAAATGAGTGAGTACTCTTGGGGTACAGGCACCGGTTCCTCGAGTCTGTCGACGATGGACGCTCGGTAATTTGTGTTAGTGTAGTAATATGTAGTTAAGTGTAGATAGTGAAGTCAATGATTAGTTAGTGTACTCTCGAGCTATCCTGTCTGCCTATTGGTTCCCCGCCAAGTTTGGCGCATTTCGATTTGGGCACCTCGATAGCCCGAACCTTGGCTGTTAGCAGCGAACATGCGTGTTATGAGGGTCTTCTGCATTTGTGCAAGTACAGATCGCTTTGAAATTTAGGACAATGAATGCAGATAAAGCGCTTTAAATGAACGCAAAAGGACGCCTGAACCAGAAGCACGAAGATCAGGCAAATCCATGCAATAACCGTCATTCTCATGGCGAATAAATGATCGCAGCGCCGGAGTTCCATCCAGCAATTATTGTAGACAACACTACGGCGCCAAATGTCGTTAGAGTTTCCTCTCCACGCGGCCGGCGGGCTCAACATCGGTGGAACTGCGTCACGTCAAAGGCCAGAAGTATGTTATGGATTGTTTTAGTGATTGTATTACTTTGAATACAAAAATTCTGTGACAGTGGTGCGTTTTAGAAAATTTCTCAGTGAACAGCAACATAGACATCACTATGCGGCCAGGAAACATGGGCGAAACGTAGCCTTTACAGCGTTGCAGTTCGGAAGCAGGCGAGGTACACGAGAATTGTGCCTGCAAGAACAGGGAATGCTTTGAAAATGACAACATGGAACGCGGGCGAGCGCGTCGGCTGGTAAATTATGCGAGAGGAAAAGCAGTACAACTGCGATTCATTCGTTTACAAAACAGAAGATCTGTGGTGCGAACGAGTTTACTGGGGAGATAGATGGTCATAGTGCGCGCAGTTTTCTTCGGAGTTGCTTATCTCTTAAAATACGGCGATGTTTGATTTGAGGGTGGAATATAATTTTCAGAAATAATGATGTAAAGGAATGCTACTCATTAAATAACAAATTTTCCAGCGGTGAAATTCTGATACAGTTTTTTTCTCCTTTTCGATCGCACAGTGCCTTCAAAACTCAGCAGATCACGTGACCTCGAATACTGTGCGCGCATGACGCCACCAGCCTCGTCGGCTCGCACTCGCGTGCACGCATTGCAGCTGGCACCCGCACCAGGTCCCGCAATCGGCAGCACAAACTGCACGGGTCGCTTACGCACTGCGCCACTTCGGCTGCGCATGCGCCCTGGATGGTAGAGCAGTCACAAAGGCACCGACAGTGACGGCAAGAAAGGCCTTTTGATTACAGCTGAGAGCGCGGGCAAAAGAGACAGCTTCAACCTAACTGCCACGCTCTCGCCTAGATGGCGCAAATTTGCAATGTTCGGCAGGAAGGAGAACTGCGGCAGTGAAGCCGAGAGAGCAGGGATCCGCAGGTCCTGCGACTGTGTCACCCTATAGCTTCGAGCGTGTCTTTAGAAGAAGCCTCATAAACACTCGGGGCTGTTAGGCCACAGGCTTCACGGTAGCGTAAAACAGCAACAACGAAACTGGATCGTGACCGGAGCAATGCAAAGTGTCAAAAGCTAAAAAAAGAAACAGCCAACCAAGTTTTCAAGCTAAACATGACAACACCAACGTTATTGAACGTGAAATACAATACGGACAAACTATGACATCAGTGAGTTGACGGTAGGCAGGCAACATGAAAAAAGATAATAATAAACAGAGCCAGAATATAACCATTTAAACAACATTTGCAGCTCGGATCATTTGCACCAGCATGTCCGTCGACCTTGTCTTTTGTAGCGCCAACAGCTGGTTCACCGTTTTTTTTTTTACAGGTGCCACGCAGAAGGTACGCTAATTATTGTACGGCTGCACGGTTAAAAAAGAGGAAGTCATGCTCTCTCGCCCCCTTTCTTCGTCTTTCGCTCTTCTACTTCACCAACGCATCTATTGAGCTTATCTTTATTTATTTTGGTTAAAGGTAGGTAGCCCTTACCACCTGAGAACTATTTAATCTGTCATAACAGTGGTTATGTGAGAGCCACCTACGGAGAATATAGCTTTTGGTGCCGTGCAAAGTGCCTGTCTCTCGTTCTGACTGCCTCCAAGAGTCATTGGTTCTCCTGACCATGCAAGGGATTCACAGTCGTTAGAGATACATAACAATGGAGAACACTCACAACTGTTTATTCTTGATGGTCGGGCTACTAAATAGCTGCCGTTTTCAAATATTACCTCATAGCTTACCCAGTTAGGCATTCCGACAAAAAGAAGAGGTTACGGTCAATTAAGTTGTTTCGCCCAATGTGCCTAGATCTTTTACCATTCCGTGAAACTCCAGTCCGTTAAGGAAATTTCGGCACGCTTTACACGCTGAGAAAATAGTTTGTAATGAAAGACCATCTTTTTAATTCCTAACATGCGAGATGCGAAAATTGGTTATTACGTGACATGTTCTGAGTTTATTATCATGACTCCATGCCTCGGTTTGCCGTCTCCACCTGGTAATAAAATGATAATTACGGCCCGCGAAGTCTTATTATGAAAGAAGACATTGCGACTACATCAATACTATAGAAAAGGACACTAAATTTTTCCTAGTTCACTCCCCCTTCTAGCTTTAATGTGGGAGGAAAATTCTCTTTCGAAAGTTCAATCGCATAATATGTAGTAATAATCATTCATGGGTGACAGGAAATCATTTCTTTCTGAACAGGCACTGCCCGCACAAGAAGCGTACTCGTGTTTCTCCTGATGGACACTACAGGAATCAGTGATATCGCATAGTGTGGGAAGCTACTTTTTCACGTGTTCCAAGCCACACTTTGCTTCATATGTGCGATTTGATATTTTCACGTAGAAGTGCCGGTAAAGAAAGCAGCCAAACTGGGAAAGACGAAACTAGCGTTTCATTGGGCGAACTTATGCCCTCAAGAACAGGCTACACTCAAAGAAGGGCGACAGTGGCGAACACAGTCGGCTATTGTCGAAAGTCTGATCAGCGAGTCAAGCACGTCGGCTTTTATAGATTAATCGTCGAATGTTCCAGAGTAATCGCTGGGACGCGCATGCCTTCCACAAAGTTCTACGCCATTCGCATCGCGCACACATGCAATCAGATTACACAAGGTTCGGCGACGACAGACAGCGGATAGAAGCATCGATAACATTCTAAAAACTTCCGATACATGTAGACGCGTCCTGCGCTAAGCGAGATCATTTCGTGGGCGGTAAAAGCGCTCACCCGTAAAAGATAAACGAGTTCACGGGTCAATAAGAGATCCAGTCAATGGAGTTAGCAGAAACGCATTCCCTTTCTGCGTCGATTCAGGTATACAGCTGCGGTAAGAATGTAATCTGTTGAAATCAGAAGCCTTAGTATTGCGTTATAAGGGGTAGCGCCATCTCCTTCCCGCCTCGAAACGTAAACGCGGCAAGAGTTCCATAGTTTCGCTGTCTTTGATGTAGAAGTTGGTCAGAGTCATATGCAAACGTATTTTCTAATTACATTTGATACAAGAAACCCAGCCGTACGTCGATGTAGGTAGCCTCCGCTGCCACGCGCAAATCGTTACAGAGCTCCTACTAACAGCTTCGCTGTAAGTGAAGGCCAACGTATACTCACAGCGTATCGATGGAAATTCCAAACTGTGTCTTGATGCCTGACGAAGCTAATGCTTGGAACCTCCGCCAGCTGCTACTGGGCGATCTACGTTGCACGAACTGGTCTGGGCATCCGTCGTAGAGGGAGTCGAGGAAGATGAAGTCGCACAGGCCGTCGGGTGGGAATTCCACTGCGTACTTTCCATGACAGCCGACGGTGCATATCATAGAGTACGCCTGTGGTGGCCTGTACACAATGGCTATGAGGAAGATTATGGAACACCGAATGACTTGAGGCATCCACTTGAGCGTCTATTTAAGTTCTTTCACGTCTAACGTTGCAAACATCTAGAGAAACAATGCTTCCTTTGCTACAAACGTGTGCTGTTGTTCTTGCATTGGCGAGAGCTTTTAAAGAGCCCCTCACCAGGTTTGGACCACGCATAAGGGCGGAGTGTAGGTCTCGAGATGACCGTCGTGTTTTAAGAAGTATAAATTGGATGCACGGCAGGAAAACAGCTGAAAGTTCAAAGAGAAGCCCACGCGCCATTCCTTACTTGCGAGGGTTGCTTCAAGAGAGCCAGGGTTACACGCAGAATTGCAAGTATAAAAGGCGCAGTATCTGCCACTACACTCATCATATCACGTGACCCTTGTGAGCCATCCATGCAGAACGCGTCGTACTACCACTGGGAATGTACTTCCCAGAAAAGGAAAGATAGGAAGACAAACAAAAGAAGAAGGCAGGGCTCTTGACATATACTTGACGCCGCCTTTTTTTCTACGGTATATGAGGGTGAAAAATGTATTGTGGCATGCACAGGCAGAATTAGAGAGAGTCTACGTTGGCATTGACTCTCACTTTCTGGCACCATGGCAATGCGACATTTTAATTTCTTTTATCTTCTGTAATAATGAATGCCTCTCAGAAATTCTTGGCGTAAAACGATTCTCAAACGGCACCTTGCGGCTTGCATTGAATAACCAAAATTTTCAACGGGGCCTGGTGAGGGGTACTGTAGTTGCTTTATATCTATTCATCGAACAAGGAATATCGTGGTAACCAGCACTTCGACAAGGAGACCTGTTTTACCCAAGGCAACAATCGCTTTTGGGATTCCTTGTTCACACATTGGCTAGAGGAATATCGGTCGTTGAACCGCTGCTGATATTTAAAATTTTTAAGCTGCAATGGAAGAGTGATTGGCGCCATTCATAATGCAAGGCGCACAAACGCCCAGTGGTATCTGCCGACCATGTGAGCACCAAGACGTGGGCTGCTGTTTCATGACCTACATGACAGGCATTTTACGGCATTAGGGTCTGGATTTATATTTAGTGTTCATCATGCCCTCTTGATATATTATGCCAATTTTGGCACATACCGAGTTAATCAAACCACCATGAGAGCACCAAGACGCAGGGAACTAGCTACATAGATAGATACTGTCAAATTGGCAAACATTCACAAAGGAATGCTTCGACTTTAAAAGTAGCGAGAGCACGAACAGCCAGCACTATTTTAGTAGTAGTTTATGTTGCTCCACAGAAGTTAGTGGAAAACGGATTTTTCGTTTTCGCCACGATACGCTAAGTAAGCTGTGTTTTTTTAAATGTCTGTTTAGAATTTAGTATTTTGCACACATCTTATTCTCAAATTTACAGCACCATGAGATTAAAGTATGCGCAAGTAGGACGTGTGTGGAATATTTCATTTGGAGCAAACTAACATTCGTGTATGTGTTGATGCGCATCTGTTTTGACCGTCAAACAGTGCTCTTTCTTGAACGCTATCAAGGACGCTCCTTCGCACTATTATTTCAAGATATTGTAGCACCAAATGGGGCCCCAAGCGTTCTCTACACGGCATGTCGCAGCATTATTTTCTTCCGCTTTACGATGCGTTTTATGGTACTTTGCCTCGCAGTTTGTGTCGTGTGCAAGGAGTAGCGCTCCTGTAGCATCTATAGTATTATGCAACGTCCGTATACTCACGCGTGAGATGGGCGCCTGGAGGCAGAATAGCCGCCGGAGTTGACACCTGCGAAAATGCATTTAGATTTCAGATACGATATGCCTGAAATACATGCAAGTGCACAATGGGCAAAGCTCATCGCCTCCGCTTTGCTGATCCTCCGAAAAAAAAAAACTTTAGAGCTCAAGAAAATGAGCCTAAATGCTTTGTTCAACAATACCGTTGTTTTGAAAACTGATTAGCGTTGTTGACTGGTTTGAATAAATTACAAAACGGTGGTTACCCTCCAAGATGTCAAAAACTTGCTGGCGTGATTTTCGAGGGCTGCTTGTGGTTCGTGTGGACATAGCAGAGGCAAGCTATATTTACAAGCTGGTGGGTGAGCAATGGTTTGAAATAGTTGTACGTATGGGATTGCGCTGCTCATGCGATAAATGTATCCGTAATACCAGTGGTGACCGCATCCGTAGTAGACACGGCAGGATTTTAGATAATCGGGCGATCACTTTCTCCTTGTTTGATCTGGAACATGGTGTCAAAAAAGAAACCGAGATGCTGCCTCTTACAATTTGTGAGAGGCCATACTATTCTTGATGCTCTTCAATGTGGTAGAAACTATCACTTTTCTATAATATTATTAGTTGCGTAGAAAAATATAAGCACACGGTAAAGGAAACTGAATGCCGTTCCACATCACAGTAGCACCTGCCCAATGGTAAATGGTCAAAAAAAAATATTACAAGCCCAATCTTCAAAGGATTAAATTAATTTCAAGTTTCAACTACACACACCCTTATTTGAAAGTATAGCAATATACCGTTACCATTAGCGTGAAAAATACGCCCAGAAATATTTATGCGAAAGAATAGGAGGGAGACTAAGATGGAGTTTATCCCACATTAGTGCTTTACAAAAGCAGTTAAGTTATTAGCATTGTAAAATTATATGTTTAAAGAGAGCTTCCATTTGGTTAGGAAGGCGTAGAGGAGGGGGAGTACTTCGGCGTTTCGAATTTCAATATAACCTCTAATGATGCGGACATTGAAAATCCATTATTAGTTTGCGAAATATTGAGCTGGTCGTAGCGTTGGTGGGCGGTTTCGAAGCTAAAGACCATCGAAATAACTGTACTTAGATGGGTGTTAAATCATGCTAAAACATCTGGTTAGTAAGTCACGTGGCATAACAGAGTCATTTTGTGATTGACTGCACCGTTTCTTTTCTGAAGGCTATTGGGGTAATCGCAGACGGGATTTTTTTTGGTGGTCTTGCTGCCAAGGCATTCAAAATGCAAGTAGCTGTGTATAGTACAGATACTTCAAGGTACTCACGGCCATCACGAACGCAGCCAGCGTAGGAATGCGAATAGGTAGCGTATATATTAAAACATTTCCTGCAACCGCGTAAGCGTACCGTCTAAGTTATACGCATTACCGCGTTTTCGAAACTCCTGCAAACTACACCTTTGAAAAATTATAACACGCTATTCGACAAACAATTCCTTCTCATCGAGAAGTCCTTGAATTAAGTTGTACAGCTGACGTACGATAGCAAGGCGGTTCACAAGCTGTTCAGTAAACTATGGATACTTTCTTACTGACACTATTTGCAGTGCTGTTCTTTTGTTGTAACGCATCTACTCCCATAATGCATGTACTCACTTTTGCAAAAAAATGGAAGCGAACATGAGAGCAGTGTGCGATAACTGCAAGGAGGTAATCTACGCCGAGATGCTTCTAGGACCCAAAGAATTCAAAAAAATGAAGTTGTGATTTGAGATATTGAAACCACCGACTGTAATCTCGACGAAAATCTTACTTCGAAACAGCGTTTCCGTTTCACAGGCTTTCCCACAAGTAGGAACGTCAAACGCCCTTCATTAGTCGACATTATCTTACCCTAGACATAATAAGAAATAAATAATTTATTGATGAACCCGATCTATTCTTAGACAGTGTCAATACTGACGTCCCTGATTCCGGTATCTTACTCACTTCACCACTGACTGCGTGCCCACTGTCACCGGCCTTCAGCTTTGGAACAAGCGGGGTATCTTCTATATCGTCCCATAGCGAAGCGACTAAAAGAAAATGAGCGTCGACGTTGGGTACCCACGTGCAACTCGCAAAGTTCGCGAAACGGCGGAAACTTCGTCACTTGAGGATTTGGTGGGATTCCAATGTAGCAGCGTGAACCGATCGTGTGCAACATCGCGTTAGACAGATATCGTTCGGCCGTCACGCGCGACGGTCATCACAGACCGGAACAAACTAACAAACTAGCGTCCGTCGCTACAGTGATTTTAGAGTTCGCAATTATTTGCTGAAAAAAAAAACAGTTTCACCCGAAAAGCGAAGCATCCATTGCGATAGCAAAATAGTGGACAGCTATACAATTAAGGATAGTAGTTTTACCGGCCGTATACACTTGTAAACATAGGCTCACCAACTAAATTAAAAACCATGTTGTCCAGCGTACACAAGCAAGCATGAACCTATCTGACTCGATGACTACGGAAAGTCGCGGTCAAAACGTAGGTGGGAGGTAATGCGGCAGCAGCAGTGAGCGAAGTAAGATTCCAGCTGTGTATCGCTCTCATGAAAAGTGAGCGCGAAGAATAGACAGCACGCACAAAACTACGAGCCGCCGAAGCACTTAGACTCCGCCGTACCCGCAGTAGGGCAGAGTCCCTACCAGCGCGATAAAAGAAAATCACATTTTTGATATCTTAAAGGATGAGTTCTAACTTCATAAGATGAAGTACTGTATGCTGAGGCTTCTGTTTATAAACCTATTTTGGATCAGCCTACAGCTTTTGCATTTTTTGTTGCAGAGTGTGCGATCAGTGCCTTGTAAGTTCTAAATTATGTTTCATACAGGATTTCAGGAGTATGTAAATTCCCTTTAATGCCTTCAGCGTTTTCTCCACTGCTTGACCGAGATAATTTACTGCAGATTGGGTTCAATCAGTGCCACAGTACAAATATAGGAGACCTCAAATCAAAAAATAAAACGCGTTCGTTGGCAGCACTGTTTATCCGTCTTGTGGAAGGAATATATTATTTTTTTTCGTACCGTACTCCTGTTTCATGACCTACATGACAGGCATTTTACGACATTAGGGTCTGGATTTATATTTTGTGTTCATCATGCCCTCTTGACATATTCGTTGCATGGAGGTTGCAACGAATGAAATTTACACAAATACAACCAGATTTCACGCTGGCAAGCCAACAAAGGAGAGCACATTTATCGTAATATCTGGGCAGTGTTTGAAATCGCTTTTCTGGGCATCATTATCCTGTAATGTAACCCACGCTTATAGACTCAGAAAAAAAGAAAAATGCAGAATGATTCAATAAACTAGTACGGGCTCGCATAACCTAGTACGGGCAACTACTGCTTTATGCAAGTGTTTTTGTTTATACATTTAGGGTTTTTTAAATAAATGAAAAAGAAATACATAGGGAGTCGACACTTCGGGCCTCTAACTGTTAGTAGCTGTAAATTACATGCCTTTACATACTTGTTATCGAGCCACTGCGCCTAAATTTCCCACATAAAAGCGTATCGATATTCGGGGAATCTTTTCCAAATGCGATTGTGCACTTTTTCATATTGGCTACAAAGTGTACTACCTTAATCTAGGATCAAACGAATGCAAGCCCAATACACCATAAACATAGCTGCTCACGTCGCGTTGGTAATTTCTTCCTATGAAGTTACTATTTCTGCTATACTGTGAAACAGATATTTCCTACAAGTGTACGCCTATTTAGTTATTTCGTTTTTGTTACTCCTAAGTACATGGAAGAAGTCTTCTTAAGCAGAATTTTGTTCCTAATGGCATAATAAAAAAACGCCCTTTTTTCATGTAAGTGAATTTTTCACAATTAACTTCTACGGTCCATTTCCTAACACATTAGCCTAATGATTAAAATGACTGGTCAATTGTAACAAAACTAATAAATGAACAATGGTGGCCAAACGACAGAATTGTTACAACGTCAGAAGAGTGCCCCACCTGTGTATTAGTTATCTCTGGGACTCTCAATTACAATGCGTCTCCTATTTATAGAATGCACCTTCGTTGTTCGATATCTCTTTCGCCACAAGCTTACCGCTGTCGCAGCTGTGCGTAATTTGCCTACAACGACGTATAAGAATTTTGTGCCGTTTGTATCAAAGCAGAGATTACGCTCCACTGACTGCTCTCTGGATATGACGCCTATAATATTTATGGTCAGTCACTTGGGGGAAAGGGATGAGGGGGGACATCATCAAATCGGGTGCCTGTACACCATAACTGGCTAGTTCGAAGTGGGCATGACGACTGTGCACGGTATCATACCGGTGGTCGGCACCAACAATATCCCAGGTCACTAAGTCTATCCAATGCCGCTCAAGTACGGCGAACTTCCATGAAGTGGGATCTTCCAAATGAAATGAATGAATGAAATGAATGAAATGAAGGATAGTCCATGCGGCAAATGTTATCTCTCTATACATAAACGAAATAGTTTATTGGTCTTCGTTTATAATGTCTTGAATCAAATGTCCCAGAAAGTACACAATGTGAATTGTACCGCTGAAGAGCCGCGGATCGCGGTATTATCGCGGCTCAGTGAAGATACTATTGAACATATTTGAAAGCCTAATTTTAGTGCAAGATTTCACATTTGGCCAATATTTAGATACTTGGCTCTAAAACCGCAGACGTGTGTCTGGCTGGTAATGAACGTACATTCTTTTTTTCTTTTTAGGTTAGGAACCCGCGTGAAGCTTGACAATCACTTTTCTAATGGACGTACTGGTGTCGCTGTCCAGATGGTTCTTGAGCTTGCACCAGATCTACTTCGCGTACCTCGGGCTTCAGGGCGGCTCGGTGTTCTGTATATAACGTGAGCGACAGCAGTGCTGTCATCGCCGTCGCCGGTGCCAGTAGCGTCTTCATCGGTGGCTAAGTAAGAAAAATTGAAAAAGAAAATGTATAGACAAGAGTACTTAACCGTATTCACGATAGGTTTTTCGTATACGTAGGACCACCTTCCCACAAGAGGCCGTTTCTCGTTATGCACATATGTTGGATGCATTCCAGAATGCCTAGTAAAAATATGACTAGAAGCTAAGTTGCTCCTCAGAAATAAAGATCGAAAACATAACCTCTTCATTTTCAATATTGCTGGCAGAAAAATGTAATCAAGTGCTTCAACAGCCTTCTCAATACCTTAAGACGTAATATCGTCGCTGACGTATGCATGCGTTCCATTAAATTAACAGTGCATTACTAATCACTTTATAAAAGACTGACACATTCGGCAGGACCTTTCTGCTTGTTATGCTGAGCAGAAAGGACAGGAATCTCTGAATGAGCTGCGCTGTTGCAACCAAGCTTCAGATAAAAATTCACATGGGCGTAATGCACTGCAAGCCAATTGGAAAAGTGATGAAACGAATACTTTCACTCTTACTGGCGTGGCGTGGCCCATGATAAATTTTTCACATTGTTTAGGTTGCTCATGTCCTATCTTCACCCCAATACGTACCCTCTGAAGACTGTGTTCGTCTTAGGGAGGGTATAAATTGAATTTGAAATTATGGGGTTTTCCGTGCCAAATGCACATTCTCATTATGAGGCCCGCCACACTGGGGGACTCCGGAACCTTTGACTACCTGGGGTTCTTTAACGTGCACCGAAATCTAAGTACACGGGTGCTTTCGCATTTTGCTCCCATAGAAATGCGGCTGCCGAGGCCGGGATTCAATTCCGCGACCTCGTGCTTAGCAGCCCAACACCATAGCCCCTAAGCAACCACGGCGGGTGAAATGAACGTTCAAAGTAGCTGGCGGCCATTCGCTGCCGACGCAGGACCGGAGAATTTCAAAGAGTTTTCGTCACCCCATGGTTATCCCACAAGCGCAACTGATGATTGCTGTAAGGCACCCTCCGATCCGCAGTCACCGGAAAGAGAACACCTCTACCTAGAAAACATTGCAAAGAAAGTAGAAGATTCGCTGTGAAATGAGTACAGGCGTGTCGAATTGGAAGATTGATTTTCCGGCAATGAGAACGGACAACAATGAGGTCAATGTTCTGGGTATGACCATGCGCCTGCCTCCAGTGGACAGTAGCTTTCACATGTCGAGGATTCTCAATTTTGAAAGCATTCTCAATTTTAAAAGCATTCTCAAGAGCATTCTCTATTTCCGAAAGCGTCAGATAGCCCATTTATCGAAAAAATGTAGGCGTCTGTCATCTGGACAAGCCAAAAGCGAAAAGTAAATTCCGCTTGGCTGGGAGGCCACGACACAAGCACGCCTCGGCGGTGAAGGGCAGGTGGAAGCGTACACCTGATGAGTCTTAGCGCGCCAGGTGTTGCGTGAGGGGAGAGGGTACCACCATGACGCCACGTCACAGTAGGTCCCGGATGTTTGTGCTATCGACGCGCGTTCCTTGTGCGCGCTAGCTCTCGCTTGCATTCTAACGGCGCCCCGCGAATCGCTATAACAAAAAAGATCATTCAACAGTGAGCACGATGGTGCCTAATGCACGTTTTGAGGAAAGCCGTTTGGTGTTTTGACTTATCGATGTATTGTGACAAAGAATTTGATTGCGAAAGATAGGTGCTTCTCGACGGTGGCGTTTAGCCTCTGCTCGGGCAGCTCGTCTAGCGGTAGTGGCAGACGAAGCATTCCCATGGTTGAGTCGCTCATTGCTCAGAAAGAAAGCGCGAACCTGGTGTGGAGCAGATTCTCGAGCGGTGGAGGCGCAGGCGAAGTAGCGCATGCGCGATGGCTCCGAAGTCCACACCAGTGCTTCGTTGCCATAGGGCTCACCTCATGCCTGGCAGCAACGACTGAGCATGTTTCGTGCGGTACTCGGCTTTCCTCCTCACTATTTAGCCACTCTCTCCTCCTCCGCTTTCTTCCTCGCGCTCTCCTGGATCTCGCCGTCATTCATCTGCCGCTGCGCTCTGCGTTCGCTGTTTCATCTTTCGCGGTGCTCATTCACTCGGTTACAAGGGACGCCGAGGTACGCCTATGGACACCGACGCTCAACGCAGGTACGGCCGCCTAAGGGCTGCTCTCTAAAACGGTGGTAATGAGTTTAGAACGCCATGACCCCACGCTCAGAAGTGGGCTGAAGGTCTTACCGACTGTGCTATACTAGCGTCATCTACATAGCAAGCCTACGTACTCTACTTTATGACGTCACGCTACTTGGACCAAGATTTTCATTGCTACGTTCGGCGTAACGAAAGCGGTAACGTCAAAATGCGCGCGGGTAACTCGACAGCGTCCTTATTAGATTCTATGGCGATCGGGCAAGGTACATGACGTCACGGATCCAGACACCGTTAGCGATGCGTCTCAACGAGCTGCCTTGCCTGCGAGGAGTTGATCAGTCCAGGTACCGCTCTGCAGCGCTTACGTGTCTACGGATTTTATGTTACCTGTTTGGGCTGTCTATAACCGCACGGAGCAAGTCAATTTTGGATGTGGGCTTCATCGACGCTAGGCAACATTACTGGGGTTTCTAACGCATCGTGTATGTCTGCAGGTCAAATAATAAAGTTATGTGAAGAATACGTTGTAACCCAACTGGTAGCTTGCAGTCATTAGGCTGAATTAATGACGGGGACAATATATGAACAAGAAATCAAAATGGACAATAGACAAGGAAAAATTTTTTCACTGATTAAGTCTTTTTTTACGTTCCAGCATGAAATAGTAACAGGTGAGTTCCCAAAGCGTAACTACTTGGAACGAGTGCTCAGAATGACAGCAACCTCGAGGTAATCATCCACAGAATGTGCAACGAAATACAATGGCTCTGCAGCTAATTTCAAGCCTGTATGCATAAAACCGCGATTTGTCTACAACTAGATTTTTACAGCAAGTTTGACGGTTCATATCTTGGAGTGCCATGCTCGCAATTCATTCCAAGTGAATATGCCTTGCAACCTCACTGGCTCTAAACTGTAAAATATGGTATGTGCCTTAAAGTAAGATGTTCAAAATAAATACAGCAATCTTGTTCATTCTTCAAATACGCACTTGCATCCATGATGCATGTAATGTGCCTCCTAGAACTATTGAGTTCATGCATTAGAAATATGTTTTATGCAACAGGCGACTGCTAAAAATGTTGTATAATGTAAAATTCTATATATTTCTTTTCTGAGTCAAAGCCAACACTCGCCCTTGGAGGAAAATGTTGTTCGCGCACCAGTGCAGTTCTTGAACTGCACCACCCTGTGCTTTTGTTTGTAGTCCTCCTGTGCATCCCTCCACATACACGCAGTATTAATTTCTATTCCATTCCTATTCTTTCCTTTCTTCTTTTAATATATTTTATTCCCCATTTTCCTGCACCCAGTGTGTAGGTTAGCATACTGAATGCACGCTTGGTGTATCTCCCAGCCTTTCCTAAATTTGCCCTCCCACTTCTCTGGCTCTGTTGATTGTAAACCCAAGAGAGCTGTAATGTAAATCCAAGAGAACCCAAGAAGGCGTCCGCTGGCGTGGCAACAAGAGTTTATCAAAATACAATGTTTTTTTGTTGCTGCAGAAAATTCTACACACACAAAAAAAAGCAGATCTTCGGCCAGCTGCCACATATGTACAAATCTGGTTCTTCGACAAGAAAATCGACTAAACGATGCCGATTACCCAATTTAAAATTTTTGTTTCATATCCAGCAATTACCTGATGATCTACTTTATAGCCTTCTGACCCTATGCTGAATGCCGTTTGTTTAAAAAACCTTCACTCATTGCTTTGGAGGATGGCTTGACTAATGTTAGCCATCAGTTTTTCTCCGTGCCTGTTGCAGCGAGCCGTTATAGTTTGAGAACGCAGTTGGCCCTTCATTATTCAACAGAGGTTTCCCAGTATAGCCAATGAAATTCCCCTCAATACATTAATTTTGTACACGTGTTCGTCCGGCAACCTTCATGGTGCACAATCAATCGCGGTGGCTTAGCGGTCATTGTGTGCAAAAACACCAAATGCAAAAACACCCGTGGCCATTGCATTCTGGGCAGGTTAAAGATCCCCTGGAGGTCAAAATTTATCCACGATTTGATTATGGGGCACACCGTTGTGGGGGCCACTACAGCGTGCCCCATCATCAAATCGTGCTTTTGGTAGGGGGAACCCCCGAACTTAATTCAAGTGTCATGGTGCTCAAGTCATCTGTTTTGAGCGCGGTGGTTCTCCAAAAGTGGACCAAAATACCTATGAGCTTGTAAGCCTGGTCAAATGAAGTAGATTTCCGCAGTTCATTAATATTAGGAACCTTAGCTAAGCGACGAGGGAGACCATCTACTGGTACATGTGGGACACAATGTGCTGGTAAAAGCTTACATTGCAAGCGAACTTCCCATTCAATGCAGCTTTATTTTGGTTTCACCTGATAACAAATGCAAACACAAACCCCGCAAATTGGTTTTATAAAGGCTAGATAATTATTTTGATTTGAAATAAAAGCTACGAAAAGAAAATCATTGTTACGCTGAACAGAAATACTCTTTTGCTTACTGGCCGTTGTCAGAGTGCCCATGAACATTACGATCAGCCCAGAGCAAAAGAGCAGCAGAACGCAAGTGAGGAGAAGCACTTTCCAAGGCTTATCGCTTCCGATGTCACTGCGGAGTAAAAGATGAAACATATAGGCTTGATATTACCGTTCTCACCAATAATTCTATGGGATATATTGCAGGAGAGAATAATGTTTTTTTTTAGTTGAACACCATTAGGCTTTGTTCATGGTGCGAGATATTATTTTACTTAAGAAATATCGCTGACCAAAGGAGATATTTCAAAGTCACTCGAGAGGTGAGCGAGACACTGCATAAACACTTGATCAAAAGTGATGGGTGCTTCCGTAAGCTGATCACCACTTGTTAAGCTAGATATGACTAGGCGATAGGAAAAAGAAATATGCATGTTTTTGATAAAAATGGAAGCTCGGGAGAGTTGGCGATTAAGAATCGGCATGTCTGCACACCGAAAAAACGAGGACAGGAGAGTGGGCACAACACAGGCGTTACAGATCAAGATACACAGAGAAAGCAGAAGATGGAGAAAAATGAGATGTGTGGATGACATTTAATGCCTTGCCATGGGGCAATCGTGCTATTTGCAACTGACTCGCACAGTATCAACAATCGCTGTCACAAGCGTTACAGAGAAGTTAGCAGTCTAGCCAAGGGGATCATTTATGACGCCATCTCACTCTGCTTTACGAGGAAAGCTCAGTAAAGGTACTGCAGATTCACTGTTGACCTCCACATGTGCAATGCGAGTAGTTTCAATAGCATGCACATTCAATTGTCAGTTGGCGCCACCCGTGCTGAATGATTTATTCATAAAAATTGTGCATTGCAAAAGTGAGCACCCGTAGGAGCTCACAAAAATTAAACGACGTGAGTTCTGTGGGGACATGAACTTATAGGAGGACGCCAACGTAAAAAAAAAAAAAGACAAAAAGGTGGAGATGCGCTGGCCATTGACAGCACACAAAAAGGCAGTCAGGCAACTTGTGAGGTTTGACCGAGGTTATTGAGTACAAGGCCTCTGTTACCTTGCATCTCAAAATGATGTGAAGTACCGCCTCCAATTAACCTGTGTAGAGAATAGTTCAAGCTATGGTTGGCTTTATGTGTGGAGGGCCGCAGCTCCTGTTTGTGTGACAGTACATGTAAAACACTGCAGGTTTTAACGCGTGTCACGTTCGCGAAGAGATTTGCCATCGCATAACTCTTCGCATGTTCACGATTGTACACTCGTTTAAAGTGCACCATGAGCCAACTATTTCTCGTTTCTTGCGCAAAAGGATTGTGAAAATGTTTGTTAATTTCGATCCTTTCAATTTTGGTATCATGATATGTTCGGTTTCCACGTCATGAGATTCTTTAAGCTACGTTGCTTTATTAGAAATGAACTTACCGTCGAGTTCTCTTACAGCAGTTGCGTGGGTAACCGTTCTCATTCTGTTCAAGTTAATTCATATTCGTTTAGGTTTGTATTCCATCCGCGCGGTTAGTCAGACCAATCTCTACATGCTCAAATTTAGAGTACTGCCCGTGCATGCAGCCACGGGCGCTCAACGACAGCAACAACATGTGTCGGTACTGTCAAAGCGTTCGTTATGCAGGGATGGGCGATATCTGAGAATTTCTCACTAAAAGTGACAACAACAAAAATTAACAACGAGAAAGAGGGGGTTGACCAAGGGCACGATGTTTAATATTCATATTGTTACGTGTAGAAAGACACAAACGAAAGCGGCTAGTTACAGGCTTTATACACTGGACTGGAGCCAGAGCACCAGCCCGACATTTATTCGCGCCAAGGGCACAGACCCACTTCGTCATCGTTCTCGCGGCGGCCTGTCCCTTGAGCATCGCTCGATGATATCGTAATACTACCCCCTGGCGGCAAAAGCGACGTCACGGTGCTGGTAAATATCCAAGGGGCGTGGAGAGTTGTAGGGTTTGAGTCGGGCGACGTGGACAATGTCACTGGTTCTCCCAGCAGAGGACGTAGTGGGCGTGGCTAGAACGATTTCGTCGGTGACATCGGTCACTTGGTGAAGCACGCGATATGGGCCCGTGTAGCAGGAAAGCAGTTTTTTACAAAGGCCAACTTTACGCGATGGTGACCAAAGCAACACGAGGGTGCCGGGCACAAAATTGACAGCACGGTGACGGAGGTCCTAGCGTAGCTTTTGTCTGTCTTGAGAGACTTGTAGACGAGCGCGGGCAAGTTGGCGAACTTGGTGACCATGGGCGAAAGCATCACGGGCATAAGCGCTTGTTGATGCAGTGGTGGACGGAAGCACAGTGTCCAGTGGTAGCGTCGGTTCACGGCCATACAAGAGGTAAAAAGGAGAAAAGCCAGCAGTGTCGAGACGGGAAGGGTTGTACGCAAAGGTGATGTAAGGTAGGGCCTGGTCCCAGTCACGGTGGTGGTCTGAAACGTATTTGGATAGCATGTTTGCAAGGGTGCGGTTCAAATGCCCATTGAGGCCGTTCGTTTGAGGGTGGTAGAAAGTGGTAAATTTATGCTGTATTGAGCAGGCACGCATGATGTCGTCAATGACTTTGGCTAAGAACATACGGCCATGGTCTGTAAGCAATTGAAGCGGAGCACCATGAATCAAAATGATATCACGCAGGAGGAAGTCCGCAACATCAGTTGCGCAACTGGTCTGAAGAGCGCGGGTTATGGCGTAGCGGGTCGCGTAGTCCACCGCGACTGCAACCAATTGTTTCCTGATGTAGTTTCCAGAAATGGTCTGAGAAGGTCTAAGCCGACACGATGGAAGGGCTCGGCAGGGGTATCGAGCGGCTGCAGGTAACCAGCAGGGGGCTGGGAAGGCTTCTTGCGTCGTTGGCAAAGTTCACAAGCGGTGACGTAACGTCGTACGGAACTGGCAAGGGCCGGCCAGAAAAAACGGAGACGTACATGGTCATAGGTTCGAGATACGCCGAGGTGTCCGGCCGTTGGTGCGTCATGAAGCTCTTCTAGAACGGTTGAGCGGAGATGTTTAGGTATGACAAGTAGGAACTCAGAGCCTTTAGGATGAAGGTTACAACGGTACAGAGCACCGTCATGGAGTACGATGAGGTATAGTGTGGCGTCGGCCGGAGAGTGTTCAAAACGGTCAATGGGTGGTCTGATGTAGGCGTCACGACGTTGTTCGTCGGCGAAATGAAGCAGCTGCGACACAGAGAATACGCAAGCAGCACTGGTAATATTGGAGCAGTCAGGGTCGTCAACTGGGTAACGCGACAAGCTGTCAGCGTCTTGGTGCAGGCGGCCAGACTTGTAGACCACGGAATATGAAAATTCTTGTAGCCTCAAAGCCCATCGACCAAGCCGGCCTGTAGGATCTCTTAGCGATGAGAGCCAGCATTGAGCATGATGGTGAGTGACTACGGAAAAGGGGCGACTGTAAAGATAAGGACGGAACTTCGAAACCATCCAGAGTACAGCAAGGCATTCGCGTTCTGTAATGTAACAGTAGCGCTCCGATGGTGTGAGGAGGCGGCTCGCATAAGCAATAACGCAATCCTGGCCGCGCTGATGCTGGGCTAAGACGGCACCTAATCCATGACCGCTGGCATCTGTACGCAATTCTGTAGGGGCATCAGGGTCGAAGTGGGCGAGCATGGGTGGTGAGTACAGAAAAGTAACGAGACGAGAGAAGGCGGTGGCTTCAGCAGTACCCCAGGAAAATTGTACGCCTACCTTCAAAAGATTAGTGAGGGATCGAGCAATTGCCGCACAATCTTGAATAAAACGACGAAATTACGAGCACAGCCCTGCAAAACTTCGAACGTCTGCGGATGTCTTCGGAACCGGAAAGTCTCGGACAGCGCGAACTTTGTCGGGATCAAGCTGTATTCCGGAAGGGTCAACGAGGTGGCCCAGAACAGTAATTTTGCGGCGGCCGAAACGACATTTGGGCGAGTTAAGTTGCAGCTTTGCCTTTCGAAATACATCAAGTATAGCTGTTAGACACTCAAGGTGAGCGTCGAACGTGGGCGAGAAGACGATGACGTCGTCGAGGTAACAGAGACATGTGGACCATTTGAAACCTCGGAGCAAGCAGTCCATCATACGCTCAAAGGTGGCAGGGGCGTTGCATAATCCAAACGGCAATACTTTAAATTTGTATAGGCCATCAGGTGTGATGATCGCGGTTTTTTCTCTGTCCATGTCTTCAACAGCAATCTGCCAGTATCCAGAACGAAGGTCAATAGAAGGGAAATAGCTTGAACCGTGGAGGCAGTCAAGGGCATTGTTTACACGTGGGAATGGGTAGACGTCCTTCTTAGTAATGTTGCTCAGATGACGGAAGTCTACACAGAAGCACCACGTGCCATCCTTCTTCTTAAGCGACACTACAGGTGACACCCAGGGACTCGAAGAAGGCTCAATGATGTTTTTGTCTAGCATTTTGTTCACTTCGCTTTGAATTACTTGGTGTTCCGACCCAGAAACTCGATATGGTCATCAGTGAATAGGAGTAGCATGGCCAGTAAGAATCCGATGCTTGACCGCGAGTGTCTGGCCTAAAGGGCGATCGTCGAAGTTAAAAATATCTCTGTAGGACGATAATGCTTGGTAAAGGTCTTCAGTCTGCGCAGAAGACAGGTCCGTCGCAACCATTTCCTGTATCTTGGTATCGGCGGCCGAGGCTGGCACGATGGGCCTGCTAAGCTCGCAAGAAACATCGGTTGATAAAGCTGCCACGTGATGGTCGCCGAGACAATAAACGTTGGCAAGGCAAATACCTTGCGGTAGAATTTGCTTTGCCAATCCAAAGGTAAAGAAAGGAATGAAAGTGCGGTTCGCAGTAATAGTAAGTATACTGTCAGGCACGGTAATGTCATACTGTACTGCAATGTCGGGCAGAGGAGTGACGAGGTACTCGCCATCAGGGACTGGTGGGGAAGACAAGAGTTCAATATGGGCTATTGATTTTTGGTGGCAGGCGAATAAAGCCGGTGGGGCGTAGGCGGCACTGGGCAGCTCAAGGCGAAGGGTACTGGCCGAGCAGTCAATAAGAGCAGAATGCGCGGAGAGAAAATCGAGGCCGAGAATGAGGTCGTGGGGGCAATGAGCAATCACGGTGAAGAGGACAGGATTGTGGCGGCCGGCGATGCTAACACGTGCCGTACACATGCCGATGTTAGGCACAGTACCGCCATCTGCAACGCGGACGACGCGTGCCGACGCTGGTGTGAGGAGCTTGTTCAGTCGTTGTCGGAAGGCAGCACTCATAATAGAAAGATGTGCCCCTGTATTGATGAGTGCCGGGACAGAATAGCCATCAACTTCAACGTGAAGAAGGTTTTGGTTTGTGTTTAACGGGAGCAGAGGATTTGAGGGCGGTGTCGAGAACGCAGCTTCACCTCCAGCAGCTGCAGTGCCTAGATTTCTGGCTGGGTCCGGGAGGCGATAGGCGGCGAACAGAAGCGGCGGGTAGGGGCGAACGAGACTGATGGCGTCGAGGTGAGGGCGAGTGGCTGTAGCGAAGGTTCGGAGCAGGGGCATCAGCGGCAGTGGGTTCATGGCGGATGGCATAGGGAACAGAAGGTCCAAAGGTGTGGGAATAAGTGGCGGCTTATGTCCAAGGAGGTGGTGGCCATCGGTTGCGGCAGGGACGAGCGACGTGGCGAATGCGACAGCAATGGAAGCAGATTGGTCTGTCATCAGGGGTGCGCCATTCGGACGGGTTGCGGCGAGATGTGGTAGGAAAGGACTGTCGCGGTAGAGAACTGGGGAACACTGGGTTGAAATGTTGAACACAAGGAGTTCAGACCAATGTCCACAGAGCCATGTACCTTTCATACGTCTTCGACGTCTTGGCTCTATGCCGCAAAGCTGACGATGCTATGTCTGAATCACATAGTGTCACATGTTCTAAAAGGCATCGCCGACGACGCTTTCAATTCGCTTGTTTTCGGCAACGTCTCAACAATCGACGCCATCATTAAAGAATGCGTTCGCCTTGAACAAGCAAAGAGCCACCGTATCACACACCACATCACGTGGCTACCCAGCACCTCTACCATAATGTTACGTGTAGAAAGACACAGACGAAAGGGGCTATTTAAAGGCTATTTACACTGGACTGGAGCCAGAGCGCCAGGCCGACATTCACTCGCGCCATGAGCACAGACACTTCGTCGTCGTTCTCGCCCTTCAGAGTCGCCCGTCCATTGAGCATCGCTCGATGATATCGTAATAATATCATTAGAAGCCAACAAGGAAAGACATCAAAGAAAACACAGGGGGCAATACTTGTACTTAAAAATTGAAATAAAGAAATGTTAAATTAATGGCAATAAAAGTAAATGAAAAAACAACTTACCGCAGGTGGGGAATGATCCCACGCCTCCGCATTACGCATGCGATGCTCTAAGCAATTGACCCACACCGGCGCGGTTTCCCAATCCACTTGCTTGGGTATTTATGTGTTACTACTAGAACTATCCTTGGGATTATTAGCCAGCGCCACCACTCACAACCCTTGGCGGCGGATGTGGAACATCCTTTGTGTCGCAGGCGTCACGAGTGCGTGGTCTTTCTGCTTGAGGGCAACTAGTCAATAAATCCGCACATGCTACCTGAAGGCATCAGTGTTTCCGGATTCGAGACCCTCGCTATTGGTTAGAGCACAGCACGCGTAAGGCGAAGACATGCATCGTTCCCCAGCTGCGGAAAGTTGTTTTTTCATCCACTTTCATTGTCATTAGTTTATCATTCCTTTATTTCAATTAGTAAGTTCAAGTAATTTGTACTGTTTTCTTTGGTGTCTTTGTTTGTTGGCTTCTCATGATATGATTAAAAAATAAACAAGGACTACACAAGAAACAGGAAGAATGAATGGTTGACAACGCAATTACAATGCCGCATATTCAGTCTAACGCAAGCCACCAACAAAAAGTGCCTCCAAGTACAAGTCAGCATCAACGTTGTGTGTTTGTCACCAGCGAAGCTCTAAATCTTGTGCTCTCTCTTTAAAAAAGCAGAGTACAAGTGGTGCAAACCTACGTCCGTCGCAAGTTTCAATGATCGTTTTTCAATTTCATTTACTCTTACTCTGACTTGTAAGGAAATTAGCAGAGGAAAGACTGGATGATGTCTCACTAACAGGACAAGACAACGCAGCCTATCTGTAACAAACAGCTGCGCAGGTCTACCTAGCAGGTCACTGCAGGTGATTGCTGCTTGTCTTCGGAATTTTGATGTGGCTGCTTTTTACTGCGTTCCAGACGAAACAAATCACGGGGACGTGGCTGTCAGTGGTATGTACTCATTCAATATTGACACACAGGAATGGGCAGTTAACACAAAGGGAATATTGCGTCGATGGGCGTTGTCTCGATGACAGTGCTTTAAACATCAGCAAAATTATGTTTTATGGACAAGCAACACGTACTGTGCATTCAGCGATATTGTGATTTGTCGTGTTTTATGCGTACATGCCTAAATATAGCCACTTTTCCTAATCCACAACGTTATTTTAGGCATTGGCCATTGCGTGCATTTCTAAATGTGCAGCATGTCTTCTGGGTGCAGGGTAGAATTTAATGCGGTCTTCACTCGTAAAATTTCGTGTCATGTTACTCATGCAATCGCGTTAAGCAGTCCATGTCGCAGAAAATCCGATGTCAGCGTCGGACGTCGTTTCGGCAAAAATATTTTCGAACCACGTATACCCAGGCCTTCCATGTGACGCAAGGAATTCTATTGACTAAAGTAACTCAATTTATCAAGCTAAAATGCCTGGAGAAATCATAAAATACGACGTACACAAAACTTACAGGCATGATACCAATCGTATTGTAATTTGAGTACCCGAGAAAACGTAATCCTGTTACACGAAAACTCAAACAAGCACCTTTTTCAGCGTTTCTACAATCCACAGACCGCATAAGGCTTCCGCCATTTGAGCACCCCATTACGAAAATATCTCACGGTCCGCGGAGCAGCGCGCCCTTTCCTTGAAACACTTCCAGATGGCGCTCACCTCAACCGCATGGCGGCCCATGCGAGAGTCTCTATCAGAAAGCCCGCCTTCGTTCATAGCGTTCGCCGCGAGCGCTTCCCGGTAAACATTAAGCCTGTTTCACATGCAAGCGATTGAGCGAATGGAGCGAATAGCGGCGTGGCGCTGCGAAGCTTTTCGCGAGGTTTCGTTTCACATGCATTGCCGCTGCGCGTTTTCCGCCGCTGCGAATGTCAGTGTTGCTGGCAAAAAAGACGGGACCTTCAGCCAGTTTCGGTAGTTTGCGACTACCAATATAAGTATGGCTTTGTCCCTGCCGCTCAAATCTTTATTTTATAAATATATCCTGCGCTTAGCAATTATCAATTCGTTGAAAAGCTCTCTTGGCATGTCGCCCCTACCACGTGTAGCAAGTAAATAAGCATTCTCCTATGCGCAGGCTTTCCCGCACTAGTACTCCACTGGTCACGTGTCGAGACGGGCCGTTCGGAAGCGGTGCTGCCGCTCTGCCGCTGCGACGAAATTCCAACTTGCCCGAACCTCGCCGTCCCGCCGCTAGTGCCGCCGCCGCTCGAAACCGATTTCTGCGGCGGGGCGGCAGGATTCGCGAGCATTTTCGCTTGCATGTGAAGCAGGCTTTAGTGTGTTTCAGGTGAGCGCGTTTACGCTCTGCTCTGCAGCTGAGCGGAGCGGAAGCGCCAATGCGCATGCGCCGTCCGCTTAGTCGTAAGCGGGATGGTGGAGCTAGGAACACGGTCCGCTGTGAAGCTGCCTGAGCGGAGCGTGCTGCGCAGCGCCTTGGGTAGCCTTGACGTCAGAAAGGATTGTATTGGATGCAGAAAGCAAGCTCGCTGGCTATCCCGTGACGTTCCCCAAGGGGGAGCTTTCAATTCTACCGGATAAAGTGGACTAGTAACGCAATACATGCACACGTCTGGACAAATAAGGTATATATATTTGTTTTACTTTATAAAAGTGATCAATGGGTATTTTTATTTTCTTTCATTTCCCTGGATTTAGGCAGAAGGCACAGCAACTACGAAAGATCCGCTCCTCTAGGCTAAACGTATAACTGAAACGTTGAAATCGCCCGTCGCTCCGCTGTGGCTTAGCGCGGCAACCCGGAACGGAGGGTACTGGCAAAGACGCTCAAATAAAACAGTCTATGACTGTTACATACGCTAAGTTGCCGGCAGGCGTGAGACGCAGTCGAGGATCGTTGACTGATATCGCGTTCCACTCTTAAATGTGATATTTGAGCGTCCTCGAATTAAAAAAAATGGCTGTGGCTTAGGTAAGGTTAAGCCCAGGATGCGAAGCATACTAGCCTTTATTTTAGTTGTTGAACCACTGTTTAGCCTGGTGAACTGCTGTTGCTTGGCTATATTTGGTTCGGCTAGACGAAGAAACAACTCATGCATTACTTCTTCGCCTTCAAGAGTGGAACGCGACAGCGTTCCCGTCGACCCGCCAAGGGGTGTAAGACAATGGGCTACAGGGCAGCGACTACGCGTCCCGCATTGGACGCGGTGAGCGTCGAGCAAAGCAGCGTTCGGCGCGGCAACGAAATGTGCGCCTGAGCAAGAGACGCACGCCTTAGAAACAGCGCGTTTCTAAGGCAACACCGCATTCACTAGAGGCGCTTTTGTACCGCTTTGAAGCGTTGTACTCGTGGCTCAGTGGTAGCGTCTCCGTCCCACACTCCGGAGACCCTGGTTCGATTCCCACCCAGCCCGTCTTGCAAGAGTTGAGCCAAAGCCACTTCTCCTCTGTCGTGACGTCACGGTGTCACGTGATTTCATGGTCACCGCCGCGCCTGAGGAGCTGGGTTGAGCCCTCGTAATATGCTTCGCATAAAAAAAACTAAACCGGCTAAAATACCAAGCATATCATTGCTGGACATTTACCGATAGACATTGCTGTAGCTTCCGAATGAAGCTTTCCTTTATTGTCTGGCACAGATTCTTGCATGAGTATGTTACAATTTGTGCAATAAATAAAGTCTCATAAGGTAGCAGGTATCGCTGTAGGCTATCGAATTTGCTGCTTTTAATAACACCCTAGGAAGCGAGAAAAATTTCGCAACTGCTCGTCAACTAAACCAATGCGCCAAGTAAAAATATCGCATTCTTGCTTACTCTTGTTCGGTATCTGCAAAGGGGGGTACGAAAAGCAGACCATAGAAATTTTATCGAGTCACACAAGCACAAAGATTTGCGTTCACTGCTCATGAAATAGAATTTCGAGCAGTAGATTTCTAGCGCGATGGCTGGAAAACCGGCGTACTTTGGTCTCTAGAACATGAACAGCTTTCACGTGTGTCAGGTTTGTCGCCTTGTTTTGATTTTATGTATTCTAGCACGTTCTAAAGCCATTCATTGTTGTCACACACTGTAACAACATAAAACAAGCATGTATTTTTTCTATAACCAAGATAGTAAGTAACTTTCTTTCTTCAGGCTTCATTGCATAATTACTTATTACTTTTGTACTAAAAATACAACATAATTGGATAAAGAGGCTTTTGCGGCTACTGCGGCCCCCACAGGATGACACGCAGAAAACTCAACAGCAGCGCTCTGTCCCGACAGTCAACGAATAAAATAAACTACGGTACCGTCACATAAGGAGAGTTCTACGAATATATAGCGATGTAGAAAAAATTACATATACAGCACACGTTAGAAGCTATCTGAAGTGAGGTTTTAGAAAAGCGGTCAATAAAATTTACTGAAGCTGTTCATCAACTGCACTGCGTTTGGCGGCTCAGAAGTTACGCATCTGCTGGGCAAGACGCCGAGACTTTGCCCGTGCCAGTCACGTGAACCAAGAGATAGTGGATTATACTGCCTCGGCAATGGGCGCTGTTTTCCATTCCACTGTCTCTGGAATAGGTCCGATTTATACGCTGACAATCCGACCGACCACATATTCCGAACCTCGGAGTATACCGGTGAGAGCGTGGTGGTATTAAATAAATTCCGCGCCTTAAGAAGTGTATTCGTTCAGTAAGAATGTTATAGCAGCGTTTCTTGCTTCATCGCTTACATCCGCTGATAAGAGGCACCTTCTCTGACCCATCTGGGCTGGTGGTGCAGATGCAGCTGCATAAAAGCCGATTAATTATATGACTCATGTTCTGCGTGTGGCGTAATCGGCAAGACAGCTACAGCAGCAGCCCCTCCGTCAAGCAGCCATTGTTAGTAATGTTTGGGACGTTTTTTTTTTCAAAAAGTATTCATATTAAAACGTAGTTCGAAACAGTGCGCTTCCCACTTTCGAGATAAACGTTGTGAAATTTGCAGAAATACCGCTTTCAGCATCGCATGCTGTAAGTGCCCAATAACAGCCCCACATTTAAGGACCCTCAGGCTTCCACGTTGTCTGTCACTACAGCGAGAGCTTTACTTCTCTTTCTTAACGCCATGCAGACACCTCGCGAAAAATACGCAAGAATGCTCATAAGATATTTCCATTGGTTTTTTGGCTCACCTTGGTTCGAGCGTGATTGAGAGGCTGCAAAAAAAGTTAAGGGAATTAGAAGCGTCTATAGGTGGCCATTTGAAGCCATTGTTTCAACACGTAGTATGCTTGATAGATGGTTGCCTAAAGTAGTGTAAATTAAAGACACAGCGAAGATGCGAAAATTATCATGAAGTTGTCGTAAATCTATGTGCACCAGCGTTCTGTAGTTGCGCATGCAGTTTAAAACATATTTTTACACTTTGCGAACAGACCCATGCAGACAGGAATAAGTGGGCCATATGTTTGAAACATAAAAGGCGTTTGTGAGCCTCATATTGCTTCATTGTTTTGCGTAAGGTAGTGAGTTTTACATAACGAAAAGAACGACAAGGCCACATATCTCACAGCAGATCCCCCATTCGCTTAAAGTAATGAACAACATTAAGATTTCTTTTTTTTTTGCCTCAATCAACGAAATAACTGCGCTTTCCAATCAATCAATCTTCGGCTCGGGTCTCACGCACAGATAGGGGCAACTGCCGTCTACGCTAAGCATTTGCATGCTTTATCAAAGAAATAATGCACAAGCTGTAGCGTCAACACCAATGATTACTTTAAATTACCATTCTTTCTTTCTGGATGTATACATTCCCCTATCAAATGTTCAAAGGGCCGATAATGCACAAATCAGTTCATTTTTGCATCAGCGGAAGCGCTCCTAAGTTATGTTTAGTAACTATTGCACTCGGAAGTGTCGAATTGGCAGAAAGAGCATAATTTTCTTCTTCTAAAGCTTGGAGCTCATAGAATCGAAAGAAAAGCCCGCGACAAGGGGAGAAGTCACCGTCTCGAACTGAGAACATTTCACCGAGACTGTACGTGATTAGGAAATCGGTACCATGGTCTACTGCAAATTACAATGATCTATGTGCTCATGTGCTGCACCTAGTAAAAATATTGATGGAACAACATTTGAGGATTTGTACTCTTGGACAGCTAGTACTTACATGTACCCCATTTTGATGCAGTCCCATAAGGTGTGGCCGTGTATGGTGTGGCCCCGTGGTCTATACGTGTGGTACAATGAAAATGTAGCGTTAGTTGAGATGCAAAGCGAGAGTGGCCAAGTGTTGCGAAATCTATACGTGTAAGTTAGGGAAATCAACAATGACTCGCATACGCGCTGATAGTGCCAATGAAAAGTATAATGCACTTAAAAGTTAGCTATCTCGCATTCAATGATATATTAAGTGCTAATTTTCAGTACTGTATCATGTATGATCTGCAGCGAAAACTAAAGCGAACTTCGCTATACTGACTGCAGCTTTGTACCCAACATCAATAACAATATGTACTGCAAGAATGGAAAACGGGGAGGCTCTGTAAGTGATGAGGCCGCGGTGGGGTAAGTAAAACATCTTTGTGCGACTTAGATTGTATGGGCACTAGGGCACAGAAGTGACTTAACCATAAGCGACATTTATTCACACCTCGCAAAGATTGCACTCTTAATTTATGAGACAGCCAGTGTGAGTCCTGCGGTTTAATCTATCGATCGTACCCGTTTCCTCTACGTAGCGAGGCCTCCATGGTAAAAGATGGGGGGGCATTAATGGGCATCTGCCTGCCTTACCACCCGAGTTTGTCGGTGACATTTTTGGGGCCTACATGTCGAAACATATGGCGCCGTGCCCGAGGACCCGTGAAACATTCTCAACCAATGCCACATTTGTGAGCCATTTGTAAGCCTTACAACACCCAATCTGCGCTGGTTTCAGCTTGATTGAATATAACTACGCTGGCAAAGTGAGCTACATAAAACCCAAGCACTGCGACTGTGATCGATAAATGTAATGTCAAGCTATACCTCTCTGAACGCCGAGCGAGAGGCTAAATGTGGTTACGATGGCCTCATGCGTGGCCGGACAATAGCGTCATTTCTGCACGCGACCCACGTACGGAGTGTGGTTCTTTTTTCCTCTACAGAAGTCCATCAGTGTTAGGCGCTGGGTAATTCAGTTGCCAAAATAGAAGCAATAATTGTATTATAGGTCTTCCTGACGTGCATGTGTCTCAAGCGACCCCTTATGGTATCCAAATGGAAACACCGCTTCCTGTCGAAAATCTTAACCAGAATGGAAGTGTTACAAGCATGATTATGCAGGTAAATTTAAATTTCTTTTACTAAGCCTTACATAATAATATTAATGAATTCTACATGAATGAGAAACAAATGCTTTCCCTTGGGTCGTCATGAAAATGCCACGCACTGGGGCAATCGATTTAAATGCAGCCTTCGCTCGCACTCGTAGCCCGTCGGCCCGCTTTGATCAAACGACATTGTACCATTTGCGGCAAACTAATTTCCCCAGGCACGCGTGCTTTAAACACTCTGTCGCCGCTTCCTGATGAAGTCATAGCTTTGCGCCAAGCGAACGGCGTGAATTACTTAATCACACCCGCTGTTCCTCCTCTCCATGGTGTTTCAGTGAGCCGCTGCATTGATCCCCGGGCAAAGCATTTAAGCACAACGGGCACGACACAGGCAGGCTCGCTGCGCCTTGCAACACGAGCCTTTCGGGCATGAATACAAATTTGTTGCGCTCAAACGACGAGAAATAAGAACGAACGACTGGGCATGCTTGTTTTTCATACTTACGCGTTCCATCATCGTCGGCGAAATAATATGGATCTGTGCCAATAATGCAAACGTCATGTGGTTAGATGTACTCAGAACATCAACGAAAAAAGCTTCGAAAATTAAAGGTCCTGTGCTACGGTTGAATTGGCGAAAAGAAAGGCCGCATAATCGCTTACCCCAGCAGAAAGCGCTAAAAGTATCCGCATGAAACATGTCTACTTTTTTTTAAAGCGCACCATATGCTCTTCACGACAAAAAACATAGGCAATGCTTTAATGAGAACATCATTCTTCGAGTAAATATCACAGAACAGTACAAACAAGCTACAAAGAACGTTAAGATAGAGTTGCCTTTAGATTCAGATGGAATAAGCGTTTTACCGGTAGAAACAAAGTGTAAAGATAAAGTGCTCCTGGGCCCTCACAGTGTGTGCAAAACTAGAACACAGTTCAACAATGCTGATGTCAAATTGGGGACTACACGCGATCACTTCATTAAATGTGTAGTACGGTTCAGGAATATCCATCGGGCCCTCCCTGAACAACCAACACGAATTGACATGCTAGATAAATAGGCAGCATGGAAAAAAAATTAATATGTCGTGCCAGCAAATTCCTTCCTATCAAGTTTTGTTTTTTGTGTATTGTGCGTATGTACAATGTCAAAGTAGCCAATAAAAAAAAACGACACTGGCTGAATAGCAAAGCGTGGTGGCCTCGCAACCCGGAGGTGGCAGTTCGAATCCATAGCCCGACAAGCAATCTTTATTTTCTCGCGGCGTGAGTTTTGTCGTACGGCAGCACCCACGCCGACTCGAGTGAGGCAATACAAGCTTCGCCTGAAAAAATCAACTGGAAGGAGAGATGTGAACTCTCTATTGGCGAACGGCAAGCCGGTAATTATATTGCGCCATATCATGCACTCACCAGCAAGCGATAACTAACTTGGCCTAAGCCCCCTTTCACTATAAGAGACGTGTATACGCTAGGATAAACACCCTACTCTCCTGCACATCTTATACATGTTAATTCCACCTTTATACACATTGTGACAAAAATAAGCACCTTCTTCCACGGACGCTATCCGATTGCGAAAATAGCGTTTACTATGCCCACTTACATTAAAAACCTTTATCTGCTATTTGCTCAGTTTCTATCTTGTATATCAGAATATGTGTGAAACAGACATCTCTAGGATCCCGTGCCTCACACGCTGACAGCTCAGGAGCATTAGCTTCACCTACATTTATATTGCGAAACGAACACGGCAAATTAACGAAAACAAATGATAACAGCAAACTTTACTGTCCGAGCATGCGCGTTTGACCGGCTGCTTTCTCCTTTGCAGTTTGGTTTATGCCCTGCGATTACATTCACTTGCTAGGTGCAAGAAAGGGCGCTGCCAAATGTTGTAGAAATGTCCTCACCCATGTTTTTGGATTCCGACGGCTTAGAGCGTCCCCAGGCGTACGAAGGATGTTCACGGCAAAAGGCCACCCAACGATTGGTACCAGTGATGGTCTGCTTCTTCTACTCCTACAAGGAGGCAGCGCAAGCACATGCCACGTATAAAGTCTGGCAAACTGAAACAGTCAACATAGTCTCGGCCTGCATTATCCGCGCAGTGGCTCTCTATTATCTTCTCGTTGTTGCGTAATAATTGCGACGTCATTAGAAACTTTGCTGCTGAATTCCCAGTATCCCACAATCTAAGCTAAAAACAAAGGAATGCTAATTGAAATAAGAATTTAAGTACAAAAACAGAAGTAACCCTAAAATTTAACAATTGCTTATTACGAAAGAAATCAGGCTGCATACTAACCACTCATCAACTTCCAGAAATTATCGCGAATGAAGGCTAGCAACAGAAGAAAACGAGTTCAAGGACACGAGCAGCGACCACGTTCCTTTCGAAAGAAGACGAAGTTGGCGCGTCGGCTCTTGCGGTCTTTGAATACAGAGCTGGTTTTTTGTTTCAATCATCCTCATCCTACATCCTGTCTCTTTAACGAAGCCACAATATATTGTTATCAAGTGTAATGTAGAAGCAACGCGAAACGAAAGAGAATATTTGTTTTTTTGTAATAAAGACCTTGTATGTACCCGGAAAAACGTACGTGCTTAAGTGCTTCCTATACCAGCAGGCTATTGTGACTTGCATTGGTTTCATCACCCTCTAACATTAGCCGGCTATTGCATTAAGCAAAATGGGAGTATTTGCTGAAACGAGTAAATTATACTAACTTGGTTCATGTTTCTGCTGAATAAGTTTGTCAAGGATCTCGTACAATGATTAGTGGGCTGCTTCAGGTTTCACCTGAGGTCGCTGATCGGCTTTGTGCACGACCGTCAGCTGATAAGGTGAAGGCAGCATTATAATATATGTCTACCATGAAGCGTGGCTGGGCCCAAGGCCAAACGTGTTACCGTTTAGTTTGATCCAACCTTCTGGAAAGATATTGCTACCGCTTTAGTGTTTGTTATCAACCACTGCTTGGAGAACTTTGGATTCCCGGCTAGTTTTCGTGACGGTCGCATTTGTGCTGGTACCTAAGCACTATACATCATCAGTTCGTCCAGAGGAATGGAGGCCAATCATGCTTCTCAACGTTGACTACACAACCTTCACAGATGTTACGACTGGACGCTTCCGAAGCCTGATCCCTTCCTTAATAGGATACCTTCAGGCATGCTTGGTCCCTTGCAGAGAGATACATAGTCTCTCATTCGTTACGGGTGGCATAATAGCGTACACGCTTACCAAGTCAACACATGGTCTTTCGGTTTCATAAGACCAGGAAAAGGCATTCAGTCGACGGGAACAGGGTAGGCAAAATTTCCGAAAAAGTAAGATTTTTTGTTTTTGTGTAATTTAAATTCTCTCTTCTTTCCTTAACATGGCCCAGTGTTTCATTTGCGCGCACGCAAATTATTTACCACAAAATCAACATTTTTCGAAACCTAGGCAGCATCCAGCCACGCCCACTTTGACACATGCTCGGGATCTGTGCCTCTCCTAAATTAAAAAAAAAAACATTTTTTTCAACGCCTATTTTTGTCACGTTTAGCGGAATGGCAGTCACTCATCTGGCAACAGTGAAAACTTGCGTAGCATATTTCACTTAGCCAAACGAATCCTAAGACGCAGCTAGATTACTCGCAACGCGCGGCGTTTTGCTCGTGCTTCGGCGTGTTTCACGGGCAACAAAATTTGTTTACACTTTGGTGCTGGTTATTTAGCGGTAATGCAATGATGAAGCCAAAGAACTGCTTTAAAAAACGTCTCTTCCACGGAAACCGGCATAAGTCGATCTCCAATGACGCCAATTGTCCGCAACACAATCCAGCAGTGGGCGCCACGGCCCCCACGTGCACGTCTGCATTGAAGCTTTCGCACTCGGCGGAACGCTTGAAAGATTCCCTCCCGGGAGCGGTCCTTGAGGCAGTGAAGCCGGTGTTTCAGCAGCTCTCAAAGCGTGAGCTTCTCCACAAATGTATCTATGTAAAAACTCAGAACGCGAATGAGGCGTTCAACAACGTTGTATGCGACTGCGCTCCGAAGAATCTTTCTTGGCTTCAAGACGCTTTAAATAGAGACGATGGATGCTGTGCTAACTTTTAATGACGGCAGCATTGCTCGAGCCGACATTTTGAGGTCATTCGGAGCTTCTCGAGGACGGTTCACAGTCCAGTAGTTGCTCGAAGATGACCGGCGGCGACTGTAATTTGCAGAGAGGGTTACGTCTGGTCACTAAAGAGGCTCGGAAAACATGGCAGCTAGCACAGAAAAGAAATGTTGATGATGGAGGGGACTACCAGGCTGGTGGCTATTGAAAACATGCGTCAGAATTTCTTTCTATAGTCCTAAATTGCAATAAAGCTCTTTCTTCCACTTCAAAGCCAATTATCTCAAAACACAAAATTTTGCGGCATTTCACCCTTTTTTTCCGAAACCGCAAGAGCTAGGGACATAATATTTTCCAGATATTGAGCAAACACTACAGGCAGTCTACAGAACTAGGATTATAAGTATTATTGCAGGGGAACTTTATTTACAGGCTATTTACTGCAGATTTTTGCTCTAAAATTTGGTGGGTCCAGTAAAAAATAGAAACTTTCAAAACGTGTCTTTAAAAAAATAGTCCTAGTTCAGTAACACTACCTAACATTGATGATTGCAATGCCATCAAGGTTAATGCTCTAACCCCAGCAGATAATGAGAAAACGATTCACGAACATAACCTAAAATGCATGGCAAAGATAGGACCTACCCTGACCCCTTAAACTCAGCTTGACTTAGTGTACTGAGCTCGCTTGGTTCTAGTGAAATTTTGTTGAACTTATTAGGAATGCTATTTAAATATCGGAAATCCAATATTTCTTGATGGTCGTGAAAGTGCACCATTTCCTGTTAATCGGGGTGTTCGTCAAGGGCGTCCTCTATCCTCAATAGTCTCTGCGCTCAGTCATGCGCCATTTCTGCATTCGGTACCCAGAGAAACTATTACACAGAGAATCCAACACGTCACATAGCAGAACTCACAAGTTAACCTCGGTAGTGGTTATTACATCATTACCATCACGCTACAATTCAAACACAAACCCTTTGCCCCCAACCGCCTCAGCCTTACCAATTGGGACCATTTTCGAGAGGGCCGCCAGATATCAGCTCCCACAAACATTCAAGACATTTCAGAATGCGTTCAGCAACTACACTCAGACGCCCAGACGCCCACACTACCATTCTGCCCCCCGAAACTGCTCTCACTACGGTTGATTCCAAACTTCTACACATGAGGGAAGCCATTCCCTTCTCAAACGGTGGAAGAGGCAACGGTACAACCGAAAACTACGACTCACAATTGCCAAATTAGACCTCCAGATGCAGAAATACGCCCCACAACTGGCCTGCCAGAAGTGGGGTCACATATGTGAAAGCATGCATGACAACTTCGATAACAAGCGCACATGGCAACTCTTGTGACACGTATTAGACCGTACCACATCGCGCACACACTACAACCACAGCATCTGCTACATGCACAAAAAAACTATATCAACGGATTCTTTGACGACCTCCGCCATAAACATCTGCCTCCCGCTCAGAAGCATGACATGCCAAAATATACTGGCGAACCCAACGAGCTACTTAGCGCTGCTATCCCGGAAGCAGAGGTTCGCCATGCCCTCGCCACCCTGCGCACCAGGCCCCGACCTTATTAACAATAAAATACTCCGCAATCTAGACGAAAACTCTCTCAAAGCCATCACGGCGTACATCAATCACTGCTTTGACACTGGTACCCTCGCTAGTTCATGGGAAGCTGCCAGGGTAATTTTTATTCCAAAGCCAAACAAACCAGTCAACACTTCTAATCTCAGGCCTATGTCACTAACCTCTTGTCTAGGTAAAACACCTGAACAAGTCATCCTCATCCGACTCAGTAAATACATGGAAGACAACCATCTTTATCCATCAGAAATGGTAGGTTTTTGAAAATCTCTCTCATACCAAGATATCATGCTTCGAATGAAGCATGACATCATTACACGCAATAGCAGTCTAGATACGCAAGCAATTCTCAGTCTGGACCTCCACGGAGCCTTCGATAACGTTTCACATTCCACCATCCTCCGAGAGATTAATCTCATTGGGGTTGGAGGAAAGACATATGTCTACATATGTACCTTCTTATCCAACCGTACCGCAGCGATACACATAGGCACAGAGCAATCCCTTTCGTACGCTCTAGGTAGGTACGGCACGCCCTAAGGCTCAGTGCTGTCCCCTTTTCTTTTTAATCTTTCTATGATGCCGATGCCGCAGGCATTGCAGTCCATTCCTGATCTCAAGTTTTCACTCTACGCCGATGACATCACTCTTTGAACGACCCTACAGTCTACACTCTACACACTCTATAGACACTCTACAGGCCGCAGCAGACCCCGTCGTGGCTCATGCCGGCGCTATGAATCTCACATGCCCCCCTCACAAATCCGAGCTGCTACTTCTTCCATCCCACCGGGGAGTCGGAAAACACATGTCTAGTATACAGGTCATCCTAAACCACATCCCACGTACTATAGTGGAAAGGCTCCGGGTGCTCGGTTTACACATTCAAAGCAACCGGCTCAACTAATATACCCTACATACAGTCCACACCAAGTCGATCACACCCTGCGCCTTCTAGGGCAACTCTCCAATAAATATGGTGGACTAAAGGAGGCCGAACTTCTCCGCTTGATCCAGGTCTTCGTTATCAGTAAGATTACATTTTCAACACCATATCTACATTTCCTTAAATCAGAACCAGATAAGATCGACACTCTTTTACGCAAAATATATAAATTCACTCTGGGGGTCCCCATACGTACCTCCACTGAAAGGCTATTGCTTACTGGAACTTTTAACACACTGAACTCACAGAAGCCCACCTCACATCCGAATATAGCATACTTTCTAACACCGCTACAGGTCGCCACATTCTATAAACTCTTTCTATCACTCCGGAATCCATCATCAAGACTAAATACACCATTCCGCATCACATACACGAGAACCTCTGCATCCCCTACTTCCTAAAAACATGCCCCCTGTGCACCACAAGCAGCGCAGGAGGCAGCGAGCAAAGGCTCTCGAAAAACAATTATCCACCTCAAAAGACGTGCTCTATGTTGATGCCGCCGAATATGGGAACAGAAATCATTACGCAATATAAGTAATTAACTCTCACGGCCAGGTCGCTGCGGCCGCCTCCATTCCTGGCTATTCCTCGGAGGAGGCGGATGAAGCGGCCATAGCACTGGCGCTCACAATCCCAAATTCATCAGTTAGCGTTAGCGACTCCAAAGCTGCCATACATAACTTCAGAGCGGGCAGGGTCTCTAAGCCAGCCCTTTCTCTCCTCTTGGCCCATCCTTTCCATCAAAGTCTCACATTAATCTGGACTCCCGCGCATGCGGGCCTTGCTGGAAACGAGGCGGCTTATGCCAATGCCCGAGGATTTACAGTCTGGGCTCAGGCATCAGATGTGTCGGACCTCACCATGGAGGAGGCGCCGTTTACAGCGTGGTATCGACTGATTACCTACCACGGCATCTGCGCACACTACAGATCAGACCGTTTAACCTTTCCGCCACTCATGGGCAAATCCCCGTGTAGGAGTGAAGTTCTGTGTCGACAGCTACAGATTCGCACCTTTCCGTCCCCTTACCTCCTCCACCGCATTCATCCCGCCATCTGCCTTTCTCCCTCTCGAAAATTCTGCGTCTCTCCCAAACCAGACTTAAACCACATCGTGTGGGGGTGCCCTAAGCACCCCATTTCCCCTTTCCTCAAGCAATTAGTATGTAGTGAGGAACAGTGGGAAGCTGCCTTGCGCAGCTCGAGGCCCGATCTTCAGGATGCCATCCTGGAGTGGGCTGAGAGGATAACGGAGGCCTACTTCAAGTACTTCCTCCCACCACCCTCTATTCCATTGCCCCCTTCCCTTTAAAGAGGAATAAACAAAGTTTTTCTTCATCATCATCCTGTGTCTGGCAGCGGTGTTGTAAATGTTACAGCCATCGCGGTGACATCGCATTGTATCTCAGGAATGAAAATATCTTATCTCGTATTTTTCAAATTATTACTCAGTACGAAAATGTTTCAGGTCCTTTGCTAAATTTCTCCGAATGTCGTTATCTGTTCATTGGTTCTCCATAGACATGCCTAACTCACCTTTTCCGTCTTCAAAAGAGCGATGTTATTTGTATTTTGGGCCTCGATTACACCTTTAATGGCATGTAAGGCTGTCTGTGACTCTCAATTCTTGAATATGTAAGGCGAAATATTCCTTAAAGGGTACGTTTACCCCTATTAGAAAGCAGCTAATTATCACAGTCTGTATTTTGCGACCATGTGCGGTACGTTTGTCACGTTGCACAGCCATCATTACTGGTTTCTAGGTCATTTTTGTCGCTCCTTCGTTCCTTGTTCTCATTAGGAACACAGAACTGGTCCGTAGCAAAACACTTGGGCAACCACGCTCTCATGTTGAGTTCGTGTTATCATCCCTGTAGGCTGTTTCACATGACGCGATTGGCGCGAAAAAAGATCGTTCTGCCACGGACGTCACCGAGTGATTTTCGCTGAGAGCTTTTACATGCGTTTGCGGCAGCGCGATTTCCATCGCAGTGATGCATAAAGTTGCTGCATCGTTAAATATAAACATGAAAACTAGTGAAGTGTTCGAATTTTCCTAATAGTATTTCATAATAGAATAAGTGAACCATTCTTTAGTGTTTAAATGTGTGGATACTTTACGACAGCTTGCAGGTGCGGTGAGCAAGACACTGCACAACACCGCAAGTATGAGCGTGCGGCTTGTCCGCCATCGGTGGGGTGGCTCCGTTTATTACGCTCTAGTTTCGTAACGTGGAAGCCACAACTTTTTTCCTGAATGAGTAGTTGCTTTTGAAGAACCACAAGCTGCTGTTGCGTGTGCATGTATAAGCAGCTGGCACAATTCGTAGTGATGAAGAGGTTGACGAGGGTGGCCATAGAGTGGGTACGTGCCTTATGTTGAAGCGGCGTCCTTCTCTCGACCTGAATAGCGTGCAGCTTCTCATTTTAAACAAACTGTGTAAGTAGAAGAAAAAGAAAATGTTTATGAAACTTCTAAACCACAGGCGCTGGTGAGTACGCCCTAATAAGACATAACTAAAACTGGCGCGCTACATTGCTCGACAGAAATACCAACGCGCGGTAAAACAGGAAAGCGCCTATTTCTAAGCGCTTTGTTCCGTCGCACATTGCCGCTCCAACATCGCGCCGATTACTGTGACTCAGCGACGGCGAGACCAAATTGTTGTAAACCAGTCGCGGAGAGCCCACGACGTCGCGGCGATCGATGGGCGATGGAATTCGCTGTCTCTCTGACTGAAAATTGCGCCATCTGAAGCAGCCTTATCTCTCCGCTGCCGGCTGCTTTCTCTGCGATTTCGGCTCCGCCTGTTTCAGCTTGCTGAGTGTGCCGCGCGTGAACTAGTCTGCTACTTCCTTGGCACAAAAATTAGTTACATGTTATCGGGCGTACCGCTCATTCATGGGCCACAAGTGTTAAACGCACCTGCATTTTACAGCCCCAGAATTTTATCGCTAAGTACAACAGGTACATCCTCGAGAACCGTGTTGTGAGTACAATGTCAGCCTTACTGGTTCCTGTGGTTCCCCCAGCGCGCCGCGTGCGTTCCAATAATGTTTCATCGGGTGCTATAACGACGTCCTTTCTGCGTGGCCACCTACGCGACTTCATGTGGTGCCTAGGATGGCAAGGGCTCCCATCGCGTGACAGACTCGAGTGAAGTGGCCCAGTCCCATCTTGGCTGTGTCTCCGTTGCCTTCTTCTAGAGTCGAAGGAAAGAAAAAGCATGCGCTGATGCAATGCCTCGTTGCTAGCTAGGTTATTTGGAAGGCTGTGCCTTCTGGCTTCCGTAGTCGTGGAGTTAACCACTTTATTATTTCTCGTCGCTGCTCACGCCATGGCTTCGCGTGACCTTTAATTGCTGCGGGGCACTTTTGTATGTGGCGTAAGCAGTGCGAATGAGTGACCGCGCGACAGCGTCACCGCACCTCTGTTTCCACATCTAGAGAGGCTCTATAGTGTCTGGATTCTCAAGAACTTGGAGTGACTTCTAAGGATAGCGTGAGTTTCAATATATGCGTTGTTAAACTGGCAGTAGAAATGCACTATTGCGCTTACTTTTTGATGCGAAAGCCTCAAATAGCTCACTGAGCGAGATAGCCAGCTCTACCGCTTGTAGCAGCGAAACGCCACCTAAATTCCCATTGGCTTCGACACCACGGCACGAGCGCGCCTGTACGTAGCAGAGCGAGCGAAAGGGAACAGACACTTTCTGCGGCCTTAGAGCGCCTGGTGTCGTGTGAGAGGAGAGGACGTTGCCGCATCGCTGGCATGTTGGCACCGCAGGACGCTGCTGCTTACTGGCTCGGGCAGCACATACCGCTATGGCGCATTACTCGCCGCGCAAAACTAAAAACAAAAACAGCCCAGTGGAGTTCAATTGGACGATAAAGCTTTCGCACGCTCAACTCATCATTGCTCAGGTGTTCTGGGGAAAAGAGGTGTCCTCGGGCATTTAAGAAAATGACGTTTTATGCGTTCATGCACAGGAGTAATTGGAATACCCTTGTTATTATCGTGCAATGCGGGGATGAATATCTGCAAACTGATGTCACGCTGAAGATGGTATAATAGCGGATATAAGTAGAGGTTGAAAGGCTCTCGAACTTTTCTCATTCGAATAACTGACCCCCTGCATGCCCTATGAAAAGAGAAACTTTCAGTGGTGAGTTTAGGTAAATGTTAGAACAATACAATGCGTCACACGGGCCTGGAGGGCGATCCAAGCCGGAGGGTTCCTGGAATAAGGGACCCTCCCACCTGGACTGACAAGTCACTGCGTCAAACAAAGGTGTCATTCTTCTTCAGTAGCTCATGGGACACACGTTCTGACTCATATATATATATATATATATATATATATATATATATATATATATCGAGCAGCAAGCGGGTTAACTGAGGGGCCCGAAGAAGCCAAGAAACACTCATGGCATGGACAACATAGGGGAAATTATTTGTGCTAATTAAATGAAATAAAGAAACGATAAATTCATGTAAATGAAAGTAGATTAAAAACCAACTTGCCGGAAGGAGGTGAACGGTCCCACAACCTTCGCATTTCGAGTGCGATGCCCTACCAATAGAGCTACCGCGGCGCCGCTTCCCAATCCACTTTCATGGGTATTTATGTTTCCTATAGTAGAACCCTGGGATTGTTAGCCAGCGCCACAACTCACAGACCTTGGCGGCGGATGTTCCAAATCCGTATTATTAGGGCGAAAAATTCGTCAGCTCATGCTCCTAAGGTCGAGGTTGTCAGTAATGCTATCACCCGGAAAATGGATGATTGGAGATATTAGAGAGCGTATTCACTGCGAAGCTTTTGACACCAATGAAAAATGACTTAGACTGTTCGAAAATTTTCAGAAAAAGTTGGAACACTGTGTATGAGTCCCTGTGTATGTGACGCTTTCATATTACTTGTCCTATAATAAACAGAACTTATTGACATTATACATTCGCCATAGGATAGACGGCTAATCGCATTAACTTCGCCAATCAGAGCCAATGAATGTCTACGCTGCCAATTTTTTATCCAGTCGGTGGTCGCATAGTATTTCTTCCACAACTCCATATTTTCCTAAATATATGCTCTTTGTGATCTCTGGCTGTGAAATTCGATAGAAAGATACAGTGAACTCTCACTCGAGTGAATTTCAAGGGAGCCGGAGAAATGGGTAACTCAAAGTTCACTAAACTGAATATTCACTGCAACATGGAACAGCATGGGGCACAGAAGATATCGAGTAAGTAGTGTGAAATGCAATTCATGGAGATATGTACATCAATATACACGAGACGCACAACTATTACGCTGCTGCCTATCTCATTTTGAGAAACATATCTGTAATTTTAAATTGGGCTGGTGCTCTTAAACTGCAAGAAGTAGGAAGTCTCTCCAGACAGTCTTCGTTATCTGTGCACTTCCTCTGGCACAGCTCACTGCTGAGACATGAAGTCTCGCAACTTTCCAAGGCATCCCACAGCCTCGCCTAGAGTTCAAGGATATAAATGTACCACTGACATTGCATCTTTCTCGGCTCACTCTTCTTCGGGACGAACGCCTGAAACGATTTCCAGATCTGATACTTCAGTACCAGTAACAAGCTCACTGCCACACTGCACATATTCCTCTAACCAAGTGTTGCCAGAGTCCACCGATCAAGATGGTTCAACTGAAATATTCAGTACACAAAAATTTGTTTAATTGAAAGATTTTTGCATAGAATGCATAGAAGTAGTGCCGGGAATTTTCTGAAATTTTATTATTCTGAAATATTTGATAAACCGATGTTCACACAACATAGAACTTACCGTACAGAGACATTCTGGGGGTATTATTTCCAGCTTCATTCTATCAAAGTTTCCCCGCAGTAAGAGCAAAGGCACTGTCTTGCCGCAGAATTTTAAATCCCAGTTTCCGTACAACCAAGAAGCTTGCAGCAAATGCGATGAATCCATGTCTTTTAACAAATAGCTCACATGTAGTCATTGTAAAGTGTAAGGCAAATGGTTAGAGTAAATAGGAGGTCATTTTTTACAGTCGCGAAACGAAGCACCATGTTCCCGTAAAAATAAAAATGAATTATCCTTCCCTCACCTGTATATCGTTTCCAGCGGAATGACTGAATGTTCTATTATAAAGCAAGAACGCCTAATACGAACAACATTTGCGCTATGAAGGTTTTATTGTGGCGCGAAATATGCTTCTCCATATTGTGCTACATCATACATCAGTGACGGAAACGCAAATAAAAAAAAATATCGCAGTGCTAGTTACCCCAGCTTTTCCATCAAACATTTAATCACATTGTATCTACTTGAGCACATCTTATAACGTAATATACAGATGAGGTATGTGTAGGGCGTTATCAATTAATAATGGCAAGACAGTCTGCTTGCTGCTTGCCCTTGAAGTTTGCGAGAAATTTGACGAGCTTCTTGTAGCTCTGCGTTCTGCTGTATCCGCCTGGAATCTTCTTCGGGCACGCCGAGGTAGCATAATCGTAGTTAACGTCATACGCTGCAATGGTATAGGCATGCTTCGTGTCTTTGTACCTGGCTTCACAGATCTGTATGGGAGAAATTACAAATAGTGCGCTGTTAGTAGATTCCCTGTTTCTTTTGAAGTAAACGTTATGTGTAATGATAAGTTCAGTGCGACGAGAAGGCGATGAAGTCGCAAGGAGGTATGGGAACTCTGCGAGGGACTTCCGCACCTGAGGTAAGCGCAGTCACGCATGCACGGACACACACGTATATACGGACTTAGAAGGAAGAAATGGAGAGGGAAGAACCAGTACTTTCAACTTCGTATTCGGGTATATCGTCCTACGATAGACAAAATCGAGACGTTTAGAAAAAAGCAAGCAGAAGTTGCTTGCATAACCTTTCTACACTTAACCGTTCTACACATTCCGTTGAAACCTAGCTGCATCAATAAATTCCTATTTTTTACTTTACCTGCACATGCTTGTAATAAAAGAATTCACCGACGATTACGAACTTCCTCATGCTAAATTTGAGCGCCGCACTTTATGTGTTTTTATTTCGGGATATATTGGCTGGCGCAGACAATCTGTCTCCTGGGGAACGGCGCATACGGAGTAAAGTCGGCTGCGACTGCCTCGTTAATGGGGCGATCGCGAGAAGCAGCGCGTCGGTGACGCGTTGGCACGATTTAAAGCCGCCGCTGCAGACATTCCTCCCAGACGGCGCGCGCTACTTCGACGCCATCTCTTAGCCATCGTTGCCTCACTACGCTTTCAACGCGACAGCGTTAAGGGCCCACTGTGGCGGAAAATCTGGCATAGACGTAAGCGGCCGGCGCCTGCGTGCCCGCGAGTGAAAATTCCCGAATATATTAGGTATGTCGATATGCGACGCCTTGCTAAGGACGTTCGATATACGCGTGTTATATTGCCACGCCATTCTATGACTAAAGTTATTCGTACCTTGTCCTACATTCTTCACAAATTTATTCTACAGAATTCTGAGAATCACAGCCAACAAACAAATAAATGTCATGATACAAAACACCGACAGTGCATGTCTCTTACCTTAAATGTTCTCAGACTTAAATACTAAAAGTGCGAAACAGTAACAGAAACATGAAAATGTGTAGTTTTTTTTTTGCGCGGCGGTGCACAGCCTTCGGGATTGGCCCACGAAAGACGCCGCATTTCTACAAGCAAGCTCCGCTTTGTGAATAACGCTTGCCGCCAGTGTTACTCAGTAAGCATTACAATTAAATAATCTGCAGTTGCCGGGATGCGTGAGAAGCAGTAAGGGTTATTTAAATGCTATCGCGTTCCATTCTGAAAGGCGAAGAATAAATGTCTTCCACCTATTCTTCTCACGCGTTCGCCTCACTCTCCTCCTCCGCTTTCCTCCTTCTCCGTCCTTTATTAACCAATGCGCTCCGCATTCGCTCTTTCATCCTTCGCTATACTCGTTCGCCTCGTTACGCCGACGCTTGAGGCCGGAACGGGCGCCTTAGATCCGCACTCTAGACGTTCAAGGTAATGGACAAAGAAGGCTAGTTTCGCGTTTTTACATTTCAAATGTGCATGTAGACCTAAAACTGCCGTTGAATAGTTCCATCTATTTACTGACTACACACTCACCGCCGCAGCACGTGTCTCTTTCCTAAACCGCTGTGTCACGTAAAATCGTGGCCCAAAATCAAGCTTTCTTCGCGCTTCCCTCAACCTACGATCTTAGTCCGACTGTATGGGAGGATGCATAGTCACTCATGCAGCAAGGACGGCACGGAACGCGTTATAGGTGCCTACATTCAAGCTTCGTTTTGCGCCGCCTAACGACGTCCGAGAGTAATAGCACTAACAGTGACGTTTCTCTGTGCTCCTACTCTTAGGTACTATTTCGATATGAATTATATGACGACTAATGCGGCCCAGGAAGACAATAGATTTCTAGATGAACATAATTTGAACAGCTTTTGCATGCTTCTTTTAAAGAAAAGTGTTCGTAGAAAGAAAAGAAAGCTTACGCTAGAAGTAGGCACTTCCACAAATGCGTTGGCGAAATGTGAGCGAAACGACAAGTCTATAATGTTTTGGCAATGAATTCCTCGAGAAAAGTCACTATATGTCGCGCAAGGACAAACGAACATGGCATATCCATTCTTTGCAAAACTGCTTGCACCTGGAGTGATTTTTGTTGTACAGGGATATTCTCGGTATGACACAACTGTATAGATTTCCTTTGTAGATTCGTCTTATAGTCGGGTGGGGCAAGGTTTTTCTCGTTAAAGAAACGGTAATGTCGCTGATGCACTCCACTCCCTTCGTTAGCGTGCGATGTCTTTCCAGCGCGCGTGAACTCCTTGGAGCGGCATGCGGTCTCGTAGTTACGTACATTTACTTCTTCAAGAATGTGCCAACTGGCCATTGCGGAAATATTTATGAGATCTTTACCCTGACGAGCTGTGGACGTTGCGTAGCGAGGTACGAACGAGAACGCGCTAATGCTGTGAGCTGAAGAAGGGTAGCGATGATAAAATTAAGGAACTGACGTTGGCACTTGTCCGTTAGCGTGAAATGACGCTGGCGCTTGTCTTGTGTCGGTCTCCTGCTCGCGATTGTCTTAGCGCTGTTCTTTCCTAGTTAAAGCATGCACCGTCTAACCCTAATGAATGTTGTTGTGAAATTAAAGAAGTTCACGCAGGAGGGCGATTTCGGCTGCTTCGGGAAGTTTGCAGCATGTCTTTCTCCGACGAAACTGATTTGCGATAATAGTATGCAAATATTTATTCGTAGAAGATTGCGGCCATGCAATGCATTCGCAAACAGCAAGGTTCCGACGTACTTAGATGCTTGAGTGCTTATGGCACCGGATACCATGGTCCGTGCGTGTGGAAAGGCCAAAGTTTGAGGATACCATATTTTCTTGCGGTTCTTTTTTAAACATTATTTGAATTTTTTTTAGAAAATAACAGCACCAATACGTGGACGTACATTCACGCATGCGGAAATGCTTGTTCATATTTATACCGCTGTTGTGCACTACAGTTATCAATATTAAACCATCAGTTTTTGGCACTTGCAGCATGCAATTTACTCCCCATTTAACTTGACAAGATAGCTAGATAAGAGCTCATAACGTTGAAATTCATGACGGCATGCCTGCCTGAAATAGAAACTTCAAGGTGGCGTCACCACCTTCAACGTTAAATTCTTTTTGGCATATCAATGGTGCTGCCAACGCAGGAACGGCTTTTCGTTGTATTGCAGAATATTTCCATCCCATCGAATATTTCAGGTGCACGTGATTTGTGCTTCAGGGCGCCTTCAGCGTGCTCCGATTGACAGCTCGTATTTCAACCAAGTGAGCGCTTATATGACGCTGGCTGTACATTTTGTAATTTTGCTCACCTTCTTCACTTGGGTCATCGTACTGTCAAAGACGAGGGTCTGCTTGGTCCCAGGTTTCTTATCGTAAGTCTGCATATATAAACCTGTATCGTTTAACTCTAAGTTGCTGATATATTTCGTTTTTGTTTTGGTGCAGATCTGTCAGAAAACGAAAAGAAATGTCGTTGTTTTCGCCAAAAGCCGAAACACTCATTGCGGTACAAAATAATTACAGAACTCTACCAATAAAGGTTCGCAGTTTTATGGAATGTATAAATTGCTGTGAGCATGCGTGTACTAATAAAATTACCATGCATGTTTCTCAAGCGCGCAGAGGCAAATATGAGCGCATCTCGCTCGATGACCACGGACACTCGCTGTGAAAACACTGCAATGAGGCAGAGCCCAAGCAGCGGTGAGCGAATGCGTCAAGCTGCCTCGAGCCGGAACGCGTGCGCGAAGTTTGGGATTACGGGAGCTTCCACGCTAGGGGCGCCAGAACACAGCGCACACGACGCCACCATGCATTTCGGCTCGCCTTGTCCCAGCAACCGCCACAGTTTGCATCCAATATTGGGCGAGTGCCGCGAATTGTTCGAATTGATTCCCGCATAGTGAGTGAATAAACATCATTCGAGAGACCAAGCTTTGGTGCCTAGAGGTGGGAGGCATCCTTATTTCATGTAGCCGTGGCCATGTGCAGAAGGTTAGCCCATCATCATCAGCAGATACTGATTAGACGAGTGTATATAGTCTCTTTTGTCTGTGTCTTTCCACACGTAACATATTGATGGAGGTTTTCGATGCCCGTCTTCATGACGGAGCTCCGCAGCTGTCGGTACATCTAGTTTGTAACCATGGGTCCCCGCTAAGAGACGGCATCAGCAACGGCTGCGTCTCGTGAGACTGCTACAGCCCTGAGATTGCTCCACCAGCGCGTCCCTAGTGTGTTCGCTGTCCTGGGGGAACACAAAGTTGATGAATAGGTCAAGCTCTATGAATAAGTCAGTGCTAAAACAGGTGGGACCCAACGATTATGCTCGCCAATTTCATATTTTACTTCAGCGACGTAATTACTCCCAATTTTTATATACGCATAAATATTTGTCTTTCGTAGGATGATCAAGCCATTGTTAACACATTTAATTCATTAGCAAAGCTCGAATATTTGAACCTTATTTTTAAATATGGTTTTCCTATAGTGTGTTTATTCTAAAATTAACAGTAAACTAAATAAAAAACACTATGTTAGCTGTGCATACCGTGTTTGCACATTGAGTTATCGAGTCGGACGAACTCGACATTAGAGAAAGTGATGGTCTCGAAACGCAGATTTACCAAAAATGTGGTATATTTTATTATACTTTCATGATTGCAGTATTAGGCGTGATCACTACTGCTAGAAACATTGGTGCTGCAATCGGTGTGATAGATCAAATTAGATAGCTATAATGTAGGGTGCTTTGGAAGTAGAAAAGCAGGCTGAAAATGAAAGTTTCTTTAAAGCTAGGTGAGGGGGGGGCGATAGTGGGGCTGTCACTCACGGATCACATATGATAAATAACAAGATACCGAAAACCACTCAGAAAATAATTAATCGTTGCGATGGGCAATGGCACGTTCCCCATGTTCAAGCAAGTCTAGTTTCATAATGGTTGGGCTGTACTTGCCGGCGATAAGGTAGCCTCGCTGCCTACGGGATTTTCTGAGCTAACTCGTATGCTCGGTTGCCATAGTCGGAGGTTCGAAACCTTGTATAAGGTTTTTTTTTATGTGTCATTAGTGAGCGTGTAATTCACCTCCTCCAGTGCAACACATTTACAGGCTTGGAGGGACGCCTGACACGGGCAAAAGATGCCGAGAGCGAATGGGGCTACAGTAATCCAGGTACGACCAAATTAGCAAGGCCGACTAAGCTTCAACAAAGACACTCCCTCACCGGAACAGGAATTGGCCTCCCTGGTGCAGCATTTGGCCACTACCTGTCGAATGATTCCCACAATTAACCCACAGCCCTCAGTCCCCAGCAGTTGCAGAGCATCTGGCGGACGCGGCAGTCAGACCTGTAACGCAGCAGAGGGTGCTAAGAATATCTGGGTCCGGACAGGACGACAATGAAAACGGACCCTGTCAACTTTCATATGCCGAACTCTGTCGAGTAAGGCTAGCTTAGCCGGACTCTTTGGGGAACTATCAGACATTGTTTGGGATATCATCGGCCTTAGTGAGATTAGGAGAACTTGTAAGGCTTATACAGTGCTGAATAGCGGCCAATACGGGGTAAGATTCCTAATACATAAAGACACAGCAGGCAACATTGACCAATTCTACAGCATTAATGAGAGGGTAGGTGTAGCCGTAATGAAGCTTAATAAGATGTATATAATAAAGGTAGCACAAGCCTGCGCCCCAACATACACTCACGGTGATGATGAAGAAGATAATTTTTATAAAGTTGTTGAACTAGCGATGAGAAAATTGCAAACTCAGTATACTGTAGTAATGGGCGACTTCAATGCAAAAGTGGGGAAAAAGCAGCATGGTCAACAAGCACTTGACAACTAGGGTGTTGATTCTAGTAACGCACGTGGAGAGGTGCTGGTAGAATTCGCAGAAAGCAATAAGTTTCGAACAGTGAACCCCTTTTTCAGGAAGCGTAGCAACAGAAAATGGACGTGGAAAAGCTCTAAAGGTGGAACTAGAAATGAAATTGATTTCATACTTTCTGCTGATCCCAGCCTAGCGCAGTATGTAGAAATGAGTGAGTGAGTAGAAAGTTTATTGAATATAAATAAAATGAGGCACGATGGTTAGCCCTTATTCCAGGGCCCCACTGGCACGAGCGGCTCGCTGGGCTTGGTCTAGGAGAGCCAACTGGCTCTCCCGACCCTCGTCCGCAAGCCATGCCTCCCACTGCCTATTCTTCATGTGTGGATGTTGGTGTAATATGGGGCTGTCTATGTGTGTAGGCCTCCTGGGGCACTCCCACGTGATGTGTTTTAGTGTGGGTGTGGCTGTGCACCACGGGCACTCGTCAGTGAACCTCCTGGGGTGTATTCTGTGTGGGTGGTGCAGGTTGGGGTATGTATTAGCCTGAATACGACACCAGTCCCTCGCCTGTTGGCTGTTTAAATCAGAGTGAGGATGTCCAAAACGTCGCCGCTCCTGCCTTTGCTGTAGGATCCTTATCACGAGAATTCGGTGGAAGGTCGTCGCTAGGCCATGCCGTTGCTCGGACGTATAATCCTCGAGCAATACGGTCTGCCCTCGCGTTTTCTTCCAGTCATTCGTGCGCCGGACACCATATGATGGTGTGTAGAAGTGATGGGTAGGGCAAAGTGCAGTGATCATAAGATAGTGAGGGCTATGATTCACCTCAATTTGAAGAGAGAAAGATAAAAATTGATCAAGAGAAAGAGGTCCACCTAAAGGGAGCAAGCGTAAATGCAGACAAATTCAACCTGTTGTTTGCAAACAAATATGCACCCTTAGAACAGGGAGATGAAGATGACAGAAGTAATGAATGAAACCGTAAGTAGGCTGACATCAGAGGCGGTAATTGAAGTGGGAAACAAGGCACCAAGACAACCAGTAGGCAAACTCTCCTAAGTAACTAAGTACTTAATAAAGAAACAATTAAGAATGAAAGTGTCTAACTCTAGATACAAGATAGATCTCGCGGAACTGTCAAAACTGATCAACGAGATGAAAATAAGTGATATTCGAAACAACAACGTGAGAAAGGCGACCGTAAGAAATGCACGCAGCCTGAAATCAGTGAGAAAGAAACTTAGCATAAGACAAACCGAGATGTATGCACTGAAAGATGAGCAGGGTAATATCATCAGCAATCTCGAAGATATTGTAAAAGCAGCGGAAGAATTCTGTACTGACCTGTAGAGTACCTAGAGGAATCAGGATACGTCAATTAGAAACAGTAATAAACATGATGCAGAAACTTCTCCTATAACTTGCGATGAAGTCAGAAGGGCCTTGCAAGACATGAAGCGAGGAAGAGCGGAAGGAGAAGGTGGAATAACAGACGATATATTCATAGAGGAGGCATAATGCTTGGAAAACTGGCGGCTCTTTATACAAAGTGTTTATCGGCTGCAATGGTCCCAGAAAAGTGGAAGAATGAAACATTATACTAATCCACAAAAAGAAAGACATTAAGGAATTGAAGAATTATAGGCCTATTACCTTACTCCCAGTTTTATATAAAATATTTACCAAAATAATCTCTAATAGAAAAAGGGCAACACTGGACTTTGGTCAATCAAGGGAACGGGCGGGTTCCAGGAAGGGGTACTCTACAATAAATCACATCCATGTGATCATATCCACATCGAGAAATCCGCAGAGTGCATTAAGCCTCTCTATATTGACACGTGTACTTATCAACAGGTGACACGTTTCACCGCCTAACAAATGTTATCGCGCAGCGCAGGACGCGCTTGCATGTGTCGGAAGTTTCTGGAATGTTATCGATGGTTCCATCCACTGTCTGTGACAGAACCTTGTGTAATCTGATTGCATGTGTGCGCGACGCATATAATGTAGAACTTTGTGGAAGGCGCGTGGGTCCAAGCGATTAGTCTGGAACGTTCGATTGATGTATAAAAGCCGACGTGCTTGACCCATTTATCAGTTTTCGACGATCACTGGCTGTGTTCACCGCTGTCGCCGTTCTTTGAGTCTAGCCTGTTCTTGGGGGCCCACCCGCCGTGGTTGCTCAGTGGCTATGGTGTTGGGCTGCTGAGCACGAGGTCGCGGGATCGAATCCCGGCCACGGCGGCCGCATTTCGATGGGGGCGAAATGCGAAAATACCCGTGTGCTTAGATTTAGGTGCACGTTAAAGAACCCCAGGTGGTCAAAATTGCCGGAGTCCTCGACTACGGCGTGCCTCTCATAATCAGAAAGTGGTTTTGGCACGTAAAACCCCAAATATTATTATCATTCTTGGGGGCCCAAGTTCGCGCAATAAAACGCTAGTTTCGCCTTCACCGTCACTACCACGTGACAATATGGCTTTCATAGATTACGAAAAGGCATTTGATTCAGTAGAGATACCAGAAGTCACAGAAGCATTGCGTAATTGAGGAGTACAGACCACTTACGTAAATACTTGCGAAACTATGTACGGAAGTTTCATTTATACATTAATGCTACACAAGAAAACAGGAAGTTATCTATAAAGGAGTGAGACAGGGAGACGCAATCTCCCCAATGCTGTTCACTGCGTGCTTGGAAGAAGTATTCAAGCTATTGTACTGGGAAGGCTTAGTAGTTAGGATCGACGGCTAATATCTGAGTAACATTTGGTTTGCCGATGACATTGTTCTATTCAACAACAATGCAGACAAATTACAACACATGATTGATGACCATAACAGATAGAGTGTGAGAGTGGGGTTGAAGATTAATATGGAGAAGAAAAAGATAATGATGAAGAGCCGGGCAAGAAAAGAACAGTTCTAGGTCGCCAGTCAGCTGCTAGCGTCTGAGAAGGAGTACGTTTACAGGTCAATTATTCACAGGGAACTCATATCATAAGAAGGAAATTTATAGAAGAATAAAAATGCGTTGGATCGCATATGGCAGAGATTGTGAGCTCCTGACTGGAATGTTACCATTATCAATTATCATTGAAAAGGAAGCTGTACAATCAGTGCATTTTACCAGTACAGACATATGGGGCACGGACTTGGAGACTGAAAAAGAAGCTTGAGAACAAGTTCAGGACCGCGCAAAGAGCGATGGAACGGAGATTGCTAGGCATAACGTTAAGAGACAGAAAGAGAGTGGTTTGAGATGAGAGAGCATACGGGTATTGCCGATATTATAATTCACATTAACAGAAAAAAATGGAGCTGGGCAGGTGATGGAATGCGCCGGTTAGATAACCGTTGGACCATTAGGTTTGCAGAATGGGTACCAAGAGAAGGGAAACGCAATCGAGGATGACAAAACACTAGGTGGAGCGATGAAATGAGGAAATTCGCGGGCGCTAGTTGGAATCGGTTGGCGCAGGACAGGGGTAATTGGAGATCGCAGGGAGAGGCCTTCGTCCTGCAGTGGACATAAAACGATGATGATGATGATGATGATGACGGTGATGATGATGATCATTATGGTGACTACGACGACGACAACGATGACGACGAGGATGTATTTTGGAACTGATCCAAAACGTTCGCATAATTATGTTTCTTTTGTCACGTCAAATGCACATATTCTGCTAACAGAAATCCACGGAACAGCACAAGTATGCGCGTTATTAAACGTATGCCGATTTCACTACAAAACTGCTCAAGGACCAGCAACATCACTTTGTCCGGCCTGCTTTTATATCATCGCCTTCCTCATTTTCGCGCACGAAGTCGGATACCAATCCTGATTTCAGGAGCATTCGCAATTTACCGCGATAACTTAATAAATAATTTCTTAGTTATAGTGAAGAATTTCGTTGTCAGTAACCTCGGACTCGCTTTGTATCTTTTCAAATGGTATGATGAGGCGCATGTTATTTCAGCGGAAAGTCATAATGTCCAGATCATTAGCTTTTAAAAGAGTCCCACTTTTACATTTCATTTGCTCACTTTGTTGGACGTTGAAATGCTGACATTCAGCAGTTTTAAATTCATGCTTGTTTAGCGGAAATTACACGATTAGTGTCCATATTCACATCTGAGTCGCAGATGGCAGTACTGTCACTAACGTATGGTTTGGAGTCGCAATATACTGCAGATACAATCGACAGCGGGTCTACGCTAATCTAGTCTATTAAATTTGGTCAAACCGTAATGATAGTAAGTCTCGTAATGGTCTCCCGCGAAAGTTTGCAATGATAATAACGGCAACGTCTATTACTAATTAAGAAATTTTCGAACACATATGTGGAATGCGATGCTTATCTCAGAAACTTTGCTTCTGAAAAAGGACTTCAGTAGGACTGGGTACCAATTTGGCAATTCGAATTGGTGACAAACAAACATTAGAAGGCCCTTCAGCCTACAGTTGAATTTTTCGTGCGTAAGTTGTGGTTGAGATCGGGATGGAGTTATCGCGCACTGTATTTAATGGCGTCACTCCTCGCGGTAGGTTGGCATCTATCGCAATCGGCCGGATATATAACGTACTTAACGTAACACTATTTTTAAAATGCTGCCTCGCAAAAACGACTTACCTTTCATTTCAGGCAATTTGACACTAATTCTCTGCATGTTTGTTGTACGGTGAGTTTAATAAAAGGGAGTTTTAAAAGTACGACGCAATGATGTTAGTAGCGTTATTTCTTTTATATAAGGTTCAGGGGAAAGCACTCTCGTCGTCTTGCGGGTAAAACGTGCCGCTGCACTGTGCACTAGGCTATAAGTAAGCCGCAGACTTACGTGCTGAATCTTGCTCACGCATCGAATAATAAATATTGCTTTCGGCAGCTCGCAAATTAATTTTTCTCTTGATATCGCCCAGACAGACAACACGCCGTGATATCCAAGTGGCCCTTCGCTGTATTACTAAGCTCGAGGTCGTGGGTGCGATTCTGACAGCGGCTGCCACACTTCGAGCAAGGGGAAATACAAAACTCTCGTGTACGGCGCCTTTCCTGCATGTTAAATAACCTGCGGGTGGTCCGAAATAATCGTGAGTATCTCACGAGCATATTGTGGATTTTGCATGTAAAACTATAGAACCTATTTTTAATATTTTATTGAAGACTAAGCTTCGCATATTAGCGCAACGACGAAATAAGGAGTTAAGTGATATAAAGGAAGTAAAACACGGGCACTAATCCTCAAGTGTCTATGTTAGCAATACACGTGCACGGGCCCCCGTTAGGATTTATTCTCTCAAGCTGTTAACCTTTCACAGCATGCACACATGCAATAAAGTTTGCAATTATTCTACACTTTGCAAAGCGCTGGCAAACTTGCATTAAACTTTATTTTGTGACCTCCTGGTTTTAGCAAAGTGCTCTTTAATCAGTTCAAAACATTTAAATGAAGAACTGGTGGGTTGGGTGCTACGATTCTTTGATATACACCTTGAAGCTTCTGACAGCCTCAGAATTCTTTCCAAATAATATGCGCTCTGAACACATGAAAAGCAACCTAATTCCTGAATTGCAAAACGTGAAGTGAACATTAGGCAAGAAGCTGACGATCAAACATTTACATTTACGCATTTAGGCAATTCTATTTGCTGCGCATGTGATGAGAGTCACTTCGAGTAACGATACGGAAATTATTATGTTACTAGTGCTTATTATCATACAATGGTGTGAAGGAGAAATTTGCTGTGTGTCACGCAAGTTCTCTTTGTTTATGCACATTGCATTTAGGGAGGCGATTTCTAGACACAACGAATATCGCGTTTGGCCCCAGTTGCTTGTTATCATGCACTGCAGACACTAGTTCTGCAAACCTGATACCTGCAAAAAGACACACGTTTTTTGTCGAGTGCATTCTCGCAAAATGTACTTGAAGATTGTTCTACAAATTTTCATTTTTACGTGGGTCACGTTGTCCTCTCAACGGCTTCACGTGCTAAGCAACTTTGCTCTTTCTGAGATTCTCGCTTGCATTTGCAGGCCGGTTTTTCTTATGACTGTACTCAGTTTCCTTTGTTTTCTTACGCCGTTTGCCCTTTATGCTGTTTAATGGCTCAGATGGTATCTGTTACTGATTACCCCGCATTTCAGCTCGTCGTAACGCAAGTGACCCAGCACCTGATCAATTGCATCTTTCGGTATTTGAAGACCTAGTTCAAATTTACCAGTCTCCTAAGTTTTGGTGTACGGTACATCGCCTAGTCCTGCATCATGGCGCTCACCCGTTGAGGAATCGTGTATTCGCGGAAGCTGTCGCATTGCTCAAACACAGCGTAGGCGCCGATTTTTGCTTCGTCTATGTCGTCCACCTTGGGCGTGTACCAGCGGCCTTTCAAGGTGACCGAAACGGCGTAGACGGGTGGAGGTTTGATTCCTTTTTGGCTGATGCAGGTCACCATACCGGTGGCCGCCTCCTGCAGAAACAGTGCAAGCGCACGATACTTTTCACATCCATAAGTAGTTTTCCTTAGAATAATCAACTATTAGAGCTAAGAATTGCTACTATTGTTACTCACCCGCCATCATTAACCAATGCCACAAGTATGCACGACCATGAAAAGAATAGCGCGTGAGTTTCACGGAGCTCAATTACAGGCAGCTCATTGAGGCCGATAAACGTGTATATTAGAAGCTTTAGGGTATTGTGGGGCATTGTACTCCTTTGAAAAACATTCCACGTGTGCCTTCATCTATAAGACAAAGTTTGACTGCTTCTATTCGAGGCTTTCTCGAATCAATCAACACACCAATCAACACACTTGTAGATCAAGGCACATTGTCGCAAAAAGCGAAAACGTCTCCTTACAGCAAACTAATGATGGCGACAGATATTCTCCGCTCCGGTGAGCTCTTGTTCCTCATGATACAATACCGGAAGCACATTAGATTGTCTGACAATTGTTTTCTACATGACCACTCGACTTCAGTTCAGTCACGCACATGCTTCGGCTGTTCACAAATTTCGTGCAAAAGTCAAAATTATTACGGTTGATCGAACAAGATAAACGCGCGTCGCGGTAACAAGTGGACATGGCGTCATGCAATGGAGCACAGCCCTACGGCATCGAGCTTGAGAAATGTAAGGCATTCAGGTGGGGTCTCAATGCAATAAATGTATTTACCAACTCAGCTGAACAAGTATTGCGTTACACTGGAGTTAATGATGCTCACGTGGTGGGGACGATGAATAAGCAGCAAATATGTGAACGACGAAACTAGCGCTTTATTGGGGTGAACATGTGCCCTGAGAAACAAGCTGCACTCAAAGAACGATGATGGTGGCGCGCACCGTCGGGGATCGTGGAAAATCTGATCAGAGGGTCAAGCGCGTCGGCTTTTATTTATGAGCCATACATCAGCCAGAGCACTTCAGCCAGGGTATTTCCTAGTGCCCGCATTTATTCCAGAAAGTAAAACACAATGCGCCTCACGCGTACATGCAATCAGCTTAAACAATGTTCGATGACAACAGACAACGGATACACCCATCGATAACGTTCGAGAAATCACCGATACATACAGGTGCATCCTGCGCTGAGCGATAGCATTTGTTAGACGGTGAAACGCGGTCACCGATAAAGATGAACAAATAGACGTATCAGTACCCTCCACTTAGAAAGCGAAATCCCGATGCTACGAACAGGAAAGCGAAAAACAAAAGTACAGTTAGTAATAAAATGCAACGAAGCAAGGAAGAAACAAAGTCCCGAAGTTCGAAGCGCTAGTAGAACGGCTTAAGGCGCACAACAAGGAATATTCCACGCCGCCTACGGCACCACTGTGATTACGAAATACCGTCTGGCACATCATCATAGTCCAGTGCGCCAATGCGTCAAATAATCTCGTAAGCTTGTGAAAAAGCCTCGCAATAGCTCCTCACTTAGTCGTCGTCAGTGTATCCATGTCTAAGCCCGCACGCAGTTGCCGGGCTGGTATTCCCCGTAGCGTCGTCGAATATTGTAGTGTGGGCTCTCGGTCCTCTGCTGGTTCTTGATGGACAGGTGGGCGAGCTGTCGGGCTTCTACGGCGCATTGGATGTAGGCGGCGACTTCCACACTTTGTTCGTCGGTGATGTGTGGCAGCATAGCGTCGAGAGTCCCCGTCGGGTTGCTTCCTCAACTAGTTTGAACGGCGTGATCTGTGTTATTTCTTGCACTGCCATGTTACATGCGAAAGTGACAAACGGGAGAACAGCCACCCACATCTTGTGCTCTACGTCGACGTACATCGCTAACATGTCAGCGGGCGTCTTGTTCAGTCATTCCGTTACTTCAATCGTCTGAGGGTTGTAGGCAGTGCTCCTCCGGTGGTCTGGCTATGCTGCAGGATTGCTGGAGTAAGCAAACCTGTGAGAGCTGTTTCTCCGTCAGTAATGAGAAACCGCTAAATCAAACCTACTCAATTCAGTTTGTCTCAACACCATAGGAGGCAATACAACAGTCACAACAGTGATGCTGTAGGGTGAAAGCAAAAATCCATCAATGCTTGTCGAAGTTTTTCACACCATTTAACACATAGCAAATAGGAACATGAAAACATCTGTATTTGTGCAGTGGCAAACATGTCTTTGAATATATATCGATTGTATTCTACACGCTCATAAAAAAGGATGTTTGTACAAAAAGAACGGCATCATTCGTTTGTTTGTCGAAAACCTCTTTAGTGTAAGTGGCAGTAAATAGTTCATTTAGGGCCATAGTTTGTACTTTGTAAATTATTTTCCAAGCGTCAGTGGCTCGCGTGCTATACGAGCTCGCGTATGGCGTTGAATGCGCTAAGTTTATTAGGAAAGAATTAGGATTTTTTCGAGAAGTAGGATATCGGTTAAGTAAAATTGAACCGTAAATGTTCGGCATCGGTTGTAAACTTAGGGCTTCGAAATTGGGTTTAGGGTGCGCATCGCCTGAAGCACGTGCAATTACACGGGCAGCTTTCGTTTGAGTCTGGATATATATATATATATATATATATATATATATATATATATATATATATATATATATATATATATATATGGAAGTGAGCGCACTCGTTAATAGCACGCATGCTATTGGCAGTAGGCTAGAGTAAGTAGGGCAATTTTTTTTTTACTCCATATATCACTCAATAAGTAGGTTTAATCGCCCAACTTTTTAATTATTGACATGGGACACCGAGTATGATACGCTGATTTGTAGTGCACTAGCTTCAGAAACCAGCTATCGAGTTGTTTCGTGTACGATACGTCTCACGTAGTCGCTTTTTCCGGGTTAGAAAGAAAGCCCGCGAAATATAAAAAAAAAGTGACGTGAGGTAGCTCTCGAAAATGGTGATATTCGTTCCAACTGTAGCCCTCCTCGCGAACTCCATGGCTAGAATTTCTAAATTAAAGCATACGTAATGAGATAGCTAGTTTAAACGTTCATTGGTAAATTTTTGTTATTAGTCGACTGTGCATTTCAATTTCTTGTGCAACTAGATTCCGCCGCTTCGAGTAGACCACCACATGAACACCCTGTACATCAGCGTACGCGGGAAATAGATTGCTATTTGAAGCTTATGCAGATTGCAAAATAGAAGTGTATTGCGATCTTCTGTTCTTTATGTTGCATATTTCTAAGTTTAAAATTCATTAGAGTACTACGCACGTGGTCACGCATGGAAAATCAGTGAACTTCGTACTCACATAAGTGTGCCCATAGACCAACTTAGCCATGACACTTGGTGGAAATTTGTAGATACTTGGCGGCACTATTATGCATATGAAATTGGGCACTTCAGTTGCGATCTCGTCTTCTTTAAAAGATATGTGCCCCAGGAGCACCACAACATGAGGTGTGTGGATTGTTCTGGAAGAGAAAAAGCGTTTTCAACTTGTTAGTAATGTTCCATAGCAAAGGGATACTTATTATCAACCGCTGTGAACTCAAACCATTGTGCGTGCCCCCTTCTCAAGTACTTTATCTGCCAACGCCCCTGTACATATGTAAGGTATAGCCATTTTCTTTTGCAGTGCTGCGCACCAAATAAAACGTGGCACGAGTCCTCCATCCGCCTAGTTTTTTACGTGCCTGATCCCGGTATTTAGAACTACATCTTAAATTGAAGGCCATGATGGACTTGATCTAAATGACGCCTCACGTAAACACGCCCAGGACGCTCATTACGTTTTCTTCGGCGTGCTAGTGACATGCCTTATTCATAGCACGTCAAGCATGGGCTTGAAATTAACACGTACTTCTAAATGCTGGGATAACTTTTGACACGCGGTGCTTCCCAAATTCAAAGCGTGGCACGTTTTTGTCGCTTCGGTATTTCAACGACGCCTACCTAGCTCTTGCTGAGACCCCAAGTTTATTTTCCGAGGCGTCTAAGCTGTTTTAATTACAGATGCATGGTTTGCAGCACCCATTTCAACACCTTCACACATGCATGCCGGTTGCACCGTGGAGGGATGCCGTTATCTATTCGCAACTTGTATAGCGTAGTCTGAGTTGCGGGCTCTGTCACCGCTATCTGGGGCACGGAAATGCCGTTCTCCCAATACTTGTAGTGCTACTTAGCGCAGTAGGCTGCAAGCACATTGTTGGTCCTGTATATGCACTGCCAGTCGGAGAGGGCTTTTACTCGCATGTTATCGTTATTATTATTATTAATTTGATGGGGGTACTGTCTGATCACAGGTGGAGCAGGACTACGAGAGGACCGGCTTTTATCGGCGCGTTCAGGCGCAACAGTACGGCCTACCTCCTTTACGAGGCACGTGACGCTCGTCAGCGCCCCGTTGAGCGCGCTTGGCCAGTTTATCTGCCGGCGACAATGGCAATAATGATCGGGAAAGTCATGCAGTGCTTCCTCATGCGCATGATCTGGCGCATGCTCCAATAGATGTGGCGAACTAGTGCGGGGCTAAGTCTGCTTTTTTTTTTCGCAAACAAAGAAAGCGGACAGTGTTTCTAAGCGGTGCATTCACGCGCACAGGCATCAAGATATCTTGCGCACAGGAATGGCAAGATTAAACGTCTGTGAAGGTTTGGGGCGCATCGTAACAATCCTATCTGCAAAATTCTGCTGCCATGTTAAACCTGCTACATGAGTCAAAGGCGTCTATGCATCGATAGAACATTCCAAGCACATTCTTCCCTATTAAAGTACGCCTGTCACGCGAATTTCTTAACGCAATACTAAGCCTGTAGTTGAAGAGCGGGGTATGGAGGAACAAAGATGAAAATGCCTGCCTCATATCGAAACCATACACGTGGCAACATATAAACTAAGAAGTTCCTTACAAATAAATTTTGGGGTAGCATGTGTTGGTTTATTCTTGCAAATCGGTCACCGGAGGGCTTTTATCTTATTTTTGAAGGAGAGGTATGGGGGTTGGCGCTATAGTTATCCTATTTTGGGAACTCGTCAGGTTTTCCGTTTTTATCAGGGCAAATAATATTAAGCTTTCAAACGTGAATTAGCAATTATATTCAGTCACCCTTGCTTAGTCTCTAACTTTGTCGTCCGCGCAGCACGTGACTTTTATGCCAAAGTGTCAATGTTTGACCATTTGCGAGAAGCAAATTGGTCGAGCGGTTTGCGAGTCGCCAATGTTAATGAGCAGTGATTTTAGTTTTAATTTTTGGTAAGGCGTGTCGCTGTTTTTATCCTGCCTTTGTCGTTTACGCTACGGCAAATGAAAAAAAAAATACCGCTTGTGTTACTAGGACGACGAATTCTACAGCACTATTGTATGTTGCTCAAGCATTTTCAGTTTCTGAATACCACCTTCTTGCAGACCCTCTGCGATTAAATGTTGCTTACTGGAGGTGCTGTGCCGCCTCCTCGCAGGCAACTTGCTTTTTACCGTAGTAGCCGAGGAAGGTGTATGACGCTACTCTCTTCGTAGCAGATGGCTTGGATATGTCAGCTGCTTTCTGTGGAAAGGAGGCAGGAGGTCAACACGTAAACATCACTGCAATCACAGACCGTTTTAAACAGCGCTGCTGCACGTGCAGCAACACCACCTTTTAAACATGGTGTTTTCAGACACGTGCTCATTACCAACGTAACACCCTCGAGAACTTGTGAAAAAAAATAAAACGTGTCACATAGCTTCTATCCAAATATTTTGCTTAACATTCATTCTATGCAAAAAAGGGTGACTATCATTTAAATGAAGAAATCGTTGAAGGTAAAAAGAAATTTATTGTGACTGACGACTCAAGGACTACCGCATGAGCTTGTAACATTTTCACTGAAATTTATAAAATTTCTTTCAATCTTGTGACTCAACTGAAAAACGAATGGCAGCATTTTTACGTGTATGCTTATTGCTAACGATTCGAATTTTGTGCTTTGCCACCCCCTATCAAGAGGCACGCAATGAGAAGCATCGTAGAATGTCAGGCTCCGAAATATTTTCGACGAGCTGGAGTTCATAAGTGTGGCCCTATTCTTAGTATAGTTTTAGATTTCAGGACAATATATAGGGGTGGTAGCTGCGACCAAGAATCGATCGTGCGACGTTATGCGCCGTAGCAGTATCTGACAGCAAGCGAACCACGGTTGCAACGTCGAATTATAATTTACATGACAGCACTGCAACACTTTCATCTGGGGTTTCACTACAATTTCTTGGAAACACCATTCCTCCCATAGCAGTCTCTGGTAGTGCAGATGTTTTCTCGGCGATTCTTTTTCTGTCTGCGGAACGCTGTCTAGAAGCGATCGCCATTGCGTCAGGTCAGGGTCCACACAGCTCAACTGCTGTCACTTTTGTAAGGGCATTTTTAGTAGTGAAACTGAATATATTATCCACACTGAATACTGTTGGAACATTTACTAATATTATAGTATATGCGCAGTTTTTCTCAAGATTCTTGACTTGCGCTATTGCGAGATCACACCTTTTATTTTGCAGAGTGCATCGCCCTTCTTTGTGTGGCACGGCGGCTCAGTTGAGATGCGTATTAACTGTTCTGTAATCTTACAATGAACGGAATGACTTTCTGAAAATATTCGGATGCGGTGTAGTGAATACTTCGCATTTTTTACGACTTGAGTAGCTTGACAAGCCGAAATAATGTGTCACTAGGTGACTAACTTCACGCCAAGATAGGGGAAATTATGTCCTCAAGAAGTCTTAGTGTCATTTGGTGATATTCTGATTTCACAGTGAAATAAAAAAAAAATTCGCTACAATATCTCAATATGCATAACAACAGGAGGTGTGAATCGCAAGCTGTCACAAAAATTAAAGTTAACTATGTAACTATTACTTTCAGCTTATCATGATAAGCGATGTCATACAAAGGACCTGATCTAAAATCACTCACGTCGTTCAGATTCTTTCAATCAGGATTTTGAGCATTAAGATTAGACGTCCCCTGTAAGACGCCCCTTCTACGCAAATTACATTCCCAGACATTGCTGAATGACTAGCCTTAAAAAGTTGAAGGCGCCTATACTTCCATAGCTCCATTTTTAATCAGATATGGCAATAGGAAATTTTATGACTGGAAGAAACTAGGAGCGTTGCTTCGTCGTAAACATAAAACGCAATTGACAAGGACCACAACAATTCATGCAGTAATTAGTTAGGGATGTAGGATTTAGAGTGACCCACTTAGATCTCATAAGAACTCTGCCCTTCCTATTCATGGTGTGCTCTGCACATATATATACATCAGCCGCGAAACAACAAAATATACAAGAACTATTGTAAAATTGACCCCACGATATTGATAAGGTTACTCGTGTGCAAAGGCTCTTTCCATAGAACTTGTGTTATTTGCATCTTGTTATTTGTATAGGTGACATTTATATTTGTATCATGTTATTTGTGCGCTATCATGAATAAACAATAACGCCTCCTACACATCTAAAGTACTTAAGAAGACAACACTTGTAAAAGCGTTACTCAAGTTTATAAAAGAGTTTGAATATTGATAAGGAAATATTGAATAGAGAAGAAGACGAGTTATGCAACTGTAAGGGCAAGTTGTTCGATTAGCCGAGAGTTTTCCACGGAAATATTAAGCTTTAGCACATCTTGCGAAAGAAGGCAGATCAGGGATGCAAAATGATCACAGTGAGGGTCTGTGCAGCCAGAGTCATTTACTCCCCTTTCTGTTTTAATTATCTCAATATCAGCGCATCTGCCTCAACTTGTCGGTCACATTGCCTTCTGCGGAAATATGACTGAGTTGTTGAATAAACCTGCAGTACAAGATTCGCAAGGCTAAGAATTTAGTTATTTTTATAGCAACCAAATGATGCATTTTTTCTATTTCTGACATTTGCCACATCTTACTGCGCGCTACTAATCATGGCAATGCCACTCCGTAGTGTTCGTAGTCGCCGACTAATAGTCTTTAGCAACTTTATTGCCCCGTTACAGCGCTTTATTTAACCCACGTAAGAAAGATGTCTCTTTAATACAAATGGCCTATCACCGTAGGAGCGAGGAAGAAAAAAAGATGCTAGAAACCTTCAAAGTAAGAAGGGCATTTTCGAAATAGCCTGGTACATCAGTAATCGTTTGGTGCATATTCATTACGCCCCAGTGGTAGATTTTGTGGTTCCACAGTTTTTCTTTTGCCCACGCTGTTGCGGTCGGCTTGTTAAGGTGGGCCAAAAATTGGCCGATGTCCCTGAAAGCACACGAGAAATAAAAGTATTTGCATTATTTTTCATACAAGTGAAGAATACAAGATTATGAGATTAAGCAAGGAATTTATGAGGCAAGATCGAGGAAAAAATTATGCAGTGCAAGCTAAGAAAAACAAGCACACGATGTGTGCCCAAAAAACAGCATGAACAACACAGTTTGGGCGAATAATAAAAAAGCGTAATAACCATATTTGTAGTAATGGTATTTCTGTTCTTAACGTCAGGATTTGCTGCAGTACGGATTTGGTAACAAACATAGGTATAAGGAAACAAATGCAGACATAGTACTCTACGATGTCTTACATGTAAAAACGCTACAGTGTCCATTGGGTTCAATCTGGCATGAATAACCATTTAAAACTCGCTTCATAAAAACAGGCATGGTTCAAACGGAAATCGCACATCACACCAACGAGCTATGTTCGGATACATATATTTCTTGTACAATTTTATCGATGGCGATTTCTTTATTAGGTTTACCATTTCCTAGTTTTCATTTACCAGGTTAGTAATGTTATTCCTCAAGCTCTGCATCCCATAATTATTTCTAATCTTAGGTAGTTAATAGTTAATCACACGAAAGTTGCGGTTTGTGGTCCTTTCAAGATAGATAGAGTCAAAATTTGCCTAGTTTTTTTTTTTCAATTTGCGCGAACATATAAAGTGAGAGCTTCTCTGCATAAAGAAGATTTGGGGGAAGTTATTTATACCTCATTTCCTATGTACATGTGGTATCATTGAAGCGGATGCGTTCAAGAGCGCGAACAGCTCTCTTTTGAAAAACCTCAAGTTTACTCAAATTTGTGGTCGTTGCATAGCCCTATGTCAGTAAGCAGTATTGTAGAAGGGACTGAGTTAGTGCATGATATATAACCGGTCTCAATCTGTTTATAAAAATGGACCTAATATCGAGCCTTGTGGTACTCCCGTTGGAATTAGGTTGTGATCTGACGAACAGCTCTTTATTGTCACGTACTGTTAACTATCAGATAAAGTCAGTTAGTTATCAGATAACTTTTGATTAACTGATAAGCCTGGCCCCCTAAATCGCAACGGGGTAGTTTATTTAATAATATAGACTGAGTAACCGAGTCAAACGCTCTCTGGATATCTAAAAATATTCCCGCCTTAAACTGTTTGTTTTCAATATTCTCAACAAATTTTTTTAATGCCTAGTAGCGCTAGCTCAGTGTACGTGTTTCTTTTTTTGAAATCCAAACTGCCGGGGTACTATCAATTTGTGTTTTCTTAGAAAGTCAGGTATTCTAAATACAACGTGTTCAGTTACTTTCGAGAATACGTTCAGAACGGGAACAGGACGATAGTTTCCTAAGTCATCTTTTTTTCCACCTTCGTGAACAGGAGTTACGCGTTGTATTTTTAATTTGTTGGAAACCAGGAAGCCGAGTCGAAGTGGAGAGTGCTTCTTTATTCGACGCTTGTAAAAAAAGAAAAAAAAAACTAAAAAAAATACAGGTGTGCGCTCGGCTCCACGTTCGTTTCTAACTTCGGCTGCTTCACTTCTTTTTCGTAGCATAATATTTACCAGCTCCCGGCCGAACAATTTGCGTGTGCTTGTTTCTTTCAAAGACGGAACTTGTCTGACAGATTCTAGGTGGTACAGCATCTGTACCGGCTTGCGCAACGTGTTGCCATTGGAAGTGCGTACTTTGCATGAGCCTACTTTGCCGTCACTGCCCGAAAATAATTCACTCACTTGTACCATCTTCCACTATTGTCTTGGCGAGTTTAATTCTTTTATCAGTACTATGTCTCCAAGCTTCAGTGATTGTGAGGGCCGAGTTTCATCAATGTGAGCTGAACGAAGTTCTCGGAGGCACCCTCGTCGCCACCGGTTCCAGAGATTGTTTAACATGTGTTCTCTGTTTCCATCTTCGCTGAAGTAATTGGCGTGACGACGGTGTCTTTTTTGATGCTGTGCTTGACAAGGCTGGAGGAAGCATAGTCAACCTTTGGCCTATGAGGAAATGACTTGGCATAAGCGGCATTGGTTCAGACGCTTCTGCATACACAAATGTTATGGGTCGTGAATTTATCATCGCTTCTACTTGATAGAGCGTGGTCGAAAGTTCTTCATAGGTAAAGAAACTGTTTCCCAGTGTTTTCTTCAATGTAGACTTGACCTATCTAATAAGTCGTTACCAAAATCCTCCCCACCAGGGAGCTTGTTTGGTGATAAATTTCGAAACAATCCTTTGACTTCCAAAATACGATTGTACTTCCTGTTACTTCATTATATCATAATGTCACTGAATCTCCCTTGAGGCCTTTTTAAATGTGTTGGCGTTGTCGGAATATACAATCCTACAAATTCCTCGTCGTGCCACAAATCGTTCAAATGCTAGCAAGAATTTGTCGTAAGGCTCATGACAAGCTGCAGATGAACCACCCTGAAGATGAAGCGAGCTACCTGATGAGGACGACCGACCGACGCGATCAACGCGACGACGCTGGGACAGAATCAAAGAACGATCTACGTCACGTCATCACGAAGCCACCGATTACCAAAATGACGACATGGAAAGACTACGACTGAAGCGTGCTACCGTTCGAGCGGCGGTCACCGGGATCATCAACGACATGACAACTCTTATGCAGATGGAACCAGCACCATCTCGTGAGCTGACCGACCTTCTTAACCTATTGAAGATAAAGGAAACTATGCTTATGGATCTTGATAACCAAGTAGAAGAGCATGTTACCGATGACAACCTTGAGGATTAGCTTCAAAGCGTCGGACACTATCAATAATCTATCGTCCTAGCGAAATCCCACGCTGAACGCATTTTATCTGATCAGCAAACGCGACTACACACGCCTCTCACGATGACTTTCATCAAGCACGCGCATACGTTAAGCTACCTAAGCTCGATGTGCCGAAATTTCATGGTGGCCCCCTTAAATGGCCAAAATTTTGGGATCGATTTGAGTCTACTGTTCACCAGAACCGATATATCACAGTCGTAGACAAATTGAAATATCTTTGGAGCTACTTGATGGGTAAAGCGGAAGGTGTCATCAGCGGCCTGTCGACAACAAACAAAAGCAATAGCACAGCTGTAGCACAGCTATAGAACTTCTCCAAGAAAGATTCGGTCAGAAACCACATGCGTCGTCTTCAAAACCTCCATATAGTTCGTTCTTGCGAAGATTTCGAAGGGCTTCAAAGGTTGCGTGAAGAATCGCAGACACACGTGAGATCCCTGCATAACCTTGGCGCCGAAGAAAAAGAATACGCAGTGCTTCAGAAACCGGTATAATACAAAATCTTCCACAAGAAATGGTACTCCGTTATACTAAGCGCAACTTGTCTTCGACAACTACAGGTGTTACTAGTGACAGGCTAAATGAAATGTCTGTTCTAGACTTCTTGAGCCTTGAAGTAAGAAGCCGGGAAGGGACTATAATGATGACTTCTGACAAGAGAAAACAAGTTTCACCCGCAAAACGACAATTCAATGAGCATTTCCAAGGTAGTGCATCTATGGTAACCGTGAAACTGACTTCAGAGAGTTGTATATTATGCGGAGACAAAGATAACTCTGTGGATGTCTGCCCAATGGAACTAACTATACACAAGAAGAAAGAGAAACTACGCAAATTAGGATGTTGTTTCCGCCGCGCTAGGCAATTTCACAAAGCTAAGGAATGCCGAAACTGCAAGAGACTAAGCTGTGCGCAATGCATGGGGTGACGTATCACCACGATGTGTGACACAAAACGGAAGCAAAATAATACGGAAATGCAGGCAACTGTTTCCAGCTCGTTAACAGCTTCGCTAAAGTACAGCGTTCTTGTGCCGACCACCCATGCTTGGGCTCTGGGATATGGAAGTAAATGCTTTGTTAGAATATTGATTGGTGGTGGCAGTCACTGCAGCTTCATCACGGAAGAATTGTCGAGGAAGCTGAAAGCCACCGTGTTAACCGAAGAGCAGCTCACCATCTCGGGATTTGGAAACGTTTCAGCACCACGGAAATATTATCGGAGAATACGTGTCACGCTGCATAGGCAGTACGACTCGAACTCACTTGAAGTAGAGGCTATATAAGTTCCCGAAATATGCAATGACTTGTCAGCATTAACAGAGACAAATGTACTTGCAAACTTGAAAAGCAAGAACTTACTTACGTTTGGCTGACGTCAACGCAGTTCAAGTCTCGCCTGAGCCTGGAATAAGCGTGCTTATAGGTGCAGACTATTATTGGCAGCTCGACAGCGGTAGAATTCATCGACTGGACGACTCCTTGACCACCATCGAAACTATCATAGGATGGACACTTCATGGAGATACGAGAAGTCCACCTAAGTTCTACAAGCCGGAAACCAAAAGGAAGTTCAATATATGTCTATAGGAAGCCAATGTTCCCCACCAACTGAAGTCTTTCTGGGAAGTAGAACATCTGCGACTGAATAACGAAGACAGACTTTCGAAAGATGACGAACGTGTCCTGAAGAATTTCGTGGAAACAACTGTTAGAGACAATGGTCCCTATCAAGTTGAACTGCCGTGGAGCAGCAATTGTTCCCAGCTTAAAAATAACCGGGATGTCGCGTTCAAGAGGCTGGGGTCTTTGCAGAGAACGCCACATCGAGAGCCGGAGTTTCAGAAGAAATATGACACTGCCATTAGGAGCTACTATAACAATGACTTCGCTGAGAAGGTCACAATAGACAGTACGAGTGAAGATATCACGTTCTATATGCCACACCGAGCAGTAGTGCGACGCAACAGAACTACGACTAAAGTACGGGTGGTATTCGACGCCTCTTCTCATGCTGCGGACTCCCCTTCACTTAACGACATCTTGAGGACAGGGCCGAATTTACACCCCAACCTCCTCGACTTACTGCTGAAGTTTCGCAGCTTCAAGATTGGAATTGTCGCCGACATTAAAAAAGCGTTTCTTCAAATGTCGCTGCCTGAACAAGACCCAGACGCGTTTCGTTACTTTTGACTTAAGAAGGGTCTTCCAATATTGAGGTATTGCGCATGACAAGGGTTTATTTTGGCGCCTGCAACAGTCCCTTTCTCCTTGCGGCAACTCTTAGACGCCACTTCCTACTGGTAGAAGACAAATACCCTTCTATTGCCAAACTATTGAAAGATGATTTCTATGTAGATGACTTGGTTATCGGGGCAAAGGACAAAGACGAAGAGGAGCAAGTCGTTAGCGATTGTTAACGATCTTGAAAGAGGCATGAATGCATCTAAAAAAGTGGACGACGAAGGATGGACACTTACGAAACTTTTACAATAGTAGAGACACAAAGGTACAGTTCCATGTAGGAAAAGAAAAGAAGATTCTTGGTGTCGTTTGGGGTACCGACAAAGACATTTTAAAGCCATCCCTAACGAAGATGCTTGAATCATTGAACGAACAAAAGGTTACGAAGAGACAGATCTTAAGCTTCTCCTCACTCATGTACGATCCCTTTGGATTCTTAGCGCCATTCGTGCTGGTAGTCAAGTTATTTATACAAAGACTGTGGTTAGAGAAATACACCTGGGATGCGCCAGTTCCTGAGTCTCTTCTTATAGTGTGGACAGCGTGGACTAAAGGCCTCACAACGGTTAATCAGCTAGAAGTCAGGAGATATTTTGGTCAAACTCTCCTGGGCAAGAAAGAGCAGGTTACAATACAGGCTTTTAGTGACGCTAGTCCAGTTGCCTACGGCACCATGCTTTACCTTCAGATACGAGACTTCAAGGGAGCCACGACAGTTCATCTACTACTAGCCAAGTTGACAGTCGCACCTATACAAAAGATAACTGTGCCACAATTAGAACTGACGGGAACCCTAGTTGCAGCTCGACTAGCTGCAACAGTGAAACGTGCTTTAAATCTAGAGGGCATTGAAACAGTTATGTGGACAGATTCTACGATCGTGATTCATTGGCTAAGCGGTTCAGCGAAACGTCGGGAACAGTTCGTAGCAAACCGAGTTAAAGAGATACCGTAAGAGGATCCACTACGGAGCAACTCTTACAAAGTTCAATTTGGTGGAAAGGACCAAACGTCCTCTGCACCGAGACGACAATCGATGAGCCCTGCTACACCGAGGATACGGTCGAAATAGGAGAAACAACCTGTACCGCAGCAGCAATTCAGGATACAGTCGGCCTAGAAGCAGCTGCTCGACCATTGTGCTTACAATTGTAAATGTCAACGACTACAGCTCTTATAACCGACTGATGCGCACAACTGTGTGGATACAACAATTTGCTAGAAATCACAGGTACACAAACACCCGGAAGAAGGGGCCTTTAGACGCAGCTGAAGTACAAGAGGCTGAAATTTATTGGACACGTCCAACACAAGATAAAGTATTTGGACCAGATGTCAACAGAATTGACACTGCACCGCAGCGGTTCAGGCCATATCACGACGAATTAAGGCTTCTTCGCTTGGGAGGTCGTCTTCAGTTCAGGTAGCTCGCTTCATCATCAGGGGTCTTCAACTGCAGATCTGATATCCTGCTCATGGCACCATATGTTGAAAACCAGGAAGTGGAGCCGAAGTAGAGACCGTCTTCTTTATTCGACGCTTGTAAAAAAAATGCAGGCGCGCACTCGGCTCCACGTTCATTTCTAACTTCGGCTTCTTGACTTCTTTTTCGGAGCATAATATTTAACATAATTCACCGGGAAAGTATCCGTCCTTTAGAATGCAGTTGCATATGTGTGCCAGGGGAACTGAAATTGTTGACGCTACAGTCTTAACCTCGTCGAGGCCAGCTGCAGTTTTACTAAAAATAGATTTATTATGCTAATTATTTCCCATTCGCTAGTAGGCATCAGGTATAAGTTCCTAAACAATTTGTGTTTATACACCTGCTCGGGTCAACTTTTGCCGTATTATTTCATTTCCTGCCGCAAGTTAGAAAATGCTGATCGAATTTGTTGAAAAGGTCTCGACCTGTAATGGCTTTGCCGGCAAATTTAATTTCATCACGGATTAAATGAGTGGGCTTTTAATGACATATTTCATTATAGATATTCCATAGTTTACTGGAAACATCAACGCCATGAAATTTATTACTGTAAAATTGTCTTTTGCCTTTCTAATTTCCTGGTTTATTTTCTTGCGATACCTTTTATATTCATTGAATTTATCGCTATCTTTCAGTCTCAAGAACTCTTGAAACAGCTTGTTCCTCTCTTGTATTTGTTTATGAATTGAAGGTGGCATCCGTGGTTTCCTAGCTTTTTTTTTTCCATGCAACTACTGGGAAAGCCTTGTGGTATAAGTCGAGTATCTTTTCGTAAAATCTTAAAAAAACAGACCGAAGGCCGGTTTTCGTTCAGGACTTCGTACCAGTCTGCATCAAGCACGATCTTGTTGAAAAGGTCTATTTTAGAATCATCTATTCTTCGGAATTTATGGAATTTATCATAATTTATCTTCTTTACTGTTTTTCATAAGATACAAAAGACAGGCAAATGATCGCAAAAATCGATAGATTGTGCCCCAGAGGCTATATTATTTTCTGCACTACTTGTATAACAAATATCTAGCATTGCCTCGCTGGCAACAGTCATTCGCGTAGCAAATTTTATGAGACTTTCGCAAAAATATCTAGACCTAATATATGGAAACTTTTTCTGCAGGGCTGTTTGACAATGGTTAACATTTCTGTCACTAATAACTGTGATGTTTTTCGTAAAATTGACAGATATGCAAGAACATGATGAAGGTATTCAAAGAAGCGCGTAGCGTTCCCCGATGGAGGCCTGTATATAGCAATTAGGTAAGTGTTGCAAAAAATATTGTAACAATTTCGTAGTCATTTGAAATCACTGATTATTCTTTTTCCATAGATAAATCAACACCGTCCCTTGTGCAAACACTGACACCACCACCCGTTCTGGACCTACGACATAAACTACATTCCAGGCAGCCATTGAACCTATAGACATCCCTATCACTCAAAAACCGTATTTCAATGAGGCATAGTACATCAAGCTTCAATGACATCTTTTCCAATTGGCACTTGGCACGCTTGCTTCGCACGCTTGTTTTTGTAACTACGTGCATTGAAATGTATCGTAGAAAACGCATTGTATGTCTACGCATTCTGACTTACGTACTGGTGAAAGTAATCTGGACTATACATTGAACCCTTCATGGTATTTACGAGTTTATCGAAGAATGCAGCAAGTTATGTAGGCGAAAACACTTATACCATCTTCTCGAGATCGCTCTCAGTAGAAATTTTAATTGAAGAGTTCCTTGGTTTCTTGCATGCGAGCACTGTTCTGCGATGTCCCCAAACGAACTGGTAGCCTCTTTCCATTGCTTTTGAACGTGCAAGATAAAGACGATTCTTATTTAGCAGTGTCAAGTTTCTGAAGAAGAAAACGACATCCGACTGTCTTTTTCCCAGTAGCTTGGCATTTGCTTTCCATTGCTCACTCATCTTGCGAGTGGCAAAAGGAATGATGATGGGTGGCACACAATTGGGGCGTGAGGGCAACCTACGAATGCTATCAATATCAGAGTCAGCGAATTCCTGTAGCCCCAGTGGCTCACCCACTGAGGTTACTACGGTCAACAAATTGTCATTTGCTGTTACTTAAATGTCGTAAACCTCTAGGTTCAGTCGCCTACTATATTGCTCAAGTTCATTTACCTCTTTCTTCAACCGAGGAATTTCTTGCCTTGGATTTCCTGCTTCTATTTCTGTCCCCTTTTTCTGAAGATTATTTATTGCCTGGTCTTGCTTGTTTAACCGAGTTGAAAAGTTATCCTATTTATCAAACATCATTTGCATAGAACTCTCAATGCTATCAATGGTGTGTTTTAATCCTAGTGCTAATTCCATCTTCTCGGAGAGCGTCAGCAAGGTGGTTAGTTTTTTCTGAATGTTGCTCAGTTTATAATGTTGCTCAGTGAACACTGCTCGGCTCTATTCTTGTCGTATAGTCGCCATTTGACGACCTGCCATGGCCAGGATTTGCACAGGAACTGCATTGCCCGTCATTTTGCAACTGCGCATCAATCTGCTTAAACGCCTTTGCTGTCACTACATGATTAAGGTCGAGAACTTGCTTCAATCGTGAAGATGTCGGCACCAATAGACGGCTAAAGTTGCAAGGATTCCGCCGATACCAAGTTTTCAACGGTGGGTGGACATTTTCCCAATCGCTCGAGGACCTTTCTGTGCCACCTCTGCCCGGCAGAGGCTTGGTGGGCGAGCTCAGCGCGGTTCCGCACGCTCAAGCCACGATGTCTACAGCTATGCAAATCACCGTTGACGGTGAGGATATCTCTCCCGACGAAGTCAATGAAAGCGCTGGGTAGACCACGGCCTTACACAAGCGAAAACCCATCATCCAGGACCCGCTCGGGCAGGGCGGCCGAGTCACCGACATGCGACGTGGCGGGAATAAAAGCCAGGCTACGGCGAGTGTCAAGACACGGCTAACGACTGCTTCGAGATTGCCTCGCCTACCGAAAGAGCATGTTCGAATCATAATCCGTCCCCGTGGAGGACTGGACATTAAGAAGATGGGCCACTTCAGAGTTGCCCAAGCCCTCACTACCGCTGCTAGACTTACGGAGGAGGATACGGCGGAGGATATTATCTGTCCGAACGTGGTGCAAAACATATTGGTGGCAAGCACGCCATCAAAACGCAACGCCATGGCCTACGCCGATGTGAAAGCTTTACTCATTGGACAAGCAAGCTACGAAGTTAGTACATATATCGCAGCCCCCGAAAACTCATGCAAGGGAGTTATTCGTGACATTGATCCCACCATCGATCGAGAGGAGCTCAAACGCCTTATCATTCAACCCAAGAACCCAAGCGCCCTCGAGGTGAGACGAATCAAGAACACAAGCACTGTAGTCATCCTGTTTGATGGACTCAAAGTCCCGGACTACGTAAAATGCGGTCCCAGTTTAATCAAATGCTCACTCTATCGCAGACCAACTGACGTTTGCTATGCATGTGGAAAGCTTGGCCATAGAGCTGACGTTTGCCCAGCCCCTGGAAATGCCATCTGCCGCGGCTGTGGTGCGAGCAACCCGGACGATAAGCACGAATGTACACCGAAGTGCACCCTTTGCGGAGGCCCTCATCTCACGGCTGACAGATCCTGCAAGCAAAGGTTCCAAATTACGTTTGTAGTTAGGCAACGGAGAAGAGAACGGCGCAACCGCGACCATTCCAAACAACCAACTGGGTCGCCAATGCCTCTCAAGCCGGCCCTCAGCAGCTCGCACAGATCCAGGAGCCGATCCCGAGACCCTGGCGGCGAGGATAGCGGCTACCAGGACCGTGTCCCTTCTAGGGGTCGCTCGACGGAACGCTCGTCTTCCAGAGGCCGCAAGGCCCCCGGGACCCGCTCCCGCTCCAGAGGCCACTCTCGTTCCAGGGGGCCTGCAGTTCAGATTCAGGAGCCTGCTCATCGTGGTACCACATGGGCTGACCGGGTCAAGGAATCACCGAAAAAGGTAACGGGGGATCAATCGCCAGAGCACGACAGGATTGCACAATTAGAAAGAGAAAACGCTTCGTTAAAATACGCAATGGAGCAGCTCAAAGCAGAAATTGCAGAGCTAAAAAAAGCCAGCAAGCGAGAGTCAGTTCAACCCAGTCAGGCCCCTGCAGTAGAAACGCCCATGGAGATCCCCGTAGCGGAACCGACTGCCAGCAAGGAAGCCAGCAAGCGAGAGTCAGTTCAACCCAGTCAGGCCTATGCTGTAGAAACGCCCATGGAGGTCCCTGTAGCGGCACCGACTGCCGATGGTTTACCCAAAAAGAGGGCGCTGGCAGTTCATGCCTCAGACAAGAGCGCCAGCGTTCGAAAATTGGAAAAAACGATAGATAAAATTGATGAATCCCTCGAAAAAGTCCAAATTGTTATTGACAAACTTGCGGAGGCGGTCAAAGCACTAGGAATCAGATGCGATAATCTGGAACGCCACGTTTCTACAATGGCTTCAGTTACACCGTTGGAAAAAGTGAATGACACCGACACTGAAAGGTCGGCAGCGGCTGCGCTCCGCAGCATTTTATAATACAAGCTATCTACTATGTCCCACCATGGCGGCACATCACAAAGTAATTAACATCTGGCAGTGGAACTGTAGGGGATTCCATCGTAAAAGGAACGTCCTCCAACAGTTCATTCGGACCCACTCGGAAAAGCCACATGTAATATTATTACAAGAAACGCTCACGGATAAGGTCACCCTTCCAGGCTATAAATCGCATACCCAATATGCTGATGAGAAGAGGGGAATAAGCACATTAGTCTCGAAGAAATGTGCGTTCATAGTCCACGATCTGAATCTGCAATCCAATAAAGTTGAACACTTGCTTGTTGAAATAATCCCCAGCGGACCATTCAAGACAAGTATCTTTATACTTAACATATACAGTACACCCAAAGACATCAGGCAAAGATTCGCGGCAATTATTAACAGGGCTGCAAGCAAGGCCAAGACATTTCCACTCCTGGTGGCCGGAGACTTCAACGCTCCGCATCCAGCATGGGGGTACCAACAAGCTAACCGCAAGGGCGTTGACCTATGGCAAACTACAGTCAATAATCACCTCACGCTTATAACAGATCCGGCTTTTCCGACCAGGATTGGCAACTCCTGCTCTAGGGATACCACACCCGATCTCTTTTTCATACGGAATGTGGAATCGGCATCTTGGTCCAACCTCCAAGTAGACCTTGGCAGTGATCACAACATCCTGGCCACCTGCGTCAACGTGAAAAGCGGGGAACTCAAAGAGTTCATTATTACAGATTAGGATTACTTTCGCAAGATTCGGGAAGAGCGAGCACAAACGCATGACTCAGCACTTAGCCTCGAGCAGTGGGCTGAACAGTTAAAGGAGGACATCAGCGCGGCGACAAAGAAAATCCAGACTGAACTGGAGGTGGACAGGATGGACAGCCGCCTCGCTCATCTTCTAGAAGCTAAGACGTCACTTTTGAAACGATGGAAAGGGCAGAAACTCAACCCAAGGCTCCAAAAAAAGATCGCGGAGCTCAACAGAACTATAGAAGATCACTGCCAAACCTTGAGCAGACAACAGTGGGGTGAGGTCTGCAATTCTGTGGATGGCCAGATGAGAGTTGGAGCTAAATGGAACCTACTCAAGCATCTGCTGGATGATACCAATACCAAGTCAAACCAAAGACAAGTGATAGCAAAGGTTCTACACCAGGCATCACAATCAGAGACATTGCAGACCGTACTCGACAGATTAGCTCGCAAGTATCTGCCACTGGGCAACTCGAGTGATGAAGACTATCCCCCTACAAAGGCTCATCTTGCCCCGAGCTAGATAACCCCTTCAAGGCATGCGAGGTAAGGGAAGCTCTCCAGCATCTAAATGGCAGGTCTGCCCCTGGTCCTGATGGCATCCCCAACCGCGCCCTCCGAAACCTGGACGACTGCTCTATAGAATGGTTGACAGAGGAGATTAATGGAATATGGGAACGAGGGGTTGTCCCGGAGTCCTGGAAAATGGCCTCGGTCATCCTCATTCCAAAGCCTGGAAGACCCCCGAGTCTCTCAAACCTCAGACCCATTTCCCTCACGTCCTGCGTGGGGAAAGTAGCGGAACATGTCATACACAATCGAATTTCTAAGCACATCGAGAAAAAAGGATTGTTTCCGTACAACATGATCGGCTTTCGTCCGGCCCTGTCAACGCAAGACGTCATGAAACTCATCAAGTGTGAAATCATTGACAACACCGCAAGAAATATAAGAGGCATCCTAGGCTTAGACCTAGAGAAAGCCTTTGATAATGTATCCCATGCTCACATTCTGAACTCCATCTCAGAGCTCAATTTGGGAGACGCTTTCCACAGATACATCAGCTCGTTCCTACGGGATCGCAAGGCCACGCTCAAAATCGGTGACCTCAAGTCCGACAATTTCAGTTTGGGCCCCAGAGGCACGCCACAAGGAGCGGTAGTCTCACCACTGCTTTTTAACATTGCCATGACGAAATTATCGCAAAGACTCTCCAACATAGAAGGGATCAATCATACGCTCTACGCTGATGACATCACAATATGGTGCACCGGAGGAAGCGAGGGAGCTGTTGAATTAGGCTTACAGGAGGCTGTAGATCAAACAGAGATGTACCTGGAAAATACGGGGCTTAGATGCTCCCCGAGCAAGTCTGAGCTCCTCCTCTACAGGCCAGTCAGGAGAGGCCCCAAACCTAGAGGATGGAAACCGTTGTCTGACCTAAACATCAAACTCCACACTAAAAGCGGCTGTACTATCCCCAGAGTAGACACCATTCGGGTCCTTGGCATGTTCATCGAATCGAATGGCAGTAATAATACTACGCTCAACAAGCTGACAGCCAAGACTGAGAACACGATGAGACTCATCAACAGAGTCTCGAATAGGCGTGGAGGCTTAAAGGAAGACAACCTCCTCCGGTTGTTCCATGCCTTCCTCATGAGTCATATAGTTTATGTGGCCGCCATGCACAACTGGTATAACTCCGAGAAAAAACGATTAAACACTCTCATCAGAAAAAGTATAAAAAAAGTACTAGGCATTCCGTTACGGGCGAGCACGGACCTCCTTATGCAACTAGGAGTTCACAACACATTGGACGAGATAATCGAGGCCCAGGAGTCAGCCCAACTGGCCCGTCTATCCTGTACCCCGGCTAGAAAGAAGATCCTGGCAGTTCTTGGGATCAACCCTATCCTCATGGAAGAGCGGAAATATGAAATATCAGAAAATCAAAGGAACAACATACGAGTTGCACCGTTTCCCCGTAATGTTCATCCTCGACACAACGTAGGCAGACGCAGGGCAAGAGCCCTCGCCCTCCTCAAGCGTACCAAAGACGATCCTTACTCGGCATGTTTTGTCGACGCAGCCCAATATGGACAGTCGTCTAACTTCGCCATTGCCCTCGCTGATCACAACGGACAGATAGTGAATGCGGCTTCCCTGAAGTGCTCAACACCAACCAGAGCGGAGCAGGTTGCAGTTGCTATAGCACTCCTAGACAACAGAAGATCACAAATCTTCACTGATTCGAGATCGGCGGTCAGGGCTTTCGCTTCAGGATCCATCGCTGAGGAGGCTCACAAGATTCTCAAGAACAAGATAATCTCTCCGCACACCATCACATGGTTTCCGGCTCACCTCGACCCCCAGCTTGACTCGTTTCCCAATCTTAATGACATTGCCCACTCCCAAGCGCGCGCACTAACCCACCGCGCGGGCGCAAGATTGAGCTCAGACTCTGGGGTTCTCGAGTTTCGGGACACTCTCACTACTTTCAGCGAAATTACTATGCACTATCACCTGGGTAGGAGGACTTATCCTCCCCCTCACTGCAAACTGGCTAGACCTCTGGCGTCCACTTTACGCATGCTTCAGACGCAGTGCTATGCGAACCTGGCCCTTTTCCACATGATCGCTCCAGAGGCTTTCAGCTCTACTTGCCCCGACTGTGGGGCTGTTAGCAATCTCGAACACATGCTCTGGCGATGCGCCTCGTTACAGGGACCCAATCGCATCACAGAAAAAGAATGGAGCTCTGCCATCCGGAGCTCAGAATATGCCCATCAAACTTGGGCTGTCCAGAGAGCCCACGATGCGGCGGTTAGGCTCGGCCTGCCAGTCCCCACGTGGGAGCGGCCCGCAGCTCTGCCCTAGGGCAAAGCGTCTCAGGACCTTGCTATTAAAGTTCTTTGTCTGTCTGTCACTCCCGAACACTTTCTTACATGGAAACATGTTTCACACTCGGTGCATGTCAATGATTGCTGATTGCCTAAAAAAAGGTTTGACACAAGTGCCACCAACATCATTGCGCATCACCGAATCTTGTGAGCCTGCCATTTGAGCATGTATACAAACGTCACTCTTGCGACGGAAGAGGCAACAGCAATGCTATCTGAATGGTCTTTTACGCAGTGGTAAAGAAGAATGTACCAACCTGCGAATAGGGAAAGTAATACTTAAGGCCGGGTGAAGCGTTCGAGCTGCCTGCCGCTGCCGTCGCCGAGCTCAGTAGATACGCATGTCAAAGTCCCCGGTTACACTTTTGCACTTCTTAAATCACAATGTGTGCGGTAAATTCTTTACCTGAAATGTTGATTAACCACACCTTCATAAATAGTCAAATATTCATTTTAATTTCTTGTGCATGCAAATAGATCCTGCCATCGAAAGCATTCTAGCACAAGAACTAGAGTTGTACTAAAAACGGCTAATATTGAAAAAAATCTGTAAGCAATGAGAATAGGTACAGCGAATACTCTTGTCCTGTTCGAAGTATTTGTTTAAAGTTAACCGATGAGCGTCTCGTCTTCGGCGTCCACGTCTCGGGTTTGTTTTGCACCATTGCTTTGTCGCACCTCAAGTCGGTGTACTTACAAGGCATATATCGAGACGCCAAACTGCGTCTGCTTTGCCACGGCCGCGAACGTCTGAAAGGTCTTGAACTTTCCCCGGGACGGTCGACCCAGTTTGCCGAAGGGCTCCTTCAGCGAGTCATAGAATATGAAGTCGCAGACCCCGTCCGCTGGCAGCTCCATCGGGCCTCCGCGGTCCACGGTGCAGATCACAGATTCGAATGTCGGTGGTCGTTCTTCGAGAGCTGCGCACAGCGGTGCACGGCTCATGAAAAATTATCAGTCACATAACGTATACGTCTGACCTCGCTAGCCAGCAAGCAGTGCCGTTGAACTCTCACGCGAGGAGTATCACCCAATGCTCCAGTAAAGTGACTCACGTTTAAAAAGAAACTCTTCCCGCCGTGACTAAGGAGAAATTATATTTAAACGAAAGCATCTGGACGACTGAATTTGTGTATACAAACTGTAGGTTAGTGTAGGGGATCTTTTATTGATTGTTGGACAAAGTGGCTAAGTACCGGCCCAAAGCATTTATTATTAGCGAAGTCACGAAGTAATAAAGAAAATACTAGTTCACTACTTCTTTTATAACAGATACAGTCGTCTAACCCATTATTTTTCGGACTGCAGCAGAACAGCAGTAAACTGAAATCACCTGAATGGAATAGTCGCCTAAATTAGACAGTGTCAAGTTCAAGTCAAGTCAATTCAGTGTCAAGGTCAAGTTAAGGTATGGTTCGCAGTTCGCTGATTTTGCATTTTGGCTATGGCAAAAAAAATGGTTTGTTGAACGTAATCACATTCTTTCCTACTCCGCACAAACAAACCCTAAAGATATTGCCGCAAATTAGTTGCACAGACCATGTTAGCGGCATCGCGAAAAATGTGTATGATTGCGCTTTTCCATTACGGATTTTCTTGCGAATTCTCTAGGTTTTTTATTGCCAATATGGGGGCTTTGGAAGACTTCACATCGGTCGTGCCTTGCTGCGGTTTCTTCGTGTTCGTAGTGTGGAGGAGCTAAGAGTTTCCTTAGCGTTAGCAACGGTAGCAAAGGAACGCCCACACAATGAGATCACACTGGAGACGAAGTCAAACGTTATAGATGGCTTCGAGAGATATTTGTTTATGAAATGGGACAATTTTCTCACTACATAACGCCTTCTTTGGTTTTGTAACTAGGTTTTCTGCTACTACCACTAAGCAGCGAGTTCGTGCTCAAAATTTAGCAATCAGATCCCCTATACCTACTATTTTTTGTTGGCAATGATGTACCTGCCTCTTTCAAAACAGAATTTTGCGCACACTTGAGCTCTATCTCTCGGTAATTCTCAATACAGATTTAAGGAACTCATTCAGCCAATCCTTGAGCTGCCGACTAACGAGAGTTGATTCTGAGCGCTTACGTCCTGCAGTTGCGAGCGGTTGACCTACCTACAGTCCAATTTTCTAGAGCAATGCCACAAATAGGCATTCCGGCTTTCGTGCGGAGCAACGGCTAACAAATAAATTTGTCTGTATGCTTTACAAGTAGCTGCAAATGAAACTGAATTTGGTTCCAAAAGCAGGTAGCAGAGCTACACTTGCATCTGGGTAATTTTCAGACCGTTCACGTCAATAGAACATTTGTATACGTGTCACAAATGCTCCAAAAATGCAAAGCCCGCTAATGTGAACGAGAACTTAATAAATTCAGCGAATATTTTGCAGTTTCGAAAACTCACTCAGCTTATTTTACGTTATATTTGAGGCCTTTAGCCCCAAAGTGAAACTTGATGAAATTGCAAATAGGTAACAGGCTCTCTCTAAATGCTCGTAACTTCTTGCGACCTCATATGTGCTTTTTTTATTACAGTAACTAGGCCGCTATGTAATAAACCAAGAAAGACATCTAAATATGGAACACGCCTAAGCATCCTTTGTAACTGTGCAATGCGATGCCGTTAAGATATCCCTGACTGTTTTTAACACTTCCCGGCAGCTCCAGCTTGTGTAACCGTAATGTTTACCGGGAAACGCTTGTGGCGAACGCTTTGCATAAAGGAGAGCTTTTTGGTCGCAACACGGCCTCTTGCGTTGGCCGATCCCGGAGGTTGGGCACAGCCACGCCAATTAACTACATACTTCGCAGGTTACAGTTGTAGTTTCGCACTTTCTATAAATACTTCTGAAAAGATTTAACACAAAATGCATGCGCTGTCGGTGCTTTGTTCCATTGCATTTGTTTGTGGCCCATCATTCCCACGATACCGAAAAATAACTTCGTCAAGAATGGACGAAAAGATATAGGCAACTTTAGGGGTAGAGTGACGTGGCAATATAAGCTGCACGTACTTCATGCGAATAAAAAGTTATGGCATACACATATAATACATATGTACGGCCGTTTAACTCACGCAAACCACCGACACCGACACCGGATTTAATGCGTAACTGGGCCTTTAGCGCTATCGTGCTAGAAGTGTACGCGACAAACACCCCAATGTCCCGTCCTGTCTGAAAATCGTTGTTTGTTTCGTGCAGAACAGCATGTTTATCCACAGCACCGTATAGCAATTCACCGTTGTTTAATTTTCACCAGAAGTGCTTCTTTGATGTAAACAAAAAATTGAAACTTGTTTGTCGTGTTGGAGTGTTATAAGAAAATGTCTAGATGCAAACAATGCTTACGATAAATTTATTTCAATTTTCAAGCGAATATATCATTCCAATTTTCCGCTAAATAGCGCAGAATAAATGCGCAAACCATGGATAACGCCTGAGATGCGTCATAGAATGAAATCAACACATAAACCTTAATACAATTCCTACATATTCGTTTACCGGAGGACTGGCTGGCGTTCAAGTGTTATCGAAACAAGCTTATAAAACGCTTGCGATCAGCGAGAACTCACTAAGCATCCACATATCTTGAAGTTTTCCACCCGCCGTGGTTGCTCAGTGGCTATGGTGTTGGGCTGCTGAGCACGAGGTCGCGTGATCGAATCCCGGCCACGGCGGCCGCATTTCGATTGGGGCGAAATGCGAAAACACCCGTTTACTTAGATTTAGGTGCACGTTAAAGAACCCCAGTGGTCTAAATTTCCGGATTCCTCCACTACGGCGTGCCTCATAATCAGAAAGTGGTTTTGTCACGTAAAATCCCGTAATTTAATTTTTTATCTAGAAGTTTCTTGTAATCCTTCTGACGTACTGTGGTCTATAGTAAACCCACTCCTTCATCGCGGCTGCTTTACCGCCCCTGTTTGAAAACTAAAAGTAAACGGTATAGATGGGGATGGATGACATTTGGCTGACGCATGCATTAATTTTTTCACTGATATGATGAGGACCGGAACCCCGGCTGATGCGTGCGAATACATACGTGTTCGCAACGCCTAATCATTGTACTTGCGTCCTGTAACCGCCCACGAAGTCCTATCAACAATAAAAATTATAAATAATAGCGCCATTTGTAATATAGACCGAATTCAAGTACGTGCTGTCAGACGTGTCTGATCTTATCGCGCCAAATCTAGCAGATATGTGTAACATCTGTTTAACTAACTCAGTTTTTCCTTTAAGTATGCAAATAGCAAAAAATAACCGTGCTTTACAAAAAAGGTCACCGAAATAACTTTGGCAATTACGGACCGGTGTCCATCTTGCCTATGTTCCCTAAGGCCTTCGGAAAAAATTATGCACACTTGATTTTCAAGTTTCATTGATAAATATAATTTAATTACAGCTAATCAATTTGGTTTCCAGAAAAATATATCAGTTGAACTGGCGCTGCTCTTGCAAGAAGAGTATATTCTTAAACAATTTGTAAATAAGGCGCTCGTTCTTGGTACTTTTGTTGAATATTCCATCCCATTTGATTTATAAACCATAAGATAATGTTAAAGAAAATACATTGCTATGGCATTCGGGGACAAGCCTTAACGCTTATTGACTCTTATTCATCAGAGAGACAGCTGGTGTTTCAGGTAAGCGAGTATATTTCAGGAGTGAAACCTTGTCATTGTGGAGTGCCACAGGCAGTATTCTAGGCCCACTATTATTTATTATCTATCTTAATGACATTGTAAATATTATTTGCGAGGCCAAATACGTAATATATGCTGATGATACCAGCATACTTATTTAAGGGCATGATAATTACGAACCTATAAGTACTTGTTATCACACAATGAAAACGCTAGTGACATGGTCAGCAGGAAATGCTATGCGTATTAACGAAAATAAAGCAGAAGCTGTTATATTCTGACCAAAAAATAAAATTATTCCACCTCATGAAGGCATCGTACAGAGTACTCGCACTATTGAAACAGTTGACCATTTTAAATGTCTGGACATATTTTTCCGCGATTATGAGCTGGGATTACTACGTAAGACATGTCCTGCAAAAATTAGCTCAGGTGACAGGTGTAATTGGTCGGCTTCGATACTTACTTCCAAAAGGAATCAAGCTTCTGCTCTTTCACTTGCTCATTGACTCTGGTTTAAATTATTGTCAACTAGTATGAGGTATAACGATGGTCACTTACCTAAATCAAATATTCTTGGTTCAGAAAAAAATGCATTAGGCATATTTTCAATGCGCTACTAATGATTTATTCTGCTGTTCAGGAATAGTTAAGGCGCGCCAGACATACAAATATACCTTAAGCAGAACATTCAAATTAGAAACTCGAAGGAACATAACTAATTTGCGCGTTCTGGCCAATTTAGGAATTCGGCATTTAAATTATCCCACGCATCCTGAAAAAAATTAGGAAATAGACACAGTACGGTTAAACTACGGAAAAGAGCGCTTGTCTTACACCCTTCCCTCCCTTCTGAATCACTAAGATGTTACCAATTTTGACTTTTTTGACTCTGAGGTTTCTACTACATAACACTTATTTTACTGCAAACCTTGTCTAACTTATCAAATCCACAACCGTATCGAATTGTTTCATCTGGTTGTACGTAATGCTTTGTAACGAGTTCATTTATATTTTTTTCTGTACATTCAGGGTATTTATTTTGGATATCTGTAATTTGATGGCATTTTAGATAATAATTTTTTTCTAAGAAACTGGCTTGTATTTATTTTTTGACTGTAAAATCTGTTTTAACTTTTCTGTATTAATTTTACGCTTTCATTACTTAGTGTGTGCCTATAGTACTACTCTCTCTGTTGCTTCAATTTTTGAGTTATTTTACTGTAGTGCTCTTACCGCTCCCAAATTTTTCTATGGGGCTGTGACCTAGTCAAGGTGTTCTGACAAACAGCTTTCTGTAACAGTCCCTCTTCCTGTATCATTGACAGAAGAAAAATAAAGATTGATTGATTGATAGCACAAAAATTATCGTTGAGCTGGATTACTGGACATACCTCTGGAACTGTACAAGAGGTAAACGTTCAGAATTACGTATCTACTTACGGCTCCTATTCAAAATTTTGGCGTGTAACTTTAGGGCGCAAATTAAGTCAGTAAGCTCTCGGGACATCTACATTTGGAAGAAATCTTCAACCTAGCTCCAGTAATATGATGACCGCTTTTTGTGATAAGCTGACGGGTAAAAAATACTTTTGGATCCACTTACTATAACAACAAATAGCCTTGTTATGCATTGGAGTGGATAAATAACCGAATAAGTGGAACTCGAATGCATCTTGTCGCACATTTATCGAATGAATACCGCGAAACAGGTTTTAACCTCAGTGTTTGTTCCAAGTGGATATGTTTTGCGAATTCAAAATTTCTATAAAAGCCGTAAATATATTGTCACTTCGTAGTGACGGCTGACGACGCCAGCAACAAAGCTGAATGGCGAAACTAAATATATTGGGCGAACCTGTGCCCACAAAAACCGGTTACTCTCGAAGCTCAATGAAAGCGGCGAACACAGTCACCGATTGTCGAAATTCTAATCAGCGGGCCAAGCGCGTCGGCTTTTATAAGTCAGTCGTTAAATATTCCAGTTACCCGCCGTGGTTGCTCAGTAGCTATGGTGTTAGGCTGCTGAGCACGAGGTCGCGCGATCGAATCCCGGCCACGGCGGCCGCATTTCGATGGGGGCGAAATGCGAAAACACCCGTGTACTTAGATTTAGGTGCAAGTTAAAGAACCCCAGGTGGTCGAAATTTCCGGAGTCCCCCACTACGGCGTGCCTCATAATCCGAAAGTGGTTTTGGCACGTAAAACCCCATAATTTAATTTAATTTTAATATTCCAGAGTAATTGCTGGGACCCGCGTGTCTTCCGCTAGTTTATAAACTATTTGCGTCGCGCATACATGATATCAAATTACACAAGGTTCGGTGACTGCCAGCGGATGGCACCATCGTTAACATTCCAGAAACTTCCAATACCTGCAGCAGGCGCGTCCTGCACTGTGTGATAACATTTGTTAGGTGGTGAAACGTGGTCGCTCGATAAAGAAGTACACGTGTCAATGCCCCACCCTCTTAAAAAAGTATTGACCCGACGCTGCAAACAAATGAACGTAATAAACAAATACGCCGATAGCAAAGAATCAAAATAAGGAAGTTTGTCAGTATGCGTAAGAGGGTCTAAAAGGCACCACGTGGACCACTTCAGATCGTGCGTGGCGCTGCAGCCAATACGAAATGCTGTCTGGCACGACCTCATAGTCCACTTCGCGAATACGTCGGATGATCTTGTCGGAAGCTCAATGGAAGCGGCGAACACAGTCGGAGATCGTCGAAAATCTGATCAGCGGATCAGGCGTGTCGGCTTTTATCAATCAGTCCTTGAATGTTGCGGAGTAATCGCTGGGACCCGCGTGTCTTCTAGTGCATCTAGCGTATGCCGACGATGGCGTGACTATAATGGCATCACGAAGTCCTTATGACGATGCCAGCGTGATGATCTCGTCATTACGAAAACGATAAGGCGACGACTGTAGATGACAATGAGGTGAAGACGAAGTCATACCAAGAGCCAGATGACGAAGTCAGGACGATGATGAAGGAACAACCATGACTGCATCACTGACACTACGAACACAAAGCACAGCGACGATGTCACGACGACAGTATGACATATCGTGACGACGATGACATGAAGCACAACGAATTATCAACGTGGAATGACGACGATGAATCGTGATTCCACCAAGTTGTCGAATAATTTGGGCACAAGGTAATCACTAGTGGCTCACGCCATTAGGGAATTTGGTTCATTTGATCGGAGTAAAAGGCGTCCTGACGAGAGCATCAAGGGAGTTACACGACCAAGCTAGAGTAACGATGACTTATTGAGCACAATAAAATCACCACGATGGTTGACAAGGAATTCATGACCACTGTATGACGACAATGGCCTGACGACGATACGTCAAAACGCTGGCATCATGGCAGCCAGACGCTGGGATGGCTGCGATGGAAGGACTACGACGGAATCGTGAACATGAGCGTAAACAAACCTGGCAGACTACTTGGGTCACTGAGTTGGCGTAAGAAACTGGATAGATGGATCGAGAGACAAGCAGAAAATGCCTGAAGTAGACAAAGAACACGAATTGCATCAACTATATACCCTGTGCATTTTTTGGTTGCTTTGTTGGTTTCAGTTTCGCTCACCCGCCGCACCCTCAAACACACACAGACACATAGACAAATATATATATATATATATATATATATATATATATATATATATATATATATATATATATATATATATATATACAGAGAGAGCGAGAGAAGGAACCAAGGGGGGCCCCAATTTTATTATTCACATTTTAAAAACCACAAAACAAACACACCAAGGACAACACAGGTGATAGCACGTGTACTAAATGAAATATAGAAATTCTAAATTCGTCTATATGAAAGTGTATGAGAAAGGAACTGCGCATCGGCGGGATACAAGCTCGCGCGTTTGCATTCCGCGTGCCATGCTGTTAGCTCTTGAACTACAGCGGCGACGTTCTGCGATCAACTTTCAGGGGTAGTTATGTTTCACTACTACAATGTTAGCCAGCGCCATCACTCGCAAACTCTGGCGGCCGATGTGTAACGTCCTTTCTGCCGCAGGCATCGTACCTGATCTATTTGGGGGATAGCAACAGGTAAGTAAACCCACACATGCTACCTGAAGGCATCGATGTTGCCGGATTCGAGACCCTTAATTGCTATGCTCCCTTGAGCGTTGATTAAAGGGACGATACAATTGACGTATGAATAATAAAAGTCAGGCCCCTCTGTTCTCTTTCATCTCGTTCAATATATTATGAGGGTCTCGAATAAGTGGTGAAGCAGCAGCTTTGCTGCTTTCTTCACCGTCAATACTACGTGACACCTAGTGGAGGTGCACAGCGATCATGCACCGGACGCCCCCAAGCTGATATGTACGCCTCCGAAGAGAATACCAACGTCGCCAAGGACCACCGAGGTGACCGCATGCTGCAAAGGCTAACCCCGAAGCACGGACTCTTGCTTAAGATGACTAGGATGGTGGTGGCCAAGTCAACAACCCCAAAATCAAAGCCAGCGTCCGCCATCGTTCTCCAACAACCCAGAGAGCCACATACCTTTCGTCGAACTTCGTCTCACGATCCGGAAACCTGGCTCAAGACTTTCAAAGCATCTCAGCCTTCAACTGGACCTCTGAGGATAAGCTACGCCACGTGTACTTCTTCTTGGAAGATGCCGCAAGGACATTGTTTTAAGAAATGGGGTATATACCATTACAACGTGGGACCTGCTTCGCGGTAGCTTCCCTAAGACATTCATTGGGCATCGTTCGGAAAGAAAGAACCGAAGCTCTATTGGAAGCCCAAGTGCAGCTACCTAACGACACCATTGCAATCTTTACGGAAAAAATGAGTCGCCTATTACAGCACACCAATCCGGAAATATCCGAGCAGAAGAAAGTCCACCTACGCATGCGTGGTGTAAAGCAAGAACTTTTCGCCGTATTGATACGAAGTCGACCGAAGCCCATCGAGGAATTTCTTTGCCAGGCCACCAGGTTCAAGAAAACACCGGAAATGTAGAACCGACAGTTCGTCCACCACACGAACTCAAGAAGCTACGTCGGAGTTCAATCACTGGGCACCGCGTGACTATCAGAGTGGTCGTGCGGCAAGAGCTCATGAAGTTGTTCCCTTCATTAAAGCCTCAAGTGGCTTCGAATGCCGACGTTGCAGGCGAGGACATACAACGGTCACTCGGAGTCCCTCAATCGCCGCAGCATCAGCTAGAAGCGATGACGTACGCTGCCGTCTACGGCCACCCCGCTTCCTCTCCGCGGCCGCGCCTGGGCATGGTAACATCGTAGTTCTGCCGTCCGCCACTGCTGCCGCCTGTACGCTTACCTGTTGCCGCGGCCAGCAGGCCAAGAAGACTTACATTTGGCGCGCCCCTGACCCCTGTCCAGTGTTGCCAGTGTGGAGAAGCAGGCCATGCATACCATCGATGCCCATACTGCGACAGGGGTCCACGAGGGTTCGCCGTCAGAGCGTCACTTCCACAGCTTGGCGAGCGACCACGTGACATCACCGACTACACTGCCGGAACGCAGTGGAAACACCAATGACCTTCGCGTTCGCAATCTCCAGGACGGTACTTGTCACCACAGCACCGACCATATACTTGTCCAGCCCGAGACCAGACCATGAGTCACTATCCGAAAAACAAAAAGCAGCAACCGATGGAGGTGCGGTTGCTGTACATCGATATGAAGAATATCCGCTGCCACCGACAATGTGGCTTCAAAATCTATTTCGACGACGCAGCAACAACACGCCTTCATCCAGAGGAAGCCTCGAACCCGAGGATACGCCGACGAAAGACGGCCTGACCAGCCTCGGGTCAATGCGACGCAGCCGTGATCTGACGCCAAGACCTAACTGCAAAGGAAGACAAAGAATCTCAACGTGCTTCTCAACGGCCACGAAGTCAGTGTGCTTGTAGACACTGGAGCCGACTAGTACGTCGTCAGTGGATTATTCGCCGCCAAGGTGGAAGTCAGTCCTGCATGGGATCGTCATCAAATTCGGAAAGCTGGACCATACGTCTTAACGCTGACTGGAATCGCACGGGAAGAATTACAGTCATGTACTTCCTCAACCAACACGGCGCAATCACCGACCTGAGGTAGAAGTCGATAACGCCATCCACAGGCCAAGCGATACCGACAGAGATGGCTTCCACTGAGCGTGCCTTAAGTAAACTTGAGGACCAAGTCAGCATCCCAACTCACTCCACCATCGTCTTTTCGGTCGGCAGCGGAATACCTGCAGATGTAGAAGGCGTCATCGAGGGCGACAAGCCTCTACTGCTCAACCGTGAAATTTGCATCGCAAGAGAGATCGCACGACTTCATGGTTTAAAAGCGAAAGTGCTGCTGACAAATTTAAGCGAGGATTTAAAGCGCATCAACGAGAGCATGACGATATCATGCGTCTAGGAAATTTTGAAAACCAGCAATGCGTTCATCCTCTCGGATTCTACTATACCTACCCCGCCGACAATACTTCCTGAACCAGACTCCGATATAAATCCAAGTCTCTCTCTGACTAAGCAGCAACTGCTCAGAAATCTTCCTCGACGATACTAAGACGGATTTTTGGCGGCATCGAGGTTTCTACAAACACCACTTGCAAAGCATCACAAAATATCCGAAGAGTGCGCTCGACAACTCCGCAAGAGCCCTTACCAAGTTCGCACGTTGGAATGTGCAGCTATAAGGCAACAAGTCGAAGCAATACTGCACGACGACCTCATCCAGTCATGGAAAAGCCCGATCAGGCTGTTGAAAGTCGTCAGCTGCTTTCACGCGTTGTGTTGGCTAGCGAAGTGAAAGGACTGGTCAGGACGCCTGGCGTGGTGGAGCCTCAGGCTACTAGAACATATCATTGTAATCTGGAAGTCCAGACGAAAGCACTCTGATGACATCCGCGGATCTCGCACTCGCGTGGACCCCCCCCCCCCAAGATGACCAAGACGTAGACGCATGTTTAGATACAAAAGAGCCGGTGACTTTGCTGAGCAGCAGCGAGCGGACTGTGAGCTCTGAAACCTTGCTGAGTACTTGTGCAAGGCAAATCCAACTTTATCCCTAGGGTATTTATGTGCGAATCGTCTTCGTGTTTTTTTTTAAACGACGTCCTAGTAAAGAACAACTTTTCGCCAGCCCACGCAAACTACCATCTCGGTCTTCCCGCAGCCCTACGGTTAGATGTCCTGCACGCTTTCCACACTCACACAGCTGGGCACCTCGGTTCTTCCCGTAAACTCGCAAGAACAGAAGCCAAGCACTTCTGGCCGCGCATGATCGCCGAGGTCGCTTGTTATGTGAAGGGATGTCGTGACTGCCAGCGACGTAAGACAACCAACAAGGCCGATGAAATTTCTACAGCCGATCGAGCCTTGATGATCGAATCATTTTAGCAGGTAGGGATGGATTTATTGGGGCCCTTTCCCACGTCAACATCTGAAAAGAAGTGGATCGTCGTGGCTGCCGACTAGCTTACCCGCTAAACCGAAACGAAAGCTCTGCATAAAGGTACTGCAGCTGAAGGGGCAAAGTTCGTCGTTGAGAACATCCTGCTGCAACATGGTATGCCAGAAGCTCTCATCATCGACAGAGGAACGATCTGTGCTGCAGAGCTCACCCAAACCATTCTGCAGTGCAGCCAGAGAAGCCACGAGAGGACAACATCCTAAAACCCCCATACGAATGGTCTTACGGAGCGGCTGAGCAAGACCCTCACCGGCAAGCTTGTAATTTAAGTCGATGTCGAGCACAAGGCGTGGGATGCAGTCTTGCCGCACGTAACCTTCCCTTACAACATGGCAATGAACCACGCCTGCCATGCTGGGCAAGATAGTTTACGGCAGAAATCGAACGGCTCTACGCTATGCTGCTGGGCGTCACTGACAAACATAATATCGATGTCGCCGCGTGTGAGCACGCCGAAGAAGCCTGACAGCTCGCCCGCCTACACATCAAAAACCAGAAGACCCGCAGCCGGCACTACAATCTTCGACGACGCGACGCGTAATACAAGCCAGGTGACCGTGTTTGCGTTTGGACTGCGATTCGATGACGCGGACTTAGCGAGGAGCTTTTACGAGGCTATTCCGGACCTTACAAGATAATCCGACGTATCGGCGCACTTGACTATGAGGTCATGCTACACGGCATTTCGCCATCAGAGCGGCGCCGAGCATGACCTGAAATCGTCAAAGTGGAACGTCTTCAGCCTTCCTACGCCCGCTGATAAATTTGCAGACTTACTTTTTTTCTTACTTTCTTGTTTTTAATTAGAAAGCATGCCCTTAGGCATAATACAAAAGATGTTAAAACTACTCGAACAGATTCGACTCGTACAAAAAATGTAGGAGTGAACGATGATGTGGTCCATGAATCCAACATTCAAGGTCGGGTGGGCGGCCAGGCCGAAGGCCTTTTGCCCGGAGGTGGCGGAGACGGCTTAGATGAAGTCCTGGGAACGTCCATAATACGTGTGTCACTGTCACATTTTGGATTTCTGTGTTGCAAAGTGGACACGATGAGCTGTAAGGACCATGGTACTGTCGTGGCCAGAGAGCGGTCACAGACGGGGTGAGCGCGACCCCGACATGTACCCTCCTTAACGTAACCTCCTCTCGGCTGGTTAACCCACCAGGGAGGTCTAACCCACATGGAGGTATGGAGCTCGTGTGGTACGCCGCAGGTTTTCCTTTACCCGGAATAAGTCGTCCACAGGCGTCTTCAGGAAAATGTGGAAGTGGGTATGTTGTAATCTGTGGGTGGGTTGCCATATCTGCTTCAAGGAGACCCGGCAGGGCTGCTCGATGCACCCACTGGACGCGTATGAGGATATTCGAAGTGGCAACGAGATGGTAAATTCTATCTGAGAATACAGTGGACCGAGATACCCTATGTATGTCGTGGAAGGTTTGAGTAGGGTCTGTGCGAATGATGAGTTGAGAGTATCGAGCATCTTGAACAGTAGGTAGCAACGCGGCCAAGCCGTCTCGTATGGCAGAAAGCTCGGTAAGGTTGGCCGGTGGTGCACGATCGGCAACATACGAGCACGTCTAGCCTACCTCTGGTATCAAGAGACACACGAGAGCTGTGTGAATCATGGTACCATTAACACTGGCATCAGTGTGTTCTACAAGAGTCGCATCGTCTTGATTGTCATCGGCGCGTTGAAGGCGGGAAACATGGACATTCGCCTGACGAGGGACTGGGCTACACAGACTACCAGGAGGCTTATTGTCACTTAATTGTACCCTTTTCCACGCAGCTACATCGGGTCTCGTAGATGCAGGATTGTCTATATCGTGTCCCATGTACTGGGCCCGTAAACCAACTGAGCAGAAATATGATGGCTTTAGGGCGCGCACGCATCGACGTTTGTGTACGATTTCATCAATAGTGTTGAGTTGGGACTCGGCCTGTAAGGTTGGCAACGGAGTGAGACGTGGTAGTCCCGTTACGGCCCACATGGCTTCGTTAATAACGGCATCAAGGCGAGCCCATTGTACCTTCGCGAGATGGTGAAACTGGGCTCTGTACAGGGGTCGCGGCTGCAATACAGAACGGTAAAGAAGCCGAGCCATATTGGTGCTCCCTCCGCCAGATTTCTTCGCAATTTGACCTATCAACTGTATCGTTTCTGCGGCATGTTGCTTTGCATTCCTGACCCATGGTTCCGCAGATCCGGAGGAATTGATTTCAAGGCCGAGTAAACGGAGAGTTGAAGCCTCGAGTAATAGCTAGTTGCTGATCCAGAACTGAAGAGGCCGGAGTGCCAGAAGACGGCGCCCATACCTGTTCGCTACTGACATGTACGTCGTCTTGTCCTTGGAAATAGCAAGCCCTGTCTGAGCCCACCAGTTGTGCGTCATGTTTAGGGCCTCTAGGAGCGGTTATCTTGGTGGCAGATTTCAGGATCAACTGACCAGACAGTAATGTCATCTGCGTACACTATGTACAGTGCGGTATGTATCGTGGCTAGATTCCAAGCTAGTGGAAGGAGAGCAATATTGGAAAGGGCTGTTGCGAGCACAGAGCCTTGTGGGGCACCCCGATCTGCAATGAACTGACCTGCTGCTTGGCCAGCGAGGCGAATGGAGAAGGTGCGTGCGCACAAGAAGGCTTCGACTAATCTGCAGAGACAGCTGGGGAACTGAAGCCAATCGAGAATTACGACAATTGCTTCGTGACTCAAATGGTCATACGCTTTACAAATATTCATTGCCAGAGTCGTGCGAATTCTTCGGGAGCAGCCTCCAAAGAGAACCATAGGAGATAAGTACGCAAGGCCATCCTCTGCGCCTAGATAAAACGGAACCCGATTTGCCCAGGATGATGACATGAGTACCACTCGAGCCACACTCTGGCTGTATACCCTCGATGTCGGAGAGCGTAGGTGGCACGCATGCCTCCGCGGGAAGGTAGTTTCGAACACCGAAAGAAGGCGGTGCTTTGTCCAAAGCCGGAAAAAAGGTGTGGGCGACAGTTTCTGCGAATATTGCTGGTGGCTGGCCCAATGCTAACAGGGCGCAGGCTGCGGGCTCTGGAGGGCACCCACCACGTTCCATTACTCGGAAGGTGCACCAACTGGAGGCATTGGATGACGAAGGTCCGAGAGAAGAGCGCCAGTCCATCTAGCGGCCACATTCTAAGCGGTGTTCATGGCGCCGAGCTTCTGCAGTAAAGCATTGGGCCTGTAAGCGAAGGGTATTTGATGCAGGGTCACGTTCTGATGCAAGTTCTGCTTGGCGGCGTGATGTCCAGAGACGCAGAAGTTACAAATCAGGAGCGGTTCGCGATTCATCAACCCACGATGTACGTGTCGCCTCAACTAATGCCGCCTTAAGACAATGGGACGAGTCCAGCATGAAGTTGGATACATTGCTTTCTGATACCGCCCTGTATCGATCCCAGTCCACCACACGACATAGTCGGCGGAGGTGGCCTGTTCCGCCCGAAGATAAGCCAAGGTGAATCGGATGATGGTCGCTACCGCAGCAGTCGGGTTGACATGACCACGAGACGGTCGTCCTTCCTAGCCACCAAGATAAGTCCGGTGAGAGTGGCGGCACGCGAGGGCGGTCACGCCGATGAGTATGCGCTGACACATTAATAAGCAGAGGGAATTGGGCATTCATAAATGTGTCCAGCACACATGTACCACGCGCACTTGAAATAGCGTATCCCCATGTGATGTGGGGCGCGTTAAAATCTCCTGCCACCATAATGGGGAACCAGGATGTTTCTGTCGTAGGTGCGCCAGCCAGCCGAGACACAACCGAGCCACACGACCACTGTAACGGCGGGCATAGGACGAAACGATGATAACGCCCGTGCGTTTGAGACGAATGAATACGGCCATGACTTCTTGCCATAGAGTACACCACCACGAAAGATCAACGCGAGTGTGATGAAGAGTGCATCTTACATACGCTGCAGCCTTTCCTGGAGGGACATTGGACATAGCACTCCTAAGATCCAACGTCGAAGGCTATGAGTATGCCACAAATCCTGGAATGGGTGGCAGGCCGTTGGATTCTTGAAGCAGTAGAGCCGAAACACGCAGCTTCCCATATCTGAGACGCTGACGGAGCTCTCCGACCTTCCCCGTGAACCGCGACAGTTCCACTGTAAGACGCCTTCTGGCACACTTGAAGACGTAGCAGCCATCATAGGTTAAGATTGGCCAGTAGAACCGAGGTGAGATGCTGGAGCTGATGCGCAACGAAGCGCAGGAGCTCTTGGGGTGAAAGAGGTTTCGACACAAATACCGGGTTAGCGATATGAGGACTAGACGTCGACGGCGAATGCGACGGCCGCGCTCCGTCATGGCGACGCCGGAGCACTGTACGGCGTTGCTTGAGATGCTGGATTTCCTTTTCAAGGTTGGCCAGGCGAGCGTGGATCTAGGACTCTTCGTCTGCCAACGAAAGCGGCGTGTCATCTATCGATTGTGATGCCCGTTGTGGTTGTGAAGTGACCGACCTAACAGCTGCGCTATAGGTACGAGTGGCAGCACCACTTGTCGCTGTACTTGCTATTGTCACCTGGCTAGCATCCTCTTCCAGCGAGGCCAGAACGGCGTAGCAGTTGTACAAGTGACTTGTTTCATTATTCAATTTCGAGGGGTCCTTGCTGGCTGTCGACAATGGCGTTGCCGAGCCTTCTTAGTGGCCTTCAACTTCACAGGACACGTCGTGGAACTGATGTCATGATCGTTTGTTTGCATAGGCAGCATCTAAACGATGCTGACGTTACAGGCCTCATGGTGTCGTCCTTGGGTGCGTAGGGACCGGATGATTTCATTTGCCCCTGTCTAAAGAAAGAGTAGCAGTACACAACGGAAGCCTTGAATGGACGCGGGCGCAGTATGCAGCCGTAATACAGGATTCGTTCAGGTGGGGAATTAGGACCTGGAAGCATGATTAGGCACGTACGATCGCTGCCTAGGTAGCGAGCAGCCACGACCTTTTGTGTGGGACACGATAGTTCCCGCAGGAGCCTCTCGGCTGCTTCGTCAAGGTCAACGCCATTAACCACGTAGCGTCTTAAATCGGTACCACTGGCGAGGTACGCCTGCACTGGAAGGACACATTCTTCCGAGACTTGCATTTGTTGCAGTTCTTCGAGTTTATAAACTAGTGTCATAGCAGACACCCAAACTGAGACCGTATTAGTGGGTTTGTGTAGAGGAAAACCTAGAAATCGGGAAGTCTCGAGGCAGGCGTCCAGGGCAGCTTGAACGATACGGTTGTGCAGAGGGGACATGTTATATCTAGCATGAGGCTTGATAACCACGTTGTACCACGATGTCGCTGGCGACTCCGGAGACGTGCGTGTCGGGCGTGCGGGCAGGCCTTGCCATGAGCGACGTCTTTTAGGGTCTGCTGGAGCTATGTTTTCATTCGATGGAACGCCAGTAGCTTCCCTCGTTCCCTTGGCCGAGGTGTGCGCCATGACAGCAGGGCACCTCTGCTCCATGTTGGCGGTATCCATGCTCAGGGTACCGCCTTCGCACGTTGCACTTGTCAGCGCGAAGGAGACGCTCCTGACTTGGCTGGCAGTTGCATCGGTAATGTTCCGCTCTTTCGACGGATTGGACAGCAGCTTGGATGCTCCGCGCCGCCACTGCAGTTGGACGACGCAGCAGGAGGGTGTAGATGACGACGGACCTTTTAGATAGGCGCCAGTTGCTATTACTAACCGCCAAAGCGGTCCGTAAACAACCGAGTTCCGGTAGCGGGAAAAAAACAACCCAGCAAACGGGGCGAAAATCCAAAGCTACGGAAAAACACGTCCGAGCGGAACGAGCGTTCTCTCTTATATTTTTTTCTGTTACGCGCGGTTTTGATTTGGCTTTCGTGTTTGTAGCAACGAGATGATTATTTTCTAAGAAGGGGGTATTGACACGTGTACTTGTGTGTCGGGCGAGATCATTCACCATCTAACAAATATTATCGCTCAGCGCATGGACGCGCCTGCAGGTATCAGAAGTTTCTCGAATGACACAGATGGTTCTGTCCGTTGTCTTTTGCCACCGAAACTTATGTAACCTGAGTCCATGTCTGCGCGACGGTAACTGCGGGGTACATTGTGATAGACACGCGGGCAGCAGCGATTACTCTTGACTTCGGTGACTCATGTAAAAAATCCGACGCGCTTGACCAGCCTGACCAGCTGACCAGCTAGCTCATCAGCTAAGGTTGTTCTTCGAGTGTAGCCTGTTTTTGAGGGCACAGGATTGCCAATAGAATGCAAGTTTCGTCATTCATAGTTTTGCGGCTTTGATCACTGTCACTACTTCGTGACCATATATATATATATATATATATATATATAAACGAGAAGAAAGGGGGTTAACCAAGGGAACCGATATTTATTTGTCATATAATGAGAAGCCAACAAACACTGACACCAAGTACAACATAGGGGAAATTGCATGTGTCTAATAAATTAAATAAAGTAATGATAAATTAATGGAAATTAAAGTGGATGAAAAAACAACTTGCCGCAGGTGGGAACCGAACCCACAACCTTCGCATGTCGCGTGCGATGCTCTACCAATTGAGCTACCGCGGCGGCGTTTCCCCATCCACTTTCTTGGGTATTTATATGTACTAGTAGAACCCTGGGAGTGTTAGCCAGCGCCCCCACTCACAGACCTTGGCGGCGGACGTGGAACGTCTTTTTTGCCGCAGGCGTCACGAGAACGTGATCTTTTCGGGTGAGTGGGGGCGCTGGCTAACACTCCCAGGGTTCTACTAGTACACATAAATACCCAAGAAAGTGGATGGGGAAACGCCGCCGCGGTAGCTCAATTGGTAGAGCATCGCACGCGACATGCGAAGGTTGGGGGCTCGGTTCCCACCTGCGGCAAGTTGTTTTTTCATCCACTTTAATTTCCATCAATTTATCGTTACTTTATTTAATTTATTAGGCACATGCAATTTCCCCTATGTTGTACTTGGTGTCAGTGTTTGTTGGCTTGTCATTATATATATATATATATATATATATATATATATATATATATACACATATATAGCATATAGCATATAGCACCAACAGACGGCACTATTGTACGTACGCGGCAACGAGGAATCTGTTGGCTTTGGCGTCGATTGTTGCAGTGGTGACGTTGGGGCAATCTTCGGTTTCGTGGTTTGCGGCGTTGGCGCTCGTCGGGTGGCCTTTGGTGTCGATGGTTGCAGTGGTGGTGATGGGGCAATCTTCGGTTTCGTGGTTTGCGGCGTTGCTGCTGTTGGGGTGGCCTTTGGCGTCGATGGTTGCTGTGGTGGTGGTGGGACTATCTTCGGTTTCGCGGTTTGCGGCGTTGGCGCTAGCCGGGTGGCCTTTGGTGTCGATGGTCGCAATGTTGGCGGCTGAGTAACCTTCGCTTTCGTGGTTTGCGCCGTTGGTGCTCCTCGGGTGGCCTTTGGCGTCGATGGTTGCTGTGGTGGCGGTGGTGAAATCTTCCGTTTCGTGGTTTGTGGCATTGGCGCTAGCTGGGTGGCCTTTGGTGTCGATGGTCGCAATGGTGCCGGCTGGGTAACCTTCGCTTTCGTGGTTTGCGCCGTTGGTGCTCCTCGGGTGGCCTTTGGCGTCGATGGTTGCTGTGGTGGCGGTGGGGCAATCTTCGGTTTCGTGATTTGCGGCGTTGGTGCCGTTGGGGTGGCCTTTCGCGTCGATGGTAGCAATGGTGGCGGTTGGGTAATCCTCGCTTTTGTGGTTAGCGGCGTCGGTGCTCGTCCGGTGGCCTTTGGCGTCGATGGTTTCAGTGGTGGCGGTCGGGTAACCTTCGGTTTCGTGGTTTGCGGCGTTGGTGCTCCTCGGGTGGCCTTTGGCGTCGATGGTTTCAGTGGTGGCGGTCGGGTAACCTTCGGTTTCGTGGTTTGCGGCGTTGGTGCTCCTCGGGTGGCCTTCGGCTTCGATGGTTTCAGTGGCGGCGGTCGGGTAACCATTGGTGTGGAAAGTGGTTGCGGCTGAGGAAGTGGTGTGGTCTTCGGCGTTTGTAGACTTGGGGACGAGTGCGCACCCGGTACACGAGGGGCCGGAGGTATGGTCGGGGACCGACGGTGGTTGGTCTCTGAATCTCGTTGGCCCACAGGCGGCTGTCTTGGGGCAGATCTCACAGCAGTTGGTCTCTGCAGAGGAGGCCGATTTTGAGGAGAAATTGTAAATCATCATAATGAGAACGAAAGGTATGTTTGTAATCAGTTTATTTGTTGGCACCGAAGGACGAGGTCGTCTCCCATAGGCATCGTACTTTGGTCATGCACCAGCTCACATAGCACCTTTAGTGCCTGCAAATAATCTAATTCAACCACTGCATCCAGATCGCATACCTCCGCGACTTCGCTTGTCTACTGTTGCAGCACAATTTGTCATTTTAACCTACCACCTAATACTTGTCCTTTTTACATGCCCTTTGTTATTCGAGCTTTTCCCTAAGATAAGTCCCGCTTGCTCCCTAATATACACCGCTGTTTGCCAGCGCCAAAAATACACATGCGCATAAAGAAGACACGAAAGAGGTGGACAAGCACTTCGTGTCTTCTTTATGTGTATGTGTATTTTTGAGCTGTACTTGGAATGCACAATGTTTGACCAACAAGCCGAAGAGTTGGTGTTGCAAGGCTAAGTACAATTTTTGACATCGACTGTTACTTGGTATGACTCGCAGAAAATACGGAAACGGTTATATTACAGATATATAAATAGCAATAATATGCAGCGTTCTGTCTCAGGATTAAACATGAATGCTCGCAAAGTGACAGACACATTGCAGGAATTTCATATCTACATTGACCGCATACTATCAATAACACTACGAAAATGTTGGGTAAATCATAGATAATGAAGTAAAAAAAATTTACATGCAATGTGAACACTTCACACTTAGCAAATTTCTTATTAGGTCACATACCGTGAATAACCCTCAATGCGCCGCGTTTGAAACCGACATAACTTCTCTTCAATTGGATTATAAACACCATTTCTGAGATAGGAAAGAAAAATGTTGATGATTGTATAATTTGCAGTCCTGAGATTTTTTGATGGTTATGACGCTTTCTCTTCATTGAGTCAAAGTATTACCATGCTATTTGTATATTTATGCTTCAGTGCGAAGAATTGAATCAATGCTCAGTCTTAGCAAGTTTTACCCATTTCCGATATATATGTGTGTCTGTAGTAGGCGAGTTATTGCCTTTTACCTCTCATATTTCTCATTACATATCTCGAACAGAAAAAGATGCGGCCCTTGTGGGCGGCTAATCTGATTACACATCCTCCTAGCGAGACGTAGGTGGGGGATTCGTGGCAAAGCTTATAGTTTAGCATAGCACAACTTCAGCTGTGTACTTGTACTCTGGATTGAAAGCGGAAGGCCTATTGGGCCGTCTTTTTTTTTCTACTTTCACCAAATAAGCAGTGCACAATGACACCAACCAGGTATTTCAGTTTTGAGTGATGTGGTCAAAAGCAGTCGGGATTCAGGTGTACGGCTTTATGAGCAAACTCACCGGCTCTCCTGGAATGCTCTTGGTCGCTCCACCGCTGCTCGGCCCTCCTGAACCACCAACATGGTCGTAAGAAGTTTGTGACCCATCAGGACGGTCTTCATCGTCGTCATCTAGTTCATTGTCGCCTTCATAAAAGCAAAAGAAAGAACGTCCAGACAAATTGAGCCACTCAATCGTGATTCACGAATGCGCTCAGATATTCGCACCCACACAGCCTTCTATTGAAATTAGGCATAGATTTGCCTTAGTGTATGGAGTTTGAGGGGCATGCACCGGTGAAGACAAAATATTGTTTACATAGCAGTGAGGCAAGGTGCCCGTCAGCGACATGCGAAAGATGTCGCCTGTTGTTTAATTGGCACCAGGTCTATCCCCTTGATAGGATCTTACCATTTCAACAATTTAAAACCAGCTTCGCAAGTTGCCCGTGAGATTTGTCTAGCCTGTCTCTGAATTTACACTTTCTAAAGTAAAAATTGCGGCCCAACACATATGACGATGAATGTCGACGGTAACGCGTTTGATTTATATTAATAGAGCGGCGCAACGTACGGCACTGTTGAAAACGTCTATGTATGAGGCGTTTACTGCGGCGGGACTAGTATTTCGCATTGCCATAAGAACACTTGGTGCGCGCGCCGACTGCGACGCCCGTGCGCGGTGTCTGAAATTCATGGCGCGCTGGTGTGCGACAAGCGGTAAGCAGTGCATCATGCGGCAGCCGGACTCCTGCCTCACGCTTCTTTATGGATATGCTGCGCCATCTAGTAGCGCTACCGACAAGTCCATGCGTGGCCTCCACGACAAGATGCGTGGCGCACCGATTCCTGAGAAACTTGAGAATCGTCCCCTCACTTTTCACACACTGAGAGAGAAAGCGAGAGAGAGAAACGAAGAACACTTTATTGAAAACCCTTGCTGGGGACAAGGGAGGCGGGTGACCCGAAAACTAGCCCCAACCGAGTCACCCTTTATCTGGCTGCGACAAGACTTTGAGTCTTGGCGGCGTCGGGGCCAGCTGGACTAGTAATCCATGCAGTGGTGTTCCTATTTGACACTTCCCACTGCCCACACTGCACTTTCAAGCGGCGCTTCCACAACGTCTGCACAAGGTGTGGGTGAAATTGCACTGAGGACGGGAGAAATATTAGAATTGAAAGACGAAGTCTTTTAGCGGACTTCAGGGTGATGTAGTGCATCAAGAAATCCGAGTATCTCGTAACCACTTGTACATGAACATGAAGTTCTTAATAAATGATGCCTCGTCGCGCTGACAAGACGGAGAAAGAGTCAGTAAAAATTAATATCATAAGAAAACTGCTATCTTTGGCTTAAATAAGGTCGAATATGAGTATATATTGTCTCCCTTTACTGCGCCACCGTCAAGTGCTATTTAACTCAACTGCCGCACCCTCCGCGAGATTATACCGAACAGCTGAGTTCTCATCAGAGGCTGGAGCTCGTTGCCTGCAGAAACAACATACTGGAGCAAATATGCGCAGCTCGATGAGGCAGCTGTATGCTATAACAAAAATCTGGAGGCGACTCAGCACATCCTATTGGAATGCAAAGGGATCCAGTCAGTGACACCGGTAGGTGACGTACACCTCCCAGAAGCACTTGGATTTTATTTGTACGGATGAGCTAACCGTTCAGCAGTCAGGACAACCTTCGGGTTAAGGATTCAGGTTATTGGTGGGAAAGAAAAGTAGGGAGGAGATTGATACGGCCGAATCCGCTGCAAGCATAGGTACCGGCAAAAAGTATAGGTATCGGTTTTGCAAAGTAGAATAAAATATTAAAGATATGTACTCAAAAATGCTAGAATGGAAAGCATGTGTACTTATGAGTAACTCAAGCATGTAGGTGACTATTTGTCATCGCCCCGTTTCAAAGGGATGTCAATAAGTAATCATCGTCATCATGGGCCAGGTGTGCAATGTGCGCGCGGCATCCCATTGTGGGGAAGATCGTCTGAGCGCGCGTGTGGGCAGTCATGCACGGGCGCGCGGGCCTTGACGTATGTCTATCGGCAGCGCGGTAACTCACAGTGTGTGAGAGGTTCATAGCGGCATCATGCTGCCGTATTTCAGGAGAGCTGTGTCGACGTTGGACAGAAGAAGCGCAAGCACACCGACGCGGCGGGCGCTGGATGGGCCGTTGAGAGTGCCGACGTCCGTTAAGCTAGTCTCGCCAAACCATGCGCCAAACGACGCCAAGAAGGAGGCGGATACTCGCGACACCCGTCTCGTGCAAACTCGTAACTCGTACGTCAATGCCAGGAACGTCATGTCGTCATGCACCTTTTGCAGGCCCTCCGTGGAGGCGAATGGGGTCGCCGAACACGTACGCGTAGCTGCAGACACATCTGAAGAGAGTCTACGATGGTGTAGTCAGCGAGGTTGCGTATTCTAATTGCGCGTGAATTTTGATACCAGGATATACGAGTCAAACACAAAATAAAATAAATGGAGTGACAGCATATTATATATATATATATATATATATATATATATATAGTACTGTAAAATAAGGAGCAGTGCGGCTGTGGCTAAGACAGAGAGAACGACGACAAGAGGAAAAAAACATTGTTTCGGTGCTCGATCGGCTGTACTACCTCTCGCTACTCTATCGCTCTAGTCGCGAACGTTTACGGCCCAAAAAGCTTCGCGACATTTGGTGGAAGGTGCAGGACCTTTTGCAAACCTGCAACTCCGTAGCCGGACGATCCCTGTCACAAATATCCATGCCTGAGGAAACTAGTCATATCGATTCACCACAGGCACCACCTCCGGTTGTCTGTCCTGTTGCGCCACGCCAACGGGAACCTTCCATATTCAATGGCACTGACGATCATGACCTAGAGGACTCTGTTTCATCGTAGAGCCGAGTGAGTGCCCTCAACAAGTGGACTGAAGCTGAAAAGCTTGGTTACGTACCATTCTACCTTTCCGGGGTCACCCATCTTTGGTTTCGAAACCTTGAGGCTCACTTTTCCACCTGGACAGCATTCCGAACGACATTTTAAGTAGTCTTCAGTCGCCCTGCTGTGCGCAAACTTCGGGCTCAACAGCTTCGCTGTCGTGCCTAAGAAAAGGGCGAAACCTTCACGAGCTACATTCAAGATGTAGGTGGAATTTGCTGGCGTATGAACCCAGATGGGACCGAAGATCACAACGTCAAAAACATCTTGAAAGGCACAGAAGATGACGCCTTTGAAATGCTCTTGGCAAATAATCATCAGACGGTCAACGTCCTCATAACACTTTCTCTCCCTCCGGACGTCGTGCTTTCAGCTCTGAGTGACGGTGTCAGTGCCACTCCTTGCTGTTCAGCAATCTTCGGCGAAATCAAGCAATTTGTACGACAAGAAGTGGCACGCCAAGTCTCTCTTTTGACAGTCAGTCCCGCATCAGCGTCGCCTTCGTTACCCAATCTCCGTCAGGTGATACAAGAATGCCATACCACTTGCACATCAACCGCCTCCGACGCCTGTTCCACTTACGTACGCTGCCGTTGTCGCGAATCCAAGGCCTCCGTCTGCAGCAATTCCATCCAGACTTACCAGCGCCTTTCCCTCACCTTCGCAAACAGCTCCAACATATGCACTCACAAGCAGCTACTGGCCGCCACAACAGCCTGTGCACCCAAATCGCCAATATTTGTATCAGTCTCCACCCGCTGTTCTCAATCCATGGCGCACCCATTTCAACCGGCCTATCTGTTATTCGCGCGGCCTACCTGAGCATGTAGCACGGCTTTGCCGCTGGCGCGAATGGTGTCCTTCGGGTTCTCCTAAGGCAGAAAGCAAAGGTTTCGACTCTGTGTCCCGTTCCGCTACTGCCACTCAGCCCTTCGAAGCCTGGCCTCCTGCTTCCCGAACCTTCAATGCCCGTCGGTCTCCCTTCCCCCCCCCCCCGCCCCCCATCGGCGTTCTCTGTCGCCGCTTATCCGCAGCGAGAGGAACAACCGAGAGGAAAACTAAGGACCACAGTTCCGGAGGCAAGAACTGCCATCAACGAACTCCTCAAGAGCTAATTTATTTCCAGTGAACCTCCTTGAAGTTTATGCAGAAGACATGGCCGTTCAGAAGAGGGGGCCCGCTAATATATCAAAACGAAACGCCACGTAACGACAAGCGCGAAGAAGTTGGAAACAAAGCACCTCGGCCAGTCGGGGCAGCTACGGATACGGCACGCTTTACCTGGTGAACGACTACCGGTATCTGCCCAGTCAGGATTTGTTGTGGCAAGCCATCATTCAAATTTTGCTTTACACTTCCAAACGAGGCACTGCCGTCTGAGAAGCAGCGGGTCATGCTCGGTATCAATACTGCCTAGATCAACATCTTGAATTTGTTGGCTGCCTCTAATTACGTGCGATATTGAAGGTTCTGACTGAGAACGACAGCCTCCGAAATTTCCATTTATACAACAGCGTCCCAGGCACTAATAATCAAGAGAATAAATATTTGATAATAATTTTTTGAAGCTCAAGTACTTTACAGAAAAGTATGTCCACCTTACCTAGAAACTCGTATGCCTAGAGCACCATGTTTGCGGCACTCATTACATCTTTATAAAAATCTTGTAATGCCTAATAAACGCATCTTTTATGCTTGAGTAGCATTTAAGCATCTACATTGGCTTAGCTTGACTTCAATTTCACTAAAACCCACTTCTCTTTATTGTAGAGATACCTATGCATGTAACTACATTGAGATATTCCATGCTTTTTTTCCCGAAAATACTGTAAACGGCTCTCCCTTATCTCAACTGCTGACCAGACAATGCTTCCAGAAAGGCTTTTCTGTACTTCTGGAAAGTGGGCGTTCGCTACATTTCTTGCTGGGCGAGTATCTTGGATTTCTCCAGCATTTTCTGAGTCATCTCCGGATATTTGCTGAAGCCGGTTCATGCCTAATCCTGTTACGTATATTTGTTTCGGTATGCTTCTGTACTTGGGCAGCCAGCTGGGCCTGAAGTGTACAGGTATACAGGACGTATACAGGACTTCGTTTTATTGCACAGATTTTTTTCTCCTGAGTTTTTTCTTGCGATATTTGTAACTCTCCAACTACTTTTTTGTTTGCTTCTTTCGGTTCACATTTACCGCTTTTTTTTCTCGCATTTTATTTTGATGACAGCGAGTCTATATGTGTACTTTCAATAAGGAAGTGCTTCGTTGCCAGTGTAAAGCGGGTTTATTCGGGTCGTAGAGAAGCAGCGACCAACGCAGCAACAGCAGGTAGGGCGCAGCCAGCGAACGAACTGGGTACGAGCCACGTGATGGCAACGGGGCTTTTTTCAGCCTGCCGATCTTCTTCGTCACAATCACCCCCGGAATTAAAGAGTAGTAATCCTAGCGACCTAGAAATAGGTGGGCGGGTCGTAGTACTGCTTCAGCCGGTCCATGTGTACAGTCTCTCGCCCTCGTCAATGGAGATAGGGAGATGGCGATACGGGTTGGACCACGTAGTTCACTGGTGATGTTTGTACAACCACGCGGTAGGGCCCGTGGTACTTCGGGAGGAGCTTGGACGAAAGGCCAGGAGCAGCAACAGGCGGTACCCAAAGCCACACGAGTGAGTCGACGGGGAAGGGGTGAGGGGGAGGATTGAGGTCATGGCGCTCTTTTTGGCGGCACTGTTGAGCAGACGTCAAAGAACGGGCCAGTTGTCGGCATTTCTCGGCGTGCTGAGCAATCGCAGAAGCAGGTGAGCATTCAGCAGGGTCCGGCCGGTACGGGGGAACAGTATCAATGGTGCTGGAGGGATGGCGACCGTAAAGCAGAAAGAATGGCGAGATTGAAGTAGTGGCTTGAGAGGCAGTGTTATATGCGTAAGTGACGAACGGAAGTACAAGATCCCAGTTGGACTGGTCAGATGCAACATACATTGAGAGCATGTCACCAAGAGTTCTGTTGAATCGTTCTGTCAAGCCATTGGTCTGTGGATGATAAGCAGTAGTAGTGCGGTGAATAATTTGACATTCAGATAGGAGTGACTGCAGCACACCTGAGAGGAATACGCGACCCCGATCGCTCAACAGTTCACGAGGGGCGCCATGGCGGAGAACGAAGTTGTTTAGTATGAACGAGGCGATGTCTTTTGCTGATGCAGTAGGCAAGGCGGTGGTTTCAGCATACCGTGTCAAATGATCTACGGCCACAACAATCCATCGCTTGCCAGCGCCAGTAGATGGAAGAGACCCGCATATATCAATGCCGACGCGGTCGAATGGCTGAGCTGGGCAGGGAAGTGGTTGGAGAGGTGCGGTGGAGAGATGCGGGACACATTTGTATCGCTCGCAGGCAATGCAGGAGCGCACGTATTTGTGGACGAAGGTGTACATCCCTCACCAATAATATCGTAGGCAAAGCCGTGCGTAGGTTTTTGACGCTCCGCCGTGACCACACTGCGGGTCAGAATGAAAACGGAGCATAAATCTTGTCGTAGGTGGCGAGGCACTACTAAGAGCCATTTGCGGCCGTCATTGTGGTAGTTGCGGCGGCATGAAAGTCCGTCGCGGATTGTGGAATGCTGCGCCTGTCGGCGTAACGCTCGAGGTGCCGAAGTTGCCGGAGGATTTGACAAAAAGTCGAATATCATGACGATCCATGGGTCTTTTCGTTGCTCCGATGCCATGTCCAGGATGTCAAGTGGTGATATAAATAGAAGTGGTGCTGTCTGAAGTAACTGGGGAGCGCGAGAAGGCATCGGCGTCAGAGTGTTTGCGTCCAGAACGATGGACGACACGGATATCATATTCCTGGATTCGGAGGGCCCACCGAGCGAGGCGGCCTGACAGGTCTTTTAGGTTGGATAACCAGCAAAGAGCGTGATGATCCGTCACCACGTCAAAGCGTCGACCGTAGAGATGTGCAAGAAATTTTCGAAGAGTCCATATGATAGCCGGGCACTTTTTTTCTGTGACTGAGTAATTGGCCTCAAGTTTTGTGAGGGCATGACTAGCATAAGGGACTACGTATTCGGCATTAGTGTTCTTGCGTTGTGCGAGCACGGCACCAAGGCCGACACCACTGGCGTCAGTGTGAAGTTCTGTAGGTGCGCTTGAATAAAAATGGCTCAAGACTAGCGGAGACGTGAGGAGGTGACGAAGAGTCGTAAAGGCATCATCAGAGGCTTCCTACCAAGCAGAAAGTTCATTGTCGCCGTGAAGAAGTTGGTTAAGTGGTGCGATCACTGTAGCAAAATTGCGAACGAAACGTCGAAAATAGGAGCATAGGCCAATGAAGCTGCGTAGTGCTTTTAAGTTAGTGGGCTTCGGAAATTCGGATACGGTGCGAAGTTTATCAGGATCAGGAAGAATGCCTTCTTTGGAGACAACGTGGCCTAATATAGTCGGTTTTGGAGCTGCAAATCGGCACTTTCTTAAGTTAAGCTGGAGACCAGCATTCCGGAGACAGTTCAAAACTTGATGTAAACGCCGAAGATGGGTCGGAAAATCAGGGGAAAAGACGACAACGTCGTCGAGGTAGCAGAGGCAAGTATGCCACTTCAGGCCACGTAGGATGCCGTCCATCATGCGTTCGAAGGTGGCGGGCGCATTGCACAGACCGAACGGCATCACAATGAATTCATACAAGCCATCTGGAGTTACAAACGCGGTTTTAGAACAGTCAGCGTCAGCCATGGGCACCTGCCAGTAGCCAGAGCGGAGATCTAAGGAGGAAAAAAACTTTCCTCCTTGCAAACAGTCAATTGTGTCGTCAGTGCGTGGCAACGTGTATACATCCTTTCAGGTAATTTTGTTAAGCCTTCGATAACCGATGCAAAATCGTATGGTGCCGTCTTTCTTTTTAACTAGGACGACTGGTGATGCCCAAAGACTGCTAGAAGGCTGGATGACACCGCGATTGAGCATATCGTTCACCTGGTCATTGATAACGCGTCTTTCAGTCGCCGATACTCGGTAGGAACGCTGTCGAATTGGTGCATGGCTCCCAGTGTCGATAGTATGCGAAACAGTCGTTGTGCGGCCGAGTGATGTTGCTTGGCAGTCAATAGACGAATAGAAGCCTTGGCGCAAGCGAAGAAGTTCGTTGCGCTGTGTCGTCGTAAGGTCACTGGCAATAGCTGGCGTAAAAGAACGCGGCAGTGACTGAGGAGGCGATGCCTCGAGAGCAGCAATATTAGTGAAGTCGTCCATCGTGTCAAATATTGAAGATGAGGTCAGTGGCTCTGCGTTGCCAAGGCTTTCTAGGCGGCGTAAAGTAATTGGTTCAGCCGATGGGTTTGAGATGCACCTGAGAGAGGCGCCAGCTTTGAACTCGAGGACGGCGAATGGCATTGGTAGTGAACGGCGGCGAACTAAACGTTCAGACGGAGGGAAGAGTACTGTGCCGTCATCTACATAGTCACAAGAGATACTGACAAGGGTGGAAGACCAGGCAGGTATAACGGTGTCTTCTGAAACAGAGATTTTGCGGCAATCGTCCTTATGGTATGTGATAATATCAGTCGAAAACTGAAACAGCTTGATTTCGGCGCGGGCGCAGTCAATGATCGCATGATGTGTGGAGAGAAAGTTCCAACCTCATATGACGTCGTGTGAACATGATGGCAACACGATGAGTTCTATGATATAAAGGACGTCCCGAATTACGACACGAGCAGTGCAGGCGCCCGATGGCTCGACATGCTGCGCGTTGGTAGTTGGAAGAGACAGTCGAGAAAGCGGCGTCGTCAGTTTCCCTATCTTGCAGCAAATACGGGCATCTATCGCTGAAAGTGCAGCGCCGGTGTCGACAAGTGCTAGCGTCAATGTTCCTTCTATTGCGACTTCAATAACGTTCTTCGGTTAAGTGTGAGGCCTTATACATTTCGCTGGCATCGCAGTTCTCGCCTCCTGAACTGCGATATTTAGTTTTCCTTGCGCAAAGGGCTCCGACGCCGGTGCATGGGGGAAAGCGAGCGGCGGCGAGGAGAAGGTGAACGGCGAGCTGCGGAGAATGTAGCGTCGACAACAGGAGGAGAGTCAAAGGTGTCCGAATAGTTGCGGCGCTGTTGGACACGTGGCGCATATGTACGCACATTGTTAGGGACGTTCGGTGTAAGGAGGTGACAGTGACGTGCTACGTGTCCAGCACGGCCACAATAAAAACAAATCGGGCGATTGTCTTCGAGTGCGCCAATGATCTTGAGGACGTGCATACTGCACCAATGGCCGGACTGGAGCGGATACGGTTTGGCGCAAAGGCGGGCGAAGGGGACCGTAGGTTTGTGGTGCAGGCCTCGAAGCGACTTCGGCGTACGTCAGGGGAGCGCCAACCGGAGCCTGCTGGAGAGAAGGTGGAATGTGGTCGGCTACTTGCTCCTTGATGGCAGATTGGAGAGCAGGCGCCAACGGAGAATCCGACTGGCCGTGTATAAGGGGAATCAGAGAAAGCTGACGAGCCACCTCTTCACGGACGAACTCCTTGATCTGTAGCAGAAGGGACGTGTTGTCCGGGGAAACAGCAAAGCTCGATATTGACGTCGCCTGAGGAGGAGATTGGCGGGTGGCTAGGCGTTGTTTGCGGAGTTTGTCGAAGCTTTGGCAGAGACCGCATCTGGAAGGCGTCGTTTTCAATGCCTTTTAAGATGTGGCGGATCCTCTCGGCATCAGCCATTGTGACGTCAACGCGGTTGCTGAGGTCGACAACATCTTCTATATAACTTGCAAATGTCTCCCCGCACTGTTGCGCACGACTGCGCAAACGTTGCTCGGCGCGAAGCTTGCGAACGGCGGGGCGCCCGAATACCTCCGTCCCATTAGTTTTGAAGGCTGGCCACGTCGTGAGATCACGTTCATGGTTGTTCGTTCAAGATTATTCCGTCAAAAGATTCCTTGCGCCTACTCATATTTAATGCAGCCTCAAAGAGCTGTATGTCTCACTGCAGCACTACTGCACTTTACTTTTATGCTTAAAGATTTTGGTGCATGTCTGTGTAGGTTATTTTATTGCTTCAGCTACGGACCCAGGTATTTATATTAGCTGAATTCGGGTGTGAGTTAATGTCATCACCTTTCTAACCTCGGAAACTCTCTCATGGCGCGCTTCTGCTGCGCTACTGGAACGTCTTGGACACAGCTTGAGATGAAAAACGGATGTTATCACTTTGCACGAAGCATGGGCTCCGGACGCAGGGTACAGCAATTTTTTTTCTGGGTTATGCTAACCCTCGTGGACCTCTTGCAAGGCCAGTAGTGAGTGTTTATCATTACTCGGTTAATTAATCGACGCGCCTCTTTTGTGGCACTAGCGTGCCTTGCGGCTATTCCCGAGACTTCAAAGGTGGCTGCCGAAAGTTCGAAAATTGCCATCATTGCGTCTCATTGCGGGTTTGATAAGACTTCAACGCCAGTCTCAGTACCAGCCACCTCCCATTAGGTGCCAGTGACTGCATTTCGCCTAACTTTTCAATGTTCCGCGATATCTTCCTGCCGCTTCCTCGACATAAATACACTAATGTCATGTTCGGGTGGTCGTCGTGATTCTCTGAATCCTATCAAGCTGATTCCGTGGGTACTCTGCATTAGACTGGGATATATTCTCCAGCACACCAACAGCCGGCTGCTTTTCACACAAGTTATAGGCAAGAAAACGAAAGATTAAGGGATCATCCGATAACTCGGCCAGACCGCCACCATCGGGGACATAATTACTGGGCTCATTTCTCAAATAAAGCAGGGATGAGAGAGCAACTGGGTGATAATCGTCGTCGCTGAAAACGAAGCAAGAGCCTTTCTTCTCTAGCACGGTCAAAAGAACGGGTGGCGTTAGGTGACCGGCAAGCGATCAGATTTTTAAGCTGATCCAACGGCGGTAATGAGAGTGCGTCTGGAGTCTCCAACAAGCAGTCGTGCGGTTGGTGTGGACCGACCAAATGAAGCAAGAACGGCTTTTTTCGAGCATGAAAGCAGGATGGGTCTGCTGGCAGTGTTGCTAACCTAGCAACAGCACTAAACCATGGGACAAGAAAGACAAGACGTTGACGCAAACTAAGAAGCATATTTGAAGAAAAAAAAGAACAGGTGCGTAAACGGTTAGCCTGAATGCTCACGCTCTCTTTCAACGCCCGTCGTTTGGCGCTGTTCCCAATTTAGAAAGCGTACCGACAAGCTATATTTTCAATCCTTCCGAAAGTTTTTTTGGAATGCTCGAAACCACTATAAGAAGATGTCCTAACAATGCTGCACGGACAGCAAGTGAACCGAACGGTGCACACACGCGACCAATCAAATATTACCGTACTGAAAAATGAATTTAGCTTTTCGTTGGCAAGATCTAGATTCACAGAGACGCGCACATTAAAGTGAAGCTGTGTGCAAATATTGCGAGTTATAAAGTCGTCTACTTTCATTGCTATCAATCATACCATTCTCTCTTAAAACAGGTCCCGTCTACTAAGCTGACAGGTTATTCGTGTACATATGTAAATGCTACTGTTTCTCTCGGTGTAGCAAGTTTACTCTTGCATATTCCATTGAATCATCTAGCCCAACATTTCATTTTCGATAGCCATACCTAAATGGTAAAGAAATATACTGGGTCAAACAATCAATTCATTATGATAATTCAAGCGTGGCTTCACTAATGGAAAAGACAGTTGAACATGGTAGTAGTTGCCTTGTTGTTTTTGGTGTAATAAGTGTAATTAAACATATAACAAATTTGCGTTTATCTAATCTACAATCAGAAAAGAGAATGAGTGGGAGTTACGATGCGTCAGACTTGCCAGCTGACGCTCTGTCTCTGTGAATCGCATACTAAATGTGACACTAACCGGATGTTCTTTTTATGCTAGTATTTGTGAAATATGAAAGTTCCCGTGCAAGGGAAGCACTAAACTAAATCCAAACAAGGTTTCATATGCACCAGCACTTGTACGGCTTCCCCTGCAGAGTATCTCGCTACGTTTCCTATAGGGTCTTCTGCATAAATAGGTCCACGCAACTTTAAGACATTAACTCGTTCGTTCATTTCCTAACGGCGATTTCCTTGCAAAAACTTTTTTCGGCGCACCTGAGGAAAGGTGATACAAGTATATGTTATTATATGCGGCGCGACGTGTTTCTATGGTGTGAACTTGAATTTAGGTTACGGATTGGACTGAAATGCCTATACCATAACATTTTTGTTTTTTCCACCCTGCCAGTACCAGCGAAAAAGTAATCATAAAGTTATGAGACAGTACACAGGGTTCTGCTTCGCTTTGTTCATTTATTGCTGCTATTACATTCAAAAATACGTTACTTTGCTGTTGCGGAGGCCGTTGATGTCAAAAAGAATATCGCACACCTTGCGTGCTCGCAGCTAGGTAGGTAAAGTACGGTAAGAGTGTCCTTGCTCAAAACCCAAGCATTTGTACATCTACACAATATCCAAAGCATGGCGTGCTGCTTTGAGGGAACAAATGAAAAGATTAATAAAAGCGTCCGTCCGAGTTCTCATGTGGTTCAAGAAATCAGAACGGGTATAACTGTGAGGAAGAATGCACAAATAAAGCAGTTTAGCTTTACACGATACGTTATACGTTAAGCTAGGGCCACATGCGTAAGTTCTCAGCTATACCATGGTAGACATGACCGGAGATCAACATTGAGACGCGCCTTCTTTGCTTACCATGCTACAGCGCAGTAATAAATTATTGATACCGTGGCATAGGTGTGCGGACAAGACTTTCATAACGCAAAATATTGTAAGCACATCCGGCAAGTTAATGATTTGGCGCCATCTGACGGATGGACAGCAAATCGCTTTCACTGGCCATGTACACGTCGTCTCTGTAACCTCTCCGCAGCGTGATGGTAAAGTGGTAATCTCAATAATACCTAAGAAAAGTTCCTAATACTCCATCCTCTGCGTGAGACGAAATTCAGTGATGACGATTTAAACATTTTTATCTGCGCAAGACAAGGGTAAATGAAAGCAGGTAATCTTGACAGTATGCCTACAACCTTGTTATAAAATCCAGGTAAACACCGGTAGCTTCCACGGTAGTCGAAGGTATTATGCGCCCTTGTGCAGGGGACATAACACACCAGCTGACCCGTTACCCTATCACTCACCACACAGCGTTGAAATGTTGTAAGATGAACAGGTAGTGTGAAAGATTCTGTTGCTAAGGCAATACGGAAAGCCTGTAGGACTGACAAAGGTGGTATATGGTACGGCTAAATAGTAGCTTGGTAACGTGGTGCCACAATGCAAGGTTTCCTTGGCGAATTTGAGTCACGATTCATATGATCCCCCTTTCATTATTGCGATATCCTCATGTTCTTAGCGTAAAGTTAAACCACTCTATATAAAATATAAACAAGATAGAAGATCTCAGTGAGATGGACGCCTGACGTGATGCAAAGGACGTTGGTGCAAACATTTCAATAAAAGCTGTTGTCAGGCCAAGTCACCTTGTCGGAAGTTTGTCTCGTGCGACATTTCTTGTTCAAACCCAGTTGACCTCTACAATTAAGGTCAGGCCTTGAAATTCTCCACTCGTCACCTCATCTTAAGCTTTCGTTATGCGCTCATGCTCGCAATGCAAGTGCCAGCCTCACAGTCCAGCATCATAGCTATGAAAAACCCTATGAGTTTAGTCCCGCGTGGTGACTACTCGCATCGTTTTATCTTTTTTCCCTACATGGTGGCGATTCGGCTGATGTTAAAGACGTAGCGTGGCCATGACAGCGGTACCGCATGACGATGCGAACAACGCGGTGACGAAGGATGGACAGAAGAAAACCAATTTGCAACTTTTAACTGCTAGCTGTCGCAGTAAATTAAAAGCAGTGAGTATGGGCGGATACACGCGGAAGCATTAAATAGCAATAAAAAGGCAGGAACTTACTAGAAACCGCCGTCAGCGAGATCATTATTAGAAGCAAGGACAGGCCGACGAGTAGTAAACCGCATGCGATCAGGAAAATCGCGCCCCAGTCGCCGTCGTCGCGTTCACTGTAAAAAGGAGGAGGGTAAAACGGTTTTATGATGCATATTTTTCCTTCTCCATGCCCAGGAATTTTTCACATCGTCCCTACGGCAATATGTAAATTTCACAGGCTTACAGAAGCGTATCTGAAAGTGCAGTATTTACTGCCCATCAAGTTAAACCTTCTTAAGAGCTCAATGATGGGAGTGTTTTGGTGAGGACCAAACGACTGCTTATACGGAGAATTATGCATTGAATAAGTGCCATAAACCCACATGATATTAAAAGGATTTAGCCTCTCTTCAAGGTAGAAGCTTGTTGAAACTCGGAAGATCTTTTAAAAATAAATGTAAGAAAAAATGCTGCCCATTGAGTTACGGTGGGGAATTTCGGTGAAGCAGTGCAGAAATGAAGGGACAGTGCGTAAAATTCCAATGCATAACTAACGTCTTGTCGAATAAGCGTAGGATGAAACGGAATGTTTCTGGACAATGCAACAACACTCAATATCACCTTGCCCATGGTCTCTGTAGTTGACGGTAATTGCTTACGTTGCTAGAAATTTTAAACAGCCTCAAAAGGGAACAAGTCGATGGAAGTAGCATTGAACATACGATTAACGAGCCTGAAACATTGAAGTGATAAAATTCAATTAAAGTTCTTTTGAAACATTGAAGTAAGGGTGTTTCACGCAAGTCCAATAAAACAATACCTGACTCTGGGTTCATTAGTTATTATAGCCATTGCTACGTTATGGTCGTGGCTCATTTTCTTTGATAATCTAGTTATTCTAACCGCTTCCTAAACTGAGCAACACAATCCAAATCGCCAAAGGCAGTTTTCTTCCATGACTTTTCAGATTGCTCATTGCCTCTGTGCGTCAAGCTCTGAGCTAAGAAAGCTAACAAAACTGTGACATCAGTCTTCTAGAGTATAAGTAAAGAGCATAAATATTTTTGTAGCGGAGAAAAACTTTACACGGTCAGAAATCACTCTGACTTGACACAACAGTCATCGCGTCGAACACTGGCAAAAATTTTGAAATGGATGTAACAGTAAGGTAGAGAGAAAGCCTTACGTGGCCATAAATGACCCGGACCTTACACAAACATCACTGTGTAGAACACGCGGACATACTTTGAAATCCATTTAATCATAACATAGGCAATCAACACAGCGTACAAAAGTTATCTGTGCTCTAAGCATAGAACATAAGCCGTAATATAGACTATTTCAAGGTTAAAATTGTGTTCCATCGCGTACTTATACAGAAAGTTATTAAGTGCTTTATCTTTTAGCACCTCTTACATAAAATATTATAGGCAATGGGTCACTGTAACCCCTATGTGTTAAACTAAATTGATGGCATCCTTTCTACCAAGGCGAACTTTCTCGAACAAATTTTTCGAGCTTGTAGAACGTAGTGACTTTTTTCCAGTTGTGTAAGAAGGTCTCGTTTAAAACTTGGCAAACTATGCAAGTTTCGGACTGAGGTGGCTTTGCACTACGGAGCAAGAAACTGAAACCTCCTTTGTATACTCAACAGTGTGACCTATGTCATTTGAACGTGCCTATATTTAGAGAACTTAGGTATTTGCCTATAACCAGTGCTAAGTACTATTTCATATGCTCCCGTTAAAGACAAGTCTGTAGCGCCGTTGCGTCTTTATATAATCTAAGGCGTTTAACATCAAATTAACACCGTGTCTGTTTGAAATATTGTAGCGTAGCGCTGGACACTTGCTAAGGCCGCACGTTTACTTCGCATGAATTCGCACCACGGGAAACGAGCTTTATTTTTTGCCCCAAAACTGTGCCCTGGCTGCCGCTGCTGAGGAGTCAAACACTCGTCCATGTGCTCAGCAGGAAATCACTGCCTCTGTTTCGAAGTTAAAAAGTTACGCGCGAAGCTGGAATATTTCCTCTAGAAGTACGCACAACCTGTTAGGCTCGTTTTGCTTCCTTGTTTTATTTCGATTCATCACACTCCTGTTTCGAATATACTATAGAAAGAAGACCACTTCACCTACCTCGACTTACGCATACCTTGCGGCAGCCGATGCGTTTCCTCATCGCATTACAGAGTTACACCTTTCGCCGTCATTTATGGTGTTCATTTTTCACTTATTGCCTATTGCCTCAATCAAGTCCATCACTTATTTGCTTTGCCCATAGCATTCGTTAAATTCATATCGAGCGACACCGTCATATTCCTGTCTCTAGCGTTGCTCTTGTGATTCTTGAGCTACATCGCTCGCTGTGAGGTACTTCGTTGATTACGGAAGTTCTTTGTAATCGAAGTTTGAACCGATTCGGTTACTACTGGTAGAATGCAGACTGAATAGTTTTCTTTTAGTGGTCGTGCCGGTAGCATGCCGGTCGTGAGTGTCGGTTGTACACGAAATATTTTTGTTAAGTGAATGAGTGCGTAAATAATAAGTCAATAATAAATAAATGAAAAGAATATTTTTTGGTATACAGAAAGCCAATGCAAAATATGACCCATTATCTCAATCAACCTACCTGCTGGTCCACTAAAATTATTTAAATACGTACAGAGCAGGTGCGTCAACATGTTAAGTCTTCAAGACGTTAGAATACTTGACAGACAGTCGAAGTAAAGCCACAACAACACTAAATAAAAATTGTTTTTCCTCTTGGAGGGCTGTGGTGACATTACGAGCGCTTTGAGGCACTGATGACGTACGGAAGTTTATAGGAGGCCAATTTTCTTTTTCTTATTTATGCTGCTCAATTGCTGGCATTTGAGTACAAATCATAGGCGAATTGTCCATGCGGCCTCAAAAGTGGTGTTATACGCCTAAAAAATGACTAGGCTGAGGAAGAATGCTATAGCAGCATTTTGTAGGAGATAAGAATGCAGTGCTGTTTTCTACCTTCGCACCCTTCTCTTTACCTACTAGCATAAACATATGCAATAGATTGGTGATTCTATAACTCATTGATTTACGCCAACCATGAACCTCGTTATTAAGCCATAACTATTTATATAACGCTAAGTTCCAAATTTTCCGACATAAATTCAACCTAACAAGATCAATTAATGATGTGCTATGCTACATTGAGTTTACGTGTTTTCTTTAACTGACCATTTAGCCTTTCTTGCGAAATGTAGCTGTACCTAATAAATAAAAAGGTTGTAATGTATTTCTACGTCCGCTTCAACTCCGTGAAAACACAATTTTCCCGAGCACGTTGGCATTAAGCTAGGGGCGGATATATTGCACACGGCACCCTATCACGCGACTTATTACTTGAGGACGATGATGTTGGTCTCTTAAATTTTTGACAGCACTATCCTCGGAATTCGCACACATTTTAGGAGGCGCTGTGTCTGGGATCACCTCAAATATTACACTGCACAATTTTGGGGATCGGCCCACATTTTCCCGTATGATGACCTGTTTAGTTGTGAATGATTTCTGTAGTCTTGAATACTAAAATTAAAAGGAACTAATAACAGAGATAGCAATGTTCAACGTTGTGCACGGGCTCCTCGGACGGTGTTCTAAGTATGTGTGAGTGCTTTATCTTGGTGCGACGCAACTGTTCAGGCGACTCCTCCTGGATTGAAGTAGGAGCGGTCTGTCAGCTACCAGGCGTCTCATGACAAAAAATAACGAATGTCTTTTCTGATCAACATTTAATACTCGGCACTTCACCATGCGATCTATGATCTACTTTATATCATATTTTCTGTCTTGGCGTTATGTTTCCACTTTTGTCATTTCCTGTGATAACTATTAGAGACATTCTTTTTCTTAGCGAATACCATTTCTGTGTTTCATTTATTTTTGGTATAACTACATGAGAGAAGGTCCCCGTAGAGTCCTGCGTTCTGGTACCTCCTCCTGTACCGTCACAAATGCATTCTTCACATATGCACGAAATATGTAAATAAATTTGAAACGCTCACGTTATCAGTGGCGCGAGTGAAATTGCACTCATCGCACTTCGACAGTGCATGACGTGAGAACTATGGCATTTGATAAAAGCGCCAAGCGTCTCTACACACTGTATTCCATGCGAGAAGTGCCTACGTATCTTCTATTAGGCGATACGCCTCTGTGGTGTAACGGATAGGGCCGTGTAATATTGTGCAAGCAGTACTGTGTTTCAATTCTACCGGTGGGTACTTTCTTTATGTTCATTTATGGCCCTATTATAAGTATATTTAAATAAACATATATATCTGAGAAATCATGGCAACAAGTGGTTCCAGGAGCCGACAAACAGCAACAAATATGGACGAACGTAATTAGGCTGTACTATCCCCGGGACCGGCCCAAGAAAAAGACTTGAAAAATATCCGATAACTAAACGGTATGGCACCCCGATAGAAGGACTTCGTCTTTAAAATGTACTGCATAAACCATTCTCAATGATTATGCAAGTCAATCATTTTTTTTATTTGCGCGTGGCGCAAAGCCCGAACAAACTCAAGTCCTCCCGGCGAAACGCTCGCTTAAGGACCATCACATGCCCGAGTCGCGACCTGTTGAACGAACGTATGATCGGAACCCCAGGCAGTCTCAGTGGCTGTACGTTGCGCCAAATTCATCTTCGACAAAGTGCTTTCGCAAATATCGCGTCTCCGGAGAGTTTGTTCCCTCCTCCGCTTCTCTTTCACTTGATACTTTCGAGGGTCCATTGCTGTGGCAGTTGAGTTTGTACCTCCATTACCTAGAGGGAAATCTGGCTCTGCTGCGCAGTGGAACGCATGGGAATGCCGACATATTGCGACTTCGGATTGTTCTCGGTGAGCCAGCACACCTTGAAGATGCGCTTGGCTGGCACTGTTCTATCTGTCACAATGATTAATTTTCTACAAACACAGCGCGTGAAAAGCTGTTTACGCTTTATTGTTACAAAAAAACATGTTTTCTTTTATTACCAGAGCTTGTCATTGTATGTACTATATGAAACGTAAAAAAATATCAGCGCGCTGCTAACATTGGAGGAGCGACTACGAGATTCGAGCTCGCCATTGAACAGTTTCTCGTATGTTCTTGCTTTTCTTCGCATGATTATGCATTGTAGGTTACTCCAGTGGAAGACGTATTATGCGTCAATGAAAGCCTTTTGTGAAGATTTTACTTGATGAACGTGTTATTTGGGCAGCCATGGTCGCTATAACGTAAAGCTATTCCAAACTTCTCGATACCAATTCTGCAATGAGCCTTCCGCGACTGGTCAATAGCTTTTTTGGACCACCCCGACTTCACATGTCTGTCACGCGACGTCACGAAAACCGCGATAGCTTCCCATCTTATATGACTTGTACACAAAGAATATGCACGATTTGACCAAACAAAAGAAAAATAGTTATTCCTCATTCGACGCCTTTGCGCAATTGGCCCTCGGCTATAGGCCAAATGTTTTTGAGCTGCACCCTCTTCACCTGCCTCTACCACAAAACTCCCCGCGTCAGAGTGACGTGTACGCAATAAAGATGCATTAATATGCCGAACAAGACTCAATTTTCTCGTGAATAGCCGCAGGGTGCCCCGTTCCGAAAGGAATAAAAGATAGCTGCCACCGTTTGCTCAGGCACTGGCCACTCGCACCTGCCGTGAACGTTTTCGAGCACTTTCGGCACGTTTACGACATCGTTCTGCCAACTCTACTTTGCTGAAGATCCGTTTTAGCGTAATCCTTAAGCTTCTGTTGCAAACCACCGCGATTTTCCACTAGCCACAACAAAATAAGTAAGGGAAAGTGGACCAACCGGAGGTGGCAGCAACACCCTCTTCATCCAGTTATCTATTTTCAGTGCAGCGACTCGGCCCCATTGAATACCTCTCCAGTTTAGCCTGCTCCTCGCCTCTTGTCAGCCAATTAATTAAGACAAGCCGCTCAGTGTAGGCGTTTTTTTATTATTTATTTTTCAAGCGAACAAATGTGACCTCCTATGAATCAGGACAGCGTGTTACTGGCCTGCTCAAACAACCCTGCTGGAGACCGCCCGATGCTTGCGTCGGCGGTTACGCAAGTTTGATGTCAGGAGATTGCAGTAAAAACATATTGGAATAGTTTTACGTTATAGGGCCCCATATCCACGTTTTATAAAAAGCCTTGTGCAACACCTGCCCACAGAAGCCTCGTAGACACATATACCATCATTCGTATTGCAGTGCAGCGCCTATTAGGAAACTCCCAAAGACGGTGGCTCCAGATTTCACTCTAGGTGTTATAGTTAGAAACTGTTTGGCTGTGTCTGCAAGTAGAAGCCTCTCCGCAACATAGCGAAGTCACCGCAACCAAGCCTAGTCTGTTCGGAAGGTATATAAGGTATATATATATATATATATATATATATATATATATATATAGGGAAGATAACCGATGGTCATTAAGGGTTACAGACTGGATTCCAAGGGAAGGGAAGCGTAGCAGGGGGCGGCAGAAAGTTAGGTGGGCGGATGAGATTACGAAGTTGGCAGGGACGGCATGGCCACAATTAGTACATCACCGGGGTTGTTGGAGAAATATGGTGGGAGAGGCCTTTGCCCTGCAGTGGGCGTAACCAGGCTGATGATGATGATACATATATATATATATGTCTGTGTGTGTGTGTGTGTGTGTGTGTGTGTGCGTGCGTGTGTTGCGAAGAGGGAGGAACGGTATTTTTTTACCCATTTAGGGTGCACGGCACTCCCACACGCGTTTCAAGGAGAGGACGCGCGAAACCAGTAACGGCGTGCGAGCGGGCACATTGGAGAGCGCGCATCGGTGACACACCATGTGACCTTGGGCGACTGCGCGTTTGACTCTGGCTCACCATAGGAAAAAAATAATGCTTCGCATTTAAAAGAGAGCATTTCACTTGTAATGCAAATTTCGTGTGAACTCGCCCCATAAATACTCACCTCTGTCTTATTTCTGAAAACGAGAATGAGAAAGAAGGTTGAGTATTAAACGTACGGGCACATAATGAAATGTTTTATATTTGGCTCTCTGGTACATGGGTGCGCAATAGATGTATGCCCTATGAAGATGTTGGGTTGGAGCCATGACACAACGACTCTTCTTGATACGCAAGAAAGACTTACATACGGGTTATTAGCTGTTATTTTATGCTAATATGCGTAATAATATGCATAAGATAATACCACAATCGTTACCGCGTGTTTAAGCGACATGACTGCGACAAAATCTGTTGGACCAAGCGCAGATAACTGATAACTTTTGGTAGCATGAAACACTTAAACACAAAAAGTGCTTATTCTTCTGTTTATTTTGGTTCTAGCAAAGTAAGTCTCAGAATGGCTATATTTGATGCCACTAGGTACTTATATTTTAACCTAAACATGATAGTTTAAAGTAAGTCTTACTGTGCGAACACTTTGAAAAGTCATACGGTGTAATATTGCTGGAACAGGTAACTACTAACAAAATTGGCTGGTATCATATGTACTCGAGAATATGTTAAGGTTCTCTTTTCTATGCAGGAGTCATAGTATGGTGAACACTAATATGCAGTAATTATTAATAAAGGGCCAGAAACAGCGCAAGAGGGCTACGTCGTATAGATCCACTACTACAGGCAAGAAATTATTGATGATGATTGACAGATTATATTAGCGCAAGGGCTACACATGGAAAGAGCACTACGCAAAAGGTGATGAGTCGCCAATGTAAGATCAATTTGTGAATGGCAGTTGTAACATGACTGTAAAAACGCCTAAAAGCTAACGCTGTGATGGGGGTAAAATGGGTAAGTATTAACACAATCACAGTGACTAGTGATTGGTGCGATTACGATATGTTACATTAAAAGGAATTATACATCAATTGTGTGCGCAACAGTAGCATGAGAATCTCACCATAGCCCTTGAACGCAAGGCTGGGAGCAACATGCGTGCAAAAACAAGTGCAGCAGCACCCTCTTGCGGAAGGATGTGCTACGACTATCTCTGGCTGATACCTCACGATTTAACTAAAACATGAACACTAAGTCACTGTGCAAAATGGCCCAATGCCGAGAAAATCACCAGGTGTGTTCGGTGTTGTCGGAATGCCGTTGCAGACAACTTGTCTTCTTCTTTGACCCTCCACCTCTGAACATTCTAGCAAGACGTGAAGGAGTGTTAGCGTCTCGTCCCACCTATTACAAACAGAAAGTTTCATTTCCCGTCAAGATGCACGGGTGAATGTCATACGCGTCACCTATCCTGGAACGGCAGAAAATAACCGGAGTTGTGTTTTTGGCATTGGTGGCCAATTTGCTCCTACAGGTTAATAACGTGAAGTTTATAATGCGTTTCAGTGCCCCGCGCACATTTTAATGGGTCCTCAGTTTCTTGAGTAGGAAGGGCTCTAAATCCTTGCAAGGTGAGCCATGAAATAATTAATAAGGTTTTGTAATTATTGATGTGGATGTATGCGCGTCAAGGATGTTACTCTCGATGCCTCGGTCGCCGGGTACCCAGCACAATATGAGGTTTTCATGAGATGCGTAGAAACCACAGAGTATTAAATAAAGTGATATAAAAACAATTTTGTTGAACTGCATATATATGAGGGCGCAAAGTTCAAAGAAATGCACTTTTATGGGTACCTATGGGGTTTTCTTTGTAACTCTTAATAGAGACACGCCACATTTTATGGATCCGGTGGCTGCAGTGATTAAAAGATATTCAAGATGTGGTACAACCATTGCTTCACTGAGGTTCTGCACATGCCGTGAAAACAGCCATTTCAATGGTGGAAGATTATCGAGAAGTATGGAACATGTCATATCGTTTATGATTTTGTAGAAAGTACAGGATAGTGTTGTAGGACAGTGTTGGACAGTGTTGGATAGTGTTGTAGGACAGTGTTGTAGGATAGTGTTGTAGGAATAGCACCTGGAGTAAACACTCATTAGATTTTACATGGAGACTTTGCGCAGGGCTAGTTCTGAAAGTTGATGTGGCCAGAAGGATGCCTAAATGATGAGCAAGATCTGTCATTTGTATGGCACTTGGTGTAGCATACTGTCACACCTCAGCCCGGTCATATATACGCGATTCCGGAAGTTTTGCAGATATTTCTTAAGCAGTTTACATCCCGGTCCCAACATGACTGCATTCGAATTTCCATTACGTTCACTATTTTAAGTATTTCGCTCGAGGTATTTGATGAAGAGCATGCAACTTAATTTGGAATCGAATATGACGCCTAAGATCATCTTTGTACACAAAGTTGTACTGTTCTTGTAGTTCGAATGTGAGATCAGAGAGCAGCCCTCTCTATGTGACAGAAAAATGACAGAGGAGGTTTTATGTGTGTTGAGCTGGAATCCATTTTTCCTGGGCCCATTTGAATTCATCAGCCCAAGCTGAACTTCCCTTGCACAATTTGAAGGTTACAGGATTTCGAACCTAGTCTATGTGTAGAAGGCGGACAAAGACAACGCCAAGCTGGTGGCGGAGGGTGGTCAGCGCGGTCCACTGACGCGCCTCATTCGTGTACTATTTGTTGTGAAAGACTGTGCATTTTATTTTGCTTGCTTGTACAAAATATGTAATTTCACTTTAAATGCACATACTTTCTATTTTCATGTTTCAGAGACTCGACAAAATACTGGATGGTCGCCCCCATAGTTCTCGCTGTGTGGCGTGCCAGAACTTATTGTAATGATTGCTGTGACCCAATTTTGCACAGGTGAGTTGACATAAGTAGCTTTGGGAACCGTGGACGCACTTTAGGAACTTGAAACATCGACGACAGTTAGGAATGTAGGGTGTTACACGGGTTTTAGTATAGCTTGCCTTGAGGGTCTCTGGTAGTACACTGGAGCGAATGCGTAATCAGATGTCTTGTTGAAATTTTCTTCTCCTTGATAATTTTGATATTCTTCACCTCAATTACATTTTCATCCTTTCAATAGTCCAATAATTTTGCTTTGGCATGTTTTATCAAGTCTGCATATTAGATCACACCTCGGACTGTGTTCAGCACGTATTGTGGTGTTAATGTTGTCGGGAAGTCGGCAAAGGCTGTACGTTTTGCGAGCTTTACGTATTGGAGCTTGTGAGAAATATCAAGGAGGAATCAACTAGGGTGGCGATATGGGCTCGGTGGTCGGTCTGCTGCGCTGTGCAGATACCTCGCAAGGCGGAGGTGGCCGCTTTATATCTAGCTAGCATGATAGCCTGGTTAAATTGTGCCGCTCAAAGTGTTTGCCACAAGGAAAGATGTTACAACTCTCACTGCTCTGTAGGGTTTCTCCCTGTGCATAACGTGGAACTGTGGAAAAGTTCGTTTATATTGAAAGAAATATGTTATGGAGCATTCATACCGGTAGCAAGACGAAATATGCTCTACGCATATCAGTCGTAATTGTTTTGTCAGCGAAGGCAGCCCTGCACCACGGAGACCAACAAGGCGACGCGACAAGTTTGACAGGGTAATGACTTGTACACACCAGCCGTGCAACACTGCTATTATCCAATGCGCCATACTCAAGGCTGGATATAGCACACCAAGCTATTCTAAGCCACCTGATGAAGACAAGAAAAATGAGAAGAAATAAGACAGGACAGTAAGGTAAGTTCATAAAAGAAGAGAGAGATTCGGGAGAGGGACAAACAAGGGCCCCACCGATTTCCCCCGAGTGGGTCAGTCCAGAGGTGCCGTCCACGTGAGCCGAGACTAAAGGGTATACTGTTGCCTCCACCAAAGGGCCTTCAGGCCAAAGCACTCAGAATCAAATATACTCCCAGGATCAACTCATCCACAGATATGGCTAAGCCGTGCATGGCTGCAATTGGGAAGGTCCGATTTCCATGGGTTCAGGTCCGCTGTGTCGCCACAAACAACACGCCTACAGAAACACACACTTCTACGAAGCTTAAAACAGCGAAAATTACCAAAACACAAGACTAACGTTAGTGTATTTTTGTCCAACATATCTACCGCCCACTGTATGCTGCCTCTGAAAAAACTGAGGTCATTTTAAATCCTGCAAGCCGAAAAAAAATCAGTACCATTTCAGAGTAGCTGCTTAGCGCACGACACACAGGTGACCCAGAATACTGAACAAAGATACGAAGATATTTTATTGTCTTAATCTGTGTTCATAGTGGCGGTGGAGTTACGCAAATACATACGCGTATCCTCTCTGTCAATAAATGTGTCTATCACGTAAGACAATCTGTCTGTCACGTAAGACAACGCGGCCTCCCCCGTAAAACGACAGAAGAAAGGTGAAATTCTACGCTGGAATGATGCGCGACAATGGAGCCACTGTGGAAAACGACGACGCTCGAGCCACTGCTAACGAATGTAGTTTCTACCACAACGTAGCCAGCTGTGGAAAAGGACAACGACGTCTACTAACGCGCGAGGAGTACAAGCGCATTTGCCTGTTTGGCGCTGATTGTTTTTTAAGTGTTCTTTCTGAAAAAGCTGTACAAAAGATTTTCTCAAAAACATATATTATTCCACTTGTGCCTGGAACCTCTTTGGGTCCCATGTGTGACAAAGGTAGTTCAAGGGTGCGTTACAGGTCCCCGAGTCAACAGGGGTATGTGCCATTGAGCGTGGACCCTTATTGCACGATCACCAGGATCGGCCCACATAATGCTTCATTTTTGTGAACACCTCGGACACACTTTTTCCCACATCCTAGGCATAGACAGCTTCGCTGTGAAAAGCGCGTATCGCGGCGTCTAGAAGGCTGGTCGTCTCACACGTTACACTAACCTACCACCTGAAATCAAAATATAAGCGAAGAGGGCTTCAGGTCCATCGGCTTGAAATTTCGAAAAAAATCAGCAAGCCTGAAAATAACTGCACGTTTCAAGAAGTAGGTATAAAACATATAATTTCATTCAGGAAATCCACTCAGGCAAAAAGACCCAGTGGTGAAGCCAAGCTATGTTCATACTAACGCCTTCACACCATGACAGAAAAACATCTAAATTTACGGGCCCGATATTACAACGCCGTCGTGTCACTAACGGAAGCCAACAAGAGAACATCGAGACGCACGTCAACATACCACAATGACGCGTTCAAATGTCGCGCATTGAGCGTTAAGCAACAGATGCTACAATAAAGATTTCAAACTGAAGAAACCAAACTCACCTGTTCCTACTTCTGAACCAAGGTCGTCTGAAAAAGCAAAAAAAAAATAGCATATTCTTCTCTCACATGATTACTCATTTCCTTCCCTCAGAAGAATTTCAGTTTCTTTGACAGCATGCATAGGTCTCTGGCTTTTACATGCTAAACAAGGAACAGTAATTTACAGCGCTTGTGCTTTTAATTTCGGGTTGAGCGCTCCTTTACCCTCCATCGCGCCGACTCGCGCATATTGGCTTTAAAGAAACGGTACTGCGAGCCTACTCTTGATTTACACACAAATCATTAAAGACATTGTTAAACGGCACTGGTAAATGTTGTGCATCCTCGAGAAATACGACGCAGTCAATTTACAATACCTATGCATGCTCTTGTTACCTATGGAAGCTATTAAAACGTTATGATGTCTGCTCTCCCTTATGTGGTGATTGAAATTGATACTGGGACCTACAAAGCTTTATTTGTCATTCAAATCAATTTTGAATTAGTTCCGTAATTCTCGAATTATAGGCTACCAGAGCTTGGAAGTTTACACAGGCCACGCCGATTAACTTTAAGGAACTTTACACAGTGACATGTTAACTTTAATGAACTTTACACAGTGACATGTCCTTTTTACTCGAGCAAACCAAGAATGAAATGAAAATTAAAAGATAAGGCAAGTACAGCTATGCAATCTGGGAACCTAATAGGGTACCGCGGCACTCAGCAGTGAGTACGCATCAAGAATAACTACCATTTATTAGAAATACATGTTAAGTGGGCTATGTGGGGGAAATTAGGTTATCAACGCACATGAAAAACATTTACGCAAAACCTAAGTGGTGTATTATGGTTGCAATATTAAAGTATTTCTTCTAAAAATGCAGTTTGTTTCGACTGCGATGGAGTTTGTCTTGCAGGATCGCAAGGCTGTTTTCTACGTCTACACGCCAGTGTTTATTTCCGAACATGAAGCTATTTTTAAAGTGAATGTTTCGTATTTATGAATAAGTGTGCTCCACATAAAAATGTAATTCGAAGCCTCAATCTTACTGTGTGTTTACTGTCCTTATGTTGTCGTTCTCAGAAAAGTGCCGTTTTACGCGGAGTTCAACAAGATAAGACTACGTAATGTAAGGCCCCACTGCTACGTTCTCAGTGTCCTGTCGCTTGTATTTCAGAATAACATTGTTAAACCTTTGAAGAATTAACATCAACATATGGCACCATTCTAAATTAAGCAGGCAAAAGTGGGAACGTGATTCCCTTGCGATTTCGTCACACTGTTACTATAGATTATGCACAATGTTTCCCAAAGTGACTGACAGTGAAAGGTGAACATTTCGGATGTTGAAAAGGCGCACAAAACAAGAATTGATTACAAACGCACGCAAAAATTAGTGAACAGCAGCTGGTATACATTGGGTGGGCAACATTGAGGCTGGCTTTTTGTCAGAAAGGTGCATAGAGGAGAATCTCCAGACAGATCAAGAATGCATTAGCTACTCTGTGCACTGTGACATGCAAGGAGACGTTCTGTATCTAGGAGTGCATCGACGTTGCAAGAAATGTTACTAAAGGCTCACAGAGAATGAGGCAACCAAAATTAGCTTGTCTGATATTTATGAGTGCCTCCGGTTCCTTCCCCACGAAAAAAAAATCCCAGTCAAATTAGGCACTTTGATTCGATATTGTAACCTCAGACCTCCCAAATTATTCTCCTGGCAGCACTTACATACTTTTCGGGTTCTCTTCTTTCAGACAGATATCATGCTATCAGACGGTGCTTCGAATATTACGTTCACTAGACACTTTAACCACCTTCATAGGCTGAAAATTTCTCGCATTATATTATAAATTCTTGCACTCTAATCTAATCTAATCTCTAATAGGTGCCTGAAGCTGATAAATTAGTTGCCACAGCCGCCGTCAAGTGCTTCGCCGCAAACGGATCCTATATATTAGTGAAATCCCTCAGAACACCATGACGTCATTAAACAGAAGATGCAATATTGACAGTTTACTTGTTTATCTTTATCGGATGACCACGCGTCACCACCTAACAGACATAATTTGACAGCGCAAGGCACGCCTGCATGTATCAGAAGTTTCGGAAATGTTATCGATGGTTCTATCATCTGTCTGTAATCGAACCTTGTGTAAGCAGATTTCATGTATGCGCAACGCGAATGGTGCAGAACTTCCTGGAAGACACGCAGGCACCAGCGATTACTCTGGAACCTTCGATGACGGATCCATAAAAGCCGACACGCTTGACCCGCTGATCAGATTTTTGACGATTGCTGACTTTGAGAGCTGGTATTGTTGTGCTTTGAGTGTAGCTTGCTTTTAAGGGTACAGGTTCACCCAATAAAGCACTTGCTTCGCTATTCACAGTTTTCCGCTCTTTTCAACGTCACTACCACGGGAAAAATCATGCTTTTTTAAGCTTTGCAACAGAAACAAGTTTGTGATATTTGCCAGCTTAGTTTATAGTAAAAGAAGACGTCCACAAGAGTTCAATAGCTGAAGTTGCGAGCACAACGGTGAACTTCTTTTATCACTGGAATTTCCTAGATTGTCTTAAATACGAGGTCCTCAAAGTCACACCAAGAGTAATTTTATTTAGACTGAGAACATTACCTATGTAAATACTTCAAGTACAAGAGGTTTGTCCAGTCTGGTGCACGCAATTTTGGCGAACAAGTAGTTACGCCAACTCATATTCTATTACAAGAATTTCAAAAAATTGAAATCTGCGATTTATTTATTTTTTATGATCGGCACAAAAGAAGAATCACATTGCAATACAACATCATCTTATTGAAAATTCTGAAGCATTGATGTTCCAGAGATACTCACCCTAATGAATAAGACTCGGTACGCCTTTATTCAATACAGAGGTGGGAATCTACACAACTACGAAGCACCCATGTGACCAGTCTTGCATTTCTGAGGCGAAAGCAGTCGAGCTGATGTTATCAGGTCCTCCGGGCCTCATTACTGGCGTGATAGGGGAAATCAGTTACGGCATATAAAGCAGGGTTGTGAAGATTTCATTTTTCCTTTTGAATATTGCACTCTGAATACGTAATCAACATTTGAGCGTTAAAATTGATGGTTAATATCGCAAAACACAAACGGTTGAGAAATTACAAAAGCAGCTGTCTTCCAAAATGCTTGCCCTGCAGTTTCTAATGTAAACATTTACTGAAATCCCGAAATTAGGAACTTTGCAAACTTTCATCGCTTTTATACTTGCTGGCTCTATTTAAGAGGTTTTGTCCGTAACCATCGCACGAGCATGATTTGCGTAATTAGAGTACTTCTTTTTTAACTTACTGATGTTTTAAATATTGTGGACTCAGAAGAGCGGCATGCTAATCAGCGCTGTAATTCATGTTTTAGAACTCCTAATGTCACTAAGCAATTTAAGATGCATTTCAAAATTATAGAGAACCAAGGTAAGAGCTTAGAGTAACTAGGATCGCTGAACACAATACCTATTAAATAACAAATCTGCGTCGCACTGTTCTAATATGAATACTTACATTCCGAGAGCATAGTGCTGGTGTCACCTGAATTTTGTTGAAAAAACATAGCACATTAAAAATCGTCTCACTGCACATACTTTGGTGAGCAGAACAAATAAACGACGGTATATGTGCTTAATTTTTTAAAGCAAGTAAATATACGTCTACGAGCTTCGCAACCCAAATATTACATATTGAATATTGAAAAAAAAATACATTTGGTTAAGGAAAAGTTAGAACGCCTTCAAGGGCGAAGATAATTCTTTCCAGCTTCTTGAGAAAATACGACGAAACGTACACAATAATAACGAAAATTTTACATAAGCGAAAGAAATACAGGATAAATGGAGAACTGTAGAATATTTTGTCTATGGGCTTTGCACTGTATTAAACTCGTATTGCTTGAAACATTGTTAATTGCAGAATTGAAATGAAGCTTTCTCAACATTTGTGCAAATGGTAAAAGCATTATCACTCACTATTTAGATTCTTACATCCGAAGCAACCTTCTCTGCTTGAGTAGTTGGCTTTTCTCTACAATGCAATCTCGGATTAACAAGAGTGGTTATATTGAAATAATGTGTATAACGAGATGACTGCAATTACTCTTGGATTTCCTATAGAGATGCATTTGTTGAAAACCTCATTTCACCGCAGTACGATTGTTGCGCCCATCAATATAAGCAACTAGATTCTTCTCCAAAACAAATAAAACCGACATTTGCTCACAGAACATATCCACGTCCGTAGAATTCCGCACTCTTTCGACGCGGCCGTTTCATATTACGGCGTTAAATACGCTGTCGAGCATCACTGATATCTACACTGATTTCTGTAACGTTCATGTCTCACATTCATACTCTTTGAAGTCAGCAATCTTTTGGTGTCTTTCTCTGTCATGAGTGGTTTTCAGTGTGAAACACGAGAAACAAGTGTTTGCACAGTTTGAAACATTAATAGCTTGAAAGTACGAGTCCAAGTTATATAACATTGTTTTTTTTGGATACGAGCGAAAAAAAAATGTATTGTGAATCTTTGAGTCCGTGTCTTAGGCAAAATAAAGTAATATATTCCGTATCAAAAAAGTGATACTTTGTTATATCCAAACATGTTAAGCAATGTAGATGTTATCCCAGCACTCATGACACAACCTTGGCATGACAAAGCTGTTTTTCGTAGCAGCATAGGAAAGATATTCATCTGTGGAATGAACAGAAGCCTACGATATCTGAGGAATCTCAAGGGCATAAAGACGATATAACTTTAAAAAATGACTCTCTTCTTAAAGGTATGCCTTTACATAAAATACAGCCTTATCAACATTTTGCCCTGTTGATTACAGATTTCGAATTTCATCATAGACACGAACTATTAAGAAACAAGTGTGCAAACCACATTTAAATAGTTTTCATTAATACAGAGTATCACTGAACTACGAGAAATGGCTGCTGAGTAAATAGACACAAAACATCTCAAAACACCTACAGCGCTATAAAAAACCGTGGCCGTCCTGAACTGCCATTCTTTTGCGAAATATTCCTTTTCTGGTCTCACATACGTTTTATGCTAATAAGTAGACACTTATAATTAATGATGCTTCGCGATTTCCTTGACGGCCAACAACGCGACAGAGCTTGCCTAAGCCAAACCGGAAATACAGTCGAAAAAAATTCTCCTTTGTATCCGCACGTTCGGCTCCATTCGGCTCACCTGCTTTTGCCTGTGTCCACTTTCGTCCTACCAGTTTCTCTTTCATACGCTCAAAGATGCTCACACATACGTATGTTTGTGGTGCTATTGCTGACACATAAATATAGGTGTTTGTTTGTATGTCTGTAAGTGCGGGAGATCTGAGTTTGTACGGCGTGTAGGGAAACAATGGATACAACCTGGGATATATTGTTAACGACAACACATTCCTCACAAGATAACTGAGATTACGCAACGGCCTTTGCGCTTGCCTTGATGAAGTTTACGGTCTTCCTTATGTAGAAAATGTTAGCGCTTACTAACAGACTGGCGCATCGTAGTCGCTGAAGAGCCGGAAAAACAAATAGCGTTTGTGATTGCACATGAGGCATCTTCATCCATGAGCACCACTACTCATTCGCTCAAAGCAAAAGAACATTTCCTCACTACGTAGATGACGTTTACATGAACGCGACAGATGGCTGATATATCAACTTTTAACGAGGTAATTCGCTAGAAAGGTGTATTTCGTCTAATGCGTCAAACAAGGGTAGTTCCAGATGAAGAATGCGCATTTCAAAGGTCCACGTAAACAGAACCGCATCGTATCAGGAATTTAGGGAAAGCGTTCGCCTCCGACTGACACCCGGCCAATCAACAGGTGGGGGCCGCTGCCGCAGTGCTGGACATATAAACAAAAATGGCGGGTTAAGAAGAAAGTTGTGCGCCAAATTATTCACGGTATGTGCGTTGGAATGGCGAAGTCCTTGTGAATAATTCACCGATTATTCTGATATTCTCTAATGCGAAATTTGAGCGCAGCTCCAAACGCGCTTTCATTTCGCGATATATTAGCTGGCGCGGGCAATCGTCTCGTGCGGCGCATTGCAAAGGAAGACGTTAGGCGCGACTGGCTCGCTAATCGGTAGTTCGTGAGAGGCAGTGCGTGGGTGACGCGTGGGCACGATTTGCAGCAGCCGCCGCAGACAGCTCCACTCATGCAGTGCTTTGTTTCGGTATATAATAGCGGTAGACATGCTCCCGAATGTCATCAGTGAACATGCGACGGCGCGCTACTCTGGCGCTATCTCGTAGTGGTCGTTGCCATAAAGCCTGTCTTGCGCGGCACTACACTTTTCTTCCGCTTTTGCCATGCCCTCCTCCCCCGCTTTCCGCGTCATGCTTCCGCCGCACTCTCGCCCTCGGCTTTCCCCCTCGCAGTCTCTTCGCTATCGCCGTCATTCATCCCCCGCTGCGTTCCGCGTTCGCTCTTTCATCCTTCGCTGTGCTCGTTCGCTCGGTTACGCCGACACCCACACTCCACGCAGGAACGGGCACGAAAGAGCTGCGTTTTCAAATGACATAAACATCGCTTAGCGGCTTGATTAGCGTCATTAACGTAGTCAACTGCACTTTGAGGCAAAAGGAGCCGAGATGGCTGCGCTCGGCTACCAGTGGGCATAGCAACCACTGCTGACACGCTTGGAAATGTTATTATTCCAATATCATGCGGTACGTAACCGCAATATAAACGTCGGGTAAGTTGTCCACGGGGACAAGTGGGCATGTCGCTGTGGTTATTTGGGTGCATTTCACAACGCGACAGCAATAGCAAGCTTATAAGTAGTAAGAGCGTTAACCTTCTAATTTGACACTAGGTGACGGTAACTTGCTAGACAAGAAAAAGTGCATTCATGTAAATGGTTCGCGTAGGAGTCTACGCGATACGATAAATTATTACGATACCCTTCGACCATATCAGCGTAAACGCCACTACAGGCACATAACATTGCTCCACGTTTTGAAGCTCTGTCGCACCCCCTCTTTCCCTCTCCCGTTTAAGGCGACATCGTGCAAACTAATAATCTTGTCTGCAGACAAGAGCCTGCACTAAGAAGTTAAAATCACCTTTTTTGGATATTGATGATTTTTTTACGATGCCTAATCGGATTTCACGCTCTCCTGGAGGAAAACAGAATAGAGCTGAAATGCATGAGTTCCCTATATTCTAGTTCCTCCCTGAATTATTACCAGTTTTCTATTATTAAAAAGGGACCTTCGTACAACACCATGACGCCGCGCCGTCATAAGTTTAGCAGGTGTTTAATCAAGAGCTCGACCAAACGCCATCTGGTGCGATAAAAGCATCACAGTAGTTGAACAGGCAAATTGACAGTCCCTTATTTTAGGAGCAGTCTATTACGCAAGTAAACGGTAAGTAACCGAATACACATTATCCAACTATAACGTAATAGAAAGCCGTACACTGTTGTTCTGCCGATGAGCAGGGACCGCGAAGGCGATAGAATATTGACAATATGACAACAGACACATAATAGCGTCTGTTTTACGACGATGGCATGAAAGTGCTGGCATAATCCCACCTAAATAACGGCAACAGGGTTACAATGAAATGAAACACAAGTAATCACGTCGATGGATAAAGAAAAGGGGTACGATGGCGAGGACATGAAGACAACGGGACGACGCTCCCGAAGAGATGCATTTAACCACACGACAGCCTCACGATGTCCACATGAAGATAACGGCACGACGACTGTCTGACCACGATGGCTCACTGCGATGATATTACGGGAGTCGATTGTTGAAGTTAGGTAGATTACGATGCAATGAGGGTGATGGAATTACGAGCATGGTATTGCAGTGAATGAATGACGATAACTACATAATGACGACGGCATAATGACGATGTGCGAGGACAATGACACGGAGACGATTGTATGAAGACAAAGGCGGGACGACGACGGCACGATGAGAGTCGGATGACGAAACTACATTGGCGGCAATGGAATGACGGCACGAGGATGAGGGTCTGACAACGGAAACATGATGGCGATATACTGACGATGATTGCAAGCTAGCACAGCTTGTGACGACTGAATTAGTGCAGTATGATTATAAGAGGAATGCGAAGAAAGAATGACGTCGAAGGTACAACGAAGGTGCTTTGATGACATGGCAATGGGATGACGTTACCGAATCAACGACATTGGTGAAACTACAGCGTGGCGGCGATGCATGACGACAGTCGGATGACGAAGTTGGAACGACGAAAACGAAATCATCAAGGCGATATCATGAATGAGGTGCGGCAACGACTGCACGACGATGTATGACGACGATGACGAGACGATGACGGCATTGCGGAGTAGGTGCGAGGATCACGGCATGGCAAGAGTCAGATCACGAAGCCACAATCACAACTGGATGAACCTGAAAGCATCATTCCAAATGCTTGTTTTCTGAATCCTACAAAAGACGCTTGCATACCGTCACCACAGATAAATTATCGGCCTGCGTGGACATTACCTTAAACAAGCGATCTGTTTAGTAATCAAACAAATCCAAGAAATGACGTCTTAGTTGTTACCTTATGGCACAAGTGTATGATAAGATGTTTAAGAGACAGACAGAGAGAGAGACGCAAGGAAGAAAATCGTGAGAAGCCTACCACACATGTTTTCACATTTCCTAATGTCTATGTATACCGAAAACTGGCTTCGAACTACTACATTTATTAATACGAATAGGGATACGCCGCGAAGACAGGGCACTCCCTGGTAAACCCCTGTGTAACATAAAAGCAGGGCGCAAAATGACGTTTCCTTCACACTTCCTTCATCCTACGATCTCGTTCCCAAGGTTGCAGTGCGAAAAAATTCTGACCGCATTCATAGACACTTCAGCCGCACTTGTGAGATAGAACGCCTTATAGCGACCAGTAGCCAAGCTCTCATCATCATCGTCATCATCATCATCCTATGCATGCCCAATGCAGGACGAAGACCTCTTCCTGCGATCTCCAATTGCCCCTCCTCTGCGCCAACCGATTCCAAATAGCGGCGGCAAACTTCATAATTTTGTCACACCATATAGTCTTCTGCCATCTTCTACTGCGCTTCCCTTCTCTTCATGCCCATTCTGTCACCCAAATGGTCCAACGGTTATCTAGTCTTCGCATTAAATCGCCTGCCAAGGCCCATTTTTTTCTCCTAATGTCTACTCGAATATCGTCTATACTCGTTTGCTCTCTGATCCAAACGGCTCTCTTTCTGTCTCCTAAAGTTATGCCTAGCATACTTCGTTCCATCGCTCTTAGCGCGGTCCTTACCTTGTCTCAAGCTTCTTTGTCAGTCTCCAAGTCTATGCGCCGTATATCAGCACCGGTAAATGCACTGATTGTATACTTTCCTTTTCAATGATAACGGTAAGCTCCCAGTCAGGAGCTCATGATGTCTGCCTTATGCGATGCAACCCATTTTTATTCTTCTGTGAATTTGCTTCTCATGATCTGGGTTCCCTGTGATTTGTCGAACTAGGTAAACGTACAGACCTAGTTCGGCTCTAGACTCTAGAGGCTGACTGGTGATCCTGAACTCTTGCTCCCTAGCAAGGTTATTTATCATTATCTTTGTCTTCTGCATATTAATCTTCAATCCCACTTTTAAACTCTGCCTGTTAAGGTCCTCAATCATTTGTTGTAACTCATCTGCATTGTTGCTGAATAGAACAATGTCATCGGCAAACCGAAGGTTGTTGAGGTATTTGCAGTCGATCTTTACTCCTAAGCCTTCCCAGTTCATAGCTTGAATACTTCTCCGAAGAACGCAGTAAATAGCATTCGAGATATTGTGTCTCCTTGTCTGACCCCTTTCTTTATAGGTATCTTCCTACTTTTCTTGTGTAGGATTAAAGTGGCTGTGGAATCTCTGTAGATATTTACCAGAGTACATACGTAGGTAATCTTACTCCTTTATAACGCAATTCCTCTATGAGTGCTGGTATCTCTACTGAATAAATTGCTTTTTCATAATGTAGTAAATACATATAGAGAGGCCTATTGTACTATGCGGATTTCTTAATATATATATATATATATATATATATATATATATATATATATATATATATATATATATATATATATATATATATATATATATATATATATATATATATATATATATATATATATATATATAATATAGCGCCACGCCGACACGGCCGCTAAGCCTAACCCAACGAAGCTGGTGGCTGGAGCCCCGGTGGCTTGAGCCCCGCCGCTTTTCGGGTTAGAGCTGCAAGATGGCAACGGTGAGCGTCGAAGGGGATGATATACCGAGAGAAGAGTATGAGGACGAAGCAGGTTGGCGTGTTGTGAAGACAGGAGGATGTGCCAGTGAGCGGACAAAATCTCACGGAACCCAGGATCAGGCAGCGCGCTTCTCCAGCGAGAACGCATTCAATAATAGGTGGAACAAGGGACAAAAAGCAAGACAAATCATGGCGGCAAGCAGGATGCCCAGTTTGCCGAAGGCGGAGTACAAGATAATAGTGCGCCCACGTGACAGCTTCAACGTCACCGACAATGGGATCAATCGCCTAGAATGCTGCGTCGCCAACGCCGCGGGAATCCCCAGAAAGGAATCGGAAGATGACACGGTGTGTGCAAACTACAAACAGAACATTCTAGTGATCAGCACGCCATCGGAGGAGCGCGCCGAAAAATACAGGACTATCACTCGACTGAGGATGGGAGACAAGGAGTTCGAAGCCAACGCGTACGAGTCGGCTCCGAAGGATACATCTAAGGGAGTGATAAGAGGAGTAACGCACGAGGTGTCTCCTAGAGAAATAGTGGAGATGCTTGTAACACCAAAGAATCCGACGGTCCTCATGGCCAAAAGGATGGGAAACACCACGAATGTCATCATCCTTTTCGACGGGCATCACGTCCCAAACTACGTGAGATACGGAAGAGCACTGGTCAAGTGTTCACTATACCGGAAGCAAATAGACATATGCTACCAGTGCGGACACCTTGGTCACAGAGCCGATGTCTGCCCGAACCCGAACAGCAGGATATGCAGAGGATGCGGCTTGGAGAACCCGCCACAGGACCACGAGTGCGAAGCGAAGTGCCAGCTCTGCGGCAAAGACCATCCTACGGCGGATCGCCGATGTAATGCCAGATACAAGTTACCGTATTTGGTAAAGAGGCGCCGCTGGGAGCGAGTCAGACGAGAGGAAGAAGAAACGATGTACCACGAAAGGGAAGCTGAAAGACTGTACAGGCCAAGACGGGAAGACTGGAGACAGCGGTCGGAAAATCGGACAAAGGACGGACCTGGACTAGAAGATTTCCCCAAGCTCCAGGCAAGGGAAAGGGGCCGCTCGACGTCGAATAGAACCAGATCGAGATCGCGGTCCAGATCGAGATCCAGACCCAAGACCAGTAATACCGAATCTACCAGAGCACAGGGGGGAGGAAGATCGCAGAGCCCAAAAGGAAAGAGCAACGTCAATGACGCCGCAGGACCCTTACAGGTGAGCTGGGCGGACGCGGCTTCCGGGGCGCGTGCGGAGGCAGAGGCTGCTTTTCAAAATAGAGTTAAGACGCTAGAGAAAGAATTGGCGCAAATCAGGCAGAGCAATGTTGCGTTCATGGATGAAATTAAAAAAACTCAGGCAAGAGAACGACCATTTGAGGAGCGGGAAAGTGCCACGCAACGAGGAAAGCTCGCGAGTTATAAGGGAGGAAAAAGAGACAGCAATGGAGGAGGACGTAGCCGTCACCGCCATTAAACGTAAGACCGAGAACGCTCCGATTGAAACCGGAGTAAAGAAACCCAAGCCAGCCACGACGCTCCAAGGAAGACAGGAGGAATTTGAACAGAAGATCGAAACCAGCATCAAACAGAACGAAACAAAGTTTGAAACTAAACTAGAACAACTGGAAGTGAGGCTTGAGGCGAAGATAGAGGCAAAGATGGAGGCGCTAGGAAAGGCGATACTACAGCAAGTGCAACAAATGATGGCTGACTTCGAAGCCAAACTAGCAATATGGGGACCGCAAACAAGTAGGGGGGGACCGGTTAAGACGGCCATTAAGCCGTACACTAGGCCCCCCGTACCCGCCGAGGGATTGGAGAACCTGTAACGCCGCCATGGACAGACGAACTAGATACACGATTTGGCAATGGAATTGTAGAGGATACGATCGAAAACGATACATTTTGCAACAACACCTTAAATACAAAGAAAACCCGGATATTATAATGATGCAGGAAACAAATGTGCTGGCAAAATTGTCGGGTTACAAGTCCTTTGGTAGAGCAGAAGGGGAGACGAAGGCGCTAACGACGTTCAGATAGGAATGGCAAAAACGTGGAACATCCTTCGATATTTGTTAGACCCGGACGGGACAAAGTCGGCACATAGGCAAAATATAAATCGGCTAATACAAACGTACCGAGGGACAGAGCAGGACTTCCTCAAGGAAATCGAGAAAAGATACATCTCGCAAGTGCTGCCCGTCGTACACCCTGACTACACAGGGCAGGTAAATGACGAATTAGACAGCAGAATCGGTGAGTCAGAGGTCAGGGCAGCCCTGCAGAAACTCAATACCAAGTCGGCACCTGGACTAGACGGTGTAACGAATAAAACGCTAAGGAACTTGGACGATGAGTCTATAGCTAAGTTAACCGAATATATTAACGAATGCTGGGAGGCAGGGCAGATTCCGCAGCAATGGAAGACGGCACAAATCGTGTTAATACCTAAACCGGGCAAGCGACTGCAAATTGAGAACTTGAGACCCATATCTCTCACTTTTTACGTGGGGAAACTCATAGAACACGTGGTCCTAGCTAGGATGACCACCTACCTCGAAGACTGCGACGCGCTCCCGCCCACGATGATAGGATTCAGGAGAAACCTCTCAGCGCAGGACGCTCTGTTACAACTAAAACATCAGATCATAGACGATTCGGGCAGATCGACAAACGCAATTCTCGGGTTGGACCTAAAAAAGGCCTTCGATAACGTAACACATGCAACGATACTGGATAGAGTAGGCGAACTAGGACTGGGAAAACGCACGTACGATTATGTACGCAATTTTCTAACGGGCAGAAAGGCAAAGATCACGATAGCGGACCTAGTTTCGGAGGATATCGAGATAGGCAGCGCAGGTACGCCACAGGGCTCGGTCTTATCACCGATGCCATTCAATCTGGCGCTTATCGGGCTGCCAGCCAAGCTACAAGAAATCGAGGGTCTAAATCATACCTTATACGCAGACGATATTACCCTATGGGTGAGAAACGGAAGTGACGGGCAGATAGAACAAACGCTTCAAACAGCGGTCGAAACAATCGAGAAATATCTAGAGGGGACAGGGCTAACATGCTCAGCAGAGAAATCGGAGCTGTTACTGTACAGACCGACTCGCAGAGGTCGCAAACCAGGCAACTACAGGGAAGAGCACACTCATAGAGAGGAGATACAGTTAAAGACGGCCGATGGGAAACCCATACCCAAGGTCGATAGGATCAGGGTAATGGGGCTCCTCATTGAAGCCAAGGGCAACAACGGAGAAACCCTCAGAAGACTGGAGGGAACTGTAGCGCAAATCATGAGGCTAATCAGAAGGATAACAAATAAACATAGCGGGATGAAAGAGGAAAACACGATCAGGTTAATACAGGCCTTCGTAATAAGTAGAATAGTGTACGTAGCGCCGTACTTAAAATGGCAGGTCGCGGAAAAGCTCAAACTAGAATGCCTCATTCGGAAAATATACAAACTAGCCATAGGACTACCGATCAGCACCAGCACGGACAAGTTGCTGCAATTAGGCCTACACAACACTATAGACGAGCTCATTGAAGCGCAATGTACGGCACAATATGAGCGCCTCTCTAAGACTAGAGCAGGCAGACACATCCTAGAGAGATTAGACATAGGTTACCACACACAGCATGGTGTCAAGGTGGACATCCCGAGAGATACAAAGGAAAGATTGGTAATACCTCCCTTACCAAATAACATGCACCCAGAACACAATGAGGACAGAAGAAAGAACAGAGCGATGCAAATACAGAAGAAATTCGGCAGCGACAAGGACGCAGTGTTCGTAGACGCGGCTCGATACAGTCGCAGACGGGGATTTACGGCAGCCGTAATCGATAGGGATAAACGGTGCAAGACATGCGCGACGATACGCACCACAAGTAACGAGACAGCTGAAGAAGTAGTCATAGCGCTCGCAGCAGCTCAGACTAACGCAACCATGATAGTCAGCGACTCTCAGACGGTAATAAGAAACTTTGCCAACGGCCGAATCTCCCCGGAGGCACTACGAATTCTTCTTGCAGGAGGGCAAAATTACAAAAGAAAGATATATATCACCTGGACACCCGCCCACACCCTCGCGGAGGACGGCAACAACGAGGCGGCACATGACGCGGCTCGAGGGCTTACGGACCGAGCCGCAGTCGCAAGTGACGCCCCGACACCCTCCGGACATGACGGTGCGGTAAATGAGTGGGATTGGGAGGACAGAATGACAACATATAATGACATTACGAAACATTATAGGTTACAGAGGTGCATATTCCCGCGACCTCACGCAAAATTGACAAAAAAGCAGTCTGTCGCATGGCGGCAGTTACAAACTAGGACGTACCCGAATCCTGCGCTCTCCCACATCATATATCCGGATGTATATCCTACGGACAAATGCAGAGCATGTGAATCCAGAGCCACTCTGGAGCATATATTATGGGAATGCCGAGGGCTAAATAGCAATAAAGAAAACGCGGTCGCTAGCAGCAGCCTTCGCACGCGCTGGGAAGCCGCGCTGCTCAGCCCCGCCCTCGAAGATCAATTATGGGCCGTCCAGCGGGCCGAGGATGCCGCCAGGACCCAAGAACTCCTGGCCGTCACCTAGGCGGGCCCTTTGGCCCTCCCCACCAACTCGCAGGGCAAACAATAAAGTTCTTTCCTCCTCCTCCTCCTGGTTGTGACATGGAGGTGATCCATTGTAGAGTAACCTTTTCTGAAGCCAGCCTGCTCCCTCGGTTGGCTAAAGTCCAGTGTTGCCCTTATTCTATTGGTGATTATTTTGGTGAATATTATATATAGTATTGGGAGTAAGCTAATGGGCCTGTAATGCTTTAGTTCTTTAACGTCGCCATTTTTGTGGATTAGTATAATGTTTGCATTCTTCCAGTTTTCTAGAACCCTTGCAGCCGATAAACCCTTCGTATAGAGAGCCGCCAGTTTTCCTAGCTTTACGTCTCCTCCCTCTTTGATTAATTCGAATGTTATTTCATCCTCCCCTGCCACTTTTCCCCGTTTCATGCCTTGTATGGCCTTCCTGACCTCATCTAGGGGGAGTTTGTGTTTATCGTTCATCATCGCTTCGAATGCAGTGCTCCTGAGTCGTCTGGGTACAGTAAAGGTCAGTATAAAGTTCTTCCGCTGCTTTTACTATTTCTTCGAAATTGCTGATGATATTACCCTGCTTATATTTTAGTGCATGCATCTTGGTTTGTCCTATTCCAAGTTTCTTTCTCACTGATTTCTGGCTGCGTTCATTGTTTACGGCTTCTTCAGTCTTTTTCATGTTATAGTTTCGCATGTCACCTATTTTCGTACTGTTGAGCAGTTTTGGCAGTTCCGCGAATTCCATCTTATCTCTTGAGTTGGACACTGTCATTCTTTGTCGTTTCTTTGTTAGGTCCTTTGTTACTTGGAAGAGCTAAGCTTCACCATTACCAGTTTACCGTGACGGTATTTAAAGATCCCCTAATGTGTCTCATGCTTCCCGCCAACTGCAGCATATCTAACCGCTATGTTTAACAGGAAACGCTGACCGCAAACGCTATGCACCAAGGCGGGGTTTGTGGTAGAAACGCTGCGTCTTGCGTGGGCTGCGATGCGACGGAGGGGAGGGCCAGCTGGAGGTATTGCAAGGAATTGGACGCGACGCTGCGTTGCCCCGCCATGACAGCCGCGCGCCGGCGTGCGCAAATGGCGGACAACGCAGCTGGTCTATGAATGGTAGAAACGCTGTAACAGGGGTCTCTGAGTGTTCGCATAATACAATTATGCTTTCTCGTATAGTCAAGTTACAATATGATAGCTACCCTGTCTGTAAGTTGTATGTGTGTCACTGTTTACGACTGTTCCACGTACTTTAGCTTGATCAATTCAGTTAGTTGAGTAAATGTCTCGCGTCACATGGAATGCCTGGGTATGGGTGGTTCGAAAATCTTTTTGCCAAAACTAAGTCCGACGCTGGGTTTTCTGCGACAAGAATTCCGCAACGCTGTCACCTTAAAATGTGTCCGTGAAATTTGGTGGTGAAGCGCGTAGAAGCATTGGGCTACTTTGCTGGAGAAAGCGACTTCGCACTGATTCAATTCCGCTCCACGCTGTATAAATTGTATGTATGCTCTTTGGCGATGACGTCAAGGTGACTAGATTGACATTTTAAGATGGTACAAACAGCCATATCGGCACACATTTTTAGGCTGCACTATATTCACAATCCGCCTATATTTTTGGTTAACGATGAGCGGACAAAAAGAAAGCTGGTCAGACAATTGAAAGACTGCTTCTGGCGTCAAAAGGAGACAACCGTAAGTTTTTTGTCAGATAATTCTTATTTGCGAAATACTCTTTCTCAAGGTAAGATTTACATTGTCTGCAAATCAGTAAAAATAAACAATAGATGAGATTATGGTTAACAGTTCTGTCGACATTTAACATTGGGCCAGAGGTTACCGATGCGAAATAAAGAATAGAACGAGGAGCGAACTTCTTTTTTTTAAGTGTACACTCATCTCCACTTACTTTGTTGGTTCCCTCCTGTGTATATCCTTGGTCTGTCTCTCCTCTTTTCTCGCGCAGACCACACACATACACGCACGCATACGCACGTATACACGCGCTTGGGTGGCTTTATTCATGTGCGTGTGCGTGTGGATATAATATATACATACATGTACGTGTGTGTGCGTGGGTCTATAAATATAGCGGGTAGGAAAAATCCAGAGCAGAGAGCCCTCTGCAATTGTAATTGACAGGCTACTCCTCACGCGATAATCTCAGGCGAAAAAAAAAGTATCCTTCCAGGTGAGGCAGAACATGTAAGCGTTTACTTACTGACTGAGGCGTCGAAATCACCTGAAAATACAAATAAAGAAATCGCGTTGGGAATTAGCTATCGAGTACCTTTTTTATTATCTACCACCGGTTGTTCGCTCACATTCAACACCTGAATACTGCCGTGCCACATTGACATACAATATAACTCGCGTCTTCTGGCTCTCTCGAGCTCCACTCGCCTTTTAGCATAAATTGCGGGAAATAATGGACATATCTGGAGGCAAAAAGCTCGTGAGATATGAATTGTCAAATATAAAATATTTCGCCAAGAAGCTTCACTGAGGAGTTCAAGGTGTGTGTTTTGGAGACGGTTGCGTTTCTTTTTCTAACATGCAGAATCTGAAACCGCGTTCTGCTGTAGATTGAGCAACAATACAATTTACTACATTTCTTCCTTAGGGGATTAGGATGTCCTTTAAATAAAAAGAGAAGTCCTTAAAACAACAAGCTGTCATCAAGTCGTAGGTCTATTAGTCATGCAATCAAAACGTGAACGGAACTCCATCTAGTCCGGCAAATGCTGATTTAAGTAAAACAGTCAAGTTCCAAGTGTCAAGAAAAAGGAACTTTCCAGCATGTCTACAGGCACCAAAAGTTTTTTAAAGCGAAGCTTTCTTTGCCCCATCCTTCGACTTTTCCACTGCTGTTGCTCTGTGATACACTGTGTCGGGCGGTGGTTCAGAGCATGTGCATACATGACAGGAGCGCGGCAGAGAGGAAAGGCAACGCGACAATCCTAATTGAACATTTGCACCGCGTCGAAAGTACGCACTGCGCTCTGCAGCTATCTGGGGGTCGTCACATTAACCTCTTGATTGCTGTAATTATCCGTGACCTCCCGCAAAAGCAGCGCAGAAACTGCAGTGCTTAGCTTTCTTGACAAATGTTTAAAGCATTAAATAGACATGGCACAATACCGCTTTAAACATTTGTCAAATATAAAACAACTAGGAATGCCAGGAGTTATCTTTTACTTTTCTACTAAGCTGCAAGTCCAGAGGGAAGCTGATAGAGTGGCAGAGAGGAGGGAGTAGAGGGAACAGAGAATGGGGTAGAGCCGACTCAGATGTGAAATGAGTGAATAATTGTTCGGCCCCTCTTCCCTCCTAGTTTCCATGAAATGTGGGTGGGAGGGGATAGAGAAAATGTGGCGTCGGAAGCCAAGGAAATGTTACTCCTATACAGACGCCAGAACATTTTCGGGCAAGCGGGCTAAATTTATTCTAAGATGCCGTGTGGTATGTTTCTTCTATTTCGGAAAAATAAACAGTATCCGAATATTCAAGCGGAAAAAGGCGTGCAGAAACACAACCGCATTAAAGCGCACCGTAGACTCACGGCGACACTGAGGAAGTGGTCACACGTTAAATCAACTCTTCTGCGTCCTCCGCGGCAGCTTTGCGACTGACATTGCTTGGGTTCGTGGGTTTGATTCCAACCGCATTTGCCCAACTTCGACGGCGGACAAATAAAAACACGCTCGTGCACTTGAATTTAGGGACGCGTCGAAGAACACCACTGTGTCGAAATTATTCAGTTGTCCGCCACCAAGGCGCGCATCATAGTCCGATTATGTTTTTGGCAGATACAGCCCAACAATTCCATTAAACATTTATACTTCTGTCACGATATAATGTGCCATGTGAGACACTGAATATTCTCAACCCTCTCAGAGGTTATGAACAATGGCGCGCAACGCCTCAAGGAAACACCTCCCCTGTGTGTTCGGTGGACTGTGTAGACAAAGAGCAGTGGTGCCTGCAAGGTAAGGTTTAACATCAAATCGCGTGTCCAACCAAACTTTCCCCCCAAAAGCGAAATAAAAGAAACTCTCCTGTTGAACCAAACGTTGAGGAAATTAAACATTCGCTGACAACATCACCGCTACTTATTCTCAATCAAAGCAAACAGCACAAAAAGCTTCGCCTACATCGATTCCCACAGAGAGTGGAATCTGCAAAATTGATTTGTTTGATATGCTTGTGAATGTGAATAGAAACTCTGCATTAGAAGTGTCATCAAAAATCCGAAGGTCGTGTTCTATTGAAGAGTAAGTGGCGGTAATTTTATGAAGTGCAGCGTGTAACAGCGTGTAAAATATCTCATGGGAAGAGCCGACCTCTTTACTGGCAAACGTCAAAGTGGTGCTCACATAGCTCTATATTTAGTGTTTAGCAGCAAGCTCGAATTCTCTAAGAATCAACTCTCTTCCTTCTCTATGCGTGAGATACTCAGGCGTGAGCTTGAGACTGCGACCTACTGCGAGTCTTGTACACGTTAATTACCCGTTTCTACTTTCTGTGTTAACGAGCACAATCTTCCGCCAACGCAAACTGAGCTTCCTAATGGCATTAACTATAAATACTGTCAATCAAGCAGTTTTGTGTAAAATTGCTCCTTCTGGATCTCCTAAATGCCAGGCGCGCTCAAATGTACCGAAAATGGCACTACCCGGCTTCTCAAATGAATACTGTTAGAGTGTCAGCTTTTACCTGCAGTTGCAGTGTTAGGCAAACACGCAATATTCGCTAATGCGTAATAACGCACATACTCAAGCAAATGTACACCCTTTTGGTCGTACCTTGCCAAACAACAATAATCGTCAATGTGTCTTGTTTGCGTTTCCTTTCTTGAAAACGCTGTGCTCACTACTTTCCTATCGAGAATGCTCCGTCATGCTCATAACGCGCTTGCCGTTCGTGGCTTGGAAGTACGCGGCTTGCAACGTTAAAGAAAGGAAATACGGACAAGATGGATGGCGACTATCGTTCTGGTGCAAGATACGATCCAAACGGCGTAATTTTGCTTAAGAGTGTACTGCCCGTGAAGGGGCAGCATTTGGCCGGCTACTCTTAGGCCTGCAATTCGAATTGGGCTCTACGGCTACGTTCGCTCGGTAAAAGCAAGACGAGGTGCCGCAAAAATGAGAAACAACTCTCTCACCCATCTTTGAGGCTCTGACGACTGACTGCGTCGCGAGGCGTCTGAGGAATCTTGGCTACGAGTGGCGATCCGCCGAACAGCTTGCTTGCTTGCTTGCTCCTCAATTGTGGCGCTTACCCACTACGGGGAATTGGCCAAGAAGCCGGCAGTTAAAGGTTGGAGGTAAGTGAAGAGAAAAAAAAACCTAAACGGAAAATTAATGCAGCGTGAAGTATAACGTGCACGTTCATTAAGAAATAGATATATGTGGCAGGGGTAGAAATATATATATATATATATATATTATATATATATATATATATATATGTGTGTGTGTGTGTGTGTGTGTGTGTGTGTGCGTGTGTGTGTAATAATATATGAAGAGCGAATTTGGTGTTGTTTTCTTCGGTAGTATTCGAATAATGTCGAAGACGTAATCGCTCATTCAGTGATCTGATGATTTATCAATTTCGAGAATTACCATGGCAGCCTTCTTGCGTGCCAGAGATCGTCGCAAATGGCCAAGCAAATATTTATGTTGTTAAAACCCAATTAAGAAGCCTCGAAGGAGAGGATATATTGAATAGTTTAAGAAATACCCAAATTTCGGGAATGAGGATTCTAAATTTGTCCTCTGATTTCTAAATTGACAGCATGCTATTAGAAATTCTTCAATGTTTTCGGGTTCCTGGCAGGCAGGACAAAGAGCGGTGGGTACGAAACCACGCCCCTATAGGTGAAGATTTAGTGGTGGGATGCGGCATCGTAATTTTGTTATGGAGATTACTAATTTACGTGTGCAACACCACTTATTGTCCTGTGAGAAGGAGAAATGATTAAATTTCGACGTTTGAATTTTCAGACTTGTAGAATCTTGGAAAAGGGAAAATTTTGTAAGCCTAGCTGCAGTGACACGAACCGAAGTAGGAATAACGGACTTAATTGGTCCATCAAGAGACATTCACGCAAGTGTGTTGTATTTCATTTGTAAATATACCACGAGGACCTGGAACCCACAGAACCGCACCAGGCGTAAGTTTAAGGGGATTAATGATCTATCTATCTATCTATCTATCTATCTATCTATCTATCTATCTATCTATCTATCTATCTATCTATCTATCTATCTATCTATCTATCTATCTATCTATCTATCTATCTATCTATCTATCTATCTATCTATCTATCTATCTATCTATCTATCTATCTATCTATCTATCTATCTATCTATCTATCTATCTATCTATCTATCTATCTATCTATCTATCTATCTATCCATCCATCTATCTATCTATCTATCTAGCGAGCTAGCTAGCTAGCTATATGATAGATAGAACGTGCACCTAAATCGAAGTACACGGTCGTTTTCGCATTTCGTCCCCATCGAAATGCAGCCGCCGTGGCCGGGATTAGATCCCGCGACCTCTTTCTTACGAGCACAACACCATAGCCGCTAAGAAACCAGGTCGAGTTCCTCCACTTGCGAGCCAATACAAGCCTTCCTGGGCAATTCAGGAAACTTAAGAGGAAGTTTAACTCTGGGCCATCTATATGAATACACGCGAAATAATAAATAGTGTTTTTCGGCAATCATAGTGCCAAATCATATGAGGTTTGTTGCATTTAAAAGTTGTACTGTAGTGAGTTGTGGCTGTTAACTTCTGACTTATGTCATGGGGTTTTTTACGAGAAATGTCAAAAATTGCAAATTTTCAGACAACAAGCCTATTAAGCTTAGAGCTCTGTAACTCGAAAAAAAAGCAATACTAAGATTCTGTAAATGGGAGTTGCCAATACACTAAAGCGGGCAAAACTGATATATCACACATGGCTTCCAAAAAAGTACACCACTAATTTGTGACAAAAGCTTTTCAAAACCCTTGTAATCAGCGTAAAAGATATTTTAATGCATAAATTTTCGTTTCATATTCGTCCGCTTTAGATGCTCAAATAGGCGCATTTCGCGTAACTGCAATGTGCCTTCTAGGTGCAGAGCCACGAATCTGTAAACTTCGTGTTTTTATTTTCTTCTTACCTACGAGTATTTGAATATGTCTTGAAACGTTTGAGGCTTTAAAGCGAAATTTCGCTTTCAATTGCCACAAGAATTTAACTTTCTCTCTCAAGTACAAGAAACTTCATTAAAATCTGCCCAATGGTTATCTCAGAATAGCGTTTCTCTGTTGTACATGTATTTGAATAGGAAGAGATCCGGGTTTCCATAAAGCAAGCATACTTGCTGCAGGCGAAAGGTAGCTTTGTAGTTTTAATTTCTTTCATTTTCCTCTTGTTTCAGGTGTATTAGTGCGATATCGGGTTGTTTTAAATCTATAGGTAAGGTGCAGGCCAATATGAAAAATAAACCACTGGAAAGTTTCCGCTTCCACTTGCCTGTCCTTCCATATTCTTTAATCAGTTCCTTTTGCTGCCTTAAGCAGCACCTCTAGCCATAATATCACAGCAAACTGGCTTCGCAGCATGAGTTCCGTAACGGCCTTGCATACCATGCACTGCCATGCCATCAGGACATCCATGCTGCGCTACAGTGCCGACAGCGTCCTCAACACCACGGTGGCTCCACTGCTCTGGTTCTCTTTAGATGTGCCTGCTGCATTCGTCATTTCACACGTCATGTCGAAGCCCTGTGGCTGAATAAAAATTTTCTTGCAAAAGCGGAGTTGATGTTTGTCTCCGTAGCTTTTATGTCACTGTCGCAGAAGGTTCTTCGCGAGTGTTGTCAGCGACGTCACGAGGCGAGTTTTTCGTCGTGGTTTCATCTGTCACGAATATTCATTCATTCAAGAATAGTCATTCTTCCGGGTGATGATGCGTTTGATGTAGTCATGATGTAGCATTTGATGTCGTCGCACACAGTCTCCTACTCTCCAAATTGAAAGCTTATAACTTGGATGGTAAAATAATAGCGTGGATTGCCGAATATTTGTCATTGCGGAAACAGGCTGTGGTTCTGAACGGTATATCTTCGCAATATGCATCAGTTACGTCGGGAGTTCCCCATGGCTCAGTGTTGGGGCCACTATTGTTTTTGTTGTATATTAATGATATTTCAACTGGTATACAGTCTTCATTCAGGATGTTTGCCGATGATTGTGTTGTTTATAGAGTCGTAGATGCCATTTCCGATTCACAAATCCTGCAAGTTGACCTAAACACTATCGCAGACTGGTGTGTGCGTTGGGATATGTCATTAAATATAAATAAGACTGTTCACGTCACCTTTACAAGAAAACGAGCTAATCATCCCTATAGGTATAGACTTCATGATTCAACTCTAAAAGTAAGCAAGGAATTTAAATATCTAGGTGTGTTTTTTACTTCTGATTTACGATGGAACAAGCATGTTAACTATATTGGAAATAAGGCAGCATCAGTTTTGGGATTCTTGCGGCGCAATTTTAGTCATTTACCGAGTAACTTGAAGACGCAGTTGTACTTTAGTCATGTACGTTCAATACTTGAATATGGATGTGTTTGTTGGGACCCACACACATCTGAGCTTATAAACAAATTAGAAAAAATCCAGAATAGGGCAGTTAGACTTGTTCTTGGTAATTATAGCCGGCAGCTTAGCATGACAGAAAGCAAACTTAAACTTAAATGGCAAGAGCTGAAGGATCGTAGAAGGCATATTAGATTAAAATTTCTCCACGATATTTATTATTCTAAAACAAGCATAATCCGCGATAAATATATCCAGGCACCACACTATATATCTAGGCGACTTGACCACTGTTTGAAGGTCAGGGAATTTTCTTGTAGGGGTGACGTCTTCCGTTATTCTTTTTTTGTTAGAACTGTTCGAGATTGGAACAGTTTGCCATCGACCATTGTATATATTACAGAAAATGATGCTTTTTACCACGCATTGAACTAATTTGTTGATGTATTGATTCAAGTTTGTAACCTCCCTGCTGTAATGCCCTACAGGGCGATGCAGGTAACTAATAAATAAGTAAATAAATGATAATCACCGCTGTTTTCAGGATGGATAGGCCCAGCACACGAACTTCATTTTCGGTGGCTTTAGCATAGTCAACCAGGTTTCAACTGCGGTCTCTAATGCGCAAAAAACCTTCGGCCTGATTTCTGAATGTCATCAGTGTGCCCAAATGCAGAAAATAAACATAGACTGTCGCCTACGCGATTAACCGTCTCACCACCTCCGTTCACTAAAAAACACACGATAGTGGTAATGTTGGTGATGCTGACAAAGCAGTACAGCAGTACTTATCGGTTTTTGTTTTGCTTTTAATTCAATTAGGATTATTAGGGAACTTCACACATTCTAGTGATATATCAAGCGATATATCGGTCGGTTAAACTGCCATCCCGCCTTTCGCCACTAGCCACACCTTTCCGCCCTCTCGTCCACTAGCATGATTGACCGCCGGTCCATGTCTAAGCGCTTCCGTACGATATCGTAACTATGTCATCCATATTCCATTGAGTGGAGTATTGGACTGCGGTTTTATGGGAACAATGACCACAAGCAATGGTTGGAACTCGTGTCCTGGGGGTACATGTCATTCAGTGAAGCTTGTTCACGCCGGTTTAGGTGTCCAGATAAGCGACACAATGAATGTGCCTCCTTTCAATAAGCCCCCTTCAAGTGAATTTCGATCGCTGGATATGTGCCGCTCCTCCATGAGGCTCTTCTATTATTACTTGGGACAATGGGCCCGCACAAGTAGCTATGTTACTCGCCACAATCTTAAAATGGGTATAGCGCATGTTCGTTGCAGCACACTACAACACACCACAGCACACGAACCTGTTCTGCACTAAACCTCATTTCAAGTGTCGTCTCGGCCAAACAGCCATCAGCGGTGTGCCGGAGGCTACCAGTTCGCCACGCAGCGTGGCGCCATCTCTTGAGCCGGCGCAATGGCCGCGCCGGGCAGCACGCGGACCGCTGGCGTTGAACAGGCAACGCTGTCTCCGGGCCAAAAGATGACAATCATGGGTGTGGTGCCCTGTATCTGCCTATTGAACGTCGCTATTTGAAATATTAATTAAACCGTCCATGTACTAGAAGTTACAGCTTGAGTGATATTGTGCAGAAACAATAGGAAGACATCGGAAGCAATTTTTTTTGCGCAACTTGTTCAAGCGTAACTAGCGTATGCGCAGGTTCGGGGCCACAGACCGCATGTTCTCTTTTTGCGGCTCGTAGCCTGGATCAAACCGTTTTGCTCTCGTTACGATAACCGGAGGTTCTCGGCCTAGATGCCGGGATAACGCGTCTGGCTTTTGGCTCAATGTCACTTGAATCACGCATATATACGGAACTCTTAAGAGCGACCAGTCGTCGCAGGGGTAAATATCCAGCTGCACGTAGCGAACGACATTCTTAGGCTGCACAATCTCCTGGATCAGACCGCGATAATATGTCAAAAAATACAGCTGGCACGGGGAAGTGGGGGTTACTCGCTAAGAAAGAATTTGTCGTAAAACATTCATGCAGCTTAAGCAGACCAGTTGAAAGCAAAATGTTTTTGTAATTCTAATTTATATATATTTCGTTTTGTTTATCGTTTATTTCTGCAATACCACGTTGTTTTAAATCTGTAAGTAAGACACATTCCGCTAAGAAAATGCCACTGGCAAGTTCCTTCTTCCTTTGTATGTCTTCTTTAAGTTCTTAATGACTTTCTTCTTACTCCTTAAGCAGGGCTTCCAGCCGTGATGCCTCAGCTGCTCACCCACGTTGTAGAATTACGTCCGTAACGTCCTTGCATAAGATGCACTGCAGTTCCAGCACGAGACATCCACGGTCCACTACAGTGCCAATACTGTATGTTATTCACAGTATACACGGATATCTCCGAGGCAATAAAGGAAAAGTTGTCGGGGGGAAGTTTGCACTTGTATTACTACGTGAAGATGTGCAGCAGCGTTTCATAACGCATTCGGTTTCTAAGAACAGATGCTCTCCCATAGCAGGGGTTAGCCATTCATAACGGCATAACCAACAAAGAAAAAAGAAATTGAGGCCACAATATGATGGAATGTCACGCACGAAGCAGGACATCCATAAGTAATCGAAAGCAGTCGTGATCAGAAACGGAGACGCCTAACCATCGATGCCACGTTTCGTACCCTTGTCGAGATGAAGGACAACAGTGATCGGCTGGAATATTTCGATGAATGTCCGAGCAATTGGCCCTTCTTCTTTGTCACAGCAGTAAATGTGCGCTCCTTGTGGCGCACGTGCCTGACAATAACCACAACCACGTTATCAGGGTCTGCTCAGTACCGGCGTCTCTCAGAGTCGTAAATTGATCCTGAGGCACCGCTACATGATACAGGATCAGTGTACTGCTTCGAAGGTCCACGTCAACACGACAACCATGTGGTGTCTGGCAATTTGGTGCCAACTAGGTACATGTAAGCCTTGGGTGTCCTCGAAAGTGCATCTACGAACGTTGCCCAGGTGTGCACAGCGCAACTAGACCTTGAACTCACCGTTGCATTTGTTTGTTGTGGATCATTTTCTCGCAATGTCACCGCTACACAGTTGGTGCTCTATCTCACCACTCTTACTCGATTGCGGCCGTGAAGGACTCGTCCAATGTTTCTCGTGAAAGACGCCAATATTCAAGCAAACAACGCCGTTCTCCTGAACGAGATTCAGCAACCATCGATGCTGCAACTCGCTATTCTGCCGGCATGAGTCGTCAAATGCTAGGGTAACCCTGTTGTACCTCGTCTTCGATAACGAAAATTGGAGCCGCAACAGGAGGTATAAAACTACTCAACTTAGCGATCACGATGGTGCCATTGCTACACTAAAATTAAAGGCGATACGACTGAACTGGTCCACAAAGTGTTTTCTCCTCTTCCACAAATGACAACGCTTAAAAATAGCTCACCAGTGCTATGAATTCTCACGCGCCACCGTGTGTGAAATGAGCCAGATCTCAGCTCCGCTGAGAGGCCACTGAGCTGGGAAAGGGAAGCGAGCGTTGGAGGAGGATGGTGCTTGGAGGTGGACTGGAGGACCGTGTGTCTGAGCAGGCGGAGGAGGGTAGGGTGAGGCGCGCTTGGTTCATCTCCTCTGGCTTTTGCTGCGGACTCTGTGTGCTTTTGGATGCACCGGGTTCGACTGGTGATCGAAAGACAGAGCGATGGATGGAACAGCAGCGCAAGCCGTGGAAGGATGAGCACCAGTCGACTGATCCCCAAGTAGTGCGCAAGCGCAGCGCACGACCTGAAGAACTGCAAAATGCGCCGGCTAGGGTGCCCAGGAGATTTCCGAAGAACATGCTGCACGGCTTGCAACAATGCGGGTGCTTCTGGCGAGACGCATTGCTTAGAAAGCATAGAGTAGGATGAAGCCCAATCCAAGTTTTGTCAGCGCTCCTAATAGCACTTAATACATTATAAAACCTGTAAAGCGGGAGTGACATACGAAATAAAATATCAGCTTCAAGAATTAAACGGACACTATTTAACACACTCAAAACATTTCTTAAGGACTCTGTGCGAAATGCACCAAAATAGAAACAGCACCCATATACTTGTGCGTAAGCCGTGTTCAGGAAGAGAAAGGCAGCTATAATTTTTTTCTTTTATTGACCTGTAGCCTCACTCTGTCCAATGTAAAATGCCTTTGAGCCTTCCGGCTATAAAAATAAACGAGGAATTGTGGCAGAACCGATCTCATAATGAATATCGACGCTACGTTGTTCATTATTGAAGCGGCGTAGCGACACACCATGCTGTGACCGCAGAGCACAGAACGTGCTGCGCCATCTCACGGCCGCACCGTGATGTGTGGGCATGACGCGCACGTTAAAAATATTCTCACAAGATTCACAGTGTCTATACGAGGCAGGCATGGTTGTGTAATGCACTTGGGTTAATTATTAGTTTTTTTCTTATTGATGAGCAGCACATAGCCAATCACCCAAGTTGGCGTCAAAGGGGTTCACGGAGGAACGGCTAACACCCAGTGGCACGTACTAAAAGATCAATGTACGCGTCAGTGAGGAAGTTTTTTGAGCGGCACATGCCAAGAGGCTCATTAGAAGTGACATAAGCTGGCGTGATAAAGGTTCATTAAAGCGCCGCGTAGACACAGGGTCATACACCCAGTGACTAGGCTTATAGAAGAGGTCCATGGAACAGTGGCACATACACGCGAACAGTTGCCGAATGACCTTGGTTAGTCCGACTGTTTATTATGTACCCAGTTCCATCCCCGCAACAAACCGCAACTGCAATCAAATGACCATGGACTACGCGATGAGCCAAGTAGTGGAATAACGGTTAGGCAGTCAGCCAAACACTCTCCTTAATTTGGGTGATGTTCCTGGAGAATCCTAATCGCTATAAAAATTATATACAGGCATAGTGTCCTTCATATCGCCATGGTAGCCTTATGAAACGTTGCCACATGCTCAGTGCAGCACCACCGGTTTCCTCTAGGAAGGCGGATAACCAGACCAGTTGGCATATATTCATGGTTGTTTGGAAGCACAGACACAAGCAACGAAAAAGAAGGAGACACAACGAGCGAAGACGGGAAGACAACTTTATTCACACGAGGAACAAATACGTCAGAACTCATGGAGAGGAGGACGCAAAAGGAAAGCGATAGTGTGCACTTTCAGCACGTGCCGTCCTGAATCAAAATTTCCCACACTAACAGTGATATCGAAGGTAAATAGCTGTCACTGTCTTTTGTTTCCTCATAAAGGGCTTCAACAACCTCCCTAGTTTGCGATTTCCGATTGCGGTACAGCACCGACGTACGTGTGCATTGCAGAATACACCAACGATTTCTGCAAGGAGCAGACAAATGCAAACCCGGTGCAGCATTTAGCGAATTGGTGGCAGAGCACAGGGAAACTTTTAAAGAGGGTCCACCCTGCCCAAGGACATCTATTTTTTATTCCTTATCATTTGCAGAGCAACGCTGCTGCGATTTATTTCATGTAATTTAATTTCTTGACAGCACTTGTTTTTAATATAATTTCCCTTCCCATGTATGCGCTCCTCTTCATGTCCTCACATTTATTCCTTGTGAGAGTAAAATTTCCTTCCAGCCTGCCCTCGTTGTGTCTCGTCCTTCTTCCTTGTGAGTGATTACGCGTCCAAACACTTTGCATCGATTTTCTGCAGAGTAACAGATTTGGCTTTCCGCGAAGTTAAGTTACTTCTGCATATATACTATATATCCCAGATGTTATTAAATCCCCCCGCCCCCCACCCGCTTGTAGCGGCTCGAGGTGTCGTTTGTGCCGACGAACAACCAACCCATCGACAAGTATATTCAGTAGTAGGAATGAAGGAAAAAGGCTTTCTTTTTGACTAGGTACACTCTGTGATGATACGGGAGCCCACTGCTTGCAGGAGCACATCAAATGACTGAGTTCACATCAGGACAAGTCAGCCTTACTGCTCGAATGGTCTCCGATTTCTATGCCGTCTTCTTCCCTAGGCGACTTGACTAGCGAACCTCATGACGATTGCGGTCAATCACAATTGTCCAATCGATAGCAGTATACCGCCGAGGATGTGACACTGTTACTCCGAACACTGCTTCTAGTGGTATGGAATAGGTGACCATGTAGCAACTTGGGGATCCAAGGTTGGCGCCGCTCTTGGCTAGGCGTCGACTTGGCACTTTCATCATTACATCAGACGGTTCGGTACCGGTAAAGGGGCCTTTTCTGGACCCGTTAACAATTGGTGTCAACGCTCTGTTGAATTCTGAACACGCGCTGATGAATGGATGAGGTTGCGTCGAGGGAAAAGTCTAGTAAATGGTCTGAGCCGTGTTGAGGCGCAAAAGACACATCCGTCGCCAAGAGATTCGACCTGAAGGTGAGCAGCTGTCGGATTGCCCGAAGCGTCGATGTTTGCCCACCGTGCCAGGAATTGTTCTAAAAGTGATAGCTTATGGCACACTTCCTCTCAAAGGCAAAGCGCTCGCTATGTTGTCACCTTCACCCTGATAATATTGCTACAAGCATGAACACACTCTGGTCAGTGTGCCTTAGCGATATGCCTACTGGACTCTATGCTCCCTGCATCGATTTACTAAGTTTTACCCTTCTCTCAGTCTTACTCCTCATTTGTCGTGGTCAGCTATCGGTAAAACAAAAATAGGTTGCCTATCTCAATAATACCATCAGCGATTCGTACAAAAGAGGTTTCTAAAAAAATACCGTGGGTTCATTGCTTAAAACCTTGCCTCTGGCCGCTTGAATTCTTACTCTCGCTCCCACATGACCTCGAATTCCTGCAAAATCAGACTCTATCTAGGCAGTCTCACCCTTTTTCCTGACATTTCCTTAAGCCATGCAAGAGGGCAATGGTCGCCCTCTACCATGAATTTTGTGTCTTCATTATAGTATCCTAGCCTTTGAACGGTCAATATAGTGCTAAAACACTCTTTCTCCGAGGTGCTAAACACCATTTCTCGCCGTGTCAGTTATCCACTGAGGTATAGCACAGGATGCTCTCGAAAGCGTTCATTAAGTTGGTCAAGGACGACATCAAGGCCAGGTTAGCTGGCGTGACGCCAGACAATGAATCTTCGGCGAAAGTCTGGTGAGACAAGCACTGGTCGTGAAAACAAGGCTTCCTACTCAAAACAATCATCAGATTCCGAATAAGGCTCCACAAGTCTTCTACTTTTGTGCAGCTCAAGCACTAATATTTTCTCATAATAGAGAAATAATCCTAGAGAAATAACCAAGAAAACATCGCATAAATGACGCGCTCAAAACTGAAGAAAATTTGGGGCGTATTTCTAAATACTTCCACGCCGGCTCTAAGCGATATTCAGAACACTGTCGTCTTATGAATATACGTGCGAGACCCGCAGAGACGCCTTCTTTCTCTGTGTCCGAGCAAACCACGCCCCACAGCAACAGCACAAACGCTTCCTAAATTGTTCTGTTAAACAATGGCTCCGCTAACTAACGCGTCATTCTCCCAAAGAAAAAACCTCGCGACCACTTGTGAAAAGGGAACTGAGACTCAAGCGCACCACTACAGGCCTTCAAACAAGAACCTAGACTTGGCAGCGCAAGCGTATCTCAAGCAAAAAAAAAATGAAGCTTAACCGCTTCAAAGGAAGAACGCCATATCGGTAAAAATAAGTTTTAAAAATTATGTGTGCGAAAGCATTCTCTTTCAGAATGTAAGTGAGCTACTCAAGCAATCAACCTAAAAAAAGCTCATAACGCTATTACCGAAAGAATCTCTCCAACAAAAAGCGTGTAACTAGACACTATAATGAAAGAAACAAGCAGTTCCCACACAACGCGTACACCACTTTTATTTCTAAACACGCTACGATCGCATCATATCTTTGAGCAGTACAGGAGGAGGACGTTGTTTGCATGCTCTTGTCAAATTTGGAAACCATGCAATACAAAGGGCGCAAAAGGCATTGCCCAAGCTAGAGACGTCAGATACCTCGTTCTATCAACATGCCTTTATGGCATTGGTCTGCGAATTCAATGCCTTGTATGGCCACTTCGCATCTCCTTAGCGCCGCGCTGTGCCGGCTCATGCAGATTGCCCCTCAAAAGGTATCCAACGTGGGGGAACATGAATGCCCCCTGGCTTTTGTCCTTCTGCGTGCCGAATGTCGCTTTCTTTTCTTCCTCATCTTACGGCTCGGACACGCACTGACCTGAAAAATTCCAAGCGGTAAGCGCGGCTTTCTCTTTCGCAATGGTGGATGGATGCATGGAAAAAACTCTATTGACGTCCATCGGTCCATTCCCTAGCACGTAGTGGGCCGCTCCCACGTCGGGACAGAAAGAACTAGCCTCGCCGCCGCGTCACAGGCCCATTAGAGTGCCAAGAGTTCGGCTAAGAAATCGGGAATGTGTAGGGCAGCCTCCTACGATGGCCATCTCTTTTAGCCTTTTGCGAGTTACTATGGCGCGTTACCATCTCTACTGCATTCCTGAATTTGCGACACCTTGTTCTTTTAGCACGCTATCTGCTACAAGTTTTCGAGTATCTTTTCTTTCTTCCCTTTGGCAAATCCTCAGCCAGATCAACTTCCTGAAATGTTATCGGCGAAATCGGAAAGATTTTCTCCTTCAGTTTAATTACTTCTCCTGATCCAGCTGTTTTATCCTGTTTCTTTGCACTGTGTTCGTCGTCGTAAATCAGCGCTGGACATTCTTCATCAATTTCTGTGGGGGAAATCAGAAATATTTGCTCCTCCAACTTAAATACTTCTCCGGAGCTAGCTTTTTCATGTTTGGTTCTTGGGGTTTGCTGCCCCCGAGGGCAAGATCGCAACCGTGGAAAAGGCTTTTGATCTTACAGGGAGCTACTGCTCTGTCACTGCAAACCATGATTTGCCGTATGGTCATCGGCCAGCAGTGCAGCGCTCTTTGCATGCACACCTTCCAGCCCGTCCTTTACAGAAAGGCGCGTGTTATGCATCAGGGTCTCGTTAAATCGCTCTAAGCAGTTTAAATGACCCGTTTACTGATGTTATCCGCCCCAGGTCCTTTCACCCACTCTGCAAAATTATCCATCAGGTGACACGCAAACGCGACAAACCTCTCAGTAGACTTCGTTTTGGTCTTGAAATCTCCACGGAAATTCCTTTGCAGCGAGCCTTTATTTTGCGAAGAAAGTGGGGCTTACTTAGCTGTACACGCCTGCCTCGAGTGCACTCAGTAAAGTTACAACTTGTAACGCACCTCCTGGCAGATACTCAAGGAACTTCTCCGGCCAAGTGTGCTGGTGAAAATATCACATCTCACAAATCCATTCAAAATTATTCAGGTAAAGAGCGATTTCGTCACCCGTTTTTACGGCTAAATCAAACTCGCAATGTCCACGCTATCAGTGTGTGGCGACGCCGCATCTACCCTGCGTGCTGATCTCCCTTGCTCTAGTGTTATTTTCGCCCGCTCAATTTCTGCCCGCTTTTGTTACATCACTTCCTGCCCCTTCTCTTCCTTGTTGTGTTCCTTATTTTATTCCGTTGCTGTCTCTCACGACTTATCTTTTCCAAGGCATCCGTGAGCTGGTCCTGTAACTCGTCCGTGTAAATGCTTTATGGTGCTCCTCATTCAAGTTTGCTTGAGCCGATAAAGACTCCACTATGATGCTTCTGCTTTACTGAGCCAAAAAAAGGAGTTCTGCTGATCCTGGATCCACAGAAGTCGCTCTTGCGCCCACAGTTTACATAGAGCACCTAAGGTTCGTCTCTCTCAGCGGGACGTTCACACGTCCGCCGATGGCAGATAGCGGGGACTGCCTTTTGCGGCTCTTCCGTAAAGCTTCCTGGAGTCGTGCAAGACTCCATGCAGTTTCTGCGACGGTTGTGCCTGCCTAAGCCGCCTAAAGGACCTCTGCTGATTTCAGATCCACGGAAGTTACTTTTCCGTCTACCGTTTACACCTTGCTTACGAAGATGGCCAGGTCCGTCGATCACAGATGAAGGACTGCCTTCTTGATCATACGGCTTTTAACCAGTTTGGTTTATCACGAGGCGGTTATGGGCCAAGAATCCACCAAGCACATCGACGAGTACGTAGAGCAGTGGGCACGAAAGAAAAGGTTTTTTTTTTACATTAGTTACACTGGCTTCTGGAACGCAAGTCCCTCCCATGCAGGAGCATATTAACCGCGTTACGTCACATTAGGACACGGCATCCTCACAGCTTGGATGGGCTCCGTTTTTGATCCTGTCTTCTTCCCTAGGTGACAGACTAGGGAATCTGATGACTATATCGCGGCGAATCACAATCATCCAATCAGTCGCAATATCCCACCAAGGATTTCACGCCGTTCCGTCAAACTCCACCTGCGATGGTATGGAATAGGTGACCGTATAGCAACCTGGAAAGCCAAGGCCGGCGCCGTTTTTCGTTAGTCGTCGACTCAGCCTTTTGCAGGGTTAGTGCGGGCTGTAAGTACACGTAGTGGTGCCTTTTGTGGCCCCGTCAACAATCGGTGTCAGCGATGCGTTGACTTCTGCATAGGCACTGAAGAATGAGCGGAGCTTTTTGGTGCCAAATGGCCAATTATTGTCCTTGGCCATGTTCATACGTAAGATCCTGCACTCAGGCGTTAGAAAAGGTAATTCATCGAGGTGTCAATTTTAAATATTTTTCTTATGCGCCAGCATCAAGCAATGTCTTCTAGTCGACCAAAGAAACTACTAGGAAGGTCATAACTTATCCGTCACTCAGCTGGTTTGTTTTTTGCGGAATGATTCAGTGGTATGAAATCAAGAACATGTACTGCAAAAAAAAGAAAATATTATTTACGCTATTATGCTTTCTACTCTTGCGAAATGGGTTGTTCCATTTTGTTATATATGTGAGCTTGCAAGAGATACAGATGGCAAAACAAACAAAATACTGAATATTACATGTGCCAGAACATAAGCTTTAATGACTGAAACTATTCTTGAGCATAAAGATTAACTCTGTGTAACATAATCAGCATGGATGCATTCGAACGGCGCCTGGCGAGGGTACTTGTTGACTAATTGGGTCTCGAGCTTGAGGTGCTTGGTGCGAGTGTATGAACCATGGATGCTGGGCTCGCAATTGCTGGGAGCGTAATCGTAGTTGACGTCATAAACAGCGATGGTGTGGTCATATGTGATTTTGTACTTCTCGGCTGACAACTGCATGAACGAGAGCACAAATACAGCACAGTTACTGTATGCGCGTTTTTTAATGAAAACGTACGCATATTTATATGCTGCTCATTCTACGAGAAGCTGATGAATTCGCAATAAGGCACGGATACTCTATAACGGACCTCATCAAATGGTAAAGGAACGCACGCACACCTTCCCCCTTCCACACACATGTCACACATGTACACACGCTCTCTCTCACGCACACATACACAAACACAAATATACACACATACACACATGTTCCAAAGAAAAGTCAACGGGCACGCGCTACTCATATCTTTATTCAGCGACGCCATGGTGGAATATTTCTCCAATGTGTGCAAATCACCAGCTGCATTATCATAAAAAAGCTCCAAACATTCATTGATAATGACCTTCTAATACATGCCTCAAGAAATGCAGGTTTTTACAAATAAAAAACAGAACATGGCAAAGTAATTCTACGCAAGCCCGCGCAAAGTGAAAGTTTCACTGAATGAATCATCAGTCAACTAAGGCGTTCTCCATTCGAAAAAAATAATTGTTCGGCCCCCCTTAAGCGATGCAGATGCAAACAAGAAACGACAACCGGGAAGGCAGACTGATTGGATGAAGGTAGCCATAAGCTTAAAATGGATGTAGTGCATATTCCTAACGGTAAACCCCACAATACTACACTGCACCACGCCATGCTGTGTACTGTTCCATATGCAATCTTTCCAGCCAGGAGAAAACAGAATGGAGGAAGCCCGGCAGGCAGCGAACGACGCCAGGGAGACCGAGCCCAGCTAGAAAAAGAAAGCGCCCGAAAGAGCTGCGACGAAATGTCTCAGCAAGTCTGGATTCTTTCTCCCTGATCCCGACGCCGCCACTGAGGAAAGGGCTGGCTTCACGGACTGTTCACTTGTCAAGGCTGACTGCGAGACGTAATCCTTTCTCCTAACTTTCTGCTTCTCTTATGGAAACCATGCAGCTCCTCTAGACTCCTCCGGCGCCACGCACCACAGCGGTGAAGGCAGTAGATCCGCAACAAATTCCGGATCCAAGATTTGAAGTGTATGGTGTCCTGTATCTGCCTTTTCAACGTAGCTGTCGGAAACGACAAAACTTCAGCTTACTATAAGTTACAGCCTGAGTGATATTGTGAATAAACATAAGAAGGAATCCTGAAGCAATATTTTTTAAAACTTGTTTGGGACTAACAAGCGTACGTAATGTGGTCATGTACAAACGGTGGGAGGACCTCGTTTTGTTCTCGGAGCTTGTCCGGATGCTCCCATTTGTCTGCCCCGATAACACCTGTAGCTTTTGACTCAAGGTTACTTGAAGTTCGTCGACAGCAGCAGCTAAAAAGTATTTCATGCTAATACACATATCAGTTTTCTGCATACATTCGCGCCATATTCGGGGGGGGGGGATAAATCGTTGCTCGCTAACGAAGCAGAAGCGTCGCTGGTGCATTCAGCTTCGTTCATTCTTCACGCTTTGTCCTTTGCATGGAGTGTGCGCGTGTGTATGCGCTTATTCATCACGCCATGTATGCATCTACTAGGATCCTGCGAAGTACCTCTAAGAGCTGCTTACTCTCACGAGCATCGGACATCAATGGACGATGATCGAGATAGGGGGCGCTGATGTTGGGAAAGGAAAGTTTGGGAATCAGGAAACGGGTAATTTTTGCTGCTACTGCTTACTTGCACCATCTCTTGCTGTGGGAGGGACTTGTAACTGCTCTCAGACTTCGTTACCCGTGGACAACTTCGAGGTGCGCAACGGTTTAGCAAGGTGCAGCGACATAAGTGACACTTGACAAATGGTGATAGTTTAGGGCAGCGTCTTGCTTCGTTGTTTTCCTCAAAAGTTGTACAATATTTTTCGTTTCCTTTGCCGACGTTAAAATGACAATAGGCGTTGTGATGGCATAGCTGTCAACGTAATTTCTTCAATTGGAACAGTTGCGGTGAAATAGCAAGTTTTGACATTCACTGTTCTGTTTTTCGCTTGTTTAGCATAGAATCAAACTATATTTTACGTGTCACAATTAGCATGGTCCAAGAAGATGCAGTTGATGATGATGATGTGTGGTGTTTCATGGTGCAAGGGCCAATTGTGGCCAGAGCACCAGAGCAATGTTAATAATGCTCTGAAATGGTGCTACGTAAAGTGTTTTTGTAGTATGGCTGTAAATGGACTTAAAATTAGCGCAATATGTTTAAAACTATGCAATAAATGTAGGATCGTGCACGCATTCAGGAATTAAATGTCGCAGAGTTGACGGTATTCAGATATAAACAAGATGAGAACAGTGCCTGTGAATAGTCATGCGATAGTCTCAGTTGGTGTATATTTATGCAAGGCTAGAGGATGTTGCTCGGTCTCCAGAATAATCAAACACCTGCTGATCAAATACAGTGAGACCGGCGAAAACTATGAGATGATAGCAATTCTTTCCTTCCATGTAAAAGGCTTGGCTGCAAACCGATCATTCATGGCTTCGTGCCTCGGAGGCGCGAAAATTTCAAGGTGCGGTAAAGGCCATAGTCTCGATATTAACTAATACTGGTTTATCACCCGCTCTTGTATTAATCTTTCTTTTCATCGTTGTAGAATCACCATAATATATTGCGTTTCGGTCTAAACATCCTTTTGAGTACACCTTTAGGTGCTCCCTTTCTACCTCGTTTTCGAACAGACTGAATGGTTATTGGCGTGAGATATATCGACTTTCTCTATTTGCTCACCCAATGCTCAGGGGACCGGAAATATCCAAAAACGAGCGTTTTCTTTCTCCATCGAGACTTATCGTATGTAGCCGCATATAAGTCGCCGAGCTGTGTCTCCATGTGTTTCAAATATGCCGAATCTGATTCGTTGCAAACCTGGAATAAAATACAAAACATAACGTCACTGGTAAAATAGAAACTGCATTTATTGCACCGCAAAAAATTACCATTACAAAAAATATTGCATGTTGTATCACGCACATAAATATCGGTCTTTCGCAGGACCACAAAAGCTACTACAGAAGTGTCATTCACTCTGCAAAGCACTAATTGTTCAACGACATTGAGTCATTCTCGTTCTCCTATGCATGATTATTTTAGAGTATACAGCTTTTCTATAGGAAGTGTAAATGTAGAAAAGGTGGCATTACTTAAGGGGAATTCCTAGGCGAGTCTGACACACCTTGCAGAGAAGTTATGTGAGCTTCAGTAGACTAATGAAGAGAATTTATTAAAGTCTCTTTAGCACAGCTTTCGGGGCCGTTGCCTATGTAGTGAATTTCGAGGCACTCCCTTCTTGTCGCAGTTTTTTTAAATCCTGAAAGTCGGATAAATAGGAGGTACTCCTCATTTAATTTCAATGGTAAATCCAGACAGTATTGTAGCCTACCGACATGGTAGCACAGAAAAGGCGGGCCCGCCATCATATAAGACGGAAATGTCCCGGGACGAAACGCCCGGCGTCGCTCGAAACTGAACCTTTCGGCCAGTCACAGCAAAAAGTGATACGCCGAGCTTTTCTTCGCAAGCATGTGTTGCTTGTGCAGTGTCACTTTTTGCCGCGACATGAAATCATTCAAGTTTCATCTGACACATTGTGATAGAGCGTTTCCCTTTGACGTAGCCGAGGGACGTGCTTGGTTATGATATAGGCACGTGGTAGTTATGGTCAAGTACACAGTGAACAACATTGAGGGATGAAACTACCTTTTCATTGGGTGAATCTGTTCCCAGAAAAGTAAGTGACACTCTAAACGGAATGATAGCTCCGACCACAACCGGAGATCGTCGAGAATCTGATCTACCTGTCAAGCACAATTCACGTCGCCCATACAAGGAGATCACACAAAGTTCGGTGACAAGCAGCAACAAATAGAACCATCGTAAACATTCGCGTGTGTTCGAAACATGCGGGCGCGTCTTGCGCTGAGCGGTAACTTTAAGCTGTTAGTGGTCAAAATTAAGTGCCCGAAAAAAGGGTATGTACACGTGTCAATACTGCCTTAAGTGATCTTTGAAATTTTATGACACTTTTTTTCTAATTAGGTGCGATTTTAAAAATTTAGGAAGTATGGGTACCATGAAATGGGACGGCCTCTAAATTTGCCATGTACGCATGTGCCCACAAAGAAAAAAATATAAGGACTGAATTTCTGATGTTTATTCATGTGAAGGTCACGTTACTAGCAGCAAAGTATGTCCGTTTCGCCCAACTTACATTTGCTTAATGGCGTGTTCACAGAGTTTATAGCTTTTCATAAAAATCTGCATGCTTAAAAGGAAGGCGATCCTCTACGGAATACAAAGAACATGAAACATATTGCCCTCCAAATATCTAACATAGGAAATTATTTACTTTGTACAGTCACATTGGAGCCGTTATCGCATCACCAAGCTCTCGAGCGCATGAATGAAGGAATGGTTGCAATTTCCCTCACTATGAGAAGCAGCTAACCGATACTTGGTGAACGAAAACACGCAGTAGCGTTTCACTGCTACGTGCGGTCTACTTTGTTGCAATATTTGAAGATGTTCTCGAGCAACCTTCTTTAGCGACATCATTAAATAGACATGCCCCTTCAGCAGTTGTAATGTAGAAGGCCAAGCATATTTTATTGGCCAGGGGAACGCCGACGCGGTTCACTTGCGCGCAGGTGCGCTAACGTCGGGCTCCGCAGTTTCTATGTTTTCCTGGTGGTCCAGTTTCTGCTAACCGCCCAAAGAGCACAAAATTCCATCCATGAATTCAATACATCCGACGATACCAAGTTTTTGCACCTACGACACAATTCGGTGGATTCACGACCGAAAGAAGACCTCCATCACGTGGCAGCCGATATAAGCGTTCCGAGGAGTAAAGGACGGTGGCGGTCACTAAACCGTCGACGCCGGCGAATGCGCACGATGCATCGGCGACGCTAACGCAGATGGCGGCCCGTACACCGTCGTCCAGAGGGGACAACAGCTCTGCGCTTGCCTCAAGGAGCCGTGAATCGACTGCAGAAGATCGGATGGATATTTCTAACGCCTAACCACGTCCGAAACCGGCCACTATGGTCAACGAGCAAGCCAACTACTCCCAACGGTGGACCCGCATGACAACGCGCTTCACTGAAGCCTATGGCGAGGGCTGCGGCATTACCCGTCGTGGTTGCTTAGTGGCTATGGTGTTGGGCTGCTAAGCACGAGGTCACGGGATTGAAGCTCAGCCGCGGCAGGCGCATTTCGCTGGGGGATTAAGGCGAAAACACCCGAGTACTTTGATTTAGGCGCACGGTAAAGCACCCTAGGTGGTCTATATTTCCAGAGTTGGCCACAACGCCGTGCCTCATATTCAGAAAGGGGTTTTGGCACGTAAAACACCAATTTTTTTAGGGCTGGAGGACGGCGCCACTTTCTTCCAAACAAAGCAGCAAGCTAGGAAGCGCCAACAAGTGGCGAGGAACGGCCCTCGTAACTCAGAGGAAGACAAATCAAAATCTGACAAAGAAATGCAGAATCCAGGAATCGAGAACTGTCGCCAGCACAGACAAGCGCCGACAGCGAACCGGCTAAATCTTCGAGCAGGCGCTCCCGCTCCAGAAACCGCTCGAGGTCCAGGAGCTGTTCCCCGTCCAGGTCCAGGAGTCGTTCCAGGTCCAGGTCCCGCGGCCACTCCAGATCGCGAAGCCACTGCCAAGGCCCACAGAACAGGGTCCAGTTCGAGGAGCCAGCCGGTGCTGGGAAACAAGGCGTCACATGGGCAGACAGGGTTTGGAGTGGAGGGAGAACTGCCTTAAAGGTAACTGGGGGTGCGGCGCCAGAGCATGGTTCGTCTGAAATAACCAAGCTTAGGAAATAAAATGCCGAGATGCACAGCATAATCGACTTATTGCGAGCCCGAGCTCAGAAAGGCAGAAAAGCATTCCGAGCTCAGAAAGGCTAACCAACCTCACCGCGCTCCAGTCCCTAGTTCAACCCCGTCAGAAATCCCTTCGGCGACCCCCCTCTGTCCAACCCCTTCGGGGACCTCACGCCGTTCCAGTCCCTAGTTCATCCCCCTCGGGGACCCCCTCTCCCCAAACCACAGACGTTCCCATGGTCGTGGATGCAAGCCACACGGGCAACCCAGCCAAAAGAAAGGCCGTTCCCAGCATGCCCGTAAGTGTACCGGCTAAAGCCAAGTCCGAAGTCAAAGAAATGTTGAATTCAATCTGCTACGAGATCTAGAAGATTACCGAACGACTATCTGCAGTGGATCAGCGACTCTTGTTCATGGATCAGAAGTTAGACGCGCAAAGTGTAAAAATTCAATGCTTAGAAAACAGAATGCCAGAGATAGAGTCCAAGGTGCCGGAAATGGACATCAGGACGTCGACTCACATACGTCCCGTTTACTTCACGGATGGCGCGTTGGTACCTACGCCACCACCACTGCACATTCCCCGACCGATTAATAGAACCATCTCCCTCGAGACCCTAGCAGCAACACCGGAAGGCGCTCTATACAGCAAGGATGGTGCCACACACCCAATTTAGGATTTGGCAGTGGAACTGCAGGGGGCTCAGGCGTAAAAGATGCACCCTGCAGCAGTTTGTTCGCACTCACAAAGAAAAGCCACATGTCATATTATTACAAAAAACGATGACTGATCAGGTTTCACTTCAGGGATACAAAGCTCTTGCTTTCCGTGGGGACGGCAGAGGAATCTGCACTTTAGTCAGCAGCAAGTTCACTTTCATCGCACACGATCTAGGGGTCCGGCCTAGCAATACGGAGTTCTCGCTAGTAGAAGTCATCCCAAGCCAATCCAACATCTCTAGCATTTTTATACTTAACGTATATAGCAGCCCGAGCGATCACAGACAACGTTTCAAAACCATCATCCTAGGGCAACGAAACTCGCCGGAAACTCTCCACTGGTTGTGGCCGGCGATTTCAACGCCCCCTTTCATGCGTGGAACTACACGCACGACACGGTCAAGGGCAGAAGCCTGTGCCAGGAGGCGGGAGATGCGGAACTCTCTCTACTGACGGACCCAGCCTTTCCCAGCAGAGGGGGCACCTCCTCCACCAGAGTCTCTGTCCCGCATCTCGCCTTTGTTAAAACGCTGGCTCAGCCATGTGGACGAATCTGCTCACAGACCTCGGTAGTGATCACTACATAACGGTCAACAGCTTACATGTGGAGCAGAAAAGAAAGAAGGCGTTCTCGGTGCCCGACTGGTACAAATTCCGTGAGATTCGCAAGGTCCGCGCCGCCCGAGGAGAAAAGCCGGAGAGTCTCGTCCAGTGGTGCGCACTAATTCTGCAAGATGTCTGCTTCACCACCAAAACCATAGAGATGGATCTACAGACAGACAATATGGATAGCAGGCTAGCGCCTCTTCTCGAGGCTGAGCAATCACTTCTCGAGAGGTAGCCGAGATCAACAAGATAGCCGAGATCAACAAGCAGATCGACGAGCACTGCCAAGCCCTGTCTAGGCAGCAATGGGACGACATTTGCAATTCAATCGACGGGCAGATGTGCACGGTAGGGAAGTGGAATCTTCTCAACCACTTGCTCGACGACTCCGGCACCAAGTCAAACCAGAGAAGTGTCCTCGCTAAAGCGCTCCACGAAGCCAAGAAGTCGTCTTCGGAAAAGGACATGCTGAAGATGTTGGCTAAGAAGTACCTGCCGCTCAAAACTGTGGCCGATGATGCGGCATACCCAGTACACAAAGGGAAGCCGAACTCCGCGCTGGACGAGCCTTTCAAAATCAGTGAAGTCGGCGGCGCCCCACATGACCTCAATGGTAGGACAACCCGCGGCCCGGATCGCATTAACAGCAAGGCTCTCAGAAACCTAGAGGACGCATCGATCGAGTTTCTAACAGATGAGATAAATGGGATTTGGGAGCAGGGAATTGTACCGGAAGAATGGAAGTTGGCGAAGGTCATACTAATCCCAAAGCCCGGTAAACCGCCGAGCCTGGACAACCTCCGCCCAATCTCACTGACGTCATGTGTAGGGAAGGTGGCCGAGCACGTCATCCATAACAGAATTGCCGAGTATATGGAAACCAGCGACCTTTTCCCTCACAACACGATAGGTTTCAGGCCAGGCCTGTCCACCCAGGACGCCATGAAGCTTATCAAGATCCAAATCCTGGAACGCTGCACTCGGGACACGAGAGCCATCCTTGGTTTAGACCTGGAGAAGGCCTTTGATAACATCTGTCACGAGTTCGTTCTTGACGCCATCTCCAAACTTGGCCTAGGCTCGTCCTTCCATGCCTTCTTCAGGTCTTTCTTGAGCAAACGATGCGCCATTCTCAAGGCTGGAGATTTGGAATCGGAGAAAATGGAGCGGAGCAGCAGAGGAACCCCCCAGGGCTCAGTCATCTCACCACTCCTCTTCAACATCGCAACGGTGGACTTCTCAATGTATCTAGGCAAGGTCAAGGGCATCGGTCACACGATCTACGCGGACGACATCACTGTCTGGTGCGTGGGTGGCAGTGACGGACAAGTCGAAGCCGCTCTCCAGGAAGCTGCCGACACTACAGAGCGCTTTCTAACCAACACGGGACTCCGGTGCTCCCCAAAGAAATCGGAGCTCCTTCTCCACAGCCCAAGTAGAAAGGGACGCAAGCCACAGAACTGGAAACCCCCCACTGAAATTGACATTAATCTCTACACCAATTGCGGAGATCCCATTCCCAAAGTCGCGTCCATTCGAATCTTGGGAGTGGCACTCGAAGGGGCGGGCACGAATAGCATCACCATTGACAAACTAGCAAAACAGACGGATAGCGTCATCGGTCTAATCAGGCGGGTAGCTAACAGAAGGAGAGGCCTGAGCGAAGAGAGTCTGTTAAGACTAGTCCAAGCTTTCTTGTTCTGCCATTTTACGTACGTAGCGGCCATGCACGTCTGGAAGAGGGCCGAGCGAGACAAGCTAAAAAGGAGGGGGATCAAGAGCGCGCTCGGACTACCAAACTACACACGTACCGACCGACTCCTGCAGTTGGATATTCATAAGACCCTGGAAGAGATTGCAGAAGCACAAGAAAGGGCACAGTTTCTCAGGCTCTCCGGCACCAGGGCGCGCAGACGACTCCTAACTGAGATGGTCGTCCCCCCGGCCACTGTCGAAGAGGCCTGCCAGGGCCTTCCGAAAGAGCAGAATGATCACATCATAATATCGCCTGCCCCGCGCAATATGCATACCGAGCGCAACGTAGAAAGAAGGAAGGCCAGAGCGGTAGCGCTCCTACGCCGCGCAACAGAACTCCCTGCCGGCAGCCGCTTCGTTGACGCGGCCCAGCATGGAAACAGCAACAATTTCTCGGTAGTGTCAATCAACCACAGAGGTTCGTCCGTAAACGCCGCTTCGGTACGAAGCACGTCATCACGTGCGGCCGAGCAAGTGGCCCATGCCTTGGCCCTCCTGGACGACGGACATGCCAATATCTTTAGCGACTCCAGGGCAGCCATCCGCGCCTTCAGCGTTGGCGCCATGTGCAAGGAAGCCTGCCGCATCCTCGACGGCAAAACCATCGCCACCCACACTCTCACGAGGTTCCCCGCTCACATGGGATTCATCATGGGAGGCCCCACAAACCTCAACGAGCTGGCCCACTCCAAGGCGCGAGGTCTCGCTTTCCGCGACCATAGAGAACTCCAACGCCAGCCCGCAGTGGTGGAGAACAGAGATCAACCGAGGACATACAGCGAAATTCCGCAGCACTTTTACCTCGGCAGGCGAGACTTTCCCCTTCCACACAAGAAGTTAAATAGAGCGCAGGCATTGACCCTCAGATAACTGCAAACAGGTTCATATCCCAACCCGGCTTGTTTCCACAAAATTTATCCCGACACCTATGCCACTAGTTCTTGCAGGCACTGCAATGACATCGCTAGCCTACACCATATGCTCTGGCGTTGCCCCTCGTGACGAGGCCAAGAAGAAATCGACGAGGACAAGTGGCTCTCCGCTATCAAGAGCCCCGATGTCGGGGCGCAACTATGGGCTGTCCAGAGGGCCCACGATGCGGCGGTCGGGCAAGGCCTGACTGTCCCAACGTAGGAGCGGCCCGCAGCGCGCTGAGTCGCGTACCTCAGGACGTTATTAAAGTTTTGCATCCATCCATCCATCCAAATCTCCGCTACGTTACGCAAAACGTTGAAGTGACCCAAGCGAGCGTGCTAGGCGACTCTAAAAGCGCGGTTATCACCTTCTGTGGAATTTTTGTCCCCCGATACAAGCATTATCAGGGGTGGCGAACTCGCTTGTTACCCTTATCGCAGCACGGCACAACTGTGTAAAATCAGCCAACAAGTCGGAGATCGGACCACCGTTACCCGCAACCAGAATTTACAGTCTGCAAAATGTGAGGCACCCAAAAACCACCTGAAGGGCACGACAGCAGAGCGCGGTGCGCTCCATGTGGCGGAGAACAGGTGATTGTGGACTGCAGCTGCAGAGAACAACTAAATCCAGCTCAGCGCTGCCTCAATGATAACCCGAAGAAAACCCAGATAAAGGGAGACACCGCCTCGGTGTCCTACAAGGACTGTCCAAGTTGGTTCACATCCGAGGACGCGCAAGCGTGCTTCTTCGTCTTTCCGAAAGGGATACGGCAAAGGGATACGTCCTTCCGGAAGGGGCCTTCCGAAAGGGATAAAGCAAGACCGACATCCCAATCTAGGTCCAGGTCAAGATCCCGCGCCATATCAAGAATGAGATTCCGAGACCTTGGAAATAACACCAAGGTCCCAGCCCACTCAAACAGGTAGTAAAAAACAAACCACAGTCTAAAGCGGCTGCTGGCGAAACAGTATCGGGGGCACAACCGCAGGTTAGCTACGCTCAGGTCGTATCTCCCTATTCCAAACAAATTACTCAAACTCCAGAATATTGTTACGTAGGAAGACGCAGACGAAAAGCTATTTACAAGTATATTTACAAGGAAATGCGCCGCACTTGGCCAAGAAGCAACAGGCCGCGCTAGCCTCTAATCGTCGTCGTCGTTTTCACCCTGCTCGCCTCTTTGTCATCGTAAATACTGTCCCGGAGCACTACCCCCGGCTGCAAAAGCGCCGTCCCAGAGCGACTAAACACAGGACTCGCAAGCAGTGTAGTAGGCTTTGAGCCTACTGACGTGCACAGCATCACTAGGTGCTAGAGTAGAGGACGAGGTTGAACGCACAGGAGCAATTTCATACGTCACAGGCGTCACCTGCCGCAGCACGCGGTTGGGCCATGTGTATCGCGAAAGGAGCTTCTCGGAAAGTCTGACGTGACGAGATGGCGACCGCAGCAGCACGAGCGCACCAGGCGAAAACTGCAGGTCGTGGTGGCGGGCGTTGTACTGACGCTGCTGAGTGGTTTGCGAGGCCGTCAGTCGAGTGCGCGCAAGCTGGCGTGCATGGTCGGCGAGGGCGATGGCGTCGCGCGCATACTCACTGAGATCGCAGTAGGAGGAAGTGCCGTGTCAAGGGTCAATGTCGGTTCGCTACCGTACAATAGATAAAATGGAGAAAATGTGGCGGTGCCATGCCGGGAAGAATAATACGCAAATGTGACGTAAGGAAGGGCAATGTCCCAGTCGTGGTGGCCCTTGGCAACGTACTTGGACAGCCTATCGGTAAGAGTGCGATTTAACAACTCTGTCAGGCAATTGGTTTGAGGATGGTATGAGGTAGTCAGCTTGTGTTGAATGGAACAGGAACGCACAATGTCGGTGATAACTTTCGAGAGGAAGTTGCGACCATGGTCAGTAAGCAGCTGTCGCGGGGCCCCACGAAGCAAGATAATGTCACGCAAGAGGAAGTCCGCAACGTCAGTGGCGCAACTGGTAGGGAGAGCCCGCGTGATAGCGTATCCGGTGGTGTAATCCGTTGCGACGGCTACCCATTTGTTCCCAGAGGATGGCGTGGGAAAGGGACCAAGGGGGTCTAAGCCAACACGAAAGAACGGTTCCACAGGGACGGTGATCGGCTGGAGATGACCGGCAGGTAGCATATGAGGTGTTTTCCGACGCTAGCAGTGATCACAGGCAGCAACGTAGCGTCGGACGGAGCAAGCGAGACCACGTCAATGGAAGCGGCGGCGGACGCGGTCGTACGTGCGGGTTACTCCAAGATGTCCTGCATTGGGTGCGCCATGCTTCTCAAAGAACACCGTCTATTGTAGATGTTTTGGCACGACAAGAACATCAGATCCGTGAGGGAGGAAGTTCCTTCCGTACAGAATGCCGCCCTGGAGAACATATCGGCGAACGGATGCGTCGGTAGCTGTAGAGCGCCGACACTCGATGAGTGCTCGCCGTGATAGGTCTCGGTACTGCTCATCGACGATGTCAGCGAAGGCAGACACAGAAAAAATGCCGTCGGCGGCACTACTGTCGGCGTCGTCAGGCTCGTCTACCGGGTAGCGAGACAGGCAGTCAGCGTTCTTGTGTAGTCGGCCAGATTTGTAGGTGACAGAGTACGAATACTCTTGGCGGCGTAACACCCAGCGACCAAATCTTACTTTAGGATCTTTCAGTGAGCATAACCAGCAAAGCATGTGATGGTCTGTGACAACGGAAAAGTGTCGGCCATATAAGTATGGGTGGAGCTTCGCAACCACCCAAACTAGGGCCAGGCACTCACGCTCTGTGATAGAAAAGTTGCGCTCCGCGGGCGAGAGGAGCCTGCTGGCGTAAGGGATAACACGGTCGTGGCTGCGCTGGCGTTTTGCGAGTACTGCGCCCATTCCGTGACCGCTCGCATCAGTACGGACTTCGGTAGGCGCAGAAGGACCGAAATGGGCCAGAACGGGAGGCGTGGTGAGAAGGTCGATTAGAAGCGAGAATGCAGAGGCCTTGTTATCGCCCCACTGGAAAGTGGCGTCTTTTTTCAAAAGCTCGGATAGTGGTCGTACTATGGCCGCGAAATTTTTCACGAAACGGCGGAAGCACGAACAAAGACCTATGAAACTGCGAAATCCTTCAAACACTTTGGAACAGGAAATTGCGTAAGAGCATGGATCTTGCCTGGGTCCGTTTGCACTGCGTTTGCGTCAACGAGATTTCCAAGGACGGTAATCTGGCGACGGTCGAATTGGCACTTCGATGCATTGAGCTGCAGACCGGCTCGACGAAATAAGTCCAGGACTGCTCAGACGCGCTCGAGGTGCGTAGTGAACATTGGGGAGAAGGCTATAACGTCGTCAGGCACGTGTACCATTTCAAACCGTGAAGAAGGGAGTCCATCATGCATTCAAAAGTGGCAGGAGCGTTACATAGACCGAACGGCATCACTTTGAATTAATAAAGACTGTCGGGTGTTACAAAAGCATACTCGCGGTCGAGATCGTCCACTGCAATCTTCCAGTAGTCGGAGCGAAGTTCAATTGACGAGAAATAGCGAGCAACGTGGAGGCAGGCAAGGACAACGTCAACGCGAGGTAGGGGACACACTACTTTTTTCTTAACCCTGTTAAAGTGCCGATAATCTACGCAAAACTGCCATGAGCCACCCCTTTTTTTTACCAGTACAACACGTAACGCCCATGGACTATATGACGGTTCGATAATGTTCTTTGCAAGCATTTTGCGAACCTCGGCGTGAAAAGCTTGACGCTCAGCCGGTGACACTCAATACAGGCGGCGATGAATAGGAGGGACATCGCCGGTATTAATGCGATGTTTAACAGCTGGAGTTTGGGCCAAAGGACGATCGTGAAAGTCAATAATATCGTGGTAGGAAAAAAGAACGTGGTAGAGCTCACGAGCATGCTCCGACGGTATGTCGGGCGCAATCACCTTCTGTAAGTCAACGATGGTACAAGTTGCCGACTACGATGGTAGAGGAGGATCAGCTGAATCGTCGTCTACTGCAATAGATGCTATTGAATGACCGTCAAATGAGCAAAGCTGGGCCAGAGACATCCCACGCAGCAGCACTTGTGTCGTCAAGCCAAAGTTGACCACTGGCAGGCAGACGCAATTCGCCGTAATAGATAACACTGTATGAGGTACTGCTATCCCGTGTGTAAGGAGGACGTCTTGCATAGGAGCCGCGATGTAGAGACCGTCGGGGCCTGGACCGTCGGGGATGACACGAACTCAACGTAAGTCAGCGCCGAAGTTGGCAAGCGAACGAAGTCGACGGAACTGAGGCGACTGGGGTGTGGTTCAGCGAGACCCAGAATAGGCAGGTCAAGGTGGATAGTACTGGCGGAACAATCTATGATAGCAGAATGTGCGGAGAAGAAGTCTAAGCCGAGGATGATGTCGTGGGGACAGTGGGCGATAACTATGAATAGCACAATAGTGGAGTGATTGGCAAAGGAGACGCGGGCGGCACACATACCAATTACGGGGGCTGTTCCGCCATTGGCGGCATGGACACCAGGGGTCCTGGTGGGCGTGATTATTTTCCTCAGCCGGGTACAAAGGTCAGCGCTCTTTACCTACAAATACAGTGCAGATACAGAAACACCGTCGACTTGCACGTCAAGAAGGTTCAGATGAGTGGGCAATGTCAGTGGAGGATTTGGTGGCGTAAGGAGCAGTGCAGCGTCACCTCGAGACGCTGCATCGTCTAGTTTTCCGGCTGGGAACTGTGTCCGAAGGTAGTCGGCGAATAGGAGCGACGGGGCTGGGGGTAGCGGGATTGTCGTCGTTGAGGCGAAGGCGAACGAGACTAGGGGCGGTTCGACGCAGGAGAATCTGTGGCGGCATTATCGGAGCAGGCGACATAAGGACAAGAAAGGCCACCTGGGGTGTCAGAGTAGGCACTATAAGTACACCGGTTCGGGGAACTCCAGCGACTGCGACAGTGCCGAGGAATATGCCCGATTCGATGGCAGTGAAAACGAATGGGCTTGTCGTCAGCAGTGCGCCATTGAGACGGGTTGCTGAAACGTGGGGTAACAAGGTGCAGGGCGGGGCGGAATCGAAGAAGCCGGGTCGCTATAATGGCGATGGGCCGTGCAGATGGTGTGAAGACCAATGTTGGCGAACTCGTGGCGGACAACTGCCTGGATTAGGGAAACCGTAACTGCAGGTGCGTTGGAGGGACTGGAATCCAAGGCAGCCGGATAGGCGGCCTCGATCTTACGCCAGACGCTTCTGGTAGCATCACCAGTGTCGTTGGGACGAGGAGCGTCGGCACAGGAAGATGTCGCTGGGGTGTTAAGCAGACGGGCAAACTGCTGGTCGATACGTCGGCTTTTAGCAGGTTCCAGGCGGCGGCACTCTTTTATAACTGCCTCCACCGTCGCGACGTTGTTGAAAACGAGCAAGTTGAAGGCGTCATCGGCAATGCCTTTGAGGATGTGGGAAACCTCGTCGGACTCAGTCATATGTGCGTCAACTTTGCGACACAGAGCCAAGGCGTCCTGAATGTACGTGACGTAGGGCTCCGTGGACATCTGCACACGGCTGTATAACGCCTTCTGCGCGGCAAGTTGGTGACCCTAGGGGTTGCCGAACAAGTCCTGGAGCTTTTGCTTAAGCGAATCCCAACTGGTGAGCTCATCTTCGCGCGTCCAAAACCAAACTCGAGGTGTGCCACCGAGGTAAAAGACTACGTTGGCGAGAATGATAGCAGGGTCCCACCGGTTATTACGGCTGACGAGTTAGTAAAGGCTGATGCCGTCCTCGACGTCTTCCCCATCTTTGCCCGAGAATACGCCAGGATCACGGGGAGCGGGGAGAGTGATGTAGGTCGTCGAAGTGGGAGCAGGTGTCGGAGCCGGTGGAGTCTAGTTGTCGTCGCCGTGTGCCATGAAGCAACGCTCGATGTACCATCCACTGCGAAGCTCCCTGACTAGTTACAGGGAACGTCCACCTCCACCAGATATGTTGCGTAGGAAGACGCAGACGAAAAGCTATTTACAAGTATACTTGCAAGGAAATACGCCGCACTTGGCCCAGAGGCAACAGACCGCTCTAGCCTCTAATCATCGTCGTCGTCGTCTTCACCCTCCTTGCCTCTTTCCATCGTAAATACTATTCCGAAGCAATATCAAAAAATAATTGCAGAAAACCACCTTCTAAAAGCTAGCGTGGCCGAGATTACGCAGGAGCTGGCCGCTCTGAAACAATGTCAAAACCAGAGGTAGCCACGGCCAGACCAATAACAAAAACCCCGGGTGAGGCGGAACCAACCGGCAATAGCAAACAGCTTGTCGAAATAACACAACAGATCCTGCTTCTGCTCACACAAATATGTACACTGAAGCGAGCGATACACGAATCGATCAATTACCGAAAAAAGCCACCAGCAAGAAAACTAACGACAGCGCCGGGGCTGCGACCCGCCGTCCCAAAGCTCTGGAGACGACGGATAGCGAAGCCGCCAATCATGCCTAGTTATGGAAACAGCTTACCTGAAAACCTCGAGCTGCGACAATGGAACAGCCGCACACTGAAAAACAAACATGCTTTCCAACTCAATAGATAGAGTCGGCACTAATAGCGCCAGACATTATCTGCATCAAAAAAAATTGGCAGTAGAATACCGAAGCTCCGCGTTTACGACGTTCATTGGAACCCCGTTTTCCCGAAAATCGCTAGTTTTGCCAAAATACGATGTTGCGCTATCTAATAAGCACATCCCTGTCTGCGAGATACAACATCAGATAATCACGATAGGGCCATACAAAAGAAACAAAGCAAAAAAAGTTATAAGGACCGCTTACAATCCGCCCAGGCAGATGCCAGTAGACTTCAGTCGCCTCGTGGATTTTACGAGGGAGGAAGCTTTGGGGGTAGACAGAATTATGATACTAGGGGACTTTAATGCACAACACTCGCACTGGAATTACCCGAACGACACACGTAAAGGGAAGACACTATTGGAGTCAACAGTACAAAGGGGTCTGGAATTATTAACAGGCGCAGGAATGCCCACTCGCACGCGCAATAGCGTAGCACTAGATACGACACCTGAGCTAACGTTCTCCAACGACCCCAACCTACTCATGCGGACAAAAACAGAACAAAATTCAGGCAGCGATCAAAACATAATACCATTAGCAATAAACTCCCCGAAATTAGGGAGGACTACAGGCTCCGGCATGATAACGGATTGGACGGCCTTTAGGGCACAACGGGACCGACTACATGGAGAGGAAAATGCGACATCCTGGGCCCTATACATTAGGACATACATTGCGAAACAACAAGAAAGGCAAGAATCACAACCGAAACACCGGCACTGGACAGGCGTCTCTTGTACTTATGGGAAGCTCGATGCAGTCTAACTAAGATGGAAAAGAGAAACCCACAACAGAAGACTACAATACGCATCGCAGGGATAGCGCAGAAAGTGAGTCAGTGTGCTCAGAGCTTATGCAATAACAACTGTAAATAGTTCTGCGACTCGATGCAGGGGAAACTACATGCGAAGAAGGCGTAGGCAATCCTTCGCCTTAGTAGCATGATGGATCCCGCCACTACGAAAACAGCCACAAACACAACGCTTAAACTGCTAGAGAGCGAATTGGCGGGAACAAACACTCAGCTAGCAGTAAAACTTAAAAGAAATCTACGTTGGCACAGCAACGAACCAATGGTACCTCAAAACCAACTATGAAGGGCCGCCAAATCAGGTATAAGCCGAGTCTATAACGGTATCTGAGGTGTACGCAGCCGCCCAGTCGTTTAAGAAAAACACGGCGCCCAGACCCGATTCAATCACAAATGCAATGATCCTTAACCTGAATCTCAATACCCTCACCCAGGACCCAAATTTTTCAACAAACACGTCTGAATGGAGGGAGGTGAAGTACCAAAAGAGTGGAAAGACGCAAACATCATATTAATCCAACGAACCAGGAAAACCCAGAAACCTACCGAATTTTTAACCCATCTCACTTACTTCGTGCACAGAAGAGCTGTTTGAGAAAGTAGCACAAACAAGATTAAGCAACCGCATAGGAAGTCACAGGCTATTCCCGGATTCCATGTTCGGGTTTCGACCACACATCTCAGCGCGAGACGTGTTTCTCCTATTAGAAGCGGAAGCACTAATCTCACCAAATTTAAGCGACGAGTCCGTCCTAGCGCTAGAAATAAAAAAAAAGAGCTTGACAGAATATCACAGAGCCTCATCCTGGAACAAATCGAGAAAATTCGATGCAGAGAGAAAGTACACCAATATATACACTCTTCCCTCACCAATAGAATGGCAACAATAAGTCTGGGTTTGACCAGGTCAAAACGTTTTAGAATGGCAGACAGAGGCACTCTCAGGGTTCGATACTCCCCCCACTACTCTTCAACATAGGAATGAGGAAGCTAGCTATTTAACTAGGGGAAGCAAATGTCCTGGGAGAAGCAATTTGCGCCGATTATATGATGATCTGGGCACATAGAGGCTCATATGGAAACAAGCAGGACTCCTTGCAAATAGCCATGTCAAAAGTAGAGAGATTTACTAAAGAAGCAGACATGAAATCCTCACAAGAAAAGTCCGAATTCGTCAAAGTCAGAGCCCCATACTCGAGAAAACAGCAACGAACACATTGAGAGCACACCTAAGTGGCTGGTCCATCAAGGAGGTGCAAAGACTAAGCATACTAGGTCAATGGATGCGGGAGAACGGCAAAACAGATCACACCTTGCCTGACCTAAGGAAAACAAACATAAGCGTGGCGTGCATGAGCCACCGGATGACCAGAAATAAGAAAGGTTTTACGGAAGAAGAAACCACAAGGGTAGTGCAGGCATTTCTCATCAGTCGCGTAACCTACGGGCTCCCGTTGCACAAACTCGCACAAAAAAGAAATAATGCAGTTAAATGCCTGAATACTTGCAGCATACAAAGTAGCACTATAACTACTACGCAATACAAGCACTGAAAAACTCCAAGACCAGGCAATACACAACACGCTTGAACAAACCGTGATAACATCCATGATACTCACGCAGCGAGAAAGGCTAAACTCATTAGAACAAGGCAAAGCCCTACTACAAAGGGTACGCTATCCCCTAAGACCGCAACACTCCGGAGTGCAGACACTTCTAAGAACAAGGTAAGGTAAGAGAACACATTATAGCATCTCCCATTCCCAAAACATGAGTGCGAAAAATCATACGGGCAGACGCGATGCCAGGGCTAGAGCGTCACAAAATAATTTCGGAGGCAACTGGGACACGTACTATACAGGCGTGTGCAGCGTATCCACAAAAAATAAATCCAAACAAATCAAAGCTATAAATCCAAACAGCACGCTCACAACAACATTACAAATGGTATCGGTCTGCACGGAAGAATCGGCAGCCATAGCCTTGGCCATCCGAGATGCCGAACACCAAACCAATTGAACTAGTCATATCCGACTCGCAATCAGCTTGCCATCAATACATGGCGGGAACTGTATCGAAAATTCTTGGAACATGCATGCAACAAAATCAAGCGATCACCTGGTGACCTGCACACGCGGGGCTAGAGGGTAACGAGAGGGCAGATGGTATAGCTTGAGGAATATGCGAAAACGTATCTTGTAGCTTGCGGAATATGAGCGCCGATCAAGGTTTGCGAAGAACCTCCGATCAGGCCACGCGACATCCTGGAGGCACAAAGAAAGGCAAAAATTCAGCCGGCTACACTCTATACTTGAACTAAGGCAGACTAGGGACTCATCCGACGGAATATCCAACGGACATCCGACGGAATATCCGAACACATGTCCGTGGTGTTGGGAAAGGCATCTTACGTAACCTGGAGGTGGCCACTAAGGCCACCGGAAGTTAACTAAACCTTGTTATGAAGAAACCCATTTGAAAAGCAATACGAGGTTTAGCTTGCGAGCAAGGATCGGGAGAGCCAAGTTGCTCTGCTGGACAATGCCCAGCGAGCCGCTCAGGCAAGTGGAGGCCTGGACTAGGGGTTTTCCTCCACTCGTGCCCTATTACCCAAAAGTAAAATAGAGTTTTTACTGCTATTATGATGTCCATGCAATCCAGCAATATTACGGGAATTGTTGGCAAGAATACACTCTATAGGTATCATTCTCACCTACACAGGTTTTACAACACCGGGACATATGCGCTGGAATTTTAAAAAAATTTCAGGTTCTTTCAAGATTTCTCGTAAGAGGTGAACGGCGAAAGCCTACTCTTACTCCGGTTATCATTCGCCTCCTTCTCTCTGCCTCTTCTCTTTCTCTTCATATTGGTTATTTCATAGCCATTTTTAGTCATTAAGGTCATTTCAGTGATTATCAGTCATTGCTGCTCACTAGTAAGAATTTTTCGTCATTTGTAATCAATTCTGGTCATACAAGCCGTCGTTCGACGTATTGGTCATTTCGTAGTCATTAGTAGTCATTACAAATGATGATTAGTCAGTACTGCTAATTACGAAGCATATTTTATCACTTGTAATGAATTCTAGTCGTTACAAGTTCTCGTTAGACAAATTTGACATTTCAAACTCATTACTAGTCATTACAAGTCATTATTAACCTCTACCGATCTAATTATAACGTTATTATTCACTAACTGTCACTTTGAATCATTTTTCATTCTTTAATCTGTCTTCATAGGGCGTAATGACGCTTCGGCGGACACTCCGGTTTTCAGGTGCGCTGACGCAAACTTCACCAGGAGCCTAGAAATGTTTTCGCCTTATACTCTTGATTTTTACACTTTGGCCTATATTTTTTACGCATCATCGTCATAGAAAACGCAGAAAAGCCGTGTTATGCTTTCTGTGTTAGATTTAGCTTGTGCTTGACGGATTTGCCTCAAACACATCCGCAATCCGGGTATTCGCGTCCGTAAATATCTCCCAAAGAGTACAAATTTAACCTACATGTAAAGAGTTTGCTGTTGCGATTGCACGTCAATTTTTTTTTTTACGTTGCCTTAACCGTGGATAGGCCAACTCGCATGATATTATCTAATTTGTCATAAGAATGCAGACGCTCGAAAAATGTGATTGTAGTGTTCTGCGGGGCTACAAACGAACGTCCCTTTTCGTCTGTCTTCCATGCCCCCTATCTGCTGCGGTAGCACGATGTCGCGGCATCAAAGGCTGGCCTTGGCGGCCACATTTCGGCGGGGGCAAAATGCAAGAACGCCCCGTGCATTAGAAACATGTTAAAGATTGCCTGGTGGTAAAAATTAGACAGGAGACACCACTAAGGCGTGCCTAATGATGAAATCGTGGTTTTTACACGTAGTACCCAAGTATTCAATTCAATTACCTGCCCCTGTAGTTGTCACCATTTGGTCTTGGGAACATGGACTAGAATGATAATCTTTGTAAAAGCCTCACCGGGAGCTTCTTCTGTTCCCCAATTTCGTAGGTTTGATATCATTTCTCACTGCTATATACAAGCTCTACGTGAAATTTCCACTGCAGCTCAACAGTGACTATTTTCTATGTTTCTTGGCCAGTCAACACCTAAATTGCATTAACAAGTCTTCTAAATGTAGTATAAGGTACATCGCCTAGCTTTATATAATGGCGCTCACCAGTTGGGGAATCCCGTATCCTTCGAAGCGCTTGCACGGTTTGAACACAGAGTACTCGCCCCAACCTGCATAACCTGAATGGTCCAGTTTGGGTGTGTACCAGCGACCTTTCATGGTTGCGGAAACAGCGAAGAGTTGACTATTGAAGCTTTCTTTTTTCCGCATGCATTTCACCAAATCCACCGCGTCACCCTGCAAAAAAAAAATATTAAGAAATGTTCGCCTATTTTCGACGTAATTATCTGTTACAAATAGCACTTACTGCAATCGGGACTTACCCGACATCATAACCTAATGGCATGGGTACATATCACCACCAAAAGCATCACGAAAATGTCTCGTGGCGCTCAAAGGAAAAGCGTTGAATCAGGTCGAATCGTCTACACATTGCAGGTGGGAAGGCAGCGTGCAGAAATATTCTCTTTAGAATGAAGTTCCCCATTTCTCTTAGTTTTAAGAGAAAGCTGGGCAGTCTTCTATTGGAGTGTATCTAGACACGCCGCCTAGTAACCAAGTCTGATTTAATTATCAGTTTGTCGTAAATCGTCTATCTAGTAATCTAGTGAAACGACGAAATTGACGTCTCGAAGCCCGTACGGGTACGTTATGTCAATGGAACGGGTGAAAGAAAATATTCGCCTCATCTATGCGAATTGACTTGGTCACATACCCAAGCGTAAATAAGCTTTTCTAGTGGCGACCATCTTCCATTTATCTTTTTGTGAACAAGGTATCTGCACTAGAACCGAAACATCAATGTAGTCGTTTTACTGCTCGTTGACATGATATAAAATTGCTACACAGTTAGCATGCCTGTACCACGAGTAAATATGATGTCCATAGGGGAAGCTTTTTCTTTCAGCGAACCAAGGATACCTACATAAAATTTGCCCGTTTCAATGAGCTGATTAGGCTAATAAGACAAGTAAAGGAAGCACGTTATGTTGATTGACACCTACTTTACACATGACAACTTGGCTGCAGTTTAGTCGCAGGCACCATGTGGCTGTTTATAAAATTTTTCGTAACAGCTAAAGCTATAGCGGTTGATTGAACAACTTATCCGTTCGTCGAGATAGCAAGTAGGCATGCCCTGCGGCTTTATAGAAGCTTGAGAAATATTCCATATTTGGCTGCAGCTCACAGCAAAAAAAAATTATTTAAGCAATATATCTAGACAAGATAAACTAGCACTTTACCCTGAAGCTAATATAATCCGTCAGCGCATTTTCTCGCACCTACGCCAGATAAAGGCTTAAATACGCCAACCCATGGACTAGGCCGTCCGCAGTGACGAAGGCAATTTGTGCTAGGGCAGTTCGCCTTAACGAGTGTTGCAAATTGCTTTTGTCACAAGTACGTTAACCACCTCCCAAATTTCGACTGTGGCACACTATAATGGTGCGTCCAGGTGCGATCAACAATAGCTCGCGCAAGCACGCGAAGTGCTCTCCAGTGCCCCTCTCGTCGGTTACTCTGTCAGCTTCAGGAGGGAGCACACCGTGTAGTGAGCACGACATACTTTCAGCTCCCGTTGTCGGCGGCCTTCAAGTGACCTTCATAGAAAAGACAGAGCCGTTATCAAGGCGCCTAGATGTGAACATCAGGGCATCGTTGCGAGAGCAAAACGAGATTATCCGGGCAACCAGGCATCACTTAACAAAAACTGTCTCTCGCTCCCAACAACTTGCAGAGGACCACATTACACACGACAGCTACTGCCCATAGAAATTGCAAAAAATATTTCTCCCGAGTTCTTCCTAATGTATCTTCGCAATATCATCATCATTAGCCTACTTTATGTCCACTGCAGTACAAAGGCCTCTCCCTGCGATCTCCAATTACCCCTGTGCTGCGCCAACCAATTCCAGCAAGCGCCTGCGAATTTCTTAATTTCACCACTCCATATAGATTTCTGCCATCCTCGACTGCGCTTCCTCTCTCTTGGCACCCCTTCTGCAACCCTAATTGTTCAATCGTTATCTAACTTACGAATTGCAGTACCTGCCCTGCTACATTCCTTTCTCTTAATGTCAATTAGAATATCAGCTATATTTGCTTTCTCTCTGATCCACGTCGCTCTTTTCCTGTCTTATAAGTTACGCCTAACATTATTCGTTCAACCGCTGTTTGCGTGGTCCTTAACTTGTTTTTGAGCTTCCATTTCAGTTTCCGAGTCTCTGCCCCATAAGTCAGCACCGGTAGAATGCACTGATTGTACACCTTCCTTTTTAATGATGAAGGTAGCTTCATGCCAGGATCTGACAATGCCTGCCGAATGCACTCCAACCCAATTTTATTCTTCTGCGAATTTCCTTCTCATGATCGGAATTTGCTATAATTGACCTAGGTAAAGGTACTCAGACTCTAGAGGCTGACTGGCGATCCTGAACTTTTGTTCTCTTGCTCGGCTATACATGATTAGCATGAGGATAGCAATAGGGGCTTGTTGGTAGGCCATATCTTATTTTGTTATAGCTCAAGCTTGACAAGGACAAAAGAAGGCACATCAGCGCTGTGTGTGTCTGATGTACCTTCTTTTGTCCTTGTCAAGCTTGCGCTATAACAAAATAAGGTATGATTATCATTTTCTTCTGCATATTATTCTTCAACCCTACTCTTACACTCTCCCTGTTAAGGTCCTCAAACATTTGTTGTAACTCGTCCCCAATGTTGCTGAACACGACAATGTCACCTGCAAAGTGAAGGTTGCTGAGATATTCACCGTTGATGCTTGCTCCGATGGCTTTCCAGTTTAATAGCTTGAATACTTCGTCTAAGCACGCAGTGAATAGCATTGGAGAGATTGTGTCTCCTTGTCTGACCCCTTTCTTTATTGCTATCTTCATGTTTTAATTTTGGAGAATTATGGAAGCTGTGGATTCGCTGTAGGTATTTTCCAAGGTATTTGCGTAAGCGTTTCGTACACCTTGATCACGTAATGCCTTTAATCAGGTAATGCCTCGTAATCTGTGAACGCCGCACAAAGAGGCTGTTTGTACTCATCGGGTTTATGGATTACCTTATTGATGAGATGGATGTGATCCATTGTAGCGTATCCCTTCCTGAATCCTGCCGTTTCACATGGTTGACTAATGTCCAATGTTGTCCTGATTCCATTTAACGGGGAGGTGTGTGGAAAAATACCCGCTAACGTTGGGTGGTCTTACCCTTCCATGCATCAAAGCGCAAAGGTTTCTTGGAGTGACTTTCGATAGGAACCTCACATGGTCGCCTCAAGTGAAAAAAGGGAGTGTGAAGGCTTCCTCGGCGTCTCACGTATTCCAATTTTTAGCCGAATCACAGTGGGGCAGCAACTGTCGATCAATGGTGCTCCTCCTTAGGGCCTACGTCAACAGAACGCAATGATATTACCTCCCGATCCTGCACAGAATGTCTCCCACAAGCAAGAGAAAACTTGAGCCAGCACGGAACAAGTGCCTTCGCGTATGTCTTGGCCTTCCGCAGAGGTAATCTCGCTCAGGAACTGTAGCAGAAGCTGCATGCCTGCCCCTTGAAGTGCTATCCTCTCAGGCGAAGCTTTGGATTCACCTTCGCCACGTCATTCATACGAACACTCACATTATAAAAGATATTTCTAGAACCCGTGCTACATCCAGCTTTGGAAAGGCCGTCGGTAGCATATCTATTTTGATTCCTACTCACGCGCCACAAATTATGCCGCGAAACAGTTCACAATAGACACTGTCCGCGCTGGAAATTCTGCCATATATCCTTGGAATCACTGCGAAAAAGAAAATTCCTCAAGCATGACTTACCAGATGGGTTTGGAAAATATGCACAGCGAATACGCAACCTCAGCGCACATTTTAACAGATGGCTCTATAACTCCACATCGCTCATCGTGCGGACTTTTTCTTCCCTCTACAAGGCAACGATTCTCGTTTCCTCTTGAGCGAGCGGCATCATCTAGTTCAGCAGAGCTATGTGGCGTTAAGGAGGCCTTTGTGTACGTAGCCGCCAAAGACACTGGCGATTTTCACGGATTCAAAAGCAGCACTACAAACTATGTGGAACAGGCACAAGCGTTGCAAAAATCAACCTGCAGCATTTTACATTGCTTACCTTCACCACAAGGCTAAGATTGCTGGGCATTGCATCAAGTTGCAGTGGATACCTGGCTAAGCCGGCATTTCGGGAAATGAAAAAGCGGATGGAGCTGCCCGAAATGGACTCCAAGACCGCAATTTCAGACGGAAATATTTTATAAAACCCGACGCTTCAAACTTAGTAAGCACATATGCCGATCAAGAAAAACACCGTATCTGGAATCTGCCGTTTCACGAAGATAACTTCCTGCGTTACATTGACCCCGAAATGAGACTGAAAATTGCCCGACCACTTCGTCGACACTTAGAGACATTGTACCATCGTCTTCGCTGAACATGGCATACACGAACAATTATCTGTGCCAGAAAGGGCGTACCACTAACCCCTACTGTGATAACTGTGGCAACTTAGAGACAATTCAACAAACATTACTAGAATGTCCCACGTAGTGCGACGAGACACAATTTTTTGAGCAACAAGTGCGCATGATTTGCCACGAACCGTTGATATTACCAAGCATCTTAGGTACAATGCCCCGGCCCTTCAACACAGTGGCGGATTTTGGATTTATTGTTCAAATACCTGTCAGAAATTGGTTAATAGGAAAGCTTTAAAGATTGCACATTTAATTTACAAAAGCCTAAATTTACCCGCCATGTCACCTGTAATTATTAGCATCAGGTCCACTTGTACTTTTCATATTTATTTTTACTCTCTTTTTCTCCCACTCTCCTGTGGAATCCTTTAATCCCATTCCCCATCCCTATACAGAGTAGCATGCCAGCGGTTGTATACGCCACGGCTAAATTCTGTGTTGTTCTAATAAAGAGTCTCTATGTCTCTGTGATTCCACTGGAGCTTATCTTCGTGAATATTTTGTATAATATTGAAAGTAAGCTAATGGGCATGTATTTTTTAATTCTTTACCTTTTTCTTTTTTTGTGGATTAGTAAAATGTTTGCATTCTCCTGTGCCCTGGGACCTATGAAGTCAATAGACCTGTATTATAAAGGGCCGCTTGTTTTTGAAGCAATATGTCTCCTCCATCTTTGTTTAAACGGAATGGTAGTTCTTCTCCGGCCGCTTTTACCCATTTCATGTCAAGAAAGGCCCTCTATCTTCATCGCTAGTTCTAGAAGGAGCCTGTATAACCTGTTCATTACTACTTTGAATAGAGGTATCCTGGCTGCTCATGGTTGGCTGATCTGAAGCTTGGGAAAAAAGTAGCTGCAAGGTTATTTGAGTGTAATGACTAATGAATGTGTACCAATCCTATACTTAGTAAGAAGGCACGAAAAGCTTCTGTTTCTATCTTTCATAACACCACTCTCCAGTGATGTGCTGAAAGCCGATACTCATACCTAGCATTCGGCCTTCATAATGCTTGCTTTTTCTTGCCTTATAATAAATTAAACACTATGTGAGAACGTGATAACGATTCTGCAAAATGAACGAGAGAAAGGACTGATATTTACTTAACACAAACACTGTGATTACAGATGGCTTGGCAAATGTGTAACACAAAAAACCACACATGTTCGCTCAGTAAATCTGTAACTTTAGCAGAAGTACGACATAGAAGGTTACCTCCTAGCGAGCAGATTGCTGCTCATGCCGCGTTCTGTGACATTGTCCAAATAAATGCTTATATGCATCTCGCATACACGATAATTTAGTGGCAGAGCCAGCAAGATTGTGTGGAATCATAGCCTTGCATCACAGGCTTAAGTCATTTTTTGATCGATGACTTACAAACTGCGTGCAATGGAAGAATGATACTTTGTATATTCATATAGATACTTGTATGGAGGAACTACACAAGGCTCAATATATAATACTCCTGGTTTTATGTTGAAACATTGCAGCGCCTAATGTTCAATAGTATTTCAAAGTATCTTTTAACCTAAAAAGTCAGCTGTGCGCCCTAGAAAATATTTTACTTGGAACAAATGATATGAAGAAGTGGCACACACTGCTTCAGATGAGTAAAAACTACATTTACCTTTTACATTCTGCGAAGCCCTCAGCACTCAGAACTTGCTGACATACCGAAACATGATTGTAAGATTCACGTACTGGAACAAATGTACTTATTTTGCTTTGTAGCTCGATGTGCAGAGTTGGATTGCTAAGCCCTTGTAAAATTACTACTCGCTGCTATTCTCAAGGAATAAAGAGCCGGAATTATTCGGCCACATCACAGACATTTGTACTATCAAGCAGGACAATCTTCAAACGGACACTCATTGAGGAAGGCAAACAAGACACAAAATTACACATTCACAATGCAACGTCATGGAAACGCGTTGTGGTAATTTTAGCGCAGATGCAGGTAACTCTCAAAGATAATTACGAAAAAAGAAAACTGTGTGTTACCGGTGCGTCTGCTCGCGGAAATGCGCTGCATCAGTTGGCTACAAACACATCGAACACCGCCGCACACTTGTGGAGCACAACACATGGGACACATTCACACTGAAGAGATTCGTGGGTCCCATGATAAACACATAAGGTACAGACAAACGGAGCGCAACCGGCGCGCATTCAACACACCGACACGAAAATAATTGCGGACGACACGGGTGTAACCTGTGCCGCACGAGCAATTTTATTGCCTTAGAGCGAAATTGAAAATACTGATAGCATTTTTTTCCGGTGGCAGAGATTACATTCGGAAGTAATCGTGTTCGTAATGTGCGTCTGTGAGCAGACTCCCGCTTTTCTGGTGAAGTTGCGTAGCGAAGACGCATCTGCCTTTTTTCCGATTATTTGTGCAATGATGTTTCTTCGCTTATGAATGCTTAGACGTTATACATGATCTCCGCTTACAACGTTTTCGGTATACGAGCAGATTTCGGTGAAAAAATGTGAGCATTCACAGATTGCTACTATTATATCTTACTTTTTAAGACAACAGTTTCATGTTACTAAAGTTTCATGTTACTAAACTTGATAGCGGCGAGTTCATTAAGCTGTCATGAAAAAAAAGAATTATTACGTAAAGAAACATTCTTTTGTAATGTGCAGTTGCTGTGTGTAGGTGAAACTTTTATGTGATGAAGGTTCCTATTGTCATTACTTTCATCAGTGACTTCTACCTTGTGCTCTTTTGCGACCCTGAACAAATGTAAACAATGTTTTCATAACTATTTTAGGTGCTCCTTGCATGTGTTTATAATGTGACAGCTTCAAGTGCCGCTGCCATAAGTTAACACACATCTTCTTTTGTACTGCCGAGGCCGTCACGCACAACGGTGTCCACATAACGGAAGAGCCCCCAGAAATTCAGCAGCATGGTGCATAACCTGGATGGTCGGCTCAGGTATGTGTGAATAGTACAGGTTCCAAAAAGGAGAGTATAGCAATCATTCACGGATAAGCTTACAGGCATATTCATAACACACCTTACTAAGTGGGCAAAATATATATGCAACTTTATTGAACTTGCTCCTTGTTTTTCTTCTTAGACGTTATGCCCACAATATGGAGTTCTCCAGAGAAGTATATCTAACATGTCATGATGCTTACTATATTTTATTGCATCAAATGCTTGACTGCGAGTTACTTTTATCTTTGCTGTGTGCCCTATATACATAATATCACTTCTTGAAGGTTTTTCTGTTTAGAAGTTCTTTTCTGTGTTACAGCTTGTATTGAAGAATTTTTTTTCTGTTTTTACTGAATGCTCATGTAAGTATGCAAATTGCATGGGGAAAATATGTCACAGGTCTAAGCGTACAGCGGTTTTGCCGTTGTTTAATAAGAATGACACAATTATGACACAACTGCCACTGGCAAATACATATTTGGTGAGGAGGAATTCCTTGAAATTTTACACGAAGGTCCGTATTCACTGTGCTGCTGTTATTACAGTAGTGAGGTGTTTTCTAGTAGGCTTGAATTACTTTCTTTTCTGTTTCTTTGCAACGTATCATCCTCATTCGTGCAAGTGGACATTGTAGTAGTTGCAAGTCTGTCCAGTAAAATTATTTTTTCACTTCAAGTCAGTACAGGAATCTCTCACTTAGTTACCTGGTAGATCTATCACTAAAGAAGCACACATTTTCTTCCATAGTGTTTAATTGTGTCCTTGCTCTTGCTAAGGCGTTTGCTGGTGATTGCAGTGTTGCTCATCAAATAAATTTCATTTCAACAGCACCTCGTAAAACACACCGCTTGGCAGTGGCCCTAATTCTACACCTTTCAAAAATTACTACTAATGTGTACTACTTTGCATATGTTGTTTCATCCTATGTATTTGTTGTGCACTGTGAGCAGTCTTCTATTCATTCTGCTTAGCACTGTTCAGGTCAGAATTGGTTCTATCAGCAAGCCCCAATTGGGATGCTATCAGTGAGGCTTCTGTGACTGGGCCGATAAATTGAAAGTAGAATATGCAATCTTAAACCTATTTTCACAAAAATACTTGTGCCTAGAAGAACCATCATATGCACTGCAACTCTTATGGTTTTAGGTTGGGTTGCAATATGTATTGCAAGTTTTCTGTGTTTCAGCTATACGAGACAGCCTATGTTGTGTCTGCTGAAGCCAAATCCATGGCTTGTTTGCATTCTTGTTTTTGTTGTGGTACACTTACACTTCTGTAGTGCTTAAGCACTGTAACCTTGGGAGAGCTGGAGTATTGTGGAAATGTCGAAGCTTGCTTGCACCTATACAGTATACGAACACACGCCTATCACCATGTTTGTGCGGCTCCTTAACACTAACCATATGCTCCAGGTGAAACTTGTAACGTCCCTTTGAGTTTGCAGGTCAGTTCATATATTTTTCCCGGACAAAATTTATGCAGGGAAGCGAGGGAGACCATAGAAGACCACTGCTAACTGAATATTTTGATGGAACAAATAAAAATTTCATTAGCACAAGACATGTGAATATATAGTCCAGAAGTTTTTTTCAGTGGGGAGGTGCAATTTCTAGTACAAAGGCACTGCCTAATATAGTAAACTTCCTCTGACAAACTCTGAACACATTTGCTGATATCTGTAAGCAAGCTAAGCTCGCTTCCCTGCTCACCTTTTTAAGTTCACTAGTGGACTCGTGTATATACTGCCTACATTATTTTTTGCTGGAAATATGTGTGCAAAATTGGCACACTAGTGAATTGGAAAAGGCATCCAGGCAAGGGATGCTTGCTAAGTTAGAGATGCCAACAAATTTGACTGCTGTGCGTCAGGAGTAGTGTAGTCTATTCCTTTGATCATATTCATATTTGGTCAAATGTACATGGGGCAGATTGGCTGGTCCCTCAACACGCACCCAAGAGAGCAGCATTATTCATTCAAGGGGTAAGTATACTTTTGTCACTTGGTGATGCTCTGACACGAGTGATGCTGCACCCCAGATTTCTATTATTCATCTGGTCTGTTCACTTGCGGCAACCGATTGACCAACAAAATCAGCGAGAAATACCAGATTATCATTCCATGACAAATAGGAATACTCTCTGGATGACATCGACTAGCAAGAATTCCGTGCTCATTTATTCTGTTTTATTATGCACACATGGTTACACTTTTTGTATTATTGTATTGCAACTTGCGCTCTCTTTTTGAGAGAACTCTGCTGTAGAAGAGCATATGCATTGTAAATATTTTCTTTTCTCCTTCCAGCAAAATAAATGTGGAATTGATAGCTTTTCTGTCATCTGGTCTCCCTTCTGTCCATTATCCTGCACTCAAATGTTAAACATGCAATGTCACCAACTTTCTCGCTACTTGTCAGTCAGTGCTGATAAACTCGAAATATTTCTTTGAGCTAGAAGATTTTGCCATTTATGTCACTTACAGTATAAGCATAATGTACTACCCTTCTGCCTTCCCATAAAGCATGCTCGAACGTATTTACTTTCTATTGACGGTTTATGTAATGATAGCCTCATAGCACAAGCTGAGTGGTGTAGAGGTAAAACCTGTATTTTGGCTCTCACCAATTGCATAGAGGGTGGTCAGGGGCGAGTACTAGGAGAGGTTTTCGGGCTGGCTAGCACAAACTTTACTTCTTTCTGCCCTTAACAAAGCTGAAATACTCTACGTCGGCTCAAAGAAACTTCTATTGCTTTTATTCACTTTAAAGTTGTCTTTCACACATACGTAAGGCATACAATTTTCGTGTAGCACCTTCAGTTTTCCAGCTAGCTTACCTGCTCTTCCAGGTTACATTTGTCGCCAATTTAGGCAGACTTCGTTTTGTTACTAGTACTTAATAACAGAAAACTGGTAATGGGGTAACTTTATTACATGGAAACAAGTTTTATTGATGTCATGAAGAATGTGTAATGAGGCGTACAATTGCTTGTATATTTCAGGCTGTACTGTGTCTCTGAGAAGCATCACAGGATGCAACTGTCTGTTTACTGGCCGTGGCTTCCACACAACTTCCAGGTTCCATTGCCACTCAGCAATGGGAGGCAGCGCTAACCAGCTCCGGCTCGACGTACCAGCTCAACCCGGTCAACTGAGTGAAAAGGGCAGCTAAGGCCGCTGGACTGAGGGGATCATCCCCCGCAGAGCCGATGAAGCATTCTACACTCGTGTGCTTTTTTTTGTATGAAGCCAATTCTCTCTTTATGGGTATCAAGCTGAGAAAGCATTTAGTTAGAAATAGAAAGCTACGCAGCTCATTTATAGCATACTGACTTGACAAATTAGGTAGTTGCTAGGGCAGCAGAGTACGTGCAAGGAAATTTGGCGCACCTAAGTTACTTCATGCTCATATATTCAAAGCAAAATCTATTTTCATCTTGTGTACCATGTAAATGTTTGCACTGCTCTTTCGCCTCTGATATTACAGCAACTTGCAATCTACAGAATAAATGTAAAATAATTGTTAACCTCGTAAATGTGCCTTCTGCAGCATGAAACTAATGATGTATAGATAATCGATGCAAGCTAAAATTTGTCGAACACATCAGAATGTACCAGTATGGTCCCAGGGAGACCACACCAGGATAGAGAAAGCACCAGCCAAGCACACCAAACACGTCGAACACCTCGAAAGTACCAGGCCAGGTACACCAAGCACACCAGTCCGGGCTCACCATACACGCCGGCACGGTCACACCAGATACATAAGACCAGGATCACCGTGCACACAGGACGGGCACACCAGAAACACCAGACCCGTCTCTGAGAACCCACTCGAGTGTAAATGATAAAAAACATGTGAACCAGTCTGGTGTATTTTTCGGCTGGGTGTATTTTCTGGTGTATTTTTCGGCAAAAGCTTATGCCATATTTCTGGGAAAATAACTAATATGTCAGTGTAACGGCACATGTAAGTCCACAAGCCTTTGTACCCCATTTTACCAAATAAAACAAAACGGATACGCAGCCATTCCCGCCGATGGTGTAATTTGACCAGCGGCCGATATTGAGGAGGCTGGTAGGGCGTTGCTGGTGCCTCGTTTTCACGGCAAAATTATAAGAGTTGGCTACGTTGACTTTATTACCGGTGTCAGTGCTATCAGTATTGCCGGCTTCAGTGAAGCACGATTTAATGCCATGCAAGAGAAAATTACAGTGTACACCACTGAGGCGAAACTGACATACAATTTTAAAGCGTCGCGACGGAAAGCGCCTGTGTCGTGGCGTCAGAACATATGTCGCTGCGACAGAAAGCGGCACATTTCTAACGCCAGGCGAGAATAAGTGTAGACCCGACAGGGAGTTCCCGTTGCGACGTCAGAATCGCTATTGCGATAGGAAGTTGTTGCGACTTCATGAACGCTTGTTGTCGCGACAGAACGTTTCTGTTGCGACTTCTGAACTCTTGGCTGTCGCGACTCAATGTTTCTGTTGAGACGTCAGAATTGCTGTCGTAACGTCACAGTCGCTGTCACGACAGAAAGCTGTTGTTGTGACTACAGAACTCTGCATGGTTGTTGCAAGAGAACATTTCTGTTGTGAATTCAGAACACTACGCCGTTGCGACAGGAATTCATGTTGTATTTTTCAACTGGGGAGTACTCAAGTTATTATATATATATATGGACCGTTTGGACCATATATATATATATATATATATATATATATATATATATATATATATATATATATATATATATATATATATATATATATATATATGGAACACATGGACCGCTTGCGTCTAACAGGCAACCCTGTATCCGCACCGGAACAAGACAATTCAACGTATGGTGCGTAGTATGTACCTTTTGAACGCAGCTATTCGAAATGACAAATAAAGCATCAGCGTCCGAGAAGTTAAAGCATCAGTAATGTTGCGTACAAACCTCAGGAGGAACTTGTAATTAATATTTTGGCACTTGTAAGAAGCGTATGTAATGCGGTCCTGTACCAAGTTTTGAGTGGTAGCCCGAATGATCTCGTTTGTTTTCGCAACGTTGCGCGGTTGTTCTGAGCCTCGTCTGAGTGCTCAGATAACGGATCTGGCTTTTGGCTCAAGGTCACTTGAAGGCCACGGACAACGCGAGCTAAAAGCATTTCATTCGTGTAAAAAGGAAAGCACAGCCGGTAACACTTATTTCGTCCGCCTAGTAAGTACCACTTGTAACTTTCGTGCCAAATACGCAGGGCTCCCTTATCCTGATGGTCACGGTCTAAACGTGGGCTTTTTGAACATTTGTACCGCATAATTATGCCTCATTTAAACGGCAGGGTGCTTCGTAAGCGTCGTTTTTTGAGCTTTTGTACCAGAGCAGAGTTTCCTGCTAAGCACACGAGCTTGATATTTGCCGGGCAAATCAACTAGGGAGCCTTCATACCGTTACTCGCTTAATAACCGTCATTATGTTAAGCTTTCCTCCTGGATACACACAGAAGTGTTATCAGGAAGATTGTACTGAGACTGTACCACGCTTTCTTAAAAAAGAAACCGAACAGTAAATTAGTTTTATGAAAACATCGAACGGCCGCATGGGCTTGAGCATGCAGCAGACCATGAGAAAGAGGTTAAGTGATGCCGTTTACTGGGCGGGTGAAAGAAGTTCAAATTAAGAGGAACTCAATTCACTGGATAGGGAAACAAATATGATTATATATATATATATATATATATATATATATATATATATATATATATATATATATATATATATATACAAACCCGCTGTGCCCCTTCGCGAAGCACCCGGCCTCTATCACCCTTTCATTAGCAGGTCAATAACCGGTCAATATATATATATATATATATATATATATATATATATATATATATATATATGCGCCTGGCAATTTTACTCGCGTTTTAGCAAATTCACGGTGAAAAACACAAGTTGACTTCAACGTGACTTCAATGGGATGGGAACGTTAATCCTCAATATTCACTTAAAAAGGTGGACGTTGTACTTACAACAGTGTGCCCGTATTTCAAATTATACCGGATTGATTTTGGAATTATGTGACAGGAAGGCGGCATTATATAGCATTCGAATCCTGGAGTTTGAGCCTGAATCTCTTGTTCTGTATAAGATATGTGACCCAGGATCACCAGGACGGTGGGCCGGAAAACGTTCCTTGAAAAAAAAAAACAGCGCTATGAACATTTCACCAACGTTATGTGCAGGAGGAAAGCATGATCATCATTGCGACACAGTTGTCAAATAAAAAAAAATGTAGAGCGAAGGCGGAGACAATATTCTACATTCCAAATCACATGTACCTTGCAACAATTCTCGTTTTTCAAACTCTCACAACGTGTTAGTCAATGCTACTTCTTCGCGTAAATAAGCATTCGAACGTTAAACTCGCCAAGTAATGTGTGCTATAGTGCATGTAAATGGCTGAAACAAAATAACGTTCAGAGCTTGCGCAGTGATGACAACGATATTTCTTTGCGTACAACATGCGTTTACTTTGCGTTGCAAGCGCTAAACTAATAGAGGCCATGGCTACTGTGGTATTTGCCACCACTATTGCGTGAGATCTGATGGAGCTGTTAGCGCTCACCTACCACGCGCCCCCAAAACGCCGTGCCGAAGCCCGAATGCAGAAGACAACACCAACGTCTCGAACAAAAAGCGCAGTAGCCGTCTTCTGCTCTAACTTCCCCCGGAGCATGGGCTTTCGCCTCAGACGCCCAGTAAGATCGTCGCCAAGTCAACCCCAACGGCAGAATCAGCGTATCCCATCGTGCTGCAACAGCCCAGGGAGCCAACGACTTTCCGTGGATCTTAAATTGAAGACGCGGAAAACTGGCTGGAAATATATAAAAGGGTCACTGCATTCCAACACTGAAACACTTACGATAAGCTTCAGCATGTGTACTTCGCCTTAGAAGATGGCCAGGGCATGGTTAGAGAACTGGGAATCAACCCTGACGACCTGGGAACCGTTCCGAAACGGCTTCCCGCAGACGTTGGCGAGCGTCCTGCCCAGGGAGCGAGCGGAAGGTCTACTGGAAACCCGCATGCTGCTTCCAAACGAAAGCATTGCGATCTTTACGGAGCAGATGGCTCACCTCTTCCGACAAGCAGACCCAGCCGTGCCAGAAGACATAAAACTTGTCGTCCTGATGCGCGGTTTGAGGCAAAGGCCTTTCGTTGGATTGATACGCAACCCGACTAAGACCGTTGTCGAATTTATTTCCGAGGCCTCTACTATTGAGAAGACGCTCGATAAGCGGACAAGGCAGTATAACCACCGACCGTTGACCATAAACTACACAAACGTTCAATCACTCGGCACCGACGACCTGCAGCAGACCCTCATAGCGGTCGGTCGCGAGGAATCGCAGACGTGTTTCCCAAGGTCGCAAGCTTAAGTGAGCTGATGAGACTTGATTCTCGGCATCGACTTCGTGAACCAACACGGCGCAATCATCGACCTAAGGCTGGAGTCGATAACACTGTCCGCAGACCAAGCCCTACCGACGGAGAGACCTCACAGTCTGCGTGCCTTGAGTGTACTTCGTCGAAGAAGAGGTTCAGCGATCGCTTGGAGTTCTTGACGTGCAATCACGCCCACCGCGGTCCCAGTCGGAAGCAATCAAGTACGCTGCCTTCGTCCGCCATCAAGGTCTTCCTCTGCGGTCGTGCCAGGGCCGCATGACGCCGCGATTCCTTCGCCAGACGCCGCCACACCACCCACCTCTCGGCTAGCGAAACACCCCGGAGATTACAGACGTTTGGCGTGCCCCCGAATACGGTCGGGCCGCATATAGCGCTATTGCCCGTACCGCAAAATGGGACTACGAGGATTCGCAGTGAACTATCCGCGCCCGCAGCGAGGGAAGCGCCCTCGTAATATCGCCGAGTACCTCACCACCACTCAGTGGAGCCTTCGACGGCAGTCCCATTCACCGCCGCCAGGACGCTACCTGTCGCCGCAACGCTGACATTACACTGGCCCCGCCCGGGACCTGTCCGTATGCCCCTATTCGGAAAACTAAAAGCAGCAGTCGATGTGGTTACGGTTGTTCTACTTCGATATGACGAAGACCATCAGCCGCCGAAGATGACGGTCCACGATCCATTTCGACGATGCAGCAACGACACACCGTCATACCGACGAAGCCTGGGAGCTAACAATACGCCGACAAAGCACGAGTTAACGAAGCGAGTTAACGCAGCCGTGATCTGACGACATGGCTTAAATGCACCTGAGGACAGAGAACGAAACACCTCGACGTGCTTCTCCAGGGCAACACAGTGACCACCTTAGTGGACAAAGGAGCCGATTACTCCATCATCACTGGATTATTCACAGCTAAGTTGAAGAGCGCCAAGACTGCGTGGGACGGCTCTCATATTCTTACAGCTGGAGAACATCGCATAACATCAACGGGAACCTGCATGGCAATAATTATAGTCAATGAATGAACCTACCCTGCCACTTCCATTGTCTTCCAGCAGTGATGATGGGACTTAATTCTCGGCATAGACTTCCTGAACCAACATGGCGCAATCATCGACCTAAGGCTGGAGTCGAAAACACTGTCCGCAGACCAAGCCCTACCGACGGAGAGACCTCACAGTCAGCGTGCCTTGAGTGTACTTGAGGACCAAGTCAGCCTCCTGCCTCGCTCCATCGTTGTCATTTTCGTCGGCAACCAAAGACCCGGAAAGTAGAGGGCGTCATCGAAGGACGGAATCCTGCGTGTCTGTGTCGATTAACGTCGGCTGTACAAGATGACGAAAGAAGACGTATACCCCTTCCCAAGCATAGATGACGCATTGGATCGGCGCTACAACGATAAACTCTTATGGTTTATGGATATCAAGTATGGCTGCTGGCAAATTGAAATCAACGAGAAATGTCGTGAAAAGACCGCCTTCGTCACGCCAGGCGCCCTCTACCGATTCAAGATAATGCCATTCGGGCTGTGCTCGGCGCCAGCAATGTTCCAGGGCTTGATGGACACCGTGTTAGGAGGAGTAATGTGGCATACCTGCGGTCGTATAACGTAAAACTATACTAATATGTTTTTATTCAAATCTCCTGACGTCAAATTCGCTTAACCGCCGACGCAAGCATCAGGCGTTCACCCAGACGGTTCTCTCAGCTGACCAATCAAACACTCTCCTCGTTCATAGGAGGTAAATTTCCTTTGCTTGAAAAACGAATAACATTGCCTAAAATGAGCGGCTCGTCTTATCTAACTGGATCACAAGAGGCGAGGAGCACGCGCAAGTGGAGATGGATTCGATGGGGCCGAGCCAGTGCACTGAAAATCGATAACCAGATGAAGAGGGTGTTGCCGGCGCATCTAATTCGGCCGTTTTCACCTACTTAGCTTACTGTGGATCGTCGACAATCGCGGCGGCATGCAACGAAAGCTTGAAAATTACCATAAAACGGATCCTCAGCAAAGAAAAGTGGGCAGAACGAGGGTGTAAACGTGCTGATAGTGCTCGAAAACGCTAAGTGGCCACGCAAAATGTTTCATTACACGCAAATGAACCTATGCTTTTCGGTAGGTGCGAGCACCCTTGCCTGAGAGATCGGCGGCAGCCATTTTTTGCGCTTTTCGGGACTGGGCAGCCTGCCGCTATTCAGAAGAAAATTCATTTTTGTTCGGCATATTAATACATCTTCAACGCGTATAAGTCACTTCGACGGGGTGAGTTTTGCGGTTTTGTGACGTCGCGTGACAGGCAGGTGAAGTGGGTGCCGCCCGGCAACTTTTGACCAATAGCCGAGGGCTAATGGCGAAAAGGCGTCGAATCAGAAATAACTTTTTTTTTTCAGTCAAATCATGCATATTTAGTGTGCACACATCATATCATATGGGGAGCTATTGCAGCTTTTGTGACGTAGCGTGACAGACAGGTGAAGTGGGGGTGGTCCGAAAATGTTTGTCACCAATCCTGGAGTGCTGAGTGCAGAATTGGAATAGAACAGTTCGGAATGATCTTACGTTATAACGCCCGTCTTTCTAACTTCGACGACATCGTCATCATCGCGAGAAATTTTGACGATCACCTTAGGTGTCTTAGGACAGCATCAGAGGCTTTCATGTCATCAGGGCTCACTCTAAAGCCGGAAATGGGCCGCTTCTCTTATGATGAGCTTTCCTTCCTGCACCGCGTCATCAGCAAATATGGAGTCCGCCTCAACCCGGAGAAGAGAGCTGCCATCGCAAAGTTCCAGCTGCCCATCGACAAGAAGGCAGTCGATGCATTCCTTGGCATGTGTGCCTAATATAGACGCTTTGTCAAGGACTTCTCATGCATCGCTGAGCCGCTGATATATCTAACTAAATGTGATGTCCAGTTCATGTTGGAAGCGCAGCAGGCCGACGCATTTCAAGAACTGAAACGACGCATGCATTCGCCACCGGTACTTGTACAGTGCGACGATGACGCCAATTCAGAAATACCCTCTGAAGCCAGTAGCCTACGCCTTGATGCCGTTCAATTGTTCAGGAAAGACGGCCTTGAACGGGTGATATATTACACTAGCCGGTCGGCTGTTGAAAGTGGAAGACATTCTACGACCGAAAAGCAATGCCTCGTCAGGATTTGCACTATAGGAAAATTCCACCCTTACATAAATGGCAGGCCGTTCAATGTAGTCACCCACCACCCCGTGTTGTGTTGGTTAGCTAATTTAAAGGCCTTTCAAAATGCCTGGTGTGGTGGAGCTAAGACTGCAAGAATATGACATCACTGTTATCTACAAGTCCGGACGAAAGCAATATGATGCCGACTGTTTATCTCGCGCCCTCCACTGACTGCCTCCGCAAGACAACGACGATGACGATGCCTTCATTGGTTAATAAGCAGGAACAGACGTCGAGCTAAAACGCGTCGTCGAGTATTCGGAAGGGCACACCGACGTTGTCTCTATAGGCCATTTCTGCGAGAATTATCTTCGTTTTCGCTTCAAAAGAACTTACTCGGAAAGAAGTTCTTAGCAGTCCGCGCCAACTGTACAGCACGTCCTACATGGCGACCCGACCGCTAGGAAACCTTAGATTGTCCAAGAGGCTATGGAGGATACAGGAAAGATATTACTAGCGACGCCTGACTGCCGACGTCGCCCTTCACGTCAAGACAAGTGCAGACTGCCAGTGACGCAAGACACCACCGACAAGGCTGGCGGCATTACTACAGCCGATCAAGCCTCCTTGCCCACCGTTTCGCCAGATCGGGTCTGATTTGCTCGGGCCCTTTCAGACGTCGCCATCTGGAAACAAGTGTGGCCGCATACAACCTTACCCGCATCGCCGAAACGAAAGCTCTGCCTAAAGGTACTGCGGCCATTGTAGCAAAATTTTTCGTAGAGAACATCCTGCCGCGACATGATGCGCCAGAAGTCCACATTGCTGGCAGTGGAACGGCTTTTACTGCTGATCTTACTGAACCCATCCTGCAGTGAAGCCAGACAAGTCATCGGAGGACCACTGCATGCCTACCACCCACAGACGGATTGCCTAACGGAATGACTGAACATGAAGCTCGCGGACATGCCAGCTCTGTACGTCGACGCCAAACGCAACAAGTGGGAAGTCGTGCTTCCGTATGTCATCTCTACTTACAATACCTTAGTGCACAAAAGAACACAAGTCACACTGTTCAAACTGGTTTACAGAAGGAACCTGACGACGACTCTCGACGCCACGCTGCCGCAAGTCGCCGACTACGAAAATATTAACGTTGCCGCCTATCCCTTACGCGCTGAAGAAGTATGAGAGCTCGCCGGCCTACGTACCAAGAAGTAGCAAAAGGCCGACAGCCGGCACTGCAATGATCGACGGTGATACGCAGAATACGAGCGCGGCGGCCGTGTTTGGGTTTGGACCTTGATACGCAGACGGGGACTCAGTGAGAGACTGTTGCGATGCTATTTGAGACCCTACAAGATCATCCGACTCATTGCCGCTTTTGAGTATGAGGTCATGCCAGACGGCACTTAGCTATCACAGCGGTGTCACTCAAGACCCTAAATAGTCCCTGTTGTGCGACTTAAGCTGTTATCTTTATGAAATATGAAGACGCCAAATAAACCGACACCCACAAGAGAAGAGAACGGGACAGGGCGCCACTTGGCGCCCTGTCCCGTTCTCTTCGGTTTACTCCCGTCGGTTTACTTGGCGTCTTCATATTGTCACGTGGTCATGACGTTGAATAACACAGTAGCAGTACTGTGAACGACAAAACTAACTTTTATTGGGCGAACCTGTGCCCACAAAACAGGCTACACTTATAGCGCAACGATAGCGGCGAACACGCTCGGCGATCGTCGAAAATCTGATCAGCGGGTCAAGCGCGTCGGCTTTTATACCGCAATCATCGAATGTTCCAGATTAAACGTTGGGACCCGCATGCCTTCTAAAATGTTCTACACCATTCGTGTCAAGCGATGAAATCAGATAACACAACGTTCGGCGACAACAGACAGCGGATAGAAGCATCGATAACTTTCCAGAAACTTCGGACACATGCAGGCGCGTCCCGCGCTGTGCGATAACATTTGTTAGGCGACAATACTTGTCGCCCGATAAAGACAAGTACACGTGTCAATACCCCCCTCTTAAAAAGCATCGACCCGATGCTGCAAACAAACGAAAGTAATAAGTAAGCACTCATAGCAAAGAAAAAAAAATAAGGAAAGTTCGTTAGCGTCCGTAAAATGGTTTAAGACGCACCACGTGGACCACTTCAGGTCGTCCGCGACGTCGCTGTGAATGCGAAATGCCGTCTGGCACGACCTCATAGTCCAGAGCGTCAATACGTCGAATGACCTTGTAGGGTCCGAAATAGCGTCGGAGTAGTTTCTCACTGAGTCCTCGTCGGCGTATCGGTGTCCAAACCCAAACACGGTCGCCGGGTTGGTACTCAACAAAGCGTCGTCGGAGGTTGTAGTGTCGGCTGTCGGTCCTCTGTTGGTTCTTGATCCGTAGGCGGGCGAGCTGTCGGGCTTCTTCGGCGCGCTGGAGATAGCTAGCGACGTCAACATTCTCTTCGTCAGTGACGTGGGGCAGCATGGCGTCGAGCGTCGTCGTCGGGTTCCTGCCGTAAACCAGCTTAAACGGCGTGATCTGTGTTGTTTCTTGCACCGCCGTGTTGTAAGCAAATGTTACGTACGGCAGGACGGCATCCCAGGTCTTGTGTTCGACGTCGACGTACATCGCTAGCATGTCGGCGAGGGTCTTATTCAGCCGCTCCGTAAGGCCATTCGTCTGCGGGTGGTAGGCCGTGGTCCTCCTGTGCCTTGTCTGACTGTATTTCAGAATGGCTTGGGTGAGCTCCGCTGTAAAGGCCGTTCCTCTGTCGGTGATGAGCACTTCTGGGGCGCCATGTCGAAGCAGGATGTTTTCGACAAAAAATTTCGCCACTTCGGCTGCGCTACCTTTCGGCAGTGCTTTAGTTTCAGCGAAGCGGGTGAGGTAGTCTGTCGCCACGACGATCCACTTATTTCCGGTTGTTGACGTCGGAAAGGGTCCCAGCAAGTCCATCCCGATCTGCTGGAATGGTCGGCAAGGAGGCTCGATTGGCTGTAGTAATCCGGCTGGCCTTGTCGGCGGTGTCTTACGTCACTGACAGTCTCGGCATGTTCTGACATAATGGGCGACATCGGCGGTCAGGCGCGGCCAATAATACTTTTGTTGTATCCTCGAGAGTGTCCGGGAAAAACCGAGGTGTCCAGCGGTCGGATCGTCATGTAGGGCGTGCAATACTTCTGGACGAAGTCCTGACGGGACAACAAGAAGGTAGTTGGCGCGGAGTGGTGAAAAGTTCTTCTTCACGAGGAGATTGTTTTGAAGCGTGAAGGAAGATAGTCCGCGCTTAAATGCCCTGGGGACAACGTCGGTGTGCCCTTCCAAATATTCCACCAGGCCTTTTAGCTCCGGGTCTGCCCGTTGCTGCTCAGAGAAGTCTTCTGCGCTTATCATGCCAAGGAAGGCGTCGTCATCTTCGTCATCTTGCGGCGGCGGGTCAATGGGGGCACGTGATAGGCAATCGGCATCGGAGTGTTTTCGTCCGGACTTGTAGGTTACAGTGATGTCGTATTCTTGTAGTCTGAGGCTCCACCCCGCCAGTCGTCCTGAAGGATCCTTTATACTCGCTAGCCAACACAAAGCGTGATGGTCACTGACGACTTTGAATGGCCTGCCATAAAGATAAGGGCGAAATTTAGCTGTAGCCCAAACGATGGCGAGGCATTCCTTTTCGGTCGTAGAATAGTTGCCTTCCGCTTTTGACAGCGACCGGCTAGCGTAAGATATCACCTGTTCGACTCCGTTTTTCCTCTGGACTAGAACGGCACCGAGGCCTAGGCTACTGGCGTCAGTATGGATTTCTGTATCGGCGTACTCGTCGAAGTGCGCAAGTACCGGCGGCGACTGCATGCGTCGTTTGAGTTCTTCAAATGCGTCGGCCTGCGGCGTTTCCCACTTGAACTCAACGTCACATTTAGTTAGACGTGTCAACGGCTCGGCGATGCGTGAAAAGTCCTTGACAAAGCGCCTGTAGTAGGCACACATGCCAAGGAATCTACGCACTGCCTTCTTGTCGGTGGGCTGCGGGAACTTTGCGATGGCAGCTGTTTTCTGGGGGTCGGGGCGTACTCCGGATTTACTGATGACGTGGCCTAGGAACAGAAGCTCGTCGTAAGCGAAGCGGCATTTTTCTGGCTTCAGAGTGAGCCCTGATGACTTGATGGCCTCTAGTACTGTCATAAGCCGCCTAAGGTGATCGTCGAAATTTTCGGCGAAGACGACGACGTCATCCAAGTAAACAAGGCAGGTCTGCCACTTCAATCCTGCTAACGCCGTGTCCATGACGCGCTGGAAAGTTGCAGGCGCCGAGCAAAGTCCGAATGGCATGACCTTGAACTCGTAGAGGCCGTCTGGCGTGATGAAGGCGGTCTTTTCGCGATCTCTCTCGTCGACTTCTATTTGCCAGTAGCCAGACTTGAGATCCATCGACGAGAAGTACTTAGCGTTGCAGAGCCGATCCAATGCGTCGTCTATCCGTGGAAGGGGGTATACGTCCTTCTTCGTGATCTTGTTCAGACGACGATAATCGACGCAGAAACGTAGGGTTCCGTCCTTTTTCTTCACCAGGACAACAGGGGATGCCCACGGGCTTTTCGACGGCTGGATGATGTCGTCGCGCAGCATTTCGTCGACTTGTTCTCTTATAGCTTCGCGTTCTCGCAGCGAAACTCGGTAAGGGCTCTGGCGGAGTGGTCGAGCGTACTCCTCGGTGATTATGCGATGCTTGGCGACTGGTGTTTGTCGAATCCTTGATGTCGTCGAAAAGCAGCCTTTGTATCGTCGGAGCAGACTTCTGAGCTGCTGTTGCTTAATCACTGGGAGACTTGGATTAATGTCGTAGTCTGGTTCGGGAACCATGGTCGTCGGGGTAGATGCGGCGGAATCCGAGAGGACAAACGCATTACCGGTTTCCACAATTTCCTCGATGTACGCGATCGTCGTGCCCTTGTTGATGTGCTTGAACTCCTGGCTGAAGTTTGTCAGCAACACTTCAGTTTTCCCTCCATGCAGTCGAGCGATCCCTCTTGCGACGCAAATTTCACGGTCTAGCAGGAGGCGTTGGTCGCCTTCGATGACACCTTCTACGTCAGCGGGTATTTCGGTGCCGACCGAAATAACAATGCTGGAGCGGGGCGGGATGCTCACTTGGTCTTCGAGCACACTCAAGGCGTGGTGACTACGAGGGCTCTCCGGCGGTATCGCTTTATCTTCCGACAGCGTTATTGACTTCGACTTCAGGTCGATGACTGCGCCGTGTTGGTTCAGGAAGTCCATACCGAGAATGACGTCTCGTGAACACTGTTGGAGGATAACGAAGGTGGCAGGGTAAGTCCGGTCATGAACGGTAATTCTTGCTGTGCAGACTCCAGACGGCGTGATGAGGTGTCCTCCAGCGGTTCGAATTTGAGGGCCTTCCCACGTAGTCTTAACTTTCTTCAACTGGGCGGCGATGTGTCCACTCATGACGGAGTAATCAGCCCCTGTGTCGACTAAGGCAGTGACTGCGTGGCCGTCGAGAAGCACGTCGAGGTCGGTGGTTCTTTGTCTGGCGTTGCAGTTAGGTCGTGGCGTCGGATCACGGCTGCGTCGTGTTGAAATGAAGTTGGAACGTCGCGTCGTCAAGTCGTCGTTCGTCGGTGTAGTCTTGCCTTCCCGACTTCGTCGGGACGGCGGCGTGTCGTTGTTATGTCGTCGAGATCGTTTCGTCGTCGTCTTCGTCGGCGGCGGAGGATCTTCGTCAGTTCGACGAACAGCAACCGCACCTCCATCGGTTGCTGCTTTTAGTTTTCCGGATATGGGCTCGCTGACCGGCCCCGGGCTGGGCCAGTGTATGGTCGGCGCTGCGGCGACAGGTAGCGTCCTGGTGACGGCGAACGGGATGGCCGTCGAGGGCTCCACTGAGTAGCGGCGAGGTAATCGGCGATGTCACGTGGGCGCTCTCCAAGCTGTGGACGCGGCGCGTTGACGGCGAAACCTCGCAGTCCCATCTCCCGGTACGGACAGCGTCGGTAGACGTGACCCGCTTCTCCGCAGTGGTAGCAGAGCGGGCGGTGGTCAGGAGCACGCCAAATGTCCGTTTTCCTCGCGTAGGTGCGCTGGGCGACGGGTGGTCGTGCTGGCGGCGGCGGCGGCGGACGACGAAATTGCGGCGTTACAGGGCCCTGGCGCGGTCGCTGAGGAGGGCCTTGACGGCGTACGACGGCGGCGTAGGTCATCGCTTCGGGTTGGGGTTGCGGTAATTGAGGTTGCACCTCCGGGACTCCAAGCGACCGCTGAACCTCATCTTTGACGATGTCAGCGATCGAGGCCACTTGAGGCTGCGACGACGGGAAGATCTTCTGAAGCTCCTCTCGTACGACTGCCCTGATAGCCTCGCGCAGGTCTTCAGAGGCCAGTGATTGAACTCCGGCATAGTTTGTAGCGTTGGTGCGGCGGTCGAATTGCCGGTTTCGCATCTCGAGTGTCTTCTCGATGCTAGTGGCCTCGCGAAGAAACTCGTCGACAGCCTTCGGTGGGTTTCGTATCATACCGGCGAAAAGTTCCTCCTTAACACCACGCATTAGTAGCCGGACTTTCTTTTCCTCGGACATTTCCGGGTCGGCGTGGCGGAATAGGCGGCTCATTTCTTCTGTAAAAATCGCGGTGGTCTCGTTGGGCAGCTGCACTCGGGTTTCCAGCAGTGCTTGGGCTCGTTCTCGGCGTACGACGCTTGTGAATGTCTTCAGGAAGCCGCTTCGGAACAGCTCCCAGGTAGTGAAGGTGGCTTCTCGGTTCTCGAACCACGTCCTGGCAGCGTCTTCCAATGCGAAGAAGACATGTCGCAGTTTGTCCTCGCTGTTCCAGTTGTTAAAAGCAGAGACCCTCTCGTATGTCTCAAGCCAGCTTTCTGCGTCCTCGAACGTTGAACCGCGGAACGTCGGAGGCTCCCTGGGCTGCTGCAGCACGACGGGGGATGCTGGGGCTGCCATTGGGGTGGACTTGGTGGCGATCTTCCTGCACGTCTCAGGTAGGAGTCCGTGCTCTGGGGGCAGTCCTTGCAGCCGGCGGCTAGCTCGCTGGTCTTGGGCGACGTTGGTTTTGTCCTCGGGCTTCGGGCTTGGATCGCGGCTCTGCGGGGGCGTTCGGTACATGAACGCACAAGCACCTCCACCAGATGTCACGTGGTCGTGACGTTGAATAACACAGTAGCAGTACTGTGAACGACAAAACTAACTTTTATTGGGCGAACCTGTGCCCACAAAACAGGCTACACTTATAGCGCAACGATAGCGGCGAACACGCTCGGCGATCGTCGAAAATCTGATCAGCGGGTCAAGCGCGTCGGCTTTTATACCGCAATCATCGAATGTTCCAGATGAAACGTTGGGACCCGCATGCCTTCTAAAATGTTCTACACCATTCGTGTCAAGCGATGAAATCAGATAACACAACGTTCGGCGACAACAGACAGCGGATAGAAGCATCGATAACTTTCCAGAAACTTCGGACACATGCAGGCGCGTCCCGCGCTGTGCGATAACATTTGTTAGGCGACAATACTTGTCGCCCGATAAAGACAAGTACACGTGTCAATATTTTCTAATGAACACCTACCAACTAGCCCAACAAGAAGTGCTATTAAGCTGTTATACCAGCGCTAACGAACTTTTGGACTGTGCAAAGCCTAGTTTTAGACAGTCTTTTTTTTTGACTGCGTTACTTTGGACTTTGTTTCTTTGTTTGATTGCTATGTTTGTTTAATGCATGTCATTTGTTTTACGCGGTCCTGTTGGTAGCATGGAGGCGATGGTTTTTGAGAGGGAGACATTGAACCGCGTACTTGTTGATCTTTATCGGGTGATGTTTATCTTTATCAGTTTTTCACCGTCTAATAAATCTAATGAATGTTACCTCTCAGTGCGTGACGCGCACGTATGTATCGCAAGTTTCTCGAATGTTATCGGTGTCTGGTGTCACTAAAGCTTGTGTAATCTGATCGTATGTGCAACATGAATTGTGTAGAGTTTTCTGGAAGACAAGTGGGCAGCAGCGATTGCTCTAGAACCTTCGATGACGTATGCGTGAAAGCCGACGCCCTTGACCGGCAGATCACATTTTTGACGATCGCCAACTGTTTGCCGCTATCGTTGTGCTTTTAGTGTGACTCGCAATTGTGGGCACAGGTTGGCCATATAAATGGTAGTTACATTATTCACAGTATTGCTACTGTGTTCTTTGCCACCACAGCTACGTGACATTGTTATCTTGATCACAAATTACAAGGCTTCAGCGAATTTCTTGACAGAGTCAGCAGGACAAAACTGTATGCGAGTTTGGTAAACATGCAGTTGGCAGCACTTCATAACGAACGTGTGAATGCGAGGCTTATGCCTTCTGGAGATATCACAGTGATCTGTGTTTCTCTTTATTGTCGCATTCGAGACCTCAGCGATATACATAGACTGTAGATTACGAAATTACCCCTCTCATGTTAGCCAAATAAGACATAACACTAGAATTCTCATTATTTACTGAAATTAAAAATTACTGATGATTGCAGGTTTTAAAATTAAAAAGCGCTGTGGTACTGGCCACATGGTACGCTTGGGTTTCCGCTCATTAAAGGTTGGCTGCCTGCCTAATCGGTGAGCTGTGCTTATTGCCACTTAGTACTGTAAATCGGGGCAAATTCCGAGCAGAACGCACTTATCGCATATTTATCCAATAGTCACATATCACTACTTCGTGTAATTTTTTAAGGTAGCAATACTGATAGATTCTGGACGAATACAGCAACGACTCTAACCTTTCAGGCATAGCGACCAACCGTAACGATGCTGTTTTAAAATTGACTGTGTCTAAAACTGGAATGCGATACTTATGAAAATTTCGGCGTATTACATACGTTTTTACGTGCTGTCCGAAGCTACTACAATTCGAGAAAATAAAGCCTTGCTTTGCACGTACCGCACAATCTCTGCAGGATGATACCAATGAAGATGACAATAGACGCACAGTTAATGCGCAAATTTTGCGCCCTCGTAAATGTTCCGTCAGCACTACCATGTTTTTCTTGAAGGTGTTGAAAATCGTGAATTGAGCCAATGACATAAACGCATCCTATAATTACCTTTCTTTCACTGTTCCTTTCGGACGCGTGCTACAATATGTTGCAAGCTCATTATGCTTCTGTTGAGCGAAAGTTCAGCGAAGGCAGGATAAGAAATGCAAAATTGTGATAGAAGGATTTTCTCCCTTGAAATACCCCTTTAAGGTTGTCATTTTTATTTGCGCATGCATCACCGTCATTGGTGCTTAGGGCATTTCTGCTGGGCTATTTGGAAACTCAGATGTCTTTCTTAAGGAAAGATCGATTACGTGTTGCCGTCTTATCTGAAAGCTACAGTAATCTGCATCATAAATAAATATTTGTTGTCAACTCAAGTCATTACTTCTGATGTGTTTGATGCACTTCATTGCGATGAAGTTGAAAGTATTATAACAGTTCCAGCGAGAGTTTCGGACACTTCGAAGACCATAATTGACATGTCTAATTTCAATGCTCAGGAATCTTTTTCTGGTGCAATAACCGCAATTCTAAATTATCAGATGTCTGTCTTTTCCTTTGTACCAAATCAGGCAGCTCGACTTACCATAATTAAGCTAATTAAAGTTTACAGTAAGATTGACGATGGAAGCCTATGCAGATGTAGAAGCAGATGACGTTTGTAAATATCATGATACGCTGTTATTTCACCTAGAGAATTTACAGAACAATGCTTTTCAGAACGACGTTCTGAAGAAATATAAGAATTCAACGAATCTATGGACGGTACCAGTACTCTACAGAATATTAATCCAAAAAATATTCAAATGCATGCCCCTTTCACGAAACAACAAATCTAGAACTTCTTCGTGTATGCGAGTATGTGCAAAATAAGCTGGGATCTCATATCAAAGAAGCGCAGAATCAGCTTTACCTAAACAAGTTCTGGAAAAAAAGAAGCTCCAAAGAAACCTAGACCATAATTTATTACTTAATAAGTACCAAAAGCAAAACTTCAATAATGTACCTCAATATTCACTGCGTTGATTGCACAGAAAATAACTACAAAACAAAATTATTACACGTCTCTTTACATCTGCAGGAATAAACTGCTCTATTACTGGGAAAAGGACCTTATCTATAAATTAAGCTCCACCAACTCAAGCTGAGTTTTCAAAGCTCCTTGTAGCAAAATTGAAAAAATTCAGCTCACTTTTTTCCTTCGCAACGCCGAGCCTTTGAAGTTGTTGTTATTGTCACTTGGCCTATTCAGGGAATATCAGCAGTCATTGATTACCACGCACTGATAATATCAACAGTAGACCTAACACGCGAATTTTGATTTATGGACCTAAGGTAACACGTGTCTGAGGGATATTTAAAAGCAGCGGAATTAGCGAAAATACTTATTACATACGATCTCAGTCGAATCACTTTTTCCTAAAGTCGTCGAGAAGCATATAAGCAGTAGGGGCATTCATTACGTTGACATGTGCCAAATTTACGTTTATCATAAATATGGGTTTTTTAGAAGGCATGGAGCTTCATCTACAATACGTTCCATGGAGAATATAGCAAATAAATTTTTCCTATTACAAATATTTTTATATCTTCATAAGGCATAAGACTCCATCAGTCATGACATTCGTTCAGCAAAGATGTATCAGTATGGTGTTAGGGGATTATCGCTGCATTTATTGAGTAGTTATCTCAACCAGACAATGCAGCATATTGCTGTAAATGATTTTTGTCTGATCCTGGGCACATTGTTGCTGCTGTTGCCGAGGAATGAATTTTGAGTACAGTCCTACTAATGCTCTGCGAAATGCAATAGTTAGCATACATCACGCTAATGACATAACAATTTCTGCAGACTAGACAAAGCTCTCCCTAACCATGCACAAACTGTGTGTCTATATTAAAAATGAAGAAAAGCTTTTGTACAAAAATGAGGGACACCGCGGGTGGTTCTCTTACATAAAAATGCCAAATACACAATATGCAGGTACATAATAAAGAAGTAATAGTAGTAATACTTGACACATTTTGACAACACTACTTTCACACATTGCACACACAATTATAACACTAAAAAGAAAATGGGCACAGCTCACAATATGTTCAAAATTTATGAAACAGGGCAGTACATTACATACGACCGGAACTCGGCCGTTGGTCTTTCTCGATTTAAAGAAAAATATTAATTCAGCGACCGTAGAAATTGAGATTGTTGAACAGATACTCTGTTACGCCTGTTCAATATAGCAGGGTTCTCATTAAATAAATTCATAATTCCATAATTTATTGCTCTTTTTTCATGATTTGTTCGTGCACTTTCTTCAACTGTCCGTTTTATGCAAGTCATGACGATTGTTCCTGCTTAGGAACTGGCGTGGAAAAACACTATGGTGTCGCAGTATTTAACTTGACACAAGCACACTGAGTGCCTAATTTTACAAAGAAGGCAGAAATGTAACATTCTATGCTTTAACAGAAAAGCCGACCTATCCAGCTGATCTGCACAGTTGAGTAGTTTAATTACATTCTATATAAATCATAAAATTTATCCTTATAACTTATAATACCCATTGTGCACACCAACACGCAAAAATTGAGATGGGAATAAATGCGAGTAAACTACACATTTATCTTTTGACTAGTTGGCAGGAAATAACCTAAACAGTTAAGCATGTTGGGGACTTGCGACTTTTATTCTGGTGTTTACATGCCATGACCAGCTTAAGTCCCTTAAGAAAAAGGACGTCTAAAAAGGAATAATTAACAAGATAAAGTAATGAGTCATTGTATTTATGGTTGTCCTGAGTAATCAATTATATTGTTCTTACGAAAAAATGACTCATTTTTTTGCACTGCCTTTTAGTATAAGAGAGGAGACGCATAAGTGCTCAGAATCTGTTGTTTCATGTCTCTTCGAGCTCCTCCATATTAGCCCTAGAGGAGGAGACGCTTGCGGTCATCAGCACACACATATATATATCACCAGTATTAAGAATAATAATATCATTCAAATACACTAAAAACCATAGGGGCATAATGCATATCCTTGGGGCAGACCATATTTAACTGGGCTACTTTCAGAACGAACAAAATCGACACAAACTTATTGCAGTCGATTGCGTAGATAACTTCGGATAAGGTTCTGTGCCAAAACGGTAAGTTGGGCCAGTTAGTTGGGATTCATGCTAAGGTTTGTTAAAGCGCAACACAAGACAAGGACAACACAAGGTATCAAACGAAGAGACGGCATGGTGTCATCGTTTTTCACATTCTGTTGTTCTTGTGTTGTGTTGCGCTGTAACAAACCTTACTAAGGTTCTGTGCTTTTCCTTCAAACCATTCACTTCGAGCTTCTGTAGGAAATTATCGCGTTGGATTGCATCAATGGCCCTTTAAAAACTTATACATTTATATTGCAACTCTAAATAACCTTTTTCAGAAAATCGCCATACCAATGACCACTACTTCACTGAAGACATGCTGCAGAAGTGTTTGTCATTTCATGGAAGATCTTCCATGTCTCGCGGCTGCTTTGGGCTGCGCTTTCGAACTTGCGTTCGCAAAACGACAACCTTGCTTATTTAATATCTATGCTTAATATTTCCTAAACCTATGTTTATTTAATGTCTGTGCTTAACCTCCTGCTAAACCTTTTCAACTCTTGCAAAATCTCCAAGTCGCGTGGCTTTAGAAAGTGAATTATTTTTCCGTATGTTTCATCCGCTCTTAGAGGCCACTTGAAATCGACGGTCTTAAATCTTAAAATGTACTTTGAAAAGGAGGAGATCGATTAAGCTCGCTATACACGTTTGCCCAACTTGGGCTCGCTCTGCTTGTTAGTGATCGCTGTGCATTCTCCCACTACCTTCCGCTGTTTCTGTAATCTCGTTGGTGTCAGGGCTCGTTCACACCGGCATTTGACGGACATCACACGACGGACCACGATTGGTAACCAAGGAGCGTCTCACAGAGATCAATGCTCGCACCACTGAGCGCTATCGGCCCGTCGCCTGACTAAGATGTTTGGGACTGATGCCGCACACGTTTGCTCGCACCCCTACCACTGCCCTAGTTAGGCGTGTGCAGACCTATTGTTCCTGCGCCGTTGATTACTATAGTAGAATCAAGAACTGCTACTGTAGTCGCGCCGTGGAGAATTTTGGCATTGAGTCACTCAACAAGAACAGTCGCTTTGAGGCCAATGTGTACACTTACGCCAATTACCGACAGGTCGCTTTGTCGCCTATCTCCTGCGAGTCGAAACCATGAACGAACTTGATGGCCTGTCGTTAGGTTAACTATTCCATTACCCTCTGCACTATCACTTTTAAATAAATTTCACCTCAGCTGCCCCTCTGACGACCACCACAGCGCTATTGTACGTGGTGCGGAAGCTCTCACTTTCTGAAGAGAGCTTCCTTAAAGAGTACAGAAAATTACTTACTTCATTATTTCTGCAGCTTCATCGCAGCCAGCGGGCTGTTTAGCGTAATAGCCAAGGAAGGTGTACGACACTACTCTCTTCGTAGGAGATGGGTCTGATATTTCGTGTGCTCTCTGTGGGAAAGAGGTAGAGGGTCATTGCGTAAATATCACTGGAGTCACGAATAGTTTCACACGATGCTGCTAGAAGTCCTTCATAATATAAATTTGGACGTTACTTTTTATTTTAACACATACTCATTATGAATATATCTCCACTAACGATTTGTAAAACAAAATTCTATCGTATATCTTATTGACCTTAAATAAAGATGGTCACAGCAAAAGAGAACAGGAAAACGGCATGGGCGGGATCTTCTAACTGGTGACTTTCCAGCTGAAAGTTACGGCCCGTGTCATTTTGTGCTCTCTGCCACTGTCCCCGTCTTTATTTGCGGTCAAATGATACGCAGTAAACACCAACTAGGCCAAACTGAAGTTCTGAAATCTTATGTCGCATGAATTCCACTGAAAGTGGCGTATATTAGCCACTTTCATGTCCCTTGACTTGTTTGCAGCTCGCCTAAAATTCATGCTTTCTTCACATTGACATATTTGCATAAATTGCAGTTTTTCGTCGCCTTTTTGGATAATAGATTTATGTTGTCTTGGTGATTTTCTTTTTCCTGTTGTGTTTCTGGTCCATGTCGTGGAGAGCCCCTTCGGGGCTCCGAGCAGTGCAGTCTACCTAGAATGGTGTTCTGCATTTTAAATAACGTCAATAATATATTGTGGCAGAAACTACCGAAAAAGAACACCCACAGATCCGTAAAAAATAGAGGAATCCGAGGAGGTTACCAAATTGGGATTAGACCGCTTTGGCCAAAGTAACGAATCCAAATACGTCAGCCCGAGGTGGTGCAGTTGCTTACCTGAACGCCGTGAAGACATTGAAGCAACGGTTGCACCGGCCGTGTGTGCTCCGGCTCGGAGCTGTCCTAATCATGCATGCAGAAGCAACTAGAGATTTCAGGAGCACTGGAAAGCTACACCAGCAAGAATCAAACAACGAGGATGGAAAGGACATTACCGGGCCCGATACGTTGAGGGGGTAGCGAACGAAGCATATAGATGGGAGCCGAAATATGCTACTTTCCATCACTACACAACAATCACGCCACTCGAATACCCAGGCACTGAAGATAAGCTCACCCAACAACTGAAGAATACTTGATCCGGAGAAGCACAGGCACCTACGCCTAGCCCCGAAGACTATAACGGTGAAGTACACTGACGTCTAGATGCCTCCATAAACTTAGAATAGTTCTACTCCGCTGCGAAGGCATTTAAGAACGCCGCATGGGGTCCGATCGAATGACCCAAGCGATGCTGAGAAACCTTAGTGACTCGGCCAAACGATTTGTTTACCGACACGGTATGTATACCTCCCGGCCGACAACTCTCCGTCTGGAAAACACCCAACATATTTTTTATACCGAAGCCCGGCTAACTGCGCGAACTAGGATAACTGCGACCTATCCCGCTTACCTCCTTTCTGCACCATCTTTTCCAGAGAGTCTTCCTGACCAGACTCGACAGACACAGAGCTTTAGAGATCTGCTTCCGGTCACGTTTGATGTGAGGAGGGGGGTATCCGCCCAAGGCCTCTCCGTACTCCTAAAGGACAAAATCCTGCACTGCGCCCCCCTGACTAGGAAGCCCGGACAAGTTCTTGCTCGCACTTGATATTCAAGAAGTTTGTGGCAATATGTCGCACTCCACGATAATTGAGGGCCTCGACGACATAAGAAGTGGGGATAGAATAGATTCCTACGTGCAAGATTCTTGTAAAACCTCTCTGCTCATGTTTGGACAGGTAGGACTTACCCACTGCCATACGGCCTACCGGATACTATCACCGCTCCGGATAACATCCGCTTAGTCAAACTGGCGTTACAACTGGATGAACAACGAAATCTTGAATGTGCCAAATATGTGGGTGACATCACGTCACGGGCCACTTCAGTCTCGTACGGAGACATAAAAGCCATCCTTAAGAAATACGACCCCGATATTCACAAAACAAACGAAACAAGTAGGCATGAAATGCCCCCTTAGATTTAAATAAATTAAGGGGTTTTACGTGCCAAACCACTTTCTGCATATGAGGCACGCCGTAGTGGAGGACTCCGTAAATTTCGACCACGTGGGGTTCTCAACCGTGCACCTAAGTCTAAGTACATAGGTGTTTTCGCATTTCGCCCTCATTTAAATGCGGCCACCGTGTCTGGGATTCGACCCCGCTACCTCGTGCTCAGCAATCCAACACCATAGCCACTGAGCAACCACAGCGGGTGTAATGCCCCCTGGCCAAGTCGGCATACTTACAGATCAGACCCAAGAGTACACAGGAAAACTGAATACTGCCCTCACAACGCTTTCTCGATTGGGAACCCATCAAGAAGACAGCAAACATGCGGATTCTCGTAATGCTACCACAACAACTGGGCTGCGTTTGCATTGCGCTCTCCAAATTCATACGTACGGTCAGCAGTGTTACCGGAATCACTAACAGAATCGCACGCGGCAATGAGAGGATTACAAAGGCACACATGCTGCAATTGTTCAAAGCCTTAATAAGTCGCAGGACACACGCACTACCTTTCAAGCCACGCGCTGCACAGGGACAGACCAGGTGGACAAATTAATTCGAGTAGCCTGTAGGGCGGCTCTCGGTTTTCAGGCAAGCACAAGTACGGAACGCCTCCAAGAGCTAGGGCTGATCAACATATATGAAGAGCTGGCCGCAGCCACAATCATCACCCAGTGAGTGTGGCTTGCGTGACGTCCCAGGGACGTTGTCTCTTAAGCCGCCAACACTACATTCGGGCGCCACAATACTGTCGGGACCTAACACCACTCGCATTGCAAACACGGCTACAAGTGGATCGTATTCCATGCAACATGCACCTGACATTCCACGGAAGACGACGACGAACCAGGCCGATAGCATTGCTACAGAGGCAGGAACATTCGGACAGGTATTTCGCGGACTAAGACAACCCCTGTACGGCAACACAGACCCCTCTTTCGTGGCGCTCACGATAAAATATACACGTACAGTCGAGGATGCGTCCTTGCAAACCCCGTCCTGCACAAGGGATGAGGACATGGCTATCGCACTAGCCGTACGAGCCTCCGAAGCAAAGGTCCGATCGGCACACATACTGAAGGACTCTCAGTAAGCATGCCGACTATACCTGCGGGCAGTTTTCCCGACTAGCATCTTGCACATTCTGAGACCAATACTCACATAAGACCGTGGGATCACCGGGCACACACCGGTGTTGACAGCAATGAACGGGCGCATTGTCTTGGTCGAGACACGACAGCCCGAGTCGCGGATCACTCTGCCTCAGCGGACACCCTCTCACCCAGCACGCTAGGAGCGAGCCCAGCAGGCGGCACGCACGGTACTGGCACCTGCTACGGACGAACACCTTCCTTCACTCGTACAGACTACAAAAGATGTACACCGACAGGCACAAACAAGTGTCCATGGTGCGAAGACACACCGACACTCCCGCACATAACATACGACAGCCCCAGGCGCCCGGCAGATGCTGTCTCACCTCTAATCACGGACTAATTCGCTAACTGATCCTGGAAGGCGCGAATCACCGGACAGGAGCGAGTTGTCAAGCCTCGACCAGGCCGGGCGAGCCGCGGAATCCAGTGGTGGCCTGAAATAGGGGCACCATCTCTATACAATTTTTTCTCGGGTTCTCTGAAGCCGCTTTAGGACGTAAGGCTTAGTTAGGCTTGACGGGCAACTACTTTTTGCTCGCCTTTTACGGCGGCGCTTCGGTGGTACCAGGACAAGAAAAAAGCATGAAAACACATTGTAAGAAAAGGTCAACAAAATTTATTGTTCCAGAGGATTCACGGGGAAGCAGGCTGTTTTCTACATTGACGTTGGCCGGGGTCGATCGTAGAGCGAACGAAGGCCGGGCGCGACATAGGAAAGGAACTAGATGGTGACATAACATCTTTCCTTCATCGTGGCTAGAAGTCTTCACATTCCTCGGGCGTTCGTCAGGGTGATGGATGGATATTTGCAACGGAGCAGTGGTTTGCACCGCCCTGCTCTTGTTATTTTATTGCCTAATGTCCTACATATGTTAGAAAACAAAGAAAAAAAGAACCCACGATGAATTCGCTTAAAAGTTTCTGAACTTCTATTGTGAACTTTGTTTTGTACACCGCCATTGTCTGTCATTTCCCTACTCTTCTTCCACCAAATTCCAATCGCCTCTTACTAATCTCTATTAGGGACATGTTTACTTTTCCGTTGATCTCGCTGAAGCCAATGGCTTCAAGGAGGCCAGTGATCCCTAAATCCACTGCTAGACAGATATCTTCACATTGTAATACAACTTGCTCCATTGTTTTCTACGCTTTACCACAGCAAGCACATGTTTCTTCTTCCTTTTTATATCTCGCTATATGGGTGCGTGCTCTAAGCCATCCTGACCTCGCTTCGAAAAATAAGGAGCTTCCCTTTGAGTTATCAAATTTTTTCTTTCCGGAGTTTGTTTTTTTCCTGTTATACTTAGTCATGTCAGGTTTCTTTTCTATTGCTGCCTCCCCTGAGAGAACGCCAAATTCGGCACCCCCTGTCATGTTGTTTGCGCGCTCCCCCAATGGGAGCGCGGCACTCCTGGGACGTTACCGCACGATTGCAACTCGATTGCACGATGCTTTGGCTACACGAGAAAAAACGTTTAGCTTCCCGCACGGGAAGGGGAGAAGAAGGCGTCCGCTCTCTCTTCCGTAGTGCGCGTAGGATCACGACAAATTATGAACTTTCATAAGTCCCACCACCCTTAAGACCCTTTACGCCCCCTTGACTCCAGTGGCGCAATGTTAAGACGCTCATAGCACAACTGACCTGCTCGCTTTCGCGGCTTTCGCAACGCAGTCGGCGGTGTGGATGTTTTGTAGACACATTTTCGCCAGAACACATTGTCCAGTAACTTCCCCTGAAGTCAGCAACGTCAGTGTGAGCTGGAGAGGGCATGACCCACATGTTGGACAAGCCGTCGCCAGCCAGGTTGCACGTGCCCTTGGATAACAGGGACCTAGTTCTGCGTACCCCTGATCGGAAGGATTGAGCCACTCCAGCTCAGCACTAGCACGGCTAGGGATCAAGGTGAACCGCTTGAGGTGACCTGTAAATGACGGCTCCTCGTGCTGGCAATCTCCTCTATCCGGTGGCCTCCGCGCGTGCACCAGCGTGGTTATCTGACGGAAGGCTAGTTGTTGGCTTGACTTCTTGACGACATGAGGTGCAACCGTGGTTCCATGCCATATCCCCTCGGCGACTACTATGGACAGCTTTAGCTGCTGCTCCGTAGCTGCTGATTGTGGATTGTGCTGCTTCGAGTGTGTGTGGAGTTGTTATGGTCTGTTTCGCCAAATTCCGGTGTTTTAAGCATCGATGGACTAACGCTTGCCCGCCCACGGGTTGTGGTACAGCTTCCAAGGCGCCTTACCTTCGGAAATACCGCTTCACCTGACCGACATGGACTGGCAAGCTGATACGACCTGCGTTCAGATCCTTCCATGCTAAATCAACTTCAAAAGGCCCAATCCATTTTTGTGCTAAACCCGCCACAAGCTCGGGCCTCGCGTCGCTGAGCTCATACGCGTAGGCGGAATTTCCACTCGCCCTTGCTCCTGCACGGTTACAATTCGCTTCGATCACCGCGTTTCCTGGGCGATCGCAAATGTCAAGCGTAGTGGTCGAAAGAGTTCTTCGCACCCGGTGAATCTGTCCGCTTGACCGATATTGTGTCCGTCGGCGTCTGGAGGTGTCTCCCGAACATAAAAAAACCTAGCGTAAACCCGCCGAACGACTTTCCCTCGTTCATAGCGCGAAGGAGAGCGCATGTAGGTGCTCGTCGCAGTCGTTTTACGCTAGGGCGCACGCCTCAAGTAATGGCGTTACGTCTTCATTCCGGCATTCCGTCATGTTCGAGTGAGGAAACTGGTCTATTAAATTTTAGTTCTGTTAGGCTTCTTTACTCTTTAGTTTATTGAATAATATAATTTACGAACGTGAGCGTGCCGGTACAGCTTGACCACAGAAGAAACGTGCTTCCAGAAAATGAAATGCCCAGAGTAACAGCAACGCAGAATAAAAACTTGCTACTTACCTTCAAGGATAACGTGGCATTTCTGAGATAGCCTGGTTGATTAAAAATCGTCTCGTAAATATTGAAAATTCCCCAGTGGTGAATGTTGTGATTCCACAAGTTCTCCTGCGCCCATGCTTTAGCGGACTGCTTACTCATGTGGATCAAGAAAGCGCCTACGTCCCTAAAAACAGGAACAAATAATTAGACAGAAACAAAGTGCTTTTCCAGGCAAGGAGAAAAGACAACATTATGAAAGAAAGCAGCGGCAAACTATTTAAATTATTATGATCACAACGCTTCATAATATGGTGCACTTCTGCAGAGAAAGCAAGCAGAAAGTCAGGTTCGGAACGCACTGAAAAGCATTCAGCAAATTTTACGTCACTTCAGCAACACATATGACAATAATTCGTTGTGCGCTATGCAATAAAATATGGCGACACGAATTTCGGGAATGAAGAAATTGGATGAAGCAAGAGGACATCCCTTAATTGAGCGCTAGTTAGCCAAACACCGATGCTGATTTGAAATGGAACATTTGCACGAGTGGAGACTACAATTTTGCGCAGAAACACTCAAAAATTCGCTCTATGGCAGCAGAATGCCTGTGGCCCCGCTAAAACATTGATGTTGCAGTTTTCATAGCGTATTTGGCAGGAGAAGTCTTCAAATGTGCGTTTCAACACATACTATCGCAATGCAACTTGCTGATAACTCAAGCTACGTGGTAATAGAGAATTTTCACTAAGAGTTCACTATGGAGTGAACGAAAGCTATGCCGATAATTGAAAAATGTTTGATGTGGAACGATGCTCTCGTGAAGCGGCTAAATAAAGGCAAAATGACAGTGTGATGTGTACAATTGATATATTTACATCGTGTTTAACGTCTTGCTCACAAAGTGCGCGTGCTTAGGCACTGCATTGGTCGTAGCCTTGACTATATTTGATGATCATGTTATTGTGCTACACCGTTAGCAAGCTATGCAGTTTGAGACGTCGATGCAGTGATATCAGGAGGACGAAGGTGATGTAGGACGCTTGTATAGGGAACAGCGCAATTGATAAATGCATGGATAAGAAGAGGAGCACGGAAATTTAAGAGCAATTCACAAATACAATAAGGTGTTCTTTACCCCATATGCCGCAGTGGCACATATTTATAACGAAGCATTGGCCGAGAATGCCCGCATTAATTATCGCCTAAATTCGGTGCAGCTAATAATTTATCTAAATAAAGAAACACGAACCCTTGTACATGTTGTGAAATTTTATTAAGCTTTCATTGGAATTCATAAAGATGCGTATGGGGATGTATCTACTGGTTTATTGGGTCATGTATTTTTTAATTAGCACGAATGTGGCAGTGCTCGCAGGCTTCATTTTTTTAAAACTCTCCATGGAAGTGCTGTTAAGGTAGCCATAGCAAGATTTGCTTTTCGCTGAGCTTCCTTGAACTTTGGCCAATACTTCATTCGACAGGAGGTTGGTAGGTAGCGATAGGTAGCAAGGCATTGGAAGTGGTACAGGAATACATCTACTTAAGGCAGGTAGTGACCGCGGATCCGGATCATGTGACTGAAATAATCAGAAGAATAAGAACGGGCTGGTGTGCGTTTGGCCGGCATTCTCAGATCATGAACAGCAGGTTCCCATTATCCCTCAAGAAAAAAGTGTATAACGGCTGTGTCTTACAAAACTCACGTACGGGGTAGAAACCTGGAGGCCCCCTGCTACGCTTCCCTTTCCTTGGAATACAATCCGTAACCCTTAATGACCATCGGTTATCTTCACTCCTCATTACAAGTCCTGCCCATGCCCATTTGTTTTTCTTGATTTCCACTAAGATGTCAATAATTCGCGTTTCTTGCCGCACTCAATCTGCTCTTTTCCTATCCCTTAACGTTACATCCATCATTCTTCTTTCCATAGCTCATTGCGTCGTCCTCAATTTAGGTATAACCCTTCTCGTAAGCCTCCAGGTTTCTGACCCATAAGCGAGTAAAGTTAAGACACAGTTGTTAAACAATTTTTTCTTGGGGGATAATGGCAACCTGCTGTTCGTGATCTGAGAATGCCTGCCAAACGCAGCCCAGACCATTCTTATTCTTCTGATTATTATTCCCTTACCATTTCCAGTGCCTCGCTACCTCTCGTAAATTGCTGTTCGCATCTGAGAGTGTTAAGCTTGACGTTAGTTTTTTTCAGTTTAATTTTTAGACCCACCCTTCTGCTTTGCCTCTCCAGGTCAGTGAGCACGCATAACAGTTGGTGCCCTGAGGGAATATCATCAGCGAATCGGAAATTACTAAAGCATTATCCATTACCTCTTATTCCCAATTATTCCCAATCCAGGTCTCTGAATACCTCCTGTAAACACGCTGTGAAGAGCATTGCAGAGGTCGTAGCTCCCTGCCTGACGCTTTCTTTATTGATATTTTGTTGCTTTCTTTATCGAGGACTTCGGTTGCTGGTTCTAGCTGTAGGGCTAGAGGCTTTCATACATTGGCGCTTCTTCATCAGACGAAAGATCTGAGCAAGTAGCGCCAATGGATGAAAGCCCCTAACCCTACAGCTAAAATAGAACTGGTATAATTTTCCAAGTTAATCAACAATCGTAAGAAAGCTGACATAAGAAAGTGTAATATGTATAGAATTGAACGTGCTCTCAGGAACAAAGGAAGCCTAAAAGCAGTGAAGAAGAAACTAGGAATAGGCAAGAATCGGATGTGTGCGTTAAGAGACAAAGCCGGCAATATCATTACTGATATGGATAAGATAGCTCAAATGGCTGAGGAGTTCTGTAGAGGTTTGTGTAGAAACAGTGGCACCCACGACGATAGTGGAACAGAGAATAGTCTAGAGGAATTCGAAATCCCACAAGTACCACCGGAAGAACTAAAGAAAGCCTTCGGAGCTAAGCAAAGGGTGAAAGCAGCTGCGGAGGATCAGGTAACAGCAGATTTGTTGAAGGACGTTGGGCAGATTGTTCTAGAAAACTGGCCACCCTCTATACGCAACACCTCATGACTTCGAGCGTATCGGAATCTTGAAAGAACGCTCACATAATCCTAATCCATAAGAAAGGGGAAGCCAAAGACGAAAAATTATAGACCACTCAGCCTACTGTCCCTTGTCTACAAAGTATTTACTAAGGTAATCACAAAGAATCAGCAACACCTTAGACTTCTGTCAACCAAAGGACCAGGCAGGATTCCGTAAAGACTACTCAACAATAGACCATATTCACACAATCAATCAGGTGATAGAGAAATGTGCAGAATATAACCAACCCTTATATATAGCTTTCATTTACGAGAAAGCATTTGATTCAGTCGAAACCTCAGCAGTCATGGAGGCATTAAGGAACCGAGTGGTAGAAAAGCCGTATGTAAAAATACTGAAAGATATCTATAACGGCTGCACAGCCACCGTAGTTCTCCACAGAGAAAGCACCAAAATTCCAATAACGAAAGGAGTCAGGCAGGGAGATACGATTTCTTCAATGCTATTCACAGCGTGATTACAGAAAGTAATCAGAGACCTGGATTGGGAAAATTGGGGATAAAATTTAAGGGAGAATACCTTAGTAACATGCGATTCGCTGGTATTGCCTTGCTTAGTAACTCAGGGGACCAATTGCAATGCAGGTTCACTGAACAGCAGAGGCAAAGCAGAAGCGTAGGTTTAAAAATTATCTGCAGAAAACTAAATTAATGTTTAACACTCTCGGAAGAGAACCGCAGTTTATCATAGGCAGCGAGGCACTGGATGTGGTAAGGGAATACATCTGCTTAGGACAGTTAGTAGCCGCAGATCCGGATTATGAGACTGAAATAATCAGAAGAATAAGAATGGGCTAGTGTGCGTTTGGCAGGCATTCTCAGATCATGAACAGCAGGTTGCCATTATCCCTCAAGAGAAATGTGTATAACGGCTGTGTCTTACCATTACTCACGTACGGGGCAGAAACCTGGAGGCTTACGAAAAGGGTTCTACTTAGTTTGAGGACGACGCAACCAGCTATGGAAAGACGAATGATGGGTGTAACGTTAAGGGAGAAGAAAAAAGCTGATTGGGTGAGGCAACAAACGCGCGGTAATGATATCTTAGTTGAAATCAAGAAGAAGAAATGCACACGGACAGGACATGTAATGAGGAGAGAAGATAACCGGTGGTCATTAGGGTTACCGAGTGTATTCCAAGGGAAGGGAAGCGTAGCAGGGGCGGCAGAAAGTTAGATGGGGGCATGAGATTATGAAGTTTGCAGGGACAACATGGCCACAATTAGTACATGACCGGGGCAGTTGGAGAAGTATGGGAAAAGCCTTTGCCCTGCAGTGGGCGCAACCAGGTTGGCGATGCTGATGATTATGACGATGGTTGCTGTGGAGCATATATAGATATTTTTCAGTATTTGTACATACGGCTCGTCTACGCCCTGATTCCGTAATGCTTCCACGACTGCTTAGGTTTCAACTGCATCAAACGCTTTCTCCTACTCAATGAACGCTATATGTAAGGGTTGGTTGTATTCCGCACATTCCTCTATCACCTGATTGATAGTGTGAATATGGTCTATTGTTGAGTAGCGTTTACGGAATCCTGCCTGGTCCTTTGGTTGACAGAAGTCTAACGTGTTCCTGATCCAATGTTCGATTACATTAGTGAATACTTTGTAGTTCCCGGATCATAAACTGACTTATATATAATTTTTCAAGTCATTAACGTCCCCTTTCTTATGGATTGGGATTATGCGAGCGTTTTTCCAAGATGCCGGTATGCTCGAAGTCATGAGGCATTGCGTATACAGGGTGGCCAGATTTTCTAGAACAATCTGCCGGCCATCCTTCAACGAATCTGCTGTTACCTTATCCTCCCCAGCGGCCTTCCCTCTTTGTATAGCTCCCAATGCTTTCTTTACTTCTTCCGGCTGTACTTGTGGGATTTAAAATTTCTCTAGACTATTCTCTCTTCGATTATCATCGTGGGTGCTAGTGGTATTGTATAAATATCTTGAACCACTTGAACTATCTCATCCATATAAGTAATGATATTGCCGGCTTTGTCTCTTAACGCCTACATCTGATTATTCCCTATTCATAGTTTCTTCACTGCTTTTAGGCTTCCTCCGTTCCTTAGAGCATGTTCAATTCTATCCATATTTTACTTCGTTATGTCAGCTGCCTTACGCTTGTTGAATTACTTGAAAAGTTCTGCCAGTTCTATTCTAGCTCTAGGGTTAGAGCCTTTCATACATTGACATTTCTTGATCAGATCTTTCGTCCTATGCGATATCCTACTAGCATCCTATCTAACGGAGTGACCCCCGTCTTCTATTGCAGAATCCTTGATGATTCCCATCGGATTGTCGTTCATATCTTAAACACTAAAGTCCTCTTCCTGAGGTAAGGCCGAATACCTGTTCTATAGCTTGATCTAGAATTTGTCTGTTTTCCTCTTACCGCTAGTTCATTGATCAGCTTCTCATGTAGCAGTTTCTCCCGTTCCCTCTTCAAGTCTAGGCTAATTCGAGTTCTTACCATCCTATGGTCACGCCAGCGTACCTTGCCAAGCACGTCCACATCATGGATGATGCCATGGTTAGCGCACATTAAGACGTCTACTTCATTTCTATTCTCACCATTCGGGCGCCTGCACGTCCACTTTCGTGTATCCCGCTTGCGGAAGAAGGTATTCATTATCCGCATATTATTCTGTTCTTCAAACTCTAGTAATAACTCTCCCTTGCTATTCCTTAAGCCTATGCTACATTCCCCCACTGATTTGCCTCCAGCTTGCTTCTTGCCTATCCTGGCTATAAAGTCGCTTATCAGTAGAGTGTTTTGACTTTGCCTATCATTGTTTCCACGTCTTCATAGAAGCTCTCGACTTCCTGTTCATCATGACTGAATGTAGGGTCGTAGGCCTGTATTACCTTCAATTTGTAGCTGTTTTTGAGTTTCACAACAAGATATGCCACCCTCTCGTTATTGGTATAGAATTCCTGTGTGTTACTGGCTATATCCTTATTAATCAGGAATCCAGCTCCTAGTTCTCGTCTCTCCGCTAAGCCCCGGTAGCACAGGACGTGCGCGCTTTTTAGCACTGTATGTGCTTCTTTTGTCCTCCTAACTTCACTTAGCCCTATTATATCCCATTTACTGCCCTCTAATTCCTCCAATAGCACTGCTAGACTCACCTCACTAGATAACGTTCTAGCGTTAAACGTTGCCAGGTTCATATTCCAATGGCGGCCTGTCCGGAACCAGTGATTCTTAGCACCCTCCACTGCATCGCAGGTCTGACCAGGGCCGTGGTCAGTTGCTTCGCAGCTGCTGGGCACTGAGGGCCGGGGTTTTATTGTTGTATTCATATAGAAGGTTGTGTCCAATTACTGCACCAGGGTGGCCAACTCTTCTCCGGCCAGGAAGTGTGTTGCTGGTTCTTGTCACCGGTACCAGGCCGTACCCCAGGCCTGTTTATTCAATCAACACAAGGATTTTTACTTTAATCTGGTGGAAAATTGCGCGGCACCGGGATTGGAACCACGGTCCCCTAGCACGCGAGGCGGATGTTCTACCGCTCCACCGCTGCACCGCATGGTTCAGTGGGTGTCAAAGCCTGCGTCCCGCGTATGTAGCAGCGAAAGGGCTCCCAAATTCGCATCGGCTACGAAACCACGCCACGAGCACTCCTCTACCGAGCGGGCGAACGGGAACGCTTGGTGCCGCAGTAGCGTGCCAGGAGCAGCGTTAAGGCAGAGGGCATCGCCGCCACTCCAAATCACCTCACTCTCTAAAGCCTGCGTTATTCAAGCGCTCCTTGTCCACGCAAGCTGTCCCCTGCATTCTAACTGTGCTTCGGTAAGGCGAAATCAAAACGCGCCGAGCTTCTCAGCGCGCTCTGTTGCCCGCGAAGATTAATGTGTCGGAGGACCACTCAATGTCGTTTAGTTGAACATCAATGTTTTACTTTTACCAGCTAATAAGAAGAGTGCTGATGTCCTCAGGTTTTTTTTAGTTCAAGCAATAATTATCGACATTTTCATAGGTTTATTTGATTCCTTCCGATATATTGTGCAAGAAATAAATGAGCACGTCTGAGCGCAATATCATGCAAGGAATTCAGTTGTGCTACACACGGGTAATTGTTAAAGAGTATGGTAAGGATATATTTCTTTTGCTAGTTGAATAAAAAATAATTTAAAAGTATAATGCGTCTTTCTCGCATCTTTGGCCCATGCCTTGCGTTTGTTTGGCCCCGCTGCTCTGTCGCTCCTCGAGACAGCTTGAACTTACAATGCGAATATGGAGATGCCGAACTGCGTCTTTTGCCCCTTGGCCGCCATGGATTGAAAGGTCGCGAACTTTCCCTTGAACGTCCCACCCGGACTCTCGAAGGGCTTTCCCAGCGATTCGTAGAATGTGAAGTCGCAGACCCCGTCTTTTGGCGCCTCCATCTCGCCATCGCTGGCCACGGTGCAGATGAAGGCGTTATATTGCGGTGGCTTGTCAACTAAAGCTGCACAGAGCGGGACGTGGCATACAGAAAGTCTACTCATGCGCTATGATAGCGTGTGACCACGTCAGAGAGCAAACAGGGCCATTGGACTCTGACACACATTGTTTAACATGCAGCACAACAAAGAGAACTCTGCAAATATATAGCTATGTATTCCGTGATTAAGAAGAAAGAAGTATAAACCCATGTAGTGCTACGAAATTGTGAACTTGAGCTAAAGGCAGTATTGGTGACTTTGTTACTCAATTTTCCACAATGTCGCGAATTACTAGCCCAAAATGTCTCTATCAGATGACATTCTTGGATTTTCCCACGTCCAGGGCTTAACAGAACCACCCCAATTGCACTTCGTAACAACGGCGGGTGAACAAATTCCATATTGAGCAACAATCAAGGTTGTGATACCGACCTAGCTCACTTTTTTTTAATGTTCCTGGCTGTCTATCTTATATGTTTCAGTTCTGCACTTGTGAATTGGCGATCATAACGTTAAAATTGCAGAGAAGTCCGATTTTCTAAAAAAACACGACATCGATGTTGTGCCTTTGCCGCCCCGCCAGCTACATGGCTAAATGAATTTCATTTGTTTTACTCTGGCAATAGCGGCAAATGAAACAGAATATATCCTAGCCCCCTTTGCCTAAATTGAAGGCGAAGCAGTTCTTACACCCAAATCTCTACCAGTGTAATTTACTAAAGCTTCCTGCCAAACGTCAATAAGACTATATAAAGGCAACTGTCTCGTTAAAGTGACTAAAAGCTTGATATACTAAGAAATCTTTTCTCTAAATTCCTAAATCTGCCACAGCCGTTCGATTTAGGTCTCAATATGCCGAACGAAACGCACAGCAATGTAATCGTATTTAAGTAATTGGCTATCTCTGGATACGCGGAATTCGTTGGAACTTGTGTATCTTTTTTAACAAATTATGAATGCGTTTTGTACCAAATCAAGAACTTAACACGTTAACACATAGAGTCCACCCTTTTTAATGTCATTCTTGGTTCATGAATGTATAACCAAGTGGTGCCAGTTAAATTTTACTAATATGTCTGCCTTTTTTACCTTAAATTACATTTAGAATGTGGTATGTGGTATCTAGCGCAAATATTCTCTTGAGCTGGAAAAGCAGATAGCTGGATGAGCAGATAAGCAGCCAAGAAGTCAACGTTCAGAGTGATTTATTTACAAAAGTTGCGAATAAAATATTTTGCCGATTAGCATAGTATATATAATAATATTTATGAATTAAAACGAGCGTATCCTCAACAAACATTCACTCGGGGAATTTTTTTAAATAGCCCGAGTTTTAATGTTAGCGCGTTCAAATTTGAGAAAAACTTCAACAATTGATCCAATAATTGTATTTAAAAAGCGCCTTGTTATGGAGGGGATCCGAAAAAGAAGTGAACAACCCATTGAAAGATATCTGTTCAGTGCAACAAAAGCAGGACACAAGAAGAAACGAAGACGAAGACAAGAGCCTGTCTTCATCTTCGTTTCTTCTTCTGTGTTTTTTTGCTGCGCTATACAGATACCTATCAATGTTGACTGACCAACAAGCTTATATGACCGCCCTTTAGAATAACCCAGACACGATGAAATCCTGTCGCATATTTCGGGAATGAAAACAGCAAAACTGGTAAACTGGTGTCATGCTCAGAATTAGTTTCAGTTGAATAGACTGAGCGAACCGAGAAGGGGCAACTTGTAAATTGAATTTGCCTGAAATAATCAATGTGGAACTTAGGCCAAATTTGTAATGTAGTAGTGTCGGATTGCAACTTCTCGCGCGTATATTTCCCGCTTTTTAGAGCTGTTATTGTCTAGGATTCATATTTCGCGTTGACAAAAAGAAGTATGCCGGAAAGACAGCCTATATAGGTTCCAACAAAAAATTATAAGAATGCACGCAGCAGTCGCTGCCTCGTCTTGCCAAGGTACGGCGCAACTTCTTAAATTCTATAGCAGTGAATTTGCTTGATGAGTTTTAAATGGCCATCAAAAACGAGGCGTTGAAAAGTTATTCAAGGTGTATACATATATCAGGCTCCACTTTACTGCAGAAATTTGGTGAACTAATTGGTGAACTAATATGGTGAAATAATTTGGTTCTAAAAATGGAAAGGGGTGGGGAGACGAGTGTGGCATCACAAGCATAAGGAGAACACCTATGTTCGTGTTCTACCTGTGTCAAGTTGTTTTCGGTCCGCTTACACTTCCGTGTGCGGCGAGCTGCCGGTCACAGGGCAATATTGTGTGTACTTGCGGGCTTCGTTCGTGCTTGAAAAAATACTTTTATGTTGCAGCTATTGAGCAACAAAACGCTGTATCCGGTTATTTTCATGTTGTTCTACAACTTTATCATTGAGGCACCTATTCAAAATATAATATTTGGGAAGCTGAACAATTCAGACAAAACTAAGTAATTAGGTGGTATGTAATATAGTATAGCCTGAGTATCTCCAAGCGACGGAAAACAACACTGCCATGGTTCTGTCCAGCTACATGGTACTCGCACATTTTTTTAAATCTTGGTGCATAGTAATTGCGGCACTCTGTGCATGTAGATGTGCGTTACCACCGACCCACGTTCATATCTTTTGGAAGCAAAAGTTGCTTTTTGGTATGTTAGAGCACAATATATATCAGGCCCCTCGGTTAACCCCCTTTCTTCTAGTTCATTAATAACAGGGTTTCGATTCCGGCAACATCAATGCCTTCAGGTAGCACGTGTGGATTCATTCCCCCGTTGCCTTCACCCAAAATCATCACGTACTGGTGAGGCCTGCGGAAGAAAGGAAGTTCCATATCCGCTGCCAAGGTTTGTGAGTGGTGGCACTGGTTGACACTCCCAGGGTTAGTTCTATTAGTAACGCATATATGCCCCACCAATTGGATGGGAAGGTGGCGGCGATGGTAGCTCAATTGGTGGAGCATCGCACAAGTAATACGACAACGTGGGATCGTTCCCCACCTGCGGCAAGTTGTTTCTATCCACTTTCAACTCCACTAATTTATAATTTCCATAGTTTAATTACTAAGAACAAGTAATTTCAAGTGTTGTCCTTCGAGTCTTTGTTTGTGGGCTTCTTATGATTATATATATATATATATATATATATATATATATATATATATATATATATATATATATATATATATATATATATATATATATATATATATATGTGTGTGTGTGTGTGTGTGTGTGTGTGCTTGGGTATATACTGTTAGCATGGATTAGGACACGTACGTGCAAGCGTGGCAGGTGGTGTTGTCGACTGTGCTGTTGTAACAGACGGCGTAGTAGGAGGCGCTTTGGTTGTTGTAGGCTTTGGCGTCGTTGGCGTGGTTGGCGTCGTAGGTGCTGGAGTTGGTGGTGCTGGGGTGATCTTCAGTGTGGTAGGTTGCTGCGGTGGCACCCCTTTGTTCGGCGTTGGTATAATCTCCTGCTCCCTAGTAACAGGATGCTGCACTCCGGCGGATGTCACAGGAGTTGGTGTCTGCAGAGGATGCCAGTTTCCAGGTGAAATTGTTAATAAAGATCATCATCACCACTACGGAAACCATCTTTATAATCCCTTTATTTATGTGTGCCGTAGGAAGAGGGCCTCTCTCAGAGGCCTCCAGTTTCCTTTGTCATATGCAAACTCACAACATTTCATTTAGGCCTGCGAATGTTTTGATTTTTATGACACCATATACTTTGCAATCATATAAGGTGGCACGTCCGAACTCTACGTACTCATTTCGTAATGCTAATAGGTAAGTGAATCATCTCCATACTTATCTGACTTCCTCAACTGTATTGCTTGGTCAAAATGTCAACGAGAATATAGGCTACTACGGCATGCCTGCTAAGACGCATCACTATTTTGCTTGTCTCTTAAGGGGTAAAATTAGTGACATTCACTTATTGTCATATAATGTGAACTGACTTGACACGGAGTAGCACACGGAAAGCATACAAACAGCGGTTACATGCTTCATAATGTATGCTGAGTTCTGCGTGACCCTTCAAACTCCACTATTTCGGAAAAGAGGCAACAATGCACGCATTCCACATCTTTACCAACCACATCCTACCGCAGTACCAAAATGTTGCGACACTGAGATAACAATGCAAAAGGAATTAAACATCTACGTGAAGAGCCGACACGTTGCACGTGTAGTATTAGTGAAACAAAGTGAACAAGCTATATATATATATATATATATATATATATATATATATATATATATATATATATATATATATATATACATATATATATACATATATATATACATATATGTGTATATATATATATTTATACATATACATATATATATGTATATATATATATATCGTTCGAACAATAATTTGGCATACCGGCTGAACACAGGCGATTATAGCGCTTTCATTGTAACACATAATATATGCAGTACTTGTATATAGACTAGTATGCGAGATATATTGTCTTAATTTACCGTGCACACAAGATTTTTCAGTCCCTGCCATTAGTGTTCTTCAGTACTATATGAGGTATATTCGTCTCTGTATTTTACTTTTGGTCATATGCATCTAGCACAAATAGAGGCTGCGTATTCGTCGGTTCATTCAATGACACATTCCCCCCCACCGGTCGGTAATGGACAAAGCGACTGCGTTGATAATTCAACCTATGATAAGATCCACGTTTAAATTGTTCTCGGGTTTTTCATGGAAGCGACTCTATAAATTGAGTTGCTTTTTCTTCGCCTGATTCTGTTGTGCACACTTACACGCTAACCACCAGTATCACTTTAGATTTATGGAGTCAAAAGCTGCGCAGATTGAGAGGTATTGCTTTGCGAGTCAACTCACCGGCAGTTGCAGAGTGCTCGTGACCCCTCCACCGCCGCTGCTCTTTCCAGAACTAGTAACTTTGCCGTACGTTGCTTTGCTGTCGTCTTTCATTTCGCCATCACCTTCATAAATACACGAGAAAGAACACCCGATGCAAGTTGGGTCACGCAACCTTCTCTCCCACTTGACTCCTAATAGCACATCCGAACAGCATTCGAGGGCAACAGGCGATCAGTTATCCTTATGGGCAGGGGGGGGGGGGATGGCAGGGCGTTTATGGATGGCACATGGTGTCCAGTTGAAAACAGGTGCCTTCCATCAGCTGACCAGTTCCTTCAATAAATAAAGCAAACTCCGCTCTACTGTCTCGACTGCTTGTCCGTTCTGTAATAGCTCTTGAATGTCAGTTTAAGGTTTTCATCAGTGCTCTAGTAGATTGTTCGTTGGTCATGTGCACCACTGCGTTCTGTAGCGTTCATTGCAACATGCTTAGGGGAATCATGTCCAGCAACCGGTGAGGAGAAACTGCAAACCATGGAAGCCTGTGGACAGATGCAGCCAACGACGCCTGACGGCAGTGCCTGATGACAAGGCTGCCGTTCGCATCCTGTCAAGCTCCAGAGGTAGCAGTTATCAAGCATCTGGCAGCCATCTTACAAGCCTCGCACACTGCCCCAATGTGGATTCCTGCTTCTGTATTGCGCGTCTTTTACGCAGCCTATAATGATAAATTATGTTATCGCTTCTCACGAACGATGGGCTGCGGATGCAGTACTGAGAAAATTTCTTCCACGTTAGGACAATTTTCTCGAACGCGTTATTTATTAGAAGCGATAAGATGTGTTTATTACAAGTAAGCTGCTCAAAAGAGGCGCCTAGTGGCAATTTCCAGAGGCCTCAGTGGTTTCTCCCGGAAGCTCAATGACTCCGGTCATTGCAGATACGATAAGCCGCAACCCTCAGTGGTTGGATGGATGGATGGATGGATGGATGGATGGATGGATGGATGGATGGATGGATGGATGGATGGATGGATGGATGGATGGATGGATGGATGGATGGATGGATGGATGGATGGATGGATGGATGGATGGATGGATGGATGGATGGATGGATGGATGGATGGATGGATGGATGGATGATGGATGGATGGATGAATGGATGGATGGATGGATGGATGGATGGATGGATGGATGGATGGATGGATGGATGGATGGATGGATGGATGGATGGATGGATGGATGGATGGATGGATGGATGGATGTTATGATCGTCCCTTTTAGAACGGAGCGGTGGGTTGCGGCACCAAGCTCTTCCTATTACATTGCCTAATCTCCTACCTAGGTTAAAAAGAAAAAAAAAACAAAGAAAAAACCACTTTGAACTTTGTTTTTTTGTAGTATTGGCACCAGTGGCCTGCCGTCTGGTGTCAGTGGGAAGGTTCAGGTGCACTCTCTTGGTTTGCTTGGTTTTGTCCGCGCTTTTACGCGACCACAAATCGCCGAAATATCTACGCTAAATGCGAAATAACAATCTATTATACCATTGACGAAGAGAGTGAATTTTTGTTGAGAGGACATTACATTCTTAAGGATGATCGCCGTACAGTGACGCGGGAATGTGGAGGAGAGGATGGGTATTTTGTCGCACAAACCAGCAGCCTACTCACACCGCCATGAATGTTGATTCATATTTACTATCGATTCTATCTACAAGCAGCTACCTTGCCCCGCAATGACTGACCTCAGGCCCACAGTGCTAAACGGCGCTAATGAGCTTAATGCATACAGTGTTCGCTTACCGCTTTCGCTGTTTTCCAATGAAACAACTCGCCGAAACTTTAATTTTTGCTAGCCAAGCCATACATGACAAAACCTTGAAGGAAGAAATCAAGTCGGACCACCTTGACAATTCAACTTGGGCATCGCAAATGAATGAGTTGGTGCATCAGGTTAGAATATCCTCCTGGCGTTGAGATATTCTTTTGTTAGGAAATACAGACTTTATATGAATGTCATTGCTAGAAACATGGTATAGAAGTGAATAGGTGCAATCAATAATGAACCTGACTATTGTGGTGACCTTCCTGCACGGTCAATCTAGGAGTTTTCCTGGCACTAAGTGAGGAGAGGGAATAGGGGGAGGTTGTTTCTTAGGGAAAATCCAGTGAAACGCTGGAGTTGTCTTTCAACACACCGGGTAAGCCATCAAGTATAAAATTTTGGGATGCCAAGGAACCTGATCTATTCGTGCAAACATTGCACCGGTAAACAAGAATTTCATTGCTACAAAGGTGGTATTGAAGGGAACAGGTGCAATCAATTATGAACCTAAATAGTGCGGTGATGTTGCTGCACGGTCAACCTAGGAGTTTTTCAGGCACTAAGTCAGGAGGGGGTATAGGGGGAGCTCGTTTCTTACGGAAAATCCTGTGAAACGGTGGAATTGACTTCCAAGACAACGGGCCAGCCAAACAGTAAAAAGTTTTGGTACGTCACAACACCTGCCCTATTCCTGCACGGTAGCATTGCTCCTGCAAATCTTTTTCGGGCAATAAATCTCTTCAGATGGCTGTATAAACATCAATATGTAAATTTATTTGGCAACAAAGGATTCGTAATAAAATGCTCGACAGGTCTGAAAACAGTACTTATAGTTTCGAGGTAGAGTTTGCAGTGCTACGTGTATCGGTGGTGTACACTTGTGGTTTGGTTACTGACTTCTCCGTCGATAAAAATTGCGACGTACATTTCGTGGATTTGCCAAATATTATTAGCCCTGCAAAGCCTAGTAAGGCAACCTATCCTCTTAACTCCGCTCTTCAACAAGGAAATGCGCTAATACTCCTGTGCTGGAATGATTCCAACCCATGCCACACGTGTTCATCAACAAATGCAGCCCAGCTGTGTGGCGCTCCGCCACGCGTGCCCGCAGGTAGTTAGGGAACAATGCTCAGTGATGGCGCTCACCGCCTCAATATAAGAAACCACGCAAAAGAAGGATGACGTTGCCATCTACCCCTAACGTAGAACGAAGCTACACAGGAAACTCATACGGGTTTCTCCGAAAGAGGGGAGATAAAGAAGAAAAAAGGAAAAAGAAAGAAAAACCGTACACACTTCCTTTGGAGCTTCGCGCTACTGGCGGGTGGGTGACAATTTTTCTCTTGCATGAAACTTTCACCGAATTACAGGATTCCGCAGTTCAAGTTAGGGAATTGATGTAAAAACACTGCCCACATCTCGCCCTTGGTCGAAAGCTACATGTCAGGTCAAACTGTGGTGATGTGTGGAAAGAAAAAAAATTCAGTTTTAAAGTGATACATCATTACGATATGAGACATCTTACGTCCACGGTGGATGGCACCAAGGTACCACGGTAGAAATGTGCAAATGGCCAAGATTGGGAGCACTACTTTCGCATGCCGTGCAACAGTGCAGCATTAAAGATATAATTTTAGAGCGTGGTCAATAGTATTGCTTTAGAATTCCCTACGAAATGCAAAGGAAACCACGTTCCCGACTCTGGTATTGCAATTTATGCAATCCGAGGGGTGTTAAAACTATCAGCGCATTCTTGTACTCAACACATTCTTAAGACGTGTTCTTAACAGTTGTGTTCTTCCTGAGATGAGACCCAGACATGGCCGCTTTTAGACTTTGTTTCTTTCTGTTAGCAAGGACCACATGTGGCAAAGCCATTGCGAATTTGGGTAGGTGACTTGGGTCTTATGTCCATTATCATCTTGCATATGCAAGGTAAGTGCCGGAACCATCCACCATAGTTCCGATGGCCTCAATATATTTTGATGTTGTTGATTCAATATATTCTGGTGGTCAAGCTATTAGTGCAAGGGGGAACCACTCTAAATAATGTATAATCTAAAGATACCTCTGAATTAAGCTGTAGCCTTAATGTGGTAACCTGTGTTCGAACAACAATGTCGCTGGATCAAGTGCTTTCACGAACGAACTTCTGATTGAACTCAGCTTCTCAGAACGGATGTTAAAGCGACATCCCTTGTTCTGCCACAGTTCAGATCTAGATTTAACATTTTTCCAATCCTCACACCATCCTGTCCGTGCCTAACAAGTGGATAGGTTACAATGAAAATGAGGTCCTCAGAATATAATATCCTGGCTTGTAAAAAATGCGTGTGTGTTTGATTACGAGTGGCGACCACTGGCGTGGTTGTACTTTTCTTCAATACGTGGTTGGACGTTTCGCTGGTGTTGACGACGCTGTATGGCCACGACGACGATGCCGCATGACCATGAGAATGATGCGGTATTTGCTAGCCTCTGACGACAAGCAGAAGCGGGACATAGCAAGCCTAGTGTCTATCTGTTAACTGCTACATAATGCCGCAAATTCAAATCAAATATTAATAAGCGTACATTTGTGGAAGCGTGAAGGAGCAGAGAAAAGGCCCGTACTCACCGAGAAAAACCTGAAGCACGATCAATATTAGAGACAGGAGCACGCCGAATACCAGCAAACAACACGCTAGCAGGAATACCGAGCTCCAGTAATCATGGTCGCGTTCACTGTGAATAGGAGCAGAAGGCGATTTTGTGAACTTCCTACTCGGCAGCTGTTCTCTTGTCTACAGAGATCGAGTCAATGCTTGAAGTAGGTGCTGAACAAGACAGCCAAAGACACCTAGGCGGCGCTAATTTCATCTTGAACATTTTTTATAGCCGCGTTGACTATAGTAATTCTTTCGGTATTTCCTTGGCGAAATGAAAGCACACGTTATCCCTGAGAAAATTCCAATTGCGCGTTGATTGTAGTAAATTATTTCTGCGTGTTTTTTTTGTAAATATATGTCTGGTTTAAAGATCGTGGCTCTAAAATTTGTAAACATCGCTTGCTTTTCTCAGAATACGGCTCAATGCGAATGGGCGAGGCCAGGGAAAAATGTGGCCATCCCAAGTTTTCATTTTTGCCTCGTGTACCAAATATATACGCAACATATCGATCAAAAACAGAAACAAAACTTCCAACATGAAAATAACCAATATATACAGATCAGCTGTGGAAACACCAGATGGTGCAAGGGCAGGAATAATAAATGGCGGTTTAGGTAAAATGACGCAGAAATAAGGAAAGCCATTTCTCTATTGAAAGACTAAATAATTTTTTAGAGGTTTACCACGCTGATGATAGGTGAAATTTTGTAAATGGGATAACTAAAAAAATCACGTGGCATATATGTGTACTACTGAATACACACCTCTGGTCATCTCTTAGCGGGCGCACACCTAGTCTTATGTGCGCGAGAAGCAGGGCAATTGATTAAGAACGCCTTGGCTGCTTTTTAAAAAGTGTCGAATAGATCGCTTGTGCCAACTATCATCCCCTTCTGCTCTAGTTGCTGACATGACTATATACAATATATTTTATGTGACCCTAAGCTTCTATTTATACTCATAATCAACAATAACAGTGATAAAATTTGAAGGTGATTCAACCTTCAGTTGAAATCGACGAGATACAACGGCTTCTTAGCGAGAAAGAAGACTCACGTAAAGTGCACGTGAATGTCGTCATTCGAATAACTCCAAGCTAGTTTGCAATGGCTAATTATTCGAGCTGTCCTTTCCAGCTTCGGTGTGCTACTTCTTTCACAGCGTGGATTGGAGAACAATTTGTTTGACTGCATTATCTGTGGGATGGGCCCACAATTTGAGATTGCATTATCATCCGAATTGGCTTCTGTGTTTAGACTGCACCTGTTGAGCTGCAGCCTGCAGCGCACACGCGGCAGCACAATGTTGCGACATCTGCACCAACTTAGTGTTCTTGGCGCGTATCGGCACCCGCCTTGCTTTATTGCTTTTGGCGTTTGCATGGAGCTCAGCGCCCTGTGTTCTCACAACATGCGGGTCTGCAGAGTCGGCATAAGCTGTTACAATTTGTTCGAACAAGCAAAGCATCTGCCTTGAATATTCTCCATGATTGGCTTAGTTGCATTGGCACTGCATAGCTAAACACGAGGTCGTGAATCAACTCCCGGCCATGGCAGCCGCATTTTATATCGGCAAAATGCAATACGCCCATGTACCATGCAGCTGGCGCCTATTAAAAATGAAAGTCGCAGTTTCGCCCGTAAAGCAAAGAATCGATTGCGACAGCAAATGAGTACGCAGTTATATGAAGTAATGATTGTAGTTTTGTCGGCTGTATAAACTTGGAAACATTCGCTCACTAAATAAATTCATAAGCATCTTGTGTGCCCCCACGTAAATACGAACATATCGGCCTCGATCAGCGCGGACACTCCTTGTCTAAGTGCTTGCTTGAGCAAGGGCGGTAGATGCAGCGAGTGAAGTCATCTTCGTGCAGTCTATCGCTTCAACGCAACCAGTGTGGCGAAAATCCAGTACGCACGAAACTATGAGGAGTCTGCAGATCGCTGTGAAGATACGGCTCGCGCGAGTGCGCGCCGCCGCGCAATGTACGCAGTTGGGGGCAGAGAAGATAGCTCCCTCCTCCCTCCCTTCGCGAAATATGCAGTTACTGCTGAAGTCCAAAGCGGGCTCCTACCTCGCTCCCTTCTGGCCTTCCTTCTGCCCTTCCTCATGGCATTTCGTACGACGGAAGAGGGCGCGTTTGCTCTTGACCTACCTACTCCTGTCCAATTTTTGTTTTTCACTCCGGGTTGGAGCACAGCGTATGTGACACTTCGTCTGTGCTTGTCTTCTTTGGAGATTTCTGATGTTAACTTGGGTCCCTATTATGCACCAGCAGTGTTCGCCACACTACATAACGAATAGCTATCCCCAAATTCATCCGAGGGTGAGCGGTATTCAGCCCCCGTCTCAACGGTTCAACAAACAGTGATTTATAATAATACCTTTCATTTACCTGTATTTACCACCTTATAATTTGTTTTTCAAATGCAATCTTGTCTTTCTAAACTTTACTGCAGAAAAGGAGTATCACTTTTTTATGCTAATAATACCAAGTAAGAAAATGAAAGAAAGACCACATTTTAGTCACAAAGAATAATCCTGGACGAGCTCGCCCAGTAAGTTCTTACCCTTGTTTTAATTCTGTAAGTGAGAGATCAGAGCAACTTAGCTATCTAGATGTGCATGAGTTGAATAATGGGTTGTTTACTTAGTGCTCTGCGCATGCGCACGTCACAGATGTGCTTCGTAAGACATCACGTGCTCACTACGATGTAAGGACTATTTAGAAATTTCTATTAGAATAGAACATGGGGTATTCTCTGTGAGAATGTATAGGCAGACGCAAATCTTCGCAAATGCTTATCTTCTATGAAGTGAGTGTATTTGAGGAAAAAATAGTTGATAGTCTATGTTTGTTAATATGACTGCGTCGCTTGTGAAACGCCAAGCACATGTGATTGTTATTTGTAATCACATAGCGTGCAAACAGAATGCACACATGTGTTTTTATGCTTGCCAAGTTTCTCTGCTTCATACCTTTAAGATACATCTCAAAACAACTATACTACACGCACGACCATGTTCATATTTTCGTGCACACCTGATATATTATGTATAGTCTTTGTGTGCCGAGTTTGCGTGCTCTTTCGCTGGCACAGAAAGGTTCATGGAGTTCAGCGGCCTGACATATGCTCGTGAATATCCTTCAAATATGTTTACATTGCAGGAGCAACTTCAAATAATCTAAAGCAAGAGATGAGTATTTGGATAACGCTTTCCCAGGCCTTCGAACTGCAGTGGCCGTAAAGACAGGCTCATGATCATGACCATGATGTTTCCTAAACTGGATTTTGTATAGTTATTCGTGAATAGTAATATTTCCGTTAATAAAGAAGCTAAATATTTATTGTGCTCTCATGTTCAAAGCAAACGCTAGAAACGTCATAAACGAACTACGTCGTACGGATTCGTGGCTACAGGCAGCACATTTTCGAAGGTACGCTACAAACGCCGCTCGCATTTGTACACTCGCGTTTTTCGTGCACCACAGTTTCCACCTTTTGGAAATGCAGGAACCACATGCGCAATTTTAAATCGCGCATGTTGCGATGAAAGTGCACGTCAGAGCAGTCTTTTAAAGCGAATATTTTATGAACATCAAGAACCTGTCACCTGAATTTATACTGGAGACAAAAAACACATATAGACCGCCTTGTGCCTTTTGGCGCATATTTACGTTAACAATGATAGCTTTACATTCTCCTCCTCGAGTAAAGAATTCCAGTGAAAATGGGGCACATTTGAATTTTACAAATCCACCCTCACTGAGTGGAAATGTTGCAGAGGAATAACACTTTGGTTATGCTCAAATCTTGAAACCATGTGAAAAGTATGGCTTGAACTTTGAGTTCAGTATTACCGTACCGTTGCTGTCGTATAGCGGAGGCAATCCCGTAACATTGTAATGTGGACCGGCTTGTGGTACCGGCGCGTATTACACGGGAAGCGAGTACTGATACAATGTGGCATCCCCACTCGGGAAAGCAAAACCCACCTGTGTTCAGTTGTGATGCATCTAGAAAAAAGAAAGGAATGCAAACGATAGGCGTAAATGAAATTCCTCTAACATGCCTCTTCATTTGCTTATTAAAGTGCCTCTTTACGAGGAGTTTTTTTATCTCATAATAGATCTGTGCAGACCTCTTGTTTCAGCATACTAAAATATATTTTATCAAACTGCAGTATCCTGCTGTGGTCATGTACCGTAAACATTTTTTTCCGCAGAAAATATGCACTTCTATAGCTTTCCTGATATATATCCTGCTGCAGCAGACCGACTCTTGGATCTTGCTAACAAAGCAACCGGAATGTCACTAAACCATTCAGGGAGGAAATAAATATGAAAGACTTCCTTATATAATTGTAGTGATGAGTGATGAACGTCAAAAATGTTGTCAATAATTGGCAATTGATACGGATGCCCGTGTTAACAACATAAATTATTATTAAACAAAGCCGTGATCGCGCCTCGCAACGTAGTAAGTGAGGTTCGGGCTTTACACGGCGCAACTTGTCGATATTAGGGCAAAAGCCTCAGATGCCTGATGGGTCGAAAACTCCGACGACCACCCGGCGTCATGGCACCAAAATTCAAGCGCATCCGCCAGTAAGTTATCAATTTCTTCATTAAGAACAAAGCTCGATTATATCTGCTTGCATGAAACGGACACCCTTAAAAATCATCATCGTGGCCGTGAAAAAGTCTCTGCGCGTGCTTTTTCCGGTTTTCTGCTTATTTGCCAAGAAATTTCTACGTGTCCTACGACGTTTGCAGGAGTACCAGTACCGCTTCAAGAAGCGGAAACAATTTTTTTTTCTGGAAAGTTAGCGATGCGTGTTTATCTGATCCGCCTTCCGGTGTCCTTCTCACTCTACCTGCGCTACAAGAAAGTAGAAGGCACCATATGTACAAGCCCCTGTGGCTACCCTCGTGTATTGAAGTGTTATAATTAGAAGAAAATAATTATTCACTGAACCTGCGTGTTTGTCCTGATGCTCTTCATACACTTGCCACGATCGTTGCAATGTGCCTATAACCACGCAGAAGTAGTTGCGATGTCTAGGCGACCGAGCAAGAGCAAAGAGTAACGAGAAAAATAATTGGAAAGAAAACAGTAGGAAATAACAAAGCACTCGAATGAGACTGCAAAACGTGTTTGGTAAACGAGAAGAAAGGGGGTTAACCGAGGGACCCGATTTTTATTAGTCATACCATGAAACGCCAAGGAACACTGACACCAAGAACAACATAGGGGAAATTACTTGTGCTTAAATAAAATAAAGAAAAGATGCAATATAGGAAGTAAAAGTGGATGAAACAACAACTTGCCATAGGGGGGTAACCATCCCACAAACTTCGCATTTCGCTTGCGATGCTCTATCAATTTAGCTGCCGCGGCGCCGTTTCCCTGTCCACTTTCTTGGCTACTTATGTTTCCTAGTAAAACCTTGGAGTTTAATTTGAGAGTAATTTGATGAATCTCTCGCAAGCGTAGATAATTTTGTCTTGGTCCTCTTTGGCATGTCTTAAAGTTATAGCTGACCTTTATGAATTAGTTATATATGTCTTGCTTGGTGGGCGACCATGAAGTATCGGTTGATTTAGGCAGCGAAAATAAACGGGAATGAACCTGACTCTGTAGCATATCTTGTTTGCTCGAAGAAACGCAAACTTTTGAAGTATGAAAAGATGAAAAAAGTCCCCCTTAAGAATATAAAAAGTTATCAGGATGTTCCTGCAGCCCCATGCAAAATACAAGCCGGGAACAAATAACAGGTAAATTGCTGTATATAAATGTTTAAGTGCATACGTGGACGATCGTGAAGTCGAAGGGCACTTTCAAAACATTTACGGAAGAGTTTACAGGCAGTTGGTTTAGAAAATATTGTGAGTATATATATATATATATATATATATATATATATATATATATATGTATATATATATATATATATATATATATATATATATATATGTATATATATATATTGCCTCATGAGCGCACTGAATATGACTAACCTTAGAAATACTGAAAACAAGAAAGGGGCTGGCAGATGGAATGGCACACTGTGGTATAAACTTTTTTAAACAGGGTTGAAGTACCTCAGACAGGCTGGCCAACGTTTCGATAGGTGGACCTATCTTCGTCAAAGGCCGCCTTTGACGAAGATAGGTCCACCTATCGAAACGTTGGCCAGCCTGTCTGAGGTACTTCAACCCTGTTTAAAAAAGTTTATACCTTAGAAATACTGTGACATATCAATTTTTATGAGTTCTGCCATTCGTCACACAAGCCTACTGTTGAAATTTATTCGCGGAACTTAGTAATAGATAAAAGCCCCCATGTTTATTTTCAGCCTCCTATCTCTCGTTTCAGAAATAAATTTGCGAGACGGTTCAGGCTGAACATTGTTGAATGCAGGTATTTCGAATGACGAAGGCATTTATAAATGATTTGTACAGAGAGAGTTACTCCAAATGATTGACAATGCGCGTTGAAGGAACGGACAGTGGAATTAATATTTTTTTAGGATGTTCGAAATATTCTTGCTGGTAGAAGCGCACCCCAAGGCTGGTAAAATTTAGCAAATAACAGTTCCTTCATCGAGCGCAGTACATTGAAGATGACTCCTTCGCAACCTGATGCCAAATGGCTTATCTGCAAAAAAATTCAGAAGGCACTGCCTATTCGGTACGCCGTAAAGCGCAAGGACATTTTCTGCTTCTAGAAAAGCGTACGTGCTAAGGAAAATTGAAATTGCCTGCCATAGAATAAGATGCCCAGAAATGTTTTAGCGACAATTTTTGTGTTCTCACGACCCCTGTCTTTCTACGTCCGAAGGCCGACCAATTAGGTACAGGTATTTTGGCTTCGTATTTTAACTACGAAGCTTCCAGCTTAACCCAACAATACCATTTGTTTACCAATTAAGGTAGTGCATGTTTATTCACAATTCATAGTGCCAGCCAGTGTACATGATAACTCTCTTACCAGACGTTCCTACGTAGCTCTCAAATATAGAACGAAATTTCGCCTGTGTTCTAAAGATCTCTATGGACCCCTGATTGAGTCAGCTTTCATGCTCCATGGGAGACACATGGAAGCTTTAAACTTGTGTGCACTTTCAAACGGGTTGTTGACACTCGAAAGTCAGTTTCTATGCAATTGCAGCTAGCGCACAAGGATGTTCACAGCAAAGTTATCCATAATGCTGCCACAAAGCACGACAAGCGTAGAAAGAAGCACTGCAATGCAATTTTGTCACTTCGAACGCTTAAACTAAACACTAAAGTGCACAACAGCTATTCTAACTGCATAACTAAGTATAATTTGCCTGTTCCCCGGGAGAGAATATCTGCGACCACACATGGAGCTTGAAAAAGAAGACGCAGTCATACTACGCTGACTTCAGATGCACGAATACCTGCCCGGCACTCTACTATATGCAGTATACCCCTCAACATTACCAAAGGACTGCCAATTCTGCGATACACCAGAAACCCTTTACCACCTGGGCTGGGAATGCAAAAATAACCCGCGAACCCAGCCTACCCAAGCAGCAAACCCAATCAGTGGGAGGTACATGTGATAAGCCCTAAACCCGAGGACCAACTATGGCTGAAGAACTGGGACAGGCTATCAGCACAGTGCCACGGCTATCGGGAGTACTGTCGCCGTCCACCTTCGCCATCAACAGCTTGGTCTCCGAGATAAAGTTTATTCTCTCGCACGTGCTCCGGTGCACCTGACTTTCAAGGAAAATCAAACCAATCTATTTACCGAAGAGTCACGCCAATAATTTAACCAAGTTCACACCGATTTTATGGCGCATCTCTCTATAAGGAAGTTTATAGGAATGGACATAAAAGTCAGTATCGATGTTTGTAGATTTTGACATTGACATGCAGACCAAAAAATAACTCGCATCAATTTTTTTTTTCAGTTTCCTTTCTTAGGCAACGCGACACCACGACACCACCTCTCTTTGTCGAAACCTCTCCGTGGCCTAAGAGCTCTGCGTAAAATGAACTGCCGCCGCATTGCCGTCTTCACTGGGTGGAGATATGTATACCTCACGATCGGATAGGTAATAACTTCAACAGCAAGGGTGACACGGACCGCTTTACCGCGCCGCATAACCAAGCTTCCTTTGATGCCGCTGCTATGTCACATAACGGTCGCGCTACGAGCCGCATTTCGAGGAGCAGCCGCGTAATGATGTAGACAAAACAAATAATTTCACAACCATTCTTTCGCTTAACGGGGTCGTTTTGAAATGCTGAAATACGGATGCGGAATGTTACGACTTTCACTTTATCTTCCTCATGTATACTTATGCCGTAATCAATGTAACTATAGAGGCAGTTCATGTAACTAGTTTATTTATTGCGATTATTTAATGTACAGGGTTATTTTCGTCTAAAATTATTTTATTAGGCGAAAGAATTGCTTTTTCGACTGTTTACTTGTCTTGTTAATGATGTCTGCATGGGGAGATAAATATTCAGTAGTAAAGTAACTCGAGCATCTTTCTAAGCTCGGTTTAGGTGTTTCAGCTATACAAACGCTATTTTTTCGCGGGTTCTGAGCCTATGAAGAGAAAATGATTTAACATTATTTTGTTATTGTTCAAGGACCGATCCATAGAAAGCATGCATATATTACCTAAAGAGAGCGAGGAGCCCAAATTGAGGGACGATAGTAACAATACGATACAACTAGTTGATACGTAGCCACGAAGAAACTCACTTTATTTATTAAAGTGTTAGGCCAGCTAAGTATATGATGCTTGCTCAGGTGGGTTATGAGGCTGTTTTTTGTGAACCAGTTCTGTCAACCAAAAAGTAACGATAGAGATTTCCTTATTAAATAAACGACAATAGTATTTCAGGGGAACATCACTTCAATTGCGAAGGAAACACCGTTTGGCTCCAGAGATATTCGTGGCAAAAGGTTACGCTTCCCTACGCTCATTCCGCGTTCAGAACACAACACAACACAACAACGCACCACTCAAGTGACAAGTCTTCTTTTTGGAAGCTTAAAGGACGAGAACCTATGCGTTATCTGCTCTACCTCTCTTCTATACAAGCGTGCAATACAGAATCAGCTGCGTCATCAAGGGTGGAGGGGGGGAATATTTCCGTTCAACCACTTCTCTGTTAATACAAAATGGGCCTTGTGAAGGTCAAGTTTCATAACAAATGATTGGTGCGCAAACGCTCTGTAAGTGTAAAATGAAATGTCGGTGTTCTAGAATACGAATTAGAATCGCGAAATTAGGAAAGTTCAATAGCTTTTCTGTCGATGTATTAGCTACCTCAACTTTTTCGCTAAAGTTTTTCCACTAAGCAACTAAACCATCAAATACCAAGCATTTTCATTGCTAGCATAGTCTGTTTATTCAAGTTGCTGCACATTTTAATTTTAAGACGTGCACATACACACAATGAAGTAGACGTGCGTATGAAGCGATTTATAGCCGGTGTATTGACCCTGGCTTTCTGCTGAAACTCAGATGAAATCCTTCTAAAATTATGTACAAATTATATTGACAAATGATTCTGCGCTGTAAGGCCTGTGTGAAGACTCGTAATGTTATCAAATTATTATAGGTTCAATTAGGCATCACAGGAAACCAAAACAAGCAATCATTGTATTGTTCATGCTAAAGTCGTAGAGTTAATTTTCATTCTCGTAGTAAAGTCAATGGTGTCATGTTTCATATTTATATGCCTCCAGAATAAGCAATAGTGAGAGATATTTAGCTTCTTTATCTCCCATCTATGGTTTTCTGTCACACCTATGACAAAAAATAATGGTTGCACACGCAGTCGTTTAATGAGCCTTAAGAAATGTGTGAGTTCTTTAGAAAGCTGTTAAGAAACTGTTCATAAATAACAATTGTTTAGAAACCTTAGATTCAAGCGGTATTTTTGTGCTAAAATCTGCGTATTGTCTTTCTTTTTGCCGCCAAATACTTGAGGGCGAGTGTACAGTGATGATGGGAAGCGGGAACTCGACATGTTTAGGCTGAGGAGATATGTATCCAAGGCTAGTATACTTTTCAGCTCCGAAGAAATCAGTGAATTGGAAGACTCTGTGGATTTTCGTTCACTTTGCTACCAAAGCTGTTTTGGGGCGAAGTATCACAAATATGGTGCACAGCACAAATATGGTTCACACGTTAAACTGCACGTAACAAAATTTACTGGCTATTGGCTTTGGTGTTAGTGCTATCATTTCAGATTGTTCTTGTGTTTTTTCGAAGCGCCGTTATATTTGAAAAGTAGCATTGCTAGGCTTCAGCACGGCGGTTCGAGCGCTGGCAGCGGCGGCGCATTTCGAAGGGGGCGGAATGCCAGAATCTCCGGTGTTTAATGGTAAGCCGGAGTGCGCCAGTGCGCGGTGCCTCTTAATCATAATCCTAGTGTTGGCAAATACAACCTAAGTTATTATTATATTTCAGACGTATGCTGAATCATGCGTAATTTATATGGAAAATTTGAAAATACTTTTAAGGGCCATATTTTTATCAGTCTTGCCAATCACTCCAAGGACACGGTCTCCAATTCAAGGCAGAAGCATTTAATTGCTTGATTACCTGAGCGCTCTAATCTATTGATTATGTCTTTAGCAAGCGTGGACAGTAATAAGAGTTTGTCAAGCGGTTTCCCATTGAACTAAGAATCATGTCTCTTACATATTTTGTCTTTTGATTCGTTACGTTATTTCTGCCTCTTTTGTTTATTTATTAATTTATTCCTCGAGCCATGACGATTAATTACCCGAGCTACAGTACGCTTACAGCACAAGTGAGAAGTCACTCGTTGTGCATCTTAGAGAACAGAAAGAACTCTATTCCATGCATTCAATAAAAAACCGCTACGCGGTAATGAACTACGTAAGCGACGAACAAAGGCGTGCCGTAACAATGGGGTTTGTCTTCACGAGCACTCATATGCATCGCATTAACACTAATGTACGTGGAGAGTGAGAGACAACCGCTGAGAAAAGAAAACCGGGCACGACATCTAACTACGAACTCCACTACAATAATTTTTTGAAAGATTGAGTTTTCCACGGAAAAGCTGTTCTCGTAGTGACATGGCTTATTTGTATCCACATATTTCGAGTAAACTTTGCTTAAATACTATTTCAGTCTTCTCACTCACACGCTTCCGAAACGTACATTCATTGGAAGCCGTTGAACTTCCACCAAATTGAACAGATAATTCTTTCCCTCATTCATTTAAACTAATGCTTCGGGCACTCAAAGGCATTAGAAATATCTAGGTAAGTCCTACTTTCTACCACCTGCAAATGATGGCACATTCAGAAAACCAATACAAGTGTATTTCTTGATAGTGTGAATGGCAGCGTACAAGCCGTGAGCTTGACAACGTTTTGCCTTCTTTAACTTTAATTTTGGAAGGTCTAGATAACTATAAGTCCTTGAAGAAGACAGATTTAAAAAAAAATAGCCTTTAGGAGTTCACTGGCACTCGCCTCCACTCACAATCACTGGCCCTCACTCGCATTGACCTCCACTCACATTCACTGGCACTCACTCCCACTCACCTCCACGCACACTCGCTGGTGCTCACTCGAACTCACGCCTTTGGAATGAGTGGGAATTAGTGTGATTGAGCGAACTCATGAGTGAGTGCGCCGACCTATGCCCCGTATATAAAGCAAGTGTCATGCCGGAAGCCAGATGAACATACGTGAGTTTCACATCCGAAAATCGCCTGAAGATGTGATCTGACATATCTAGGGTACACCATATAGAAGGTCGCTGGACGCCTTAGGCTACTGCATGAAGGAGGCTTTGAGGAGGGGATGTCTGCAAATTGATCACATGCTCTAGTTTCTTCTCTAAGCATATGGGTGCTGGGTTCCGAGTGAGACGACGAAGTAGGCCGGGCTTTCAGGCCAATGACATCACCTGTATTGTTACCCATTTGAATCCACAATGAGTATGACAGGAATATTAGAAGAAATAAAAGCAAGAGGCTGAGTTTCGGTAACAAGACTGTCCAATTTGCGAACGAGATTATTTTGATATGAAAATTAAGCCATGTTACACTGAATGCCTATGCCCGCAAAGTCTGGCTGTGGCTTCTGAAATCTGCAGCGAGTTGGTGCACGCGAAAACTGAGAATTTATTCCTACCGTCAAGCAAGCATTCCTGGGGCAACGCGGTTTCGAATCGGGCTGCCGTCTAGTAAGAACCGCTTTGGCGCCGCCTCCGTTCCAACCCGCGTCCAATCGATGACGTGAAATTAAGTGAGAAGAATATCGCTTTCCTTAAATTGCACTTTTAGCTTCACTTTCTTTGCCAGCTTCTTCCTGTGTATATTCCAGCTCTCTCTTTCTGTCGCCCGCCACAAAAATATACACACACTCATACACGTATAAACGCATGTCTTTGCCAGTGTGCCTGTGCGCGGGCCTATTATATATACACATATGTAGGTGTATATAAGAGTCTACAAAGATAGCGACAAATAATAACCCAAAGAAGAGGACCCTGCGCAATCGTTAACGGCAACCTACTCCTCATCTGATAATCTTTACTGGCAATGGACTCAGGCAAACAAATAATGACCTTCCATGTAAAACAGAAAATGAAAGCGTTTACTTACTGTCTGAGTCGTCGAGCTCACCTGAAAAGCCGAAGAAACAAAGATCGTTGCGAATTAGATATCAAGTATCTTGTTTAACAAGTACCACTAGAGTTTCGCTCGATTTCGACACCAATACACCTGCGCGCCACATTGGCAAACAATTCGACGTTTCCAAGCTCTCTCCAACTTTTCTCCTTTTGTGGCTACATCGTGGAAACTTGAGAACTTGTTTTGAGACCAATGCCTGTAAATGTATCGCACTGCCTATGGCAAATTATACTATGTCTTGACCAGAACCTCTACTAAGGAGCTAGGAGGGCGTGTTTCGGATATGGCTGCGTTTGTTTTGCTAACATATAGAGTCTGATAATGCGTTCTCCTATATAAAAAGATAACAGAGCAATAAGGCTTGTTCCATTCAACTTCTGATTAGGGAATTAGGAGGTTGGTGTAAACAAAAATGGGAAGTCCATAATTCAACAGGCTGTCACGCAGTAGTAAACATATTCAGCGTGTAATGGAGAGTTCGATAGAACCAATCTGCTGGACGAAGTCCTTCATTGTAGTAACACAAGGAAGTGAGCAATGTCTTGAAACAGTTCCGCTTGCAAGGGGAAGCACGTGCATCTGTCGCTTCACGTCGTACGAAACGTCGACTGCACAGCGCATACGAAGCCACAGGCACTACACGTACTCTGCAAACATCGCAGATTGCTTTGAAGATGAGGCCCACGCGGGCGCGTACTTTAGCCACGTCGCAGACGCTTTCAAGACACACAAGCGCCGGCAACGCGTCCCTACGGCCCCCACCAAAGGCGTCTACGATGGCGTCCGCGATTCGCACGGCCAACGCACTAGTAGACGCCGCAGTTGTTTCCACTTTGAACGGAACGGCGGCAGGGGAGGACATCTAGGCGTCCTAGCAGGAGCCGGAGAAGAACGCCCACTCTCCCTCGCCTCACCCCCAGGTGTCGCGCACCACTGGAGAGGGCCCGCATCCAGGACGCCGAAATTTAATCGCGTTAGCCGGCTCACTCTCACACGCTTTCACTCATACGGAAACTCACGGCGAAGGCAGAAATGCACATGCAGTGTCCACATAGTTTGTCACAGAGTGCACGCCCGCGCCCCTCTCAAGATGGCCGCCATTGCCGCAGCAACAGCAACGCCGCTTGCACAGCGATGGGGAAGAGAGCTTCTGTCGCCTGAGCGCGGCGGAGGGACGAGGCGGCTCGGCGAGCCGGCAGAGCGGCTTGGAAAATGGCGCGGCGGGGCCGTGAACCGGGAGACAGCTGAAGATGTGGTCGTCAGGCTGAGATCTCCAGGCCGAAGTCTTCGCCGGTCGAGCGACAGACGGTGCAAGTCCGTCAGGATCTTCGGCATCGAGGTAGCAGCAGCCCGACGCTCTTCAGATCGGGAGTTCGGCAAGCACGCCCCTGATAAGCCTCCTGTTCCAGTCCGCTCTCAGAACTTTCCGCCGGACTCTCTTTTCTAATCGCGTTTAATCTTTCATTTGTTTATCCATCGCGTGTTAATTTTTGCATGTTCTGTTAGTGTAGTGTTTGCCCTATTTATTTTCGCGTATATTTTTCATTTTTGTCGCGTATTTTGTTTGTTATTTCGCGAGTGTGGGACTCCCCACGTCGTGGCCTTAGTGTCGCGCGAGTGGCGTCAGGGCGTGTGTTGTGTGACCCACACGCGTTGCCACCAAGCGGCGGCAACGCAGCGGTTAGACCCATTGCCAAGTTACGTGGTGCCGCCTCGGCGACGCTCCTAGCGAGCGCAGCTGCAACACCTCTTCACTGCGGATCGTGTGGCATGACGTCACTACTGCCACGTTTACTTTCTGGCCGCTCAAGATAATCACGACGCGATGAACGACCTTGCTAGAGATAGCGTAGAAGAGCTTTCGCTCTAATGTACCTTCTCGGTGGCTGCTCTGAACGTCAGGTCGGTGCATCTGCACGCGGTGGAGGTTTCTCTACGAGACATGGACCGACTTCTTCATGCAAGGGTAGGGGTACACAGGCGCCACGTTCGACCGTCGAGTCGACTAGCAAGCGCGCGGAGTTGCCATAACGTGACGAACGACGCAGTCGCCACCGACGGCCCCACGTTTCATCCACCAAGCATCAACTAGAAAGCGCGGTGTCTTGTGTCGAAGTGTGTGGTGTAAAGACAGCCGACCGGATGGTCATTGCCACCATGTACAGTCGCGTTCCTAAATTTGGAGACCGCGCGAGCCCGTGGCCGTGCGCATGCGCGCGCCATCTGGCGGCTAGGTGCCTGTTGTTGAGAGTATCACAGTGGGCATGCGCGTCCATCCTATCTCACTGGTCTGTGTGCTCACTCGCTGCGCACTGGCGCGCGGGCCGATTTTCGTAATTTGCGTTCGTTGCCACCAGGGGTGCTATCGGACAGCTTTGTTCGTTTCGCGTTCTGTCCAGCTGCTGCATCGTCACAAAGGGGCAATATGTAAAATATGTGACAAGGCAGGGAGAGAGGTGCCAATTGGCAAACAGTGAACTCCCCGGACGACAAAGTTCCGGGGAGGTTGTCGTTATTTTTGGTGAGGACAAAATGACGGCATGCTCTTGTCCATTATTTTGATTACGAGCACGTCGCCTGCTAGGAGCAGAACGCGACTAGAGATGTGAAGTTCGAGCGATAATCCGCTCGGCTACGAGACTCGCTTCGCATGGCACGAATGGTTCACCGCCTGCTGATTGGCTACACTCTCACTCCCGTTCTCACAAATTTTGCATAGCGGAACTTTGTGACGCTGCAGCAACTGAGCAGAGCGCGTCGAGATGGTCGAAGACAGCGCCGAGATCGGACCAAGGCGATCGAAGATGCCACGCCGCTGCTTCGCGAACAACAGTACTGGCGGCGGCGGCGGCCATGCTAGAACAGTTGGGGCTACAGTGCTACAGAAATGCCATGTGTGAAGGACCACGAGACGCTCCTGTTTGGGCTTAGCTTTCGTCAAGGACCTGTCCATCTTCATCACTGAACAATTGGCCGTCAACGGTAGTGACCACAAAGCCATAGTAAAGCGCGAAATATTAAAGAATGCCAAAATAGTTATGTATCCTTGGCTTGTACATTTAGATCTACTATTTGTAAGCGTCGCTGGTCACCCACCTTTATAGAGTGCAATGGCTGCCAAATTTATTTATTTTTATGCGAAGCATATTACGAGAGCTCAACCCAGCTCCTCAGGCGCGGCGGTGTCGCCTTCAATACCACGTGACACCGTGACGTCACGACAGAGGAGAAACGGTGCTCCAACTCGCGCCCTCGCTCGCGGTATATAAGCAGCTGCTCTTGCCTCTGCTAGACACTCACAAGGTGAGATGCCTCCTGGAGACAGAGCTGCTCGTTGGAATGAGAAGCGAAGGTTGCGGCGTGCTACAGAGACTGATTTTCTAGGTGGCTTTGGCTCAACTCTTGCTAGATGGACTGGGTGGGAATCGAACCAGGGTCTCCGGAGTGTGAGACGGAGACGCTACCACTGAGCCACGAGTACGATGCTTCAAAACGGTACAAAAGCGCCTCTCGTGAATGCGGTGTTGCCTTAGAAACGAGCTGTTTCTAAGGCTCAGGCGTGCGTCGCTTGCTCAGGCGCACATTTCGTTGCCGCGCCGAACGCTGCGTTGCTCGACGCTCACCGCGTCCCATGCGGGGCGCGTAGTCGCTGCACCGTAGCCCATTGTCTTACACCCCTTGGCGGGTCGACGGGAACGCTGTCGCGTTACACTCCTGAAGGCGAAGCAGAGTAACACATGAGTTGTTTCTTCGTCTAGCCGAACCAAATATAGCCAAATAACAGCAGTTCACCAGGCTAAACAGTGGTTCAACAACTAAAATAAAGGCTAGTATGTTTCGCATCCTAGGCTTAACCTTAGCTAAGCCACAGCCATTTTTTTTTACTTTCACGTATCACATGCGAAAATAATAAGCAACCGAATAGAGATTCTCCATTAGAATGGTTACAAAAGTAGCAAGCTCGAGTTATACTGCGAAGTGCGTGGTTTTAATTTTATGGATGAGAGCATGTAAAAAACCTACTTGAACGAAATATGTCAAATCTATCGGCAAACATCAATTCGGTGTTCACGTTGCATCCTGAAATGTATTTAGCAGCAAGACGAAACTTCCTACGAGGCGTCAGTCTCATTTCACTAGACGTGAGATGCACACACTTGGTCTGGAGATCGCATCGTACTGCGCATTTCCAGCACGTTCACCACATGTTCAAACTTGGTTTGTAAAAAGGACAAGTTTTCTACGGACAATAAATGAGCGTCCAGAGAGCGGTAACTGTAACCATTGTCATTCAGGAACATTTGTGTAGAAATCACTCATTCTCTTTACCGCATGTGAAAGGCCCGTTCCTGCGAGCCGTAGAAGGCGTCACTGACCACTCCAATGAACACTACTAGGGAGTCTGTATCCCCTGCAGTTGCATTGTTATCCCAATATGGCTATATTCAACAAGGCACAATAATTAAATGCCAGAAAATGGGCATTTACCCTGGCACTCGTAACTCTGCGGTTTGGTTGATGCCCAGCGATTACGTTCAATCATTACAAGCATGACAGAAGGCTGCAAAATGGGCGACGAATCTCCTCACCCATATTTAGCCTCCAGCAGCTGAGTGCGTCCCGATGCGTCCAAGGAATCTTCGCAGCGAGAGGCGACCCACCGGACAGCAGCAGGGACAGTCTTCTTCTACTTCTACCACGAGGCTGCAGCGCTCGCGCAACCCTCCCATATAAAGGGAGGCGGAATTAGCGTATATAACGCAGGCCTTAGCAGACCTGGGTTAAATGCGCAGGTTTGTGGCCAGAGACCGTATGTTCTCGATTTTCGGCGCGTAGCCCAGATCAAACCGCCTTGCTCTCGATACAATGCCCGGATGTTCTCGTCCTAGATGTCGGAATAACGGATCTGGCTTTTGGCTCAATGTCACTTAAACCACACATATATACGGAACTCTTAAGAGCGACCAGTCGTCCCAGGGGTAAATATCCAGCTGCACGTAGCGAACACATTTTTAGGCTGCACAATCTCCTTGATCAGACCGCGATAATATGTCCAAAAATACAGCTGACACGGGGAAGTGGGGGTTACTCACGATGAAAGGATTTGTCTTCAAAAATTCATGCAACTCAAGCAGACTAGTTGAAAGGAAAATGGTTTCGTAATTCTAATTATTTGATATTTCGTTTTGTTTACCGTTTATTTCTATAATACCACGTTGTTTTATATATGTAGGTAAGACACATTCCGCTTTCAAAAATGCCACTGGCAAGTTCCTTCTTCCTTTGTTTGTCTTCTTTTAGTTCCAAATCAGTTTCTTCTCACTCCTTAAGCAGTCCATCCAGCCGTGGCGCCTCAGCTGCTTACCCACCATTGTAGAACTACTTCCGTAACGTCCTTGCATAATATGCGCTGCCATTCCAGCACGAGACATCCACAGTCCACTACAGTGCCAACATTGTATGTTATTCACAGTATACTCGGATAATTTTCTATGGCATTAAAGGGAATGTTGTCGGGGTGGAAATTTGCACTTGTATTACTACGCGAAGATGTGCAGCAGCGTTTGATAGCGCATTTGGTTTCTAGGAACAGATACTCTCCCATAGCAGCGGTTAGCTGTTCATAACGGCATAATCAACAAAGAAAAAAGAATTTTAGGCCACATTATGGTGAAATGTCGTGCACGATGCACGAAATCCCGAAATAATCGAAAGAACTCGTGATCTGAAACGGAGACGCCTAACCACTGATGCCACGGTTCCTACCTTTGTTGAGGTGAAGGATAACAGAGATCGGCTGGAATATTTCGGTGAATGTTCGAGCAATTGGCCTTTCTTCTTTGTCACAGCAGTCAATGTGCGCTCCTTGTGGCGCACGTGCCTGACAATAACCACAAGCACGTTGTCAGGGTCTGCTCAGTACCTGCGTCATTCAGAGTCGTAAATGGATCCTGAGGCGCCGCTACAGGATACAGGATCAGTGCGCTGTTTCGACGGCCACCATCAAGAAGGCAACCCTGTGGTTTGTCTGGCAACTTGGTGCCAAGCAGGTACATGCAAGCCTTGGGCGTCCTCGAAAGCGCATCTACGAACGTTGTCCAGGTGTGCACAGTGCAACTGGACCTTGAACTCACCATTGCATTTGTTTGTTGTGGATCATTTTTTTCCAATGTGACCGCTACATAGTTAGTGCTCTATCTCACTAGTCTTGCTCAGTTGCTGCCGTGAAGGACTCATCCAATGTTTCTCGTGAAAGACGCCTACAATCCAGCAAACAACGCGTTCTCCTGAACGAGATTCAGCAAGCATCGATGCTGCAACTCGCTATTCTGCCGGCATGAGTCATCAAATTCTAGGGTAACCCTGTTGTACCTCGTCTTCGATAACGAAAATTTGAGCCGTGACAGGAGGTGTAAAACTGCTCAACTTAGCGATCACGATGGTGCCATTGCTACTCTAAAATTATAGGCGATACGACTGAACTCATCCACAAAGTATTTTCTCCTCTCCCACAAATGACAACGCTTAAATGTAGCTGGCGATTGCTGTGAATTTTCACGCGCAACAGTACATGCCCCGTCTGTGAAAGGAGCCAGATCCCAGCTCCGCGGAGAGGCCACTGAGCTGGCAAAGGGAAGCGAGCGTTGGTGGAGGATGTTGCCTGGAGGTGGAAGGGAGGACCGTGTGTCTGAGCGGGCGGAGGAGGGTAAATGGAGGAGCGCTTGGTTCATCTCCTCTGGCTTTTGCTGCGGACTCTTGTGCTTTTGGATGCACCGGGTTCGACTGGCTATCGAAAGACAGAGCAAAGAGAGCGATGGATGGAGCAGCAGCGCAAGCCGCCGAAGGATGAGCTCCAGTCGCCTCATATCCAAGTAGTGTGTAAGCGTTGCGCACGACCTGAAGAACAGCAAAATGCGCGGGCTAGGGTGCCCAGGAGACTTCCGAAGAACGTGCTGCGCGGCACGCGACAATGCGGGTGTGTCAGGCGAGACGCATTGCTTAGAAAGCCCAGAGTAGGGTGAAGCCCCCTCCAAGTATTGCCATCTTTCCTAATAGCAATTAATACTTTATAAAATTTGTAAAGCGGGCATCACATACGAAATAAAATTTCAGCTTCAAGAATTAAACGGCAACACTTTCACATACTCCAAGCATTTCTTAAGCGTTGTGTTCGTAACGCATTAAAATGGAAAAAGCACCCATACACTTGTGCGTATGCCGCGTTCAGGAAGACCGCAGCTATAATTTTTTTTTCTTTTATTGACCCGAATGATGTAGTGTTTCTCACTCTGTCCAATATAACATGCCTTTGAGCCTTCCCACCATAAAAATTAACAAGGAATTGTGGCAGAGCCGATCTCATAATGAATATCGACGCAACGCTGTTCATTATTGAAGCGGCGTAGCGACACACCAAGCGGTGACCGCAGAGCCCAGATCGTGCTGCGCCATCTCACGGCCGCACCATGATGTGCGGGCATGGCTCACGCGTTAAAAATATTCTCACAAGATTCACAGAGTATATGCGAGGCAGGTTTGGTTGTGGGATGCAGTGCGGTGAATTATTTTTTTTTTGTAATTGATGAGCAGCACATAGCCAATTACCCAATTTGGCGTCAAAGGAGTTCACGGAGGAACGGCTAACACCCAGTGGTTCATACTAAACGATCAATGTTCGCGTCACTGAGGTGGGTTTATGAGCGGGACATACCATGTGGCTTATTACAAGTGATATAAGCTGGCGTGATGAAGGTTCAATAAAGCGCCGCGTAGACAAAGGGTCATACTCGCAGTGACTAAGCATAGCGTAGGAGAGGTCCATGGAACAGTGGCACATACACACTAACACTTACCCAATGACCTTGGTTACTCCGACTCTTTATTATGTACCCAGTTCCATCCGAGCAACAAACCGCAACTCTAATAAAATGGACCACGCGATGAGCCAAGTAGTGGAATAATGGTTAGACAGTCAGCCAAACACTCTCCTTAATTTGGGTGATGTTCCTGGAGAATCCTAATCGCAATAAAGATTATATACAGGCATAGTGTCGTTCATATCGCTATGGTGACCTTATGAAACATTGCCATATGCTCAATGCAGCACCACTGGTTTCCTCCAGGAACGCGGATAACCTGACTAGTTGGCATATATTCATAGTTGTTTGGAAGCACAGACACAAGGAACGAAAAAGAAGGAGACACAACGAGCGCAGACTGGAACACAACTTTATTCACATCAGGAACAAATACGTGAGAACTCATGGAGAGGAGGACAGAAAAGGAAAGGGATAATGTGCACATACAACACGTGCCGTCCTGAAACAAAATTTCACACTCTAACGGTGATACCGAAGGTAAATAGCCGTCACTGTTTTTTGTTTCCTGATAAGGGAAGCTTCAACAACCTCCCTAGTTTGCGATTTCCGATTGCGGTACAGCACCGATGTACGTGTGCATTGCAGAATACACCCACGATTCCTGCAAGGAGCAGACAAATGCAAACCCGGTGCAGCATTTAGCGAATTGGTGGGATAGCACAGGCAAACTTTTAAAGAGAGTCCACCCTGCCCAAGGACATCTGTTTTTTATTCCTTATAATTTGCAGAGAACGCCGGTGCGATTTATTTCATGTCATTTAATTTCTCGACAGCACTTGTTTTTAATACAATTTCTCTTCCATTGTATGCCCTCCTCTTCATGTCCTCACATTTATTCCTTGTGAGAGTAAAATTTCGTTCCAGCCTGCCCTCGTTGTGTCTCGTCCTTACTCCTTGTGTGTGATTACGCGTCCAAACACCTATGAATCAATTTTCTGCAGAGTAACAGATTTGGCTTTCCGCGAAGAAGTTCCTTCTACACGTATACAATATATCCCAGATGTTATCAAATCCCCCCCCCCCCCCACTTCTAGCGGCTCGAGGTGTCGTTTGTACCGGTGAATAACCATCCCATCGACAAGCATATTCAGTAATAGGAATGAAGGAAAAAGGCTTTCTTTGTGATTAGTTACACTCTGTGATGATACGGGAGCCCACTGCTTGGAGGAGCACATCAAATGACTGAGTTCACATCAGGACAAGTCAGCCTTACTGCTTGAATAGTCTCCGATTTCTATGCCGTCGTCTTCCCTAGGTGACTAGACTGGGGAACCTCATCACTATTGCGGTTAATCACAATTCTCCAATCGATAGCAGTATAAGGCCCAGGATATGACACTGTTCCTCCGAACACTGCTTCGAATAGTATGGAATAGGTGACCATTTAGGAACTTGGGGATCCATGGTTGGCGCCGCTCTTGGGTAGGCGTCGACTTGGCACTTTCATCATTACATCAGGCGGTTCGGTACCGGCAAAGCGGCCTTTTCTGGACCCGTTAACAATTGGTGTCAACGCTGCGTTGAATTCTGAACAGGCGCTGATGAATGGACGAGGTTGCCTCGTGGGAAAAGTCTAATAAATGGTCTGAGCCATGTTGAGGCGTAAAAGACACATCCGTCGCCAAGAGATACAAACCAAAAGGTGACCAGCTGTCGGGTTGCCCGAAGCGCCGATGATTGCCCATGGTGTCAGGAATTGTCCTAAAAGTGATAGCTTATGTCACACTTCATCTCGAAGGCAAAGCTCTCGCTATGTTGTCACCTTCACCCTGATAATATTGCTACAAGCATCAACACACTCTGGTCAGTGTGCTTTAGCGATACGCCTACTGGACTCTATGCTCCCTGCATCGATTTACTAAGTTTTACCCCTCTCTCTGTCTTACTCCTCTTTTTTCGTGGTCAGCTATCGGTAAGACAAAAATAGGTTGCCTATCTCAATAATACCATCAGCGTTTCGTACAAAATAGGTTTATAAAAAAATACCGTGGGTTCATTGCTTAAAACCTTGCCTCTGGCCGTTTGAATTCTTACTCTCGCTCCCATTCCTTCACTTGACCTAGAATTCCTGCAAAATCAGATTCTATCTAGGCCGTATCACCCTGTTTCCTGACATCTGCGTAAGCCATGCAAGAGGGCAATGGTCGCTCTCTACCGTAAATTTTGTGTCTTCATTATAGTATCCTAGCCTGTGAACGGTCAATATAGTGCTAAAACACTCTTTCTCCGAGGTGCTAAACGCCATTTCTTGCCGTGTCAGTTATCGACTGGGGTATAGCACAGGATGCTCTCGAAAGCGCTCGTTATGTTGGTCAAGGACGACATCAAGGCCAGGTTCGCTGGCGTCATGCTAGACAATGAATCTTCGGCAAAAGTCTGGTGAGACAAGCACTGGTTGTGAAAACAAAGCTTCCTTCCCAAAACAATCCTCAGATTCCGAATAAGGCTCCAGAATCTTCTTCTTTTGTGCAACTCGCGCACTAAGATTTTCTCATGTTAGAGAAATATTCCTAGAGAAATAACGAAGCAAACATTGCGTAAATGACGCGCTCAAAACTAAACAAAAATTGGGGTGTATATCTAAATACTTACACGCAGGCTCTAAGCGATACTTATAACACTATTGTCTCATCAATATACCTGCGAGACACGAACAGACGCCTTGCTTCTCTGTGTCCGAGCAAACCACGCCTTACAGCCACAGTACAAACACTTCCTAAACTGTTCGGTTAAACAACCGCTCCGCTAACTAACGCGTCATTCTCCCAAAGAAAAAACCTGGCGACCGCTTATGAAAAGTGAACTCAGACTCAAGCGCGCCACTACAGGCCTTCAAGGAAAAACCTAGATTTGTCGGCGCAAGCGTATCTCACGAAAAAAAAATGAAGCCTAACTGCTTCAAAGAAAGAACGCCATATCGATAAAAATAAGTTTTAAAAAAATTTGTGCGTGCAAGCTTTCTCTATCAGATTGTAAGTGAGCTACTGAAGCAATCAACCTAAACAAAGCGCATAACTATATTACCGAAACGATCTCGAACACAAAGCGTGTAACTTGACAATATAATCAAAGAAACAAGCAGTTCCCACACAACACGTACACCACTTTTAATTCTGAACACGCTATGATTGCGTCATATCTTTGAGCGGCACAAGAGGAGGACGTTGTTTGCAAGCTCTTGTCAAATTTGGAAACCGTGCAATACAAAGTGCGAAAAAGGAATTGCCCAAGCTAGAGACGTCAAATACCTTCGTTCTGTCAAGATGTCTTTTTGGCGTTGGTCTGCGAATTCACTGCCTGGTATGGCCACTTCGCATCTCCTTAGCGCCGCGCTGTACCGGCTCATGCAGGTTGCAGCTCAAAAGGAACGCAACGTGGGGGAACATGAATTCCCCCTGGCTTTTGTCCTTCTGCGTGCCGAACGTCGCTTTCTTTTCTTCCTCGTCTTGCGGCTCGGACACGCACTGACCTGATACATTCCAAGCGATGAACGCGGCTTTATCTTTCGCAATGGTGGATGGTTGCAAAGAAAAAATTTTATTGAGGTCCATCGGAACATGCACTAGCACGTAGCGGGCCGCTCCCGCGTCGGGACAGAAAGAACTAGCCTCGCCGCCGCGTCGCGGTCCCATTGGACTGCCCAAAGGTCGGCTTCGAAATCGGGACTGTGTAGGGCAGCCTCCTACGATGGCCACCTCTTTTAGCGTTTTTCGATTTACTCTGGCGCGTTACCATCTCTAATGCATTCCTGAATTTGCGACACCTTGTTCTTTTAGCACGCTATCTGCTACAAGTTTTCGAGAATCTTTTCTTTCTTCCCTTTGGCGACTCCACAGCCAGGTACTCTTCCTGAAATTTTATCGGCGATATCGGAAAGATTTCCTCCTTAAGTTCAATTACGTATTCTGATCTAGCTGTTTGTCCTGTTTCTTTGCACTGTGTCATCGTAAATCAGCGCCGGACTTTCTTCATTAATTTCTGCGGTGGAAATCGGAAATATTTGCTCCTTCAACCTAAATACTTCTCCGGCGCTAGCTTTTTCATGTTCTGTTCTTGTGGTTGGCTTCCCCCGAGGGCACGATTGCAACCGTGGAGAAGGCTTTTGATCTTACAGGGAGCTACTGCTCTGTCACTGGAAACCACGATTTGCCATATGCTCATCGGCGAGTAGTGCAGCGCTCTTTGGATACACACCTTCCAGCCCGACCTTTACGGAAAGGCGTGTGTTATCCGCCACGGTCTCGTTAAACCGTTCTAAGCAGATTAAATGGCCCGTTTACTGACGTTATCCGCCCCAGGTCCTTTCACCCACTCTGCAAAATTATCCTTCAGGCGACACGCAAACGCGACAAAGCTCTCAGTAGACTACTTCGTTCTGATCTCGAAATCTCCTCCGAAATTCCTTTGCGGAGAGCCTTTACTTTGCGAACAAATTCGGGCTTACTTAGCTGTGCACGCCTACCTCGGGCGCAGTCAGTAACGTTACAACTTGCGACGCTCCTCCTGGCAGATACTCAAGGAACCTCTGCGGCCAAGTTTGCTGGTGAAATAATCGCTTCTCACATATTCATTCAAGATTAATCAGGTAAAGACCGATTTCGTCGCCCATTTTGTACGGCTAAATCAAAGTCACAATTTTCACGCTTTCAGTGTGTGGCGGTACCGCATCTACCCTGCTTGTCGATCTCTCTTGCTATAGTATTATTTTCGCCCGCTCAACTTCTGCCCGCTTTTGTTATATCTCTTCCTGCCACTTCTCTTCCTTTTTGTGTTCCTTCTCTTCCTCCGTTGCTGTCTCTCACGATTTATTTTTTTCCAAGGCATCCGTGAGCTGGTCCTGTAACTCGTCCATGTGTGTCCTTTTTGGTGCTCCTCATTCAAGTTTGCTCGAGCCGTTAAAGACTCCACTGTGACGCTTCTGCCTTACTGAGCCACGAAAAGGAGTCCTGTTGATCCCGGATCTACAGAAGTCGCTCTTGCGCCCACAGTTTGCCTCGAGCACCGAAGGTTCGTCGCTTTCAGCGCCACATTTGCACCTCCGCCGATCGGAGATCGCGGGGACTGCCTTTTGCGGCTCTTCCGTAAAGTTTCCTTGAGTCCTGGATGACTCCATGCCGTTACTGCAATGGTTGTGCCTGCCTGAGCCACCTAAAGGACCTCTGCTGATTCCAGATCCACCGAAGTTACTTTTCCGTCAACCGCTTACATCTTGCTTGCGAAGATCGCCAGGTCCGTTGATCACAGATAGTGAAGGACGGCCTTCTTGATGATTCGGCGGTCAACCAGTTTTGTTATCTCGAGGTGCTTTTAGTGCCAAGAATCCACCAAGAACATCGACGAGTACGTCGAGCAGTGGGTACGAAAGAAAAGGGGTTTATTTTACATTAGTTACACTGGTTTCTGGAACGCAAGTCCATTCTAGGCAGGAGCATATTAACCGCCTTACGTCATATCAAGACATGGCATCCTGACTGCTTGGATGGCATCCGTTTTTGATCCTGTCGTCTTCCCTGGGTGACTAGATTAGGGAATCTGATGAGTATATCGCAGCCAGTCACAATCATCGAATCAGTCGCAATATCCCGCCAAGGGTGTCACACTGTTCCGTCGAACTCCGCCTCCGATGGTATGGAATAATTGACCGTATAACAACCTGGAAAGCCAAGGCCGGCGCCGTTTTCCGTTAGTCGTCAACACAGCCTTTTGCAGTGTTAGTTCAGGCTGTAAGTATACGTAGAGGTGCCTTTTGAGGCCCCGTCAACAATCGTTGTCAGCGATGCGTTGACTTCTGCTTGGCACTGATGGATGGGCCGTGTTGTTTTGTGCCAAATGGCCAATTAATGTCCTTGGCTATGTACATACGTAAGATCCTGCACTCAGGCGTTAGAAAAAGTAATTCATCGAGGTGTGAATTTTAAAGATTTTTTTTATGCGCCAGAATCAAGCAGTGTCTTCTAGACGACCGAAAAAATTAATAGGAAGGTCATAACTTATCCGTCACTCAGCTGGCCAGTATTTAACGGAATCATTCAGTAGTATGAAATGAAGAACATGTTCTGCAAAAATGATGAAAAAATCGTTCATGCTATCATGGATTCTACTCGTGCGAAATTGGTTGTTCCATATTATGTTATAAATACGAGCTAGTAAGAGAGACACGTTGCAAAACAATCAAAATACTGAATATTACATGCGCCAGAACGAAAGCTTTAATGACTGAAACTATTCTTGAGCAAAAAGATTAATTCTGCGCACCGTAATCAGCATGAAGGCATGAGTACGGCGGCATGCGAGGGTACCCGTTGATAAGTTGGGCGAGGAACCGGAGGAGCTTGGTGCGAGTGTATGAACCATGCATCCTGGGCTCGCAATTGCTGGGAGCGTAATCGTAGTTGACGTCATAACCAGCGATGGTGTAGTCATATATGTCGTGGTTGTACTTGCTGTCGAAACAAAACTGCATGGACGGGAGCACAAATAGAGCACAGTTAGTCTAGGCGGGTTCTTTTATGGAAACGTACGCTTATTTATATGCTGCTCATTCTACGAAAAGGCGAATCTGCAAAAAGGCACGGATACTCTACAACGGACCTCATCAAATTGTTAAGGAACGCACACACCTTCCCCCTTCCACATACATATTACACATGTACACACGCTCTCTCTCACACACACATACACAAACACAAATATACACACATACACACATGTTCCGAACAAAAGTCAAAGGGCAAGCGCTATTCAAATCTTTGTTCAGCGAAGCCATGGTAGAATATTTCTCCAATGTCTGCACATGACCAGCTGCACTATCATAAAAAAGCTCCAAACATTCATTGATAATGACCTTCTAGTACATGCCTCAAGAAATACAGATTTTTTCAAGTAACAAACAGAACATGGCAAAGTAATTATACGCAATCCCGCGCAAAGTGATACTTGCACCTGAATGAATCTTCAGTTGACTGCGACGTTCCCCATTTGAAAAAAAAAATTCTTGGCTACCCCGTTATCTATGCAGATGAAACATTAAACGACAAACGGGAAGGCAGACTGATTGGATGACGGTAGCCATAAGCTTAAAAAGGATGTAGTGCATGTTCGTAACGGCAAAGCCCACAATATTACACTGCACCACGCCATGCTGTGTACTGTTCCAAATGCAATCTTTCCAGCCAGAAGAAAACAGAATGAAGGAAGCACGGCAGGCCGTGAAAGTCGCCAGGGAGAGCGAGACCTGCTAGAAAAAGAAAAGCGCCTGAAAAAGCCGCGACCAAATGTCTCAGCAAATCTGCATTCTTGCTCCGTGATCCCGACGCCGCCACTGAGGAAAGGGCTGGCTTCATGGAGTGCTCACTTGTCAAGGCTGGCGGCGAGACGTAATGCTTTCTCCTAACTTTCTGCTTCTCTTATGAAAACCATGCAGCGCTTCTTGACGCCTCCGGCGCCACGCACCACAGCGGTGAAGGCAGTAGATCCGCAGCAAATTCCGGATCCAAGATTTGAAGTGTATGGCGTCCTGTATCGGCCTTTTAAACGTCGCTATCGGAAATGACAAAACTTCAGCTTACTATAGTTACAGCTTGAGTCATATTGTGAACAAACTTGAGAAGGCATTCTGAAGAAATATTTTTAAAAACTTGTTTTGGACTAACAAGCGTACGTAATGTGGTCATGTACAAACGGCGGGAGGACCTCGTTTTGTTCTCGGAGCTTGTCCGGATGCTCCCGTTTGACTCCTACAATAACGGCTGTAGCTTATGACTCAAGGTTACTTGAAGGTCGTCGACAGCAGCAGCTAAAAAGTATTTCATGCTAATACACATATGAGTTTTCTGCATACATTCGCGCTATATTCGGGGGGATAAATCGTTCCTCGCTAACGAAGCAGAAGCGTCGCTCGTGCATTCCGCTTCGTTCATTCTTCATGCTTTGTCCTTTGCATGGAGTGTGCGCGTGTGTATGCGCTCATTCATTACGCCACGCACGCATCAACTAGGATCCTGCGAAGTTCCTGTAAGAGCTGCTTACTCTCACGAGCATCGGACCTCAACGGACGATGATCGAGATAGGGGGCGCTGATGTTGGGAAAGGAAAGTTTGGGAATCAGGAAACGGGTAGCTTACACTGCTCATGGATATTTCCTCCATCTCTTGCTCTGGGAGGGACTTGTAACTGCTGTCAGTTTTCGTTACCGGCGGAAAACTTCGAGGTCTTCAGCGGTTTAGCAAGGTGCAGTGAAATATTTGACGCTTGACAAATGGTGACAGTTTAGGTTAGAGTCTTCCCATAAATTATATAATACTTTTCGCTTTCTTCGCCGATGTTAAAGTGACCGTAGGCATTTTGATAGCATGGATGTCAACGTAATTTGTTAAGTTGGATCAGCTCCGGTTAAATAGCAAATTTTGAGATACGCTGTTCTGTTTATTCCTTGATTAGTATAGAATCTACACTACATTTTATGTATCACGATTAGCATGCAATAAAAGTGAGAGCATGTACACATTCAGGCGTGAAATGTTAGAGTTGATGGTATTCGAAGATAAACAAGACGAGAACAGTGCCTGTGAACAATCATGCGATAGTCTCGGTGTATATTTATGCAAGGCTGGAGGATATTGCTGGGTCTCCAGAATAAGGAAACACCTACTGATCACATACAGTGAGACCGATGACAACTATAATATGATAGCAATTCTTCCCTTCCATGTAAAAGGGACGGCAGCAAACCGATCATTCATGACTTCGTGCCTCGCTGGCGCGGAAATTTCAAGGTGCGGTGAACGCCATGGTCTCTATATTAACTAATACTGGTTTATCACCCGCTCTTGCATTAATCTTTCTTTTCAATGTTGTAGAAGCACCGTCAAAATAATGCATTTTGGTCTAAACTTTCTTTTGAGTACACCTTTAGGGGCTGCCTTTCTACCTCGTTTTCGAACACACTGAATGCCTATTGGCGTGAGATATATCGACTTTCTCTATTTGCTCACCCGATCATTTAGGGTCCACCAATTATCAAAAACGAGCGTTTTCTTTCTCCCTCGAGACTTATCGTATGTAGCCGCATGTAAGTCAGCCTTCTGTATCTCCATGTGTTTCAAGTATGCAGAATCTGATTCGTTGCAAACCTGGAAGAAAATACAAAACATAACGTCATTGGTAAAATAGAAACTGCAATTAATGCACCGCAAAACATTACCATTACAAAAAAATATTGTATTGCGTATCGCGCAGATAAACATCGGTCTTTCGCAGGATCACAAAATCTACTACAGAAGTGTCATTCACTCTGCAAAGCACGGATTGTGCAACGACATTGAGTAATTCTCGCTCTCCAATGCATGATTATTTTAGATCATACAGCTTTTCCAGGGGAATTCCTAGGCGAGTCGGACACACCTTGCGGACAAGTTGCGTGAGGTTCAGAAGACTAATGAAGAGAATTTATTAAAGTCTCTTTACTACTGCTTTTGGAGCCGTTGCTTGTGTAGTGAATTTTGAGGCACTCTCATCTTATCGCAGTTTCTTTAAGTCCTGAAAGCCGGATAAACTAGAGGTGCTCCTCATTTAATTTCAACCGTAAATCCAGGCAGTATTGTAACCTACCGGCACGGTAGCACAGAAAAGGCGGGCCCGCCATTATGTAAGAAGGAAACGTCCCGTGACGAAACGCCCGGCGTCGTTCGAAACTGAACCTTTCGGCCAGCCACAGCAAAAAGTGACACGGTGAGCTTTTCTTCGCAAGCACATGTGGCTTGTGCAGTGTCACTATTTGCCGCGACATGAAATCATTCAGGTATCGTCATATACATCGTGATAAACCGGATCCTCTTGATGTAGCAGAGGGACGTGCTCGGTTATGATATAGTCACGTGGTAGTTACGGTCAAGAACCCAGTGAAAAACATTGAGGGATGAAACTACCCCTTCATTGGGCGAATCTGTGCCCAGAAAAGCAAGCGACACTCTAAACGGAATGATAGCTCCCACCACAACTGGAGATGGTCGAGAATCTGATCTACGAGCACAATTCACGTCGCCCATACAAGGAGATTACACAAGATTCGGTGACAAGCAGCAACAAATAGAATCGTCGTAAACATTCGGGTAAGTTTGAAACATGCAGGCGCGTCTTGCGCTGAGCGGTAACTTCAAGGTGTTAGTGGTCGAAATTAAGTGCCCGAGAAAAGGGTAAGTACACGTGTCAATACTGCCTTGAGTGATCTTTGATATTTTATGACACTTTTTTCTAACTTGTTGCGATTTTAAAAATTTAGGAAGTATGGGTACCATGAGATGGGACGACCTCTAAATTTGCCATGTACGCATGTGCCCACAAAGAAAAAATATAACGACTGAATTTCTGATGTTTATTCATGCGAAGCTCACCTTACTAGCAGCAAAGTGTGTCCGTTTCGCCAAACTTACATTTGCTAAATGGCGTGTTCTCAGAGTTTATAGCTTTTTATAAAAATCTGCAGGCCTGAAAGGAAAACGATCCTCTACGGAAGACAAAGAACATGAAACATATTGCCCTTCAAATATCTAACATAGCAAACTCTTTACTTTCTAGAGTCACATTGGAACCGTTATCGCATCACCAAGATCTTGAGCGCATGAATGAAGGAATGGTTGCAATTTCCCTCACTATGAGAAGCAGCAAACGGATTGTTGGTGAACGAAAACACGCAATAAGCGTTTCACTGCTCCGTACGATCTACTTTCTTGCAATGTTTGAAGATGCCCTCGAGCAACCCTATTTAGCGACATCATTAGACATGCTCCTTCAGCAGCTGTAATATAGATGGCCAAGCATATTATAATGGCCAGGGGTACGGCGACGCGGCTCACTTGTCGGTAGGTGCGCTAACGTCGGGCTCCGCAGTTTCTATGTTTCCCTGGGGGTCCAGTTCCTGCTAACCGCCCAAAGAGCGCATAATTCCATCCATGAATTCAATACATCCGGCGATACCAAGTTTGTGCACCTAGGACCGACTTCGGCGGGTTCACGACCGAAAGAAGACATCCATCACGTGGCAGCCGAGATAAGCCTACCGAGGAGTAAAGAACGGCGGCGACAACTAAACCGTCGACGCCGGCGATCGTGCACGATGCATCAGCGACGCTGGCGCAGATGGCGGCCCGTACACCATCGTCCGGAGGGTACAACAGCCTTGCGCGTACCTAAAGGAGCCGTGAACCGACTGCAGAAGAGCACATGAATATTTCCGATACCCTACGACGTCCAAAACCGGCCACTATGGTCAACGAGCAAGCCGACACCGACTCCCAAAGGCCGACCAGCCCGACAACGCGCTTCACTGAAGCCTATGACGAGGGCTGCGGCATTACCCGTCGTGGTTGCTTAGTGGCGATGGTGTTCGGCTGCTAAGCACGAGGTCACGAGGTATGCATCCCAAAAAATTGGCAGTACGATACCGAAGCTCTGGGGTTACCACACTGCTTGGAACCCCGTTTTCCCGCAAATCGCTAGCTTTGCCAAAACATGGCGCTGTGCTATCTTATAAACACATCCCGGTCTGCGAGATACAACGCCAGATAATCACGATACGGCCATACAAAAGAAACAAAGGAACAAATAAATAAAGGAACGCTTACAGTCTGCCCAGGCAGAAGCAAGTAGACTTCAGTCACCTCGTGGATTTTACGAGGGAGGAAGCTCTGAGGGGTAACAAAATCATAATACTTGGGGAATTCAATGCACCCCACTCGCACAGGAGTTACCCGAGCGAAGGCACCATTGGAGTCATCAATACAAAGGGTTCTCAAGTTAATAATAAGCCCAGGAATACCCTCTCACACGGACAATAGCGTAGCACGAGATACGACACCTGACCTAACGTTCACCAACGACCCGAACCGACTCATGCGGACAAACACAGAACAAAATTCATGCAGCGATGATAACATAATACCATTAGCGATAAACTCCCTGAAATTAGGGAGGACTACAGGCATCGCAATGATAGCGGATTGGACGGCCTTTAGGGTACAACAGGACCAACTTCATGGAGAGGAAAATGCGAAATCCTGGGCCCTATACATTAGGACATACATGGCAATAAAAAACAAGAAAGGTAAGAATCACAACCGAAGCACAGGCTCTAGACATGCGCCTCTTGTACTTATGGGAAGCTCGACGCAGTCTAACTAAGAGATGGAAAAGACAAACCCACAACAGAAGGCCACAATACTCATCGCAGGGATAGCGCAGAAAGTGATTCAGTATGCTCAGAGCTTATGCAATAACAACTGGAAACAGTTCTGCGACTCGATGCAGGGGACACTACATACGAAGAAGACGTGGGCAATCCTTCGCCTTCGTAGCATGATGGATCCCGCAGCTACGAAGACAGCCACACACTTAACGCCTAAACTGTTAGAGAGCGAATTTACGGGAACAAACACTCAGCTAACAGAAAAACTAAAAAGAAATCTACCTTGGCGCAGCGGCGAACCAATGGTACCTCAACACCAACTACGAAGGGCCGTCAAATCAGGTATTAGCCGAGTCTATAATGGTAGCAGAGGTGTACGCAGCCGCCCAGTCGTTTAAGAAAAACAGTGCCCCAAGATCCGATTGAATCACAAATGCAGTGATCCGTAACCTGAATCACAATACCCTCAACCAGATCACGAAATTTTTCAACAGACACGCCTGAATTGAGGGAGGTGAAGTCCGAAAAGATTGGAAAGACGTAAACATCACATTACTCGATCAAACCAGGAAAACCCAGAAACCTACAGAATTTGCACCTCATCTCACTTCGTGCACAGGAGAGCTGTTTGAGAAAGTAGCACAAACAAGATTATGGAACCACATAGGAAGTCACAGGCTATTCCCGGATTGCATGTTCGGGTTTCGAGCGCATATTTCAGCACAAGACGTTTTTCTCCTGTTGGAGGCGGAAGCACTAATCTCACCAAATGGAAGAGACGAGACCGTCCTAACGCTAGAAATAAAGAAAGAGTTTGACACAATTAACGTAGCCTCATCCTCGAAAAAATCGAGAAAATTGGATGGAGAGAGAAAGTATACCAGTACATACACTCTTTACTAAGCAATAGAATGGCAAAAAAGGTCTGGGTTTAACAAGGCCAGAGCGCTTTAGAATGCCAGAAACAGGCTCCTACAGGGTTCGATACTCTCCCCAGTACTCTTCAACACAGTGTTGAAGCTAGCTATTTAACTAGGGGAAGCAAAGGTCCTGGGACAAGCAATTTACGCCGATGATATAATGATCTGGGCACATAAAGGCTCATATGGAAACAAGCAGAACTCTCTACGAATAGCCATGTCAAAAGTAGAGAGTTTCACTAAAGAAGCAGACATGAAATGCTCACAAGGAATGTTCGAATTCATAAGAGTCCGAGCACGATAATCGTGAAAACAGAAATGAACACATAGAGAGTACACCTAAACGGCTGGTCCATAAAGGAGGTGCAAAGACTAAGCATACTAGGTCAATGGATGCATGAGAACGGCAACACAGATCACGTCTTCGCTGACCGAAGGAAAACAAATATAAGCGTAGCATGCAGAAGCCACCGGATGACCAGAAATAAGAAAGCTTTCACGGAAGAAGAAACCACAAGGCTAGTACAGGCATTTGTCATCAGTCGAGTAACCTATGGTCTCCCGTTCCGCAAATTCTCAGAAAAAGAAATAATGCAGTTAAATGCCTTAACACGCACAGCATACAAAATAGCATTGGAACTACCACGCAATACAAGGACTGAAAAACTCCAAGACCAGGGAATACACTACACGCTTGAACAACACGGAACGTCAGTGATACTCACGCAGCGAGCAAGGCTAAACTGTCTAGGCAGAGTCCTACTATAAAGGATAGGCTATCCCCTAAGACCGCAACATTCCGGAGTGCAGACACTTCTTCTACCCAAGGAGGTCAGAGAACAAACACATTATAGCATCTGTCATTCCCAAAAACGTGGGTGCAAAATATCATACGGACATACGTGCGGCCAGGACTAGAGCGTCACAAAATAATTTCGGACGCAACTGGGACACGTACTATACAGACGTGTGTAGAATAGCAACAAACAAATACACTATAACAGCTACAAATCATAACAACCCGATCACAACAACCTTACAAGCTGAATCGGGTAGCATGGCAGAATCGACACCCATAGCCTTGTCCATCCGAGATGCCGGAGGAAAAACCCAGGGTGCACTAGTCATATCCGACTCGCAGTCAGCATGCCGTCAATACATCGCGGGGTCTGTATCGAAAAGTACAGCGAAGATTCTTGGAACACAGATCCAATAATATCAGGAGATCACCTAGTGTCCTGCACACCCGGGGCTAGAGAGCAACGAGAGGGCAGAAGTTATATCTTGCGGAATTAGTATCTGAGCGCAGATCGATACTTGCGAAGAACCTCAGATCAGCACGCGCGACATGCAGAAGGCACAAAGAAAGGCAGAAATTCAGGCCTGCTGCACCCCATACTTGAACTAAGGCAGGCTAGGGACTCGCGCAGACTGCAAACAAACGCGCACCCGAATCTAATATTCTTCAATAAAATAGATCCGACGGAATACTCGGACACATGTCCGTGGTGTTGGGAGCAGCCATCTCACATAACGTGGAGCTGTACACTAAGGCCACCCGAAATTAACTGAAGCTTATTATGAACAACCCAATTCGAACAGCAAGAGGAGGTTTAGCTTGCGAGCAAGGATTGGAAGAGCCAAGTTGCTCTTCTCTTTCAAGCCCAGCGAGCCGCACAGGCAATTGGAGGCCTGGGCTATGGGATGCAAACATTCGTGCCCTATTACTCCAAAGTAAAATATTTTTTCTGCTACTACTATGATGTCCACGCAATCCAGCAATATTAGGGAGGGTTGTTGGCAAGAACGCACTCTCTGAGTATCATTCTCACCTACACATGCTTTACAACGCCGGGACATGTGCGCTGACATTTAAAAAAAAATTACACCCTCTTTCAAGATTTCTCTTAAGGGTGAATGGTGAAAGCGTGCACTTACTCTTCTTATCATTCGCCTCCTTCTATTTACCCCCTAAGTTTTTCTTCATATTGGTCATTTCATAGTCATTACTAGTCATTACGAGTCATTTCAGTGATTATTAGTCGTTACTGCTGACTAGTAAGCATTTTTAGTCATTTGTAATCAATTGTGGTCATTACAAGCCATCGTTCAACATATCGGTCATTTCGTAGTCAGTTGTAGTCATTGCAAGTGATTATCAGTTAGTACTGGTCATTACTAAGCATGTTCAGTCATTTCTAATTATTTGTAGTTGTTAAAAGTTGTCGTTAGACGTATTGGTCATTTCATAGTCAGTACTAGTCATTACAAGTCATTAACCTCTAGCGATCTCTATTATAGCCTTATAATTCACTAACTGTCACTAATAAACATTTTTCATTCTTTACTTTGTCTTTATAGGGCGTGATGACGATTCCGCGTACACTACGGCGGTCAGTTCTGCTGACACAAACTTCACCATGAGCGTGGAAAGGCTTTCGCCTAAAAATCTCAACCTTTAGACCTTTGCCTACATTTTTTACACATCTTCATAGAAAACGCAGAAAAGCCTTTTTTATGCTTTCTGTGTTAGATTTATCTTCTGTTTGACGCATTTGTCTTGAACGAATCCACAATACGGATATTCGCGTTCGTAAATATCTCCCAAAGAGTACAAATTCATCCTACATGCAAACAGTTTGCTCTTGCGATTGCACGTAAATTTTTCTTTTATTTTGCATTCCCTTAACCGTAGATAGGCCAAATGGCATTATACTATGTAATTTGTCATAACAATGCAGACGCTCGAAAAACTTGATTGCAATGTTTTGTGGGGCTATAAACGAACACCTCTTTTCGTCTGTCTTCCGTGCCCCCTATCCGCTGCAGCAGCACGATGTTGCGGCATCAAAGGCCGGCCTTGACAGCCACATTTCGGGGGGGCGGGGGGCGGGGGGGGGGCAAAATGCAAGTACGCCCGTGTCCTCGTGCATTGGGAGCACGTTAAAGGTTGCCTTATGGTAAAAATTAGACCAGAGACCCCATTAAGGCGTGCCTTACAATCAAATCGTGGTTTTTACACGTAGTACCCAAGTATTCAATTCAATTAGCGGCCCCTGTAGTTGTCAACATTTGGTCTTGGGAACATGGACTAGAATGATAATCTTTGTAGAAGCCTCACCGAGAGCCTCTTCTGTTCCCAATTTCGTAGGTTTGATTTCTTTTCTCTATGCTATATACAAGCTCTACGTGAAATTTGCACGGCAGCTCAACAGTGACTATTTTCTATGTTTCTTGGTCAGTCAACACCTAAATTGCTCAACAAGTCTTCTAAATGTGGTGTAAGGTACATCGCCTAGCTTTGTACTATGGCGCTCACCAGTTGGGGAATCCCGTACCCTTCGAAGCGCTTGCACGGTTTGAACACAGAGTACTCGCCCCAACCTGCGTAGTCTTCATCGTCCAGTTTGGGTGTGTACCAGCGACCTTTCAAGCTGATCGAAATAGCGAAGAGTTGACTATTAAAGATTTCTTTTTTGCGCATACATTCCACCAAATCCACCGCGTCATCCTGCAGAAAAAAATATTAATAAATGTTCACCTATTTCCAACGTAATTATCTGTTACAAATAACACTTACTGCAATCACGACTTACCCGCCATCGTAACCTAATGGCACGAGTACATAGCACCACCAAAAGCATCCCGAAAATGTCTCGTGGAGCTCAAAGGAAAAGCGTTGAATCAGGTCGAATTGTCTACACATTGCAGGTGGGAAGGCAGCCTGCAGAAATATTCTCTTTAGAATGAAGTTCCCCATTTCTCTTAGTTTTGAAGAGAAAGCTGGGCAGTCTTCTATTTGAGTGTGTCTCGACACGCCGCCTAGTAACCAAGTCTGACGTAATGATCAGTTTGACGTAAGTCGTCTATTCAGGTAATGTAGTAAAATGACGAAATTGACGTGTCGAAGCCCGTACGGGTACCTTATGTCCATGGAATGGGTGAATGAAAATCTTCGCCTCATCTATGCGCATTGACTTGGTCACATACCCAAGCGTAAATAAACTTTTACAGCGGCGTCTATCTTCTATTTCTCGTTTTGTTAACACGGTATCTGCACTAGAACCGAAACATCAATGTAGTCGTTTTGCTGTTCGTTGACATGATATAAATTTGCTATACATTTAGCATGCCTGTAGCACGAGTAAATATGATGCCCATAGGGGAAGCTTTATCTTTCAGGGAACCAAAGATACCTACATATTATTTGCCCGTTTCAATGAGCAGTTTAGCCTAATAAGACAAGTAGAGGAAGCACGTTAGGTTGATGGACGCCTACTTTATACATTACATCTTGGCTGCAGTTTAGTCGCAGACACCATTTGGCTGTTTACATAATTTGCGGGAAAGCTATAACTATAGCGCTTGATTGAACAACTGAACCGTTCATAGAGATAGCAAGTGGGCACCACGTGATTCAATTACATACAGCCTTATGGCTTTAAGCTTGACAAATGTTTCATATTTGGCTGCAGCTGAATGCAAATACAAGTTATTTAAGAAGTACATTTGGGCAAGATAAACTAGAAGTTTACCCTGAAGCTAATGTAATCCATCAGCGCGTTTTTTTCGCATCTACGCCAGGTAAAGGTTAAGTACACCAACCAATGGGCTAGGCCGTCCACAGTGACGAAGGCAATTTGTGCTAGGGCAGTTCGCCGTAAAGAGTGTTGCAAATTGCTTTCGTCACAAGTACGTTACGATCCACCTCCCAAATTTCGACGACGGCGCACTATAATGGTGCGTCGAGGTGCGATCGACAGTAGCTCGCGCAAGCACGCGAACTGCTCTAGCGTGCCCGTCTCGTCGGTGACTCTGTCTACTTCAGGATGGAGCACGCCGTGTAGGAAGCATGAAACGGTTTCAGCTCCCGTTGCCGCCGACCTTCAACTGATCTTGATGGAAAAGCCAAAGCAGTTATCAAGGTGCCTAGACGAGAACGTCAGGGCATCATTGCGAGAGCAAAACAAGATCATCCGGGGAACCAGGCATCACTTAAGAAAAAGTGGTCTCTCGCTCCCAACAGCTTGTACAGGACCACATTAGATACGGTAGTTGCAGCCCAAAGAAATCGCAAAAAATATTCCTCCCGAATTCTTCGTAATGTATCTTCGCAATATCCTCATCATAAGCCTACTTTTTGTCCACTGCCGCAAAAAGGCCTCTCCCTGCGATCTTCAATTACCCTTGTCCTGCGCCAAATAATTCCAGCAAGCTCCTGCGAATTTCTTAATTTCATCAGTCCACATAGTCTTCTGCCGTCCTCGACTGCGCTTCCCATCTCTTGGCACCCCTTCTGTAACCCGAATGGTCCACCGGTTATCGAACCTACGAATTGCATTACCTGCCCGGCTACATTCCTTTCTCTTAATGTCAATTAGAATACCATCTGTACTTGTTTTCTCTCGGATCCACATTGCTCTCTTCCTGTCTCTATGCGTTACATCTAACATTAGTCATACCATCGCCGTTTGCGTGGTCCTTAACTTGTTTTTGAGCTTGTGTTTCAGTTTCCAAGTGTCTTCCCCAAGAGTCAGCGCCGGTAGAATTCACTGATTGTACACCTGTCCTTTTAATGATGATGGTGAGCTTCCAGTCAGGATCTGGCAATGTCTGTGAACGCGCTCCAACCCATTTTTATTCTTCTGCTAATTACTTTCTCATTATCAGGGCCTCCTATGAGTAATTGACCTTGGTAAACGAACTCCTTCAGGGACCCTTGAGGCTGACTAGCGATCCTGAACTTTTGTACTCTTGCCCGGCTATTCATTATCATTGTCTTCTGCATGTTAATCTTCAGCCCCATTCTCAGACTCTGTGTTAAGGTGTTTAATCATTGGTTGTAACTCGTCCCCAGTGTTGCTGAACAGGACAATGTCATCTGCAAACTGAAGGTTGCTGAGACATTCATCGTTGATGCTTACTCCGATGGCTTTCCAGTTTAATAGCTTGAATACTTCTACGCGCTCAGTGAATCGCATTGGAGAGATTGCGACTCCTTGTGAGACCCTTTCTTTGTAGGTAGCTTCGTGTTCTTATTCTGGAGAATTATGGCAGCTGTGGATTCTCTCTAGGTGCTTTCCAAGATATTTACAGAAGCGTCCCGTACTCCTTGATTATCTAATGCCTCTAAGACTGCTGGCATCTGTAATTAGTCAAATTCCTTTTCGTACTCTATGAACGCCACATAGAGAGGCTGTGTGTACTCTGATGATTTCTGGCTTACCTTATTGATGACATCGATGTGATCCATTGCAGCGTATCCCTTACTGAAACCTGACGTTTCACTTGTTTGACTAATGTCCAAAGTTGTCCCGATTCCATTTCACGTGGAGGTCCATGGAAAAATGCCAACTAGTGTTGGGTGGTATTACCCTTCCATACATCAAAGCTTAAAGGTTTCTTGGAGTGACGATCGATAGGAAACTCACATGGTAGCCTCAAGTGAAAAAAACTAAGTGTGAAGACTTCCTCGGCGTCGCACGTATTCCGATTTTTTGCCGGATCACAGTGGGGCAGCAACTGTCGATAAATGGTGCTCCTCCATAAGGCCTACGTCGACGGAACACAATGATGTTACCTCCCGATCCTGCACAAAATGTTTCCCACAAGCAAGAGAAAACTTGAGCCAGCACGTAACAACTCCCTTCGCGTATGTCTTGGCCTTCCGAAGAGGTCGTCCTGCTCAGGAATTGTAGCAGAAGCTGGATGCCTGCCTCTTGAAGTGATATCTTCGCAGGAGACACTTCGGATTCACCTCCGCCACGTCATTCATACGAAGACTCAGTTTTTAAAGGATATTTAGAGAACCGTGCTACATCTAGCTTTGTACAGGCCGTTGGAAGCATCTCTATTTCGATTCCTGCTGTCACAAATTATGCCACGAAAGAGTTCACCGTGGACACTGTACCCACTGGTAATCCTGCGATATATCCCTGAAATCAGCGCGATAAAGGAAATACCTCAAGCAGCGACACACCAGATAGCTTTGGAATATATGCATAAAGAATACGCAGCCGCAACCCACATTTTCACCGATGGCTTTACAACTCCGCATCGATGATCGTGCGGACTCTGTGGCCTCTACAGGGCAACCATTCTCGTTTCGTCTTTAGCGACCGGCGTCATCTACTTGGCTGAGCTATATGGCATTATGAATGCCCTTTTGTATGTGGCCGCCAAAGACACGGGTGATTTTCATGGATTGAAAAGCATCCCAACAAACTATGTGGAACAGGCGCAAGCGTTCCAACAATCAATCTGCAGCATTTTACATTACTTATCTGCACCAAGGGGCTAAGATTTCTGGGCATTGCGTCCAGTTCCAGTGAATACCTGGTCATACCGGCATTTCGAGAAATGAAAAAGGATGAAGCTACCCCAAAATGTACTCCAGTACCATAATTTCAAAAGAAAATATTTTACAAAAGCCGACACTTCAAACATGGCAAGAAAATATGCCTATCAAGAAAAAGAACCTATCGAGAATCTGCCGCTTCACGAAGATAACTTCCTGCGTTACACTGACCACGAAAAGAGACCGAAAATCGCAGGAGCACTTCTTCGACACTTAGAGAAATTGTACAATCGTCTTCGACTGAACATGGCAAACACGAAGAATTATCAGTACCGCATAAGGCTTACCACTAACTCCTACTGTGATAACTGCGGGAACTTAGAGAAAATGGAGCACATATCACTAGAATACCCCGCGTAGCGCGACGAGAAAGTGTTTCTTTAGCAACAAATGGGCATGATTTGCCACGAACCGTTGACATTACCGAGCATCTTAGGTCCAATGCCCAGCCCTTCAAAACAGCGGTGGTTTTTGGATTTATTGTTCAAATACCTGTCAGAAATTTGTGTAATAGGAAAGCTTTAAAGATTGTACATTTCATACACAAAAGCCTAAATTTGCCCACCATGTCACCTGTAATTATTAGTGTCAGGTCCACTTGCACATTTCATATTTATTTTTACTCTATTTTTCTGCCACTCTCCTCTGGAATCTTTTAATCCCATTCCCCATCCCTATGCAGAGTAGCATGCCAGCGGCTGTATACGCCCTGGCAAAATTCTGGGTTCCTCTGATTCCATTGATTCCTCTGATTCCTCTGATAGTACCTCTGATTCCATTGGAGCTTCGTGAATATTTTCTATAATAGTGAAAGTCTGCTAATGGGCACATAATTTTTCAATTATTTAATGTCTTCCTTTGTGTGGATTAGTACAATGTTTGCATCTTGCAGTTATGTGGGACCCATGAAGTCAATAGACAGTTAGTGTAAAGGGCCGCTTGTTTTTGAAGCAATATGTCTCCTCCATCTTTGATTAAATGGAATGGTAGTTCATCTTCTCCGGCCGCTTTTACCCGCTTCGTCTCTAGAAAGGCCCTCTAACTTTGTCGCTAGTTCCAGAAGGAGCCTATCTAAACTGTTAATTGCTACTTTGAATAGAAGTATCATGGCTGCTCATGGTTGGCTGATCTGAAGCTTTGGAAAAGAAGTAGCTGCAAAGTATTTGAGTATAATGACTAATGAATGTGTGCCAATCCTACACTTCTAAGGAAGGGACAAAAAAAAGCTGTTATCGTGAATAAAAGCTTCTGTTTCTAGCTTTCGTAAAATCAATCTCAAGTCATATGCTGAAAGCCAGTACTCATACCTAGCATTCGTGCTTGATAATGCTTGCTTTTACTTACGGTATATTAAATTAAACATTATGTGGGAACCTGATAACGATTCTGAAATGTAAGCGTGAGAAATGATAATAATATATGGGGTTTTACGTGCCAAAACCACTTTCTGATTATGAGGCACGCCGTAGTGGGGGACTCCGGAAATTTTGACCACCTGGGGTTCTTTAACGTGCACCTAAATCTAAGTACACGGGTGTTTTCGCATTTCGCCCCCATCGAAATGCGGCCGCCGTGGCCGGGATTCGATCCCGCGACCTCGTGCTCAGCAGCCTAACACCATAGCCACTGAGCAACCACGGCGGGTTGAGAAATGATTGATATTTACGTAACGCAAACACTGTGATTAGAGATGGCTTGGCAAATGTGTAAGTCAAGACACCAGACACGTTCGCTCAGTAAATCTGTCACTTTAGCAGAAGTATGGCATAGAAGGTTACTTTCTAGCGAGCAGATTGCTGCTCATGCCGCGTTCTGGGACATTGTCCAGATAAATGCATATATCCATCCCGCATACACGATAATTTAGTGGCAGAGTCAACTGCCGAACTAACAAGATTGTGTGGAATCAGAGGCTTAAATCGTTTTTTGCTTTATGACTTAGAAACTACGTGCAATGGAAGAATGAGATCTTCTGTATTCATGTACATACTTGTATGGAGGAACTTTACATGGCACAATATATAATACTCCTAGTTTCATGTCGAAACATTGCAACGCCTTGTGTTCAATAATATTTCAAAGTGTCTTTAAATTTAAAAAGTCATCTGTGCACCCTAGAAAACATTGTACTTGGAACAAATGATATGAAGAAGTGGCATAGACTACTTCAGGTGAGTAAACAACTACATTTTCCATTTAACATACTGCGAAGCCCTCAGCACTCAGAACTCGCTGACATATTGACACATGATTGTAAGATTCACATACTGGAACAAATTTACATATTTTGCTTTGTAGCTCGATGTGCAGAGTTGGATTCCTAGGATCTTGCAAAATTACTAGTCACTGCTATTCTCAAGGAATAAAGAGCCGGAATGTTACGGCCATATTACAGACATTTGTACTATCAAGCAGGACAATCTTTCATAGGACACTCATTGAGGAAGGCAAACAAGACACAAAATTAAACATTCACATTGCAACATCATGGAAACGCATTGTGGTAATTCTAGCACTGATGCAGGTAACTCTCAAACATAATGAAGAAAAAAGAAAACTGCGTGTAACCGGCTGCGTCTTCTCGCGGGAATGCGTTACAGCAGTTGGCTGGAAACACATCGAACACCGCCGCACACTTGTGGAGCACAACACCTGGGACACATTCACACTGCAGAGATTCGTGGGCCCCATGATAAACACATTAGGTACAGACAACAGGAGCGCCATCCGCGCGCATTCAACACACCGACACGAAAGCAATTGCGGACGGCAAGTGTATAACCTGCGCCACACGAGCAATAAAACCTCGTAGATTTGATGCTTTCCGACTTAAGCGCTTAAAAAGTGCGCGGAAATGTCGCGCACTGCACGCGCCAGCTGTAGCAAGTCTTTAAAACGAAGTGATGGCGCCGGTATCACAGGTAGGAGCGCAAAACTTCACGAAGGGGCTTAAAAACAAACATTCCCTGTCAATCAAAGTAAAATCATTGCAATCATGGGCACATGGCTCGACAACGGCTTCCTGAGCATAACGTAACCGGATCTCGAAGGCCATGCTTTTGCTGGCTGCATTTGGGAGAAGTTGTTCAAAATCAGATATACCTCATGGAATTCCTTTCAGCTGTAAGCTATAACGGGCAATACAGAACGTTTGATAGCCCATTTTGTGTCGCAACAACGTGTGTAGTTATGCGCAATATGACAAAAAGGAAAGTATACTGTTTAATATTTTAGGCGTCATGGAGGCCACAACAACCGCGCACGTCTACTGCATGCCCCATGCGACCTGTTGGCGTCGTGACCCACGACCCAATTTGAAAGGACACGCTCCTAGCATTCATTCGTCCATCCTGTTCTCTATCTTTTTTAGTGCCTGTTGGTTGTGCGTGCTGCTACGACGCGTTTGTGTAATCGCGTGGTTTTGTGTTTGTTATAATGAAATGTGACCTAATAATAAATTGTGGGCTTTTACGTGCCAAAACCACTTTATGCTTATCAGGCACGGCGTATTGGAGTATTCCGGAAATTTCTACCACCTGGTATTCTTTAACGTGCACGTAAATCTAAGTACAGGGGTGTCTTCGCAAGTCTCCCCCATGGAAATGCGGGCGCCGTGGCCGGGATACGATCCCGCGACCTCGTCCTCTGCAGCCCAACACCATAGCCACTGAGCAGCCACGGCGGGTCGAAATGTGACTCAGTTCGCGCACACAAAAGTGGCAGAAGATAGGTTGTTTCTCTCTGGAAACTCGCCGTATGCGTGGCGCGCCAATCAAATGTGGACCAGCGATGTTCGTGCCGTGGACCTTTGTGTCTGGTTGTCGTGGAAAGTTGGGTGGACGTCTCAAAAAAATGCGTGTTATCAACGTGCCTCAGCTCCTCCACTACATAACGGCATATGTGAATGAAGTAACATCGCAGCAACGGCAACTTGGAGGGCGCTTTTCGAAAACGTCGTAACATTAAAAAAGGTAAGTAATTGTGCTTGCTAAACATAGGCGTGCTGTGCGTACTTACCGTGTGTGCATGAGTGCCTTGCGAACGTAGGGAAGAAAACTTCGACGTAAATACAGAAATGAGCGCGTGCATAGCGCTGATTGTCAGAATTTAGTTACACACATTTATTGACTTAGTGCGAGATTGAAAATATTTATAGCGTTTTCTTCCGGTGGTAATCGTGTTCGTAATGTGCGCCTGTGAGCGGACTCCCGCTTTTCTGGTGAGGTTGCATAACAGAGAAGCATCTGCTTTTTCTCCGATTATTTGTGCAATGATGTTTCTTCGCTTATGAATGCTTAGACGTTATAAATGATCTCTGCTTACAAAGTGTTCGGCATACGGGCAGATATCGGTGAAAAAATGTGAGCATTCATAGATTGCTACTAGTACAGCTGACTTTTTAAGACAAGATGTGTTCACATAAGTTTCACGTTACTAATCTTGACAGCGGAAAGTTGATTAAGCTCTCATGAAAAAAAGAATTATTACGTAAGCAAATATTTCTTTTTGGTGTACATTTGCTGTGTTATGTGAAAATGGTATGTGATGAAGGCTTCCTATTGTCATTACTTTCATCAGCGACTTCAACCTTGTGCTCATTTACGACCCTGAACTAATGTAAACAATGTCTTCATAACTATTTTAAGTGCTCCTTGCATGTGTTTATAATGTGACAGCTTCATGTGCCACTGCCATAAGTCAACACACAACTTCTTTTGTAGTGGCGAGGACATAACGCACAACGGTGTCCACATAACGGAAGAGACCCCAGAAATTCAGCAGCATGGTGCATAACCTGGATGGTCGGCTCAGGTATGTGTGAATAGTACAGATTCCGAAAAGGAGGGTATAGCAATCATTCACGGATAAGCTTATTGGCATATTCCTAACACCACTTACTAAGTGGGCTAAATATATATGCAACTTTATTCAACTTCCTGCTTATTTTTGTTCTTAGACGTTATGCCCAAAATATGGTGTTCTTCATAGAAGTATATCTAACTTGTCATGATGCCTACTATATTTTCTTGCATCAAATCCTTGACTGCGAGTTACTTTTATTTTTGCTTTGTGCCGTATATATATGATATCACTTCTTGAAGGCTTGTTTGTTTAGGAGCTGTTTTCTATGCTACAGCTTGTATTGGAGAATTTTTTTCTGTTTGTAATAAATGCTCATGTAAGAATACAAATTTCATGGGGCCAAATTTGTCACAGGTCTAAGCGTACAGCGTGCTTACCATTGTTTAATAAGAATGACACAGTTATGACACAACTGCTACTGGCAAATACATATTTGGTGAGGATGAATTCCTTGAAATTTTACACGGAGGTCCGTATTCACTGTGCTGCAGTTTTTACAGTAGTGATGTGTTTTCTAGTAGGCTCGAATTATTTCTTTTTCTTTGCAAAGTATCCTTATTCGTGCAAGTAGGCATTGTAGTAGTTGCAAGTCTGTCCAGTTAAATTATTTTTCGCTTCAAGTCAATACAGCATAAACCACTTAGTTACCTGGCAGCTATATCATTAAAGAAGCACACAATTTCTTCCATAGTGTTTAATTGTGTCCTTGCTCTAGCTAAGCCATTTGCTGGTTATTGCAGTGTTGCTCATCAAATAAATTTCATTTCAACACCACCTCGTAAAACACACTGTTTGGCACGGGCACTAATTGTACACCTTTCAAAAATTACTTCTAATGTGTGGGGTCTCTTTCCATATGTTCTGTTTCATCATATGTATTTGTTCGGCACTGTGAGCAGTCTTCTATTCATTCTGCTTAGCACTGTTCAGGTAAGAATTGGTTCAATCAGCAAGTCCCAATTGTGATGCTATCAGTGAGACATCGGTGGCTTGGCCGATAAATTGAAAGTAGTATATGCGATCCTAAGCGTATTTTGACAAAAATACTTATGTCTAGAAGAAGCATCATATGCACTTCAACTCTTATGGTTTTAAGTTGGGTTTCAAATATCTATTGTAATTTTCCACTGTTTCAGCTATACGAGACAGCCTATGTTGTGGTGAACATACACTTCTGTGGTGCCTAAACACTGTAGCCGTGCGAGAGCTGGAGTATTGTGGCAATGTCGAAGTTTGCTTGCATCTATACAGTATACGAACACACGCCTATCACCCTATTTGTGCGCCTCCTGAACACTGGCCATATTCTCCAGGTGAAACTTGTAACGTCCCTTTGAGTGTGCCGGTAAGTTCATATATCTTTCCCGGACAACATTTATGCAGGGAAGGGAGGGAGACCATAGAAGACCACTGCTAACAACTGAATCTTTTGATGGAGCAAATCAAAATTTCATTAGCACAAGACGTGCGAATATATAGTGCAGAAGTTTTTTAGGTGGGGAGTGCAATTTCTATTACAAAGGCACTGCCTAATATAGTAAACTTCCTTTGACAAACTCTAGGCAAATTTGCTGATACCTCTAAGGAAGCAAAGCTAGCTTGCCTACTCACCTTTTTAAGTTCACTAGTGGAGTTGTGTATATACTGCCTACATTATTTTTTGCGGGAAATAGGTGTGCGAAATTGGCCACTAGTGGCTTCAAGAAGGCATCGAGGCAAGGGATCTGTGCTTAGTTAAAGATGCCAACAAATTTGACTGCTGTGCGTCAGGGGTAGTGTAGTCTATTTCTTTGATCATCTTTATATTTGGTCAAATGTACATGCGGCAGGTAGGCTGGTTCCTCAACATGCACCCAGGAGAGCAGCATTATTCACTGAAGGTTAAGTATACTTTTGTCACTTGATGATGCACTGACACGAGTGATGATGCACCCAAGATTTGTACTATTCATCTGGTCTGTTCACTTGCGGCAACCGACTGACCAACAAAATCAGTGAGAAATACCACATTATGATTCCATGACAAATAGGAATACTCTCTGGATGACATGGAATAGCAATAATTCCGTGCTTATTTATTCTGTTTTATTACGCAAACATGGTTACGCTTTTTGTACTATTGTATTGCAACTTGTGCTCTCTTTTTGAGAGTACTCTGCAGCAGAAGTGCACATGCATTGTAAATATTTTCTTTATTCCTTCCAGCAAAATAAGTGCGGAATTGATAGCTTTTGTGTCCTCTGGTCTTCATTCTGTCCATTATCTCGCACTCAAAAGTTAAACATGCAAAGGCACCAACTTTCTCGTTACTTGTCAGTCAGTGCTGATCAACTCGATATATGTCTTTGAGCTAGAACATTTTGCCATTTACGTCACTTACAGTGAGTATATAGTACTACGCTTCTGCCTTCTCATAAAGTATGCTAAAATGTATTTACTTTTGTATTGACGGTTTATGTAATAATAGCCTCATAGGACAAGCTAAGAGGTGTAGATATACAAGCTGTATTTCGGCTTTCACCGATTGCATAGACGGTGATCAGAGGCGGGTACTAGGAGCGGTTTTCTCGTTGGCTGACACAACCTTTACCTATTTCTGCCCTTTACGAAGCTGAAATACTCTACTTGGGCTCAAAGAAACTTGTATTGCTTGTATTCACTTTAAAAATGTCTTTCACACTAACCTAATGCATACAATTTTCGTGTAGCACCTTCACTTTTGCAGCTGGCGTACCTGCCCTTCCAGGTTACATTTGTCGCCAAGTTAGGCAGACTTCGTTTTTCGCCAAGTTAGGCAGCATGAGGTCGCGGGATCGAATCCCGGCCACGGCGGCCGCATTTCGATGGGGGCGAAATGCGTGAAACAGCCGCACACTTAGATTTAGGTGCACGTTAAAGAACTCCTGGTGGTCGAAATTTCCGGAGTCCCCCACAACGGCGTGCCTCATAATTAGAAAGTCGTTTTGGCACGTAAAACCCCACAATTTAAGGACAAGAATCACTGTCCCAAGATCCCGAGTACAAAATTATAAAAGTGCTGCTAGAAGTAATGACAAAGGCTAGTGCAGTTATTCTGCCGCTTCGCCATTATCCCCTACTCAACAAAGCAGATTTAGAAACGCAGGTTTTCAACAAACAGCACAATAAGGAACACAAAGGCAAATGCCCCACGAAACAGATATAAGATCTTTCTGCCAACTTCTGTCAAGAGGTGACGCACACGAAAAGAAGTAAATACACAATACTTAAGCGAAAGAATGATAAAAATAAGAAAATTAAATCCCCATAATACTAGGAAACGCCCTAATATCAACAGTAACGAGTTTGATTGTGGTGCAACACGTGCGCGAGCATATTGAAGTTCTGCGAATAGAGTTGTTGTAAGATAATGAAACGAGCCGCAAAGAATATAACAAAACAACTATCAGGATAAAGGGCACCTATGGAGAGAAAGACACCACTGACAGTGAGCATCACTCTAAAGACACCCAGAAGCGGTGGAACTCTGACCGTATAGAAAGAGCTATATTCGCACTAGTTATTGCCGGTGACACATAAGATACACACACATATATATATATATACATATATATATATATATATATATATGTGTGTGTGTGTGTGTTTGTGTGTGTGTGTGTGTGTGTGTGTGTGTGTGTGTGTGTGTGTGTGTGTGTGTGTGTGTGTACTCTAATGGTTTTGAGAACACGCGCCAAGACAGTGATATTGTAGATGTCCACCTGTAAGCGACATCACAAGCACATCGGACTGGAACAGCGTCGTGCAAATATTTGTTCCTGCAATGACTGCTGTGGCACTTTGCAACGGATCCTTTCCTACCTTCCACATACTCTAAAACTGCATACGCTTTTTGGACGAAGTCTATGCTCACCAGTATTGTTTCATTGAGAGGCCCCTAGACAGGAGCTCTCGCCCCGCTCTACATTCCTTGTAGAAGAGGAGCGAACATGTTCCTCTGCAAGATGTCCGTCGTGCCACAGTGTAGTCTTGGTCTCTTGTCAAAGCCGCAGTGGCCTGTGCGAATATTTATTCACCTCATTGTGATTTCCCGAGTGTTGTTTGTTCTTGTCAGTACTGAAGCTGTTGTTTTTGTTCCAGGAACGTGACACTTATAGAGATGGTTCGAATATGAGTTACAATCTCCAGTCCTATTCTAGAACATGTCACAGATAATGGGGATAGCATCTTCAAATATGTTCACATTATGTTCTGAGAACTGCAGTGTGAAAATAATTTGGTCGCTGTGGGCATGCGCCTCTGTCGGCGGGAACGCTTACAGGCGGTTATGTCTGATTCTATACTCTAGACGCTTTAAATTTCAGAGCTCATGGCAACTGAAGACATATGGCTACAGATTCCTAGCTCTAGATAGTGCTCCAGATATGTCTTTCAATTACGACTGTCCAAATCACAGAATAGACTTAACAGTATTCTAGAGGGCCTCTTGAAGCCTCTATCACATCTTTTAAAGATGCAGCCTCATGAAGCCAATCTTCGTGACGAAGCACAGCTGTGTTAACCTCGATGCTCGGCTAATGAAGCCCTGGTGGCTTGCGAAAGTTCGTGTTTCCTGCCGTACCGAGTACAAAGCAGGCCGGCAAACCATTTACCATGTTCGTGCGCCACTGCAAGCCCAGAGTGTTCTTGCTTGCCGAAGCGTCACATGACTTTGCCACTGGCGCGCTGGTGTTTGCATCTCTTTCGCTCCAGCGCAAGCGAGGATGTTCTTCAACTAGCTCTATTGCCTGCTAACTCTTACTCGCGTGCGTCTCGTATCTGTACCCGCGCATATTACCGTTCCTTCACAGGTTCCTCCTAGTCTGCTCCTTTTCTATCACCCAAGCCAGAAATATATATCCACTCCACTCGAAATACTTACCTAGCGACAATATAAGTCTCAACTTGCCCATTGTCACCTACCTACTATATAAATGCAAGGAGAGGCTCTAAGACGGAAACATAGCTCGTAGCCATTGCGCACGACAGAAGCATGTGATGAATAAAACATTCGCCACTTGTTTGTGTGATAAGAAATAGGAATTGGGCAAGTAAAGACGGTTACAATCATTTTTTGCTATTAGTGCTGAGGACGAGTTAGGGTCATATACGTGTTTGGGGTCTCCTATGTGCTCGTGGCAGGCACAGCTGGTGCAATTCATTTTGACGATAGGCCAAGTTCCCCCTTTGACAACTAGGAAGCATCCAATTTTGTTCATCTTGGTTGTTCCTGTAGATGGGAAAAAAACAACTAAGGAGAAATAAGCTTGACTACTTGCTTGACTACATGCTAAGAGGAGTGTGGAGGAAGTCGCGTGGTATTTTTCGCTGTAGCCGCCATGTTTTCGGGGCAAAATGGTTGTTTTGTTCTAGTTGTGTGTGCTCGTGCGTGTGGGGCTCCGTACGTTATATACGGTGACAAAGGCGTTGTGTGTATAGGCTTGTGTTAGCCTCCGTGACTTGTTTAGCTATGTTATCTAGACCCTGCTCTCAATGGCTATGTTCTGGGGAGGCGAGACTAGCAGAAGCATTACGCGTAAAACAGTGCACGCATGCGACGCCTTACACGAGGTACCATGCCGCGGACGAGCGACGATCCGGGAGTAAGCTTGCCGAGTTCAGTAGATTCACGCTAACGAATCATCGCAGACTTAAATTACTGCACTTCAGTTCATAATATATACACAAAACACTTTGCAGGCCAGTGACAGATGTGCAGTGTTTGTTTTAGACAGCGATGTGGACGGATTGAAAAAAAAGCGGCAGCTGTGGCTACGAGGAGGCCCTCTAGCGTTGCAGATAAATGAAGCCATCTCCTGCACCAATGCATTCGTCATGACAAAGTGGCGAATCCCCGTGCTGTTTTCTTAAAGTGGAGCCAAACGCAAAGATGGGTTAAGGGATGAACCATTCTTACCGTAGACATATGTGTGCCCGAGGCGCGCAGGGAAATGCATGTTAGCGGACGCGGCAAGAGTGAATAAAGCTCCACAGAATAATGTATGCCTGCGCGCACATGAAACGGCTGGTGGTTGCACGCATCCGTCATACAGTTCGGCTTCCTATTTTTCACGCCTCCTTCGCTCATGCGCGCGGAGCAACTGCAGCCGATGTCTGCGAAGCTAACCCCGCCTATGGAAACTTCAAGCTCGCCATCATCACCACCTCACACTACACGAAGAAGCTTAAATACTATATTTTCAAATTGCTTGGTTCAAGCATAGGTCTTACAAGGCAAAGATTCGGACTAAGGGAAAGGTATGCTTGAGCTTCTATCGGCGGTATTTAAGGCGTTGTCGTAGCACGCATTGGCAATACCAATTTCTGGCATCTAACGTCCCGAAGTACAACTTTGTAGAATAGCAACAACACACGAGGCTCCGAACTGGTGCGCTTAAAGGGCCCCTCATCCGGCCTGGTCATTTTGATCTGACACGCGCCGTGCATACAATGCGCGCTAGCGATCGCGCCTGAAATCTTTCACAGCAATGCTCCACGGGAACAGCTGAAATTTTAAACTGAACGCCCTGTGGCCTTCTCCACGCAGGCGCTGCGCTCCAAGCCACAGGGTTGAGGTATACGTGCTAGTGCGCCTACGTACATGTGTGCTTGCTGTCACATTGCTCTTAGTTACCCGCGACATAGTTATTTATTCAAGGCAACATTTGGTATATGTGCAATATGTCGCTTACAGAGTAATTTAGGCTTATAGCAACAATAAACACTCAAACTGAATGTCTGCGTGTAGATGTTTTCATTCGCACGGCAACGAAAGAGATGTCCTCCACTTTGCTTGTTCATACGTCTCGCTTGTACGCACCTCGCATGGACGCGTTATGGTTGCACGTACGATATTATTTCGCTGCAATAAATACCATATAAAGAAAGGTGTTTGTGGTGTAGTGATTCGAATGATCGTCGGAAACGTAGTGGTCATAGGCTAAAATCAGGTTTTGTATCGTGCGTGTTTTCTGCGAAATAAAACGGTGTGCTGCTGTAAAAGTACTTGAGTACTCGGCTGTGGCGATTGTGCTGCGTAAACGAAATTTCAGAAAGTCTTGTAGCGCGCAATGAATGAGTCCCCGCACCTCCACCAGTACATTTCCGTGATGTTGGGGCTATAGACAGAATGTAATTACCGTGCATATACAAGCAGAGGCAATGGGATGAAGGTGGCCGAGTAGTCACAACACGGAGCAGCCAGCGTCTCGCGATCTTCCTCTCCCTTCTTTGAACATTCCGCATATATATATATATATATATATATATATATATATATATATATATATATATATATATATATATATATATATATATATATATATATATATATATATATATATATATATATATACTTCCATCAATATTGGTGGAGGTGTGGGGATTCATTCATTGAGTGCGACAAGGCTTTCTGAAATTTCGTTTACCCAGCACAATCACCACAGCCTCCCACTTGAACAACAATAGGAAATTTATTGCAGCCTGTCGTATTTTGGGACATTGTTTCTGTCGTTCTGTTGTCCCACGTTCTGTTGTCTGCGGTGTGACGTCCTGTAGTCGGAAGTTCTGTCCTTCTTGATCGATATTTAATAAAAAATTGACAGATACCTCTTTAGGGCTATGTAAATTTGTTAGCACAAAAAAGAAAAATATAAAAGAAAATGAAAAGAAAACTTCCCCGCCGAAAATTCGAACTTGGCACCTGAGCATTCCGAGCCCAGAACCACCCAGCACCACGCCGTACATATCTCTAAGCGTACATTTTAGCTATGTCAACAGCAAGATTCTCTGTCTGCGTTCATGTTTATATTTTCGATTTATGAGCCAAAATACGCTATCACTCTACCGCGTCAACTGCCGCCTCTCTAGAAGAGCAAAAGTGTTGTTACCATCGACAGGTACATCGCGGAATGCTAGAACATCGATTTTGCTGTACAATATCCATATTAAATAAGAAATTCCGAAATAGACAACGGTGAGTAGGAACACTGTTAGATTGTTAATGCTAATTTCGGCAGTTATCTGTCGCTCTTTACACTTTTGAGCACGAAATAGCTGCATAAACATTCGTGGATTAGTCTTCATTCTGACAGCATACTGGCTTCTGACGGCAGCGCTGTACCAGAATAATCATATTCGAGCTAGACAGCTTTTCACGCAACTTTGTAGAACTACCCAAAACTTCTTTTGCGATTCGCAAAAGCTTATGCCATATTTCTGAGAAAATAACTAATATGTCAGTGTAACGGCATATGTAAGTCCACAAGCCTTTGTACCCCATCTTACCAAATAAAACAAAACGGATACGCAGCCATTCCGGCAGATGGCATGATTTGACCTGCGGCCGATATTGAGGAGGCCGGTAGGGCGTTGCTGGTGCCGCGTCTTCACGGCACAATTATAACAATTGGCCACGTTGACTTTAACACCGGTGTCGGTGCTATCAGCATTGCCGGCTTCAGAGAAGCACGATTGAATATCATGCAAGAGAAAATTACAGTGTACACTACAAACGCGAAACTGACATACAATTTTAAAGCGTCGCGGCGGACATTTCCAACGCCAGGAGAGAATATGTGTAGACCCGACATGGAGTTCCTGTTGCGACGTCAGAATCGCTATTGCGATAGGAAGTTGTGGCGACTTCATAAACCCTTGTTCACGCGACAGAACGTTTCTGTTGCGACTTCTGTACTCTTCGCTCAAGTTCTTATATATATATATATATATATATATATATATATATATAGATAGATAGATATAGATATACATCTATGGAAGACATGGACCGCTTGCGTTTAACAGGCAACCCTGTATCCATACCGAAACATGACAATTAAACGTATGGTGCGTAGTATGTACCTTTTGAACGCAGCTATTCGAAATGACAAATAAAGCGTCAGCGTCCGAGACGTTACAGCGTTAGTAATGTTGCGTACAAACCTCAGGAGGAACTTGTAATTAATATTTTGTCACTTGTAACAAGCGTATGTAATGCGGTCCTGTACAACGAGCTGGGGCCAGAGACCACATTTTCATCAGTTTTGAGTGGTAGCCCGAATGTTGTCGTTTGTTTTCGCAGCGTTGCCCGGTTGTTCTGAGCCTCGTCTGAGTGCTCAGATAAGGGATCTGTCTTTTGGCTCAAGGTCACTTGAAGGCCACGGAAACGCGAGCTAAAAGCATTTCATTCTTAGAACAAAGAAAAGAACAACCGTTAACATTATTTCGTCCGCCTAGTAAGTATCACTCGTAACTTTCTTGCCAATTACGAAGGACTGACTTATCCTGATGGTGACGGTCTAAACGTGTGCTTTTTGAACATTTGTACCACATAATTATGCCTCATTTAAACGGCAGGGTGCTTCGTAAGCGTCGTTTTTTGAGCTTTTGTACCAGAGCAGAGTTTTCAGCTAAGCACACGAGCTTGATATTTGCGGGGCAAATCAACTAGGGTTCCTTCATACCGTTACTCGCTTAATAACCGTCATTTTGTTAAGCTTTTCTCCTCGATACACACAGAAGTGTTATCAGGAGGATTTTACTGAGACTGTACCACGCTTTCTTAAAACAGAAACCGAACAGTAAATTAGTTTTATGAAAATATGGAACGGCCGCACGGGCTTGAGCGTGCAGCATATATATATATATATGTATATATATATTAGTGTTCCCGTGAAAATACAAATCCTCTGCGGCCTTTCGCGAAGTACCCGGCCTCTATCACCCTTACATTAAAAGGTGAATAACCGGTTAATATATACGTGTATATATATATATATATATATATATATATATATATATATATATATATATATATATATATATATATATTTATATATATATAAGCGCCTGGCAATTTTACTCACGTTTTAGCAAATTCACGGTGAAGGACAGAAATTGACTTCAACGTGCATTTGCTGAAACAACGATACAGTTATGGGACGGGAACGTTAATCCTCAATATTCACTTAAAAAGGTGGACGTTGTACTTACAAAAGTGTGCCCGTATTTCAAACTATACCGGATTGATTTTGGAATTATGTAAATGGTAGGCGGCATTATATAGCATTCGAATCCTGGAGTTTGAGCCTGAATCTCTTGTTCTGTATACGATATGTGAGCCAGGATCACCAGGACGGTGGGCCGGTAAACGTTCCTTCAAAAAAAAAACAACAACAAGAAAGCGCTATGACTATTTCACGAATGTTATGTGCAGAAGGAAAGCATGATCATCATTGGGACACAGTTGTCAAATAAAAAAAATTGTAGAGCGAAGACGGAGACAATATTCTACTTTCCAAATCACATGTACCTTGCAACAATTCTCGTTTTTCAAGCTCTCAGAACGTGTTAGTTAATGCTACTTCTTAACCCGCCGTGGTTGCTCAGTGGCTATGGTGTTGGGCTGCTGAGCACGAGGTCGCGGGATCGAATCCCGGCCACGGCGGCCGTATTTCGATGGGGGCGAAATGCGAAAGCACCCATGTGCTTAGATTTAGGTGCACGTTAAAGAACCCCAGGTGGTCAAAATTTCCGGAGTCCTCCACTACGGCGTGCCTCATAATCAGAAAGTGGTTTTGGCACGTAAAACCCCAAATATTATTATTAATGCTACTTCTTAGCGTAAAGAAGCATTCGAACGTTAAACTCGCCAAGAAGTGTATGCTATAAAGCATGTAAATTGCTGAAACGAAATAATGTTCGGAGCATGCGCAGTGATGACAACGATATTTCTTTGCCTACAAAATCCGTTTACTTTGGGTTGCAAGTGCTAAACTAATAGTGTCCATGGCTACTGGGTTATTTGCCACCACTACTGCGTGAGATCTTATGGAGCTGTTAGCGCTCACCTACCACATGCCCCCAAAACGCCGTGCCGAAGCCCGAACGCAGAAGACAACACCAACGTCTCAAACAAACAGCGTGGAAGCCGTTTTCTGGTCTAACTTCCCCCGGAGCATGGGCTTTTGCCTCAGACGGCCAGTAAGATCGTCGACAAGTCAACCTCAAATTATCGCGTTTGATTTCATCAAATGCCCTTTAAAAACTTATACATTTATATTGCAACTCTAAATAACCTTTTTCAATGTTTCTGATGGTTTGATTTTAATTTCTCACCAAGGACGTTTTTCTTGACTGGCCCTTTTGAAGTTCGGATTGCTGTTCTACTACATTCTTGGCTAGTAAGAAATATAACAAGTTGAATGTGCAAATCCATTTCAGAAACGTTAGAGGGAAGCGATAGCAGAGATACTGATGTGTACTGAAGCAATTTGTTGTATTGTACACCTCTATGAAGTTACGCGAGAAATTTTTAGGCTTTTGGTGTAGACACCAGATGACACCATTACTGTGAGAATATAGTTTAGTGGCATGACAATTTCATACGCAACAGCCTTATTCAGTGAACATTTTGTGGGATGTTTTACGGCTGGTAACTTGCTTCCAAGATATCGCAAGATAGATGTGATTTTATCTTGAGATGTACGAGTCAAAAATAGCGCGTCTTTTACGACATGGCGCAAGTACGTTCGGCGCTCTGTTAACGCAGCACGGGAAACGAGAACTCAGCTGCCCCAACATTCACAACAAAATTTTTCAGCAAATCGCCATAGCAATGACCACTACATCACTGAAGACATGCTGCAGAAGTGTTTGTCATTTCATGGAAGATCTTCCATGTCTCGCGGCTGCTTTGGGCTGCGCTTTCGAGCTTCCGTTCGAAAAATGACAACCTTGCTTATTTAATGTCTATGCTTAACATTTTCCTAAACCTATGCTTATTTAATGTCTGTGCTTAACCATTTGCTAAACCTATTCAACTCTTGAAAAATCTCCAAGTCGCGTGACTTTAGAAATTGAATTATTTTTCCGTATGTTTCATACGCTCATAGAGGCCATTTGCGATCCACGGTATTCGTGCTTTATTATGACGAACTCTTGTTATGACAGGAAATGCAATATTGTAAACGTGCTCTAATCTTAAAATTAACTTTGAAAAGGTGGAGATCGATTAAGCTCGCTATACACGTTTGCCCAATTTGGGCTTGCTCTGCTTGTTAGTGATCGGTGTGGATTCTCCCCCTAGCTTCCGCTGTTTCTGTAATCTGGTTGGTGTCAGGGTTCATTCACACCGGCATTTGAAGTACATGACACGACTGACCACGATTGATAACCAAGGAGCGTCTCACAGACATCAATGCTCGCACCGCTGAGCGCTATCGGCCCGTCGCCTGGCTCAGATGTTTGGGACTGATGCCGCACACGTTTGCTCGCACCCCTACCACTGCCCTAGTTAGGCATGTGCAGACCTATTGTTTCTGCGCTGTTGATTAGTAGAATGAAGGTTTTCTACTCTAGTAGCGCCGTGAAGAATTTTGGCATTGACTCACGTAACAAGAACAGTCGCTTTAAGGCCAATGTGTATACTTACGCCAGTTAACGACAGGTTGCTTTGTCGCCTATTTCCTGCGAGTCGAAACCACGAATGAACCTGAAGGCCTGTCGATAGCTTAACCGTTCCATTACCCTCTGCGCAATCACTTTTAAATAAATGCCGCCTCAGATACCCCTCTGACGACTACCACAGCGCTATTGCACGTGGTGCGGAAGCTCTCACTTTCTGAAGAGAGCTTCTTTACAGAGTACAGAAAATTACTTACTTCATTATTTCTGCAGCTTCAACGCAACCAGCGGGCTGTTTAGCGTAATAGCCAAGGAAGGTGTACGACACTACTCTCTTCGTAGGAGACGGGTCTGATATGTCGTGTGCTCTCTGTGGGAAAGAGGTAGAGCGTCATTGCGTAAATATCACTGGAGTCACGAATAGTTTCACACGATGCTGCTAGAGGTCCTTCATAATACAAATTTGGACATTACTTTTTATTTGAACTGTAAGGAAGAAGAAGTGCGCCGTGCCGAGCTCCGCAGCCGGATCGCCAGCGCTACTGAAGTGGGGCTCGGGCTAGACGCTGTTCCTGGTTTTGACTGGCTAAGTCTACGCGGTTGCGTCTTCTAGTCCGCGTCCTTCGTGTCGTCTACAACCGTGTCGGACTTCTTTACCATAATTTGTGGAGGTTTGCTGGGTCTCCTGCAATCCTGGCATTGCGCAGCCGGACTCTCCCTACCATCATGACCACCGAAAGCGCCACGAGCTCCCACCACCTGCTCCCAAGTCAACCGCCGGCCCTGCACATTCCGCCAGCGGGACCCTCCTATCTTTAGCGGCACTGACGACCACGACGTTGATGACTGGCTCTCCTCATACGAACGCGTCAGTCGGAACAACAAATGAGATGACATCACGAAATTGACCACCGTCCCTTTCTATCTCGCCGGAATTCCCCACTTGTGCTTTCGGAACCACGAAAGCGAAGTACCAAGCTGGACGGTGTTCAAGACAAAGTTCAGCGAGGTCTTCGGCCGCCCTGCTGTACAAAAGCTTCATGCCGAGCAGCGTCTGCAGTCGCACTCTCAGCAGCCTGGTGAGAACTTTACCAGCTACATCGAAGATGTCATCGATCTCTGTAAACGCGTCGATGCATCCATGACTGGGGGCAATAAAATCAAGCATATCATGAAGGGTATCGACGAGGACGCGTTTCAGATGCTCATTTCCAAGAGCCCCTCTACTGTTGCCTAAGTTATTGAACTGTGCCAAAGCTATGACGAGCTCCGCCGTCAACGCCTCCTCACCCGCCATCCTGTTCCCCATCAGGAATCGTTGACGGCTTGACCTCTCCTTTTCCAGATGCCACCCTCCTCTCGCAAATCAAGGCTTTCGCCCGGGAAGAAGTTGCTCGCCAGCTCTCCCTGATCTCCAGCCCACCGGAGTCAAGTTCGTTTCTTAGTCCAACCCTACGACACGTTATAGAAGAACAAGTGTCCGAGGTCCTTCTTCTGGAACGGACGCCTCAACTCACCGCCCCATTGACTTTCGCTGTCGCACGACCACGACCACCGACCTTCCGGGCTTCGCCTCCGATGCCTAGCCCTGTTTTTACCCCCACGCCACCACGACCTCCAGCCCATCGAGTAATTAATCCCTGGCGCACACCAGACAATCGGCCCATCTGCTATTCGTGCGGTATTCCCGGACACATCGCACGCCTGTGCCGCTGCCGTCCACTTCATCTACGTGACGACCCACGCGCAGCCGCGTACGACCATCCGTCGTCTTACGATCCAGACCGCGATTTAGCCACTCCCCGCCCAAGCCTTCGCCCAGTTTCCGAGAGCCGTTCTCCTTCTCCTCGTCGTCGCTCGCTCTCCCCGATGCGTCGACGTCCATCTACCGCTGACACGGAAAACTAAGTGGCGCTGTTCCCGAAGCAAGAACTGCGTCATCGTCACAACGCTCAAGCCCTCTTCTTTCGCCGCCCAACGTTATTGATGGCGCTTTTGAAGGAGTCTCTGTGCTTGCCCTCATTGACACAGGTGCCGCCATATCTGTAATTGCCGAAAAACTGTGCCGCTCATTACGAAAAGCCACGACGCCTTTCTTCGGTCTTTTACTCCGCACGGCCACAGCACAGCACGTCCAGCCGGTGGCTGCGTGCACCGCCAGACTTGAAATTCAAGGAGTGCTCTACACAGTCGAGTTCGTCGTTCTGCCCCACTGTTCCCACGATAATATTTTAGGTTGGCACATTCTCTCCCGTCACCAAGCTATTATTGATTGCTCCCGTGCAGAAGTCGCCTTCACTTCGCTTGGCAATGCCATATCTGATGACGTTTCGCTTTCCGGCACCACGTTGTCCCTCACTGACGACATCCATATACCTCCGCATGCATCCGTTCTGGCACCTGTATCCTGTTCCGTCGCCTCCAACTCTACCGTACTCTTCACGCCTTCCACTGCTTTCGTTCACCGCCACCTCTCACCACTCCCAACTGCGTTGCTTAGCCTTCAAGCTGGTGCTACTCACCTTCCTATACACAACCACTTCCCATTCCCGATTGCGTTGCTTCGCGGTGAATCTCTCGGCTCTGTGGAGCCTTACGACACCATTACCACGTCGGAACTTTCTGTTGGATCGTCAGAGGTCAACACCCTCTACTGTAGTCCCGTTCCTGCCAAATCGCCTGAAGACGTTTTCAGCCATGTCATCGACAACGCCTTAAGCCCCACGCAATGCCATGACCTTCTCCGTCTCCTCGAGAAATTTCGCCCTGCTTTTGACAGCCATAGCACTTCTCTGGGCCGAACGACGACTGTATGTCACCGTATTGACACCGGTTCTCACCCACCGCTACGGCAGCGACCCTACCGCGTCTCGTCGACAGAACAACGCGTCATTGATGAGCAAGTAGGTGACATGCTAAAGCGTGGTGTCATTGAACCGTCCGACAGCCCATGGGCATCGCCAGTTGTTTTAGTTAAAAAGAACTAAGGCTCGATCCGCTTTTGCCCGGATTACCGTAGCCTAAACAAAATAACCAGAAAGGATGTTTATCCATTGCCGCGGATCGACGACGCCCTCGACAGCTTACAAGGTGCAGAGTTCTTTTCCTCCCTCGATCTACGCTCTGGTTATTGGCAGGTGCCTATGGCTGCAGAAGATAAGCCTAAAACTAATTTCATCGCACCAGATGGCTTATACGAATTTCGTGTGATGCCATTCGGACTTTGCAACGTGCCCGCGACTTTTGAGCGGATGATGAACACTATTCTTCGAGGTCTCAAATGGAACTCGTGCTTGTGTTATTTGGATGATGTAGTAGTGTTCGCACCAGATTTTCCTACTCACCTTCATCGCTTGGAGCAGGTTTTACGCTGCCTCAGTGACGCTGGTCTCCAACTAAATCTGAAAAAATGTCACTTTGGGGCACGCAAGCTGACAATTCTCGGACATGTCGTGTTGAAGGACGGCGTTCTCCCTGATGCCGCTAAGCTCCGTGCTGTTAAAGAATTCCCGAAGCCAACGTCTCTAAAAGACTTGCGCAGTTTCACTGGCCTCTGCTCGTACTTCCGCCGCTTTATTCGAAATTTCGCTTCGATTATGGCACCTCTGACAGAGCTTCTTTGGGGAGACCCCAATCTTTCCGCGTGGTCCCCGACTTGCGATGATGCCTTCGCGACGCTACGTCGCCTGCTAACAACACCACCGATACTGCGCGATTTCGATCCAACTGCTCCCACGGAAATCCATACGGATGCTAGCAGTGTTGGTCTTGGCGCTGTGCTCGCGCAGCGCAAGCCCGGCTGCCAAGAATCTGTTCTTGCTTACGGAAGCCGTACTCTGACGAAAGCTGAAGCGAACTATTCCGTCACGGAAAAAGAATGTCTCGCGATCATCTGGGCCATCACAAAATTTCGCCCATACCTGTACGGCCGGTCCTTCGATGTCGTTACCGATCACCACGCACTTTGCTGGTTGTCGTCTCTCAAGGATCCCTGCGGCCGCCTAGCCCGGTGGGCACTGAGGCTTCAAGAGTACGATATAAGGGTTGTCTACCGCTCAGGCAAGAAGCACGCCGATGCCGACGCTGATGCTCTTTCGCGGTCGCCTGTCCACGCCGACATTGTCAGTGTGTCTGTCCTAGACGACCCACTTCTCCCATTCGCTTCTGTCGACATGGCTCTGGAGCAGCGCAAGGACCCCTGGATTTCATCTTTGATAGATTCCATCTCTAATTCACCTGCACGTCCACCATCACGAGCGTTACGCCGACAAGCTTCGCACTTCGCCATCCGCGACGGAATTGTCTATCACCGTAACTACGGTTCCGACGGCCGCAAATGGCTGCTTGTTATACCTCGGCAGCTCCGCACTGATGTATGCGCCGCTTTCCACGCCGATCCTCAGTGCGCACACGCTGGTCTCTTCAAGACCTACACCAGACTACGCCACAGGTTTTATTGGCGTGGTATGTACACATTTGTGCAAAAGTAAATTCGCTCTTGCACAGAATGTCAACGCCGCAATCCTGATCCTTGCCGCCCTTCTGGACCAATGCAACCTTTACCATGCCCTTCGCGGCCCTTTGACCGGGTTGGGATAGACTTATACGGACCTCTGCCATACACAGCTGCTGGTAATCGCTGGGTCATTGTAGCTGTAGACCACCTCACGAGGTATGCGGAAACGGCCGCTCTACCAGCCGCGACGGCTCGTGACGTTGCTTCCTTCCTGCTTCACCGCTTCGTTCTACGTCACGGCGCTCCCCGCGAACTCCTGAGCGACTGAGGTCGCGTCTTTCTCGTCGACGTGATTCAAGAACTTCTCGCTGAATGCCGCGTCATTCATCACTGTACCACCGCATATCACCCGCAAACAAACGGATTGACAGAGTGCTTTAACCTAACTCTTGGCGACATGCTTTCGATGTATGTCGCCTCCAACCACACCAACTGGGACCTCATCCTTCCCTATGTCACGTACGCCTACAACACGGTACCCCAGTCAACGACGGGCTTTTCTCCCTTCTTTCTTTTATATGGCTGCGAACCATCATTTCCCATTGACACTGTTCGCCCTTACCGTCCCGACTTATCAGAGGGTACACCGGCTTCCGAAGCCGCCCGGTATGCAGAGGAATGTCGGCAACTAGCTCGCGCCCTTACAACGCAAGAACAAGCGCTACAGAAATTTCGTCATGACGACGGGCGCCCCCACCACCAGTTTTCGCCTGACGCTCTTGTTTGGTTGTGGGTGCCTCCTACGTCGACACAAGGTGTCTCCTCCAAGTTTGTATCCCGATATCATGGACCTTACCGGGTTCTACGCCAAACTTCTCCGGTGAACTACATTATCGAACCTCTGACGCCCCCTACGGACCTGCGCCGCCGAGGCCGGGAAATTGTGCACGAGCCCTTCGTGCACAATCACGAGCCCTTCGTCCTCACGACGCCTTAGACCCCCTGTGCGGCTCCGTCTTCAGCGAGAGGGGAAGTTGTAAGGAAGAAGTGCGCCGTGCCAAGCTCCGCAGCCGGATCGCCAGCGCTGCTGAAGTGGGGCTCGGGCTAGACGCTGTTCCTGGTTTTGACTTACTAAGCCTACGCTGTTGCGTCTTCTTGTCCGCGTCCTTCGTGTCGTCCACAACCGTGTCGGACTTCATTACCATAGAACACATACTCATTATCAACGTAACTCCACTAACAACTCGTAAAACAAAATTCTATCGTATATCATATTGACCTTAAATAAAGACGGTCACAGCAAAAGAGAACACGAAAACGGCATGGGCGGCATCTTTCAACCGGTAACTTTCCAGTTGAAAGTTACGGCCCGTGTCGTTTTTGTGCTCTCTTGCGCTGTCCCCGTCTTTATTTGTGGTCAAATGATTCGCAGTAAACACCAACAGAGCAAACTGAAGTTCTGAAATCTTATGTCGCATGAATTCCATTGAAAGTGGCATATATTAGCCACTTTCCTCTCCCTTCACTTGTTTCCAGATCACCTAAAATTCATGCTTTCTACGCATTGACATATTTGCATAAATTGCAGTTTTTCATCACCCTTTTTGGATTATAGATTTGTGTTGTCTTGGTGATTTTCTTTTTTCCTGTAATGTTTCTGGTCCATGTCGTGGAGAGCCCCTTCGGGGCACCGAGCAGTGCAGTCCACCTAGAATCGTGTTCTGCATATTAAATAAAGTCAATGAAACACTGTGGCGGTAACCACCGAAAAGGAATTGCCATCGATTCGTAAAGAATAGAGGAATCTGAGGATTTTACGTATTAGGAACTAGACCACTTGGCCAAACTAACGAATCCAAACAGGTCAGCCCAAGGTGGTGAGTCGCTTACCCGAACGCCGTCAAAACATTGAAGCAACGGTTGTACCGGCGGTGCGGGCTCCGGCTCGGAGCTGTTCTAATCATGCCTGTAGAAGCAACTTGAGATTTCAGGAGCACTGGAATGCTACATCAGCAAGAGCCAAACAACGAGGACGGTTTGGACCAAACTGGGCCTGGCACGTTGACGGGGGTACCCAGCTAAGCATATAGATGTGAGCCAACATATGCTACTTTACATGACCTCCCCCCTCGCCTATATTGCCAGACCATCAAACGGTGCAAACACTACGCCGACGAAAACAACAAGCGTTTGAACAAAAGCGTCGCAAAGTGCCAGTCAAAACCATCTGGAAAGCAACATGGACGCCAAGAGACCACCCTCTGTGTAAGGAAGGATACCACCCAGACTGCCACCCCAACCAAAGGCAGATTCAAGATTGTTATGCGCCTATCAGGGCTTACATCTACGCAAAATTGCTATAGCAGCACTGGCGCCACAGCACATTGAAGCCAGAAACCATAAATTTCCTTGGGTTTCTGACGAGTTCCAAGAACTAAAACGATACGTGCACGATTTCATTAGAAGTTCTAATGACTGCGCAAACGACGGCACAGCATTGCCTTGGACAATCTGAGCGCATAGATCACGGTCACGACGGGCACCGAGCATACTACAACGTCCAACTCTCCTCATTATGGCTCACAACACAACAATACAACAAGAGAACCTCACTACATCGCAGTGGAACTGACGATCACTACGCAACAATCACGCCACTCGAATATCCAGGCACTGAAGATAAGCTCATCCAACAACAGAAGAATACTTGATCCGGAGAAGCACAGGCACCTACGCCTAGCCCCGAAGACTATAACAGTGAAGTCCACGGACGTCTAGATGCCTCCATAAAGTTAGAATAGTTCTACTCCGCTGAGAAGGCATTTAAGAACGCAGCATGGGGGGTCCCATCGAATGACCCTAGCGAAGCTGAAAAGCCTTAGTGACTCGGCCAACCGATTTGTTTATCGACATGGTGTGTATACTTCACGGCCGACAACCCTCTGACTGGGAAACACCCAACGAAATTTTTATTCCGAAGCCCGGCAAACCGCGCGCACTTGGACAACTGCCACCTATCCCACTCACCTCCATTCTGCACCATCTTTTCCAGAGACCCGCCGTGGTTGCTCAGTGGCTATGGTGTTGGGCTGCTGAGCACGAGGTCGCGGGATCGAATCCCGGCCACTGCGGCCGCATTTCGATGGGGGCGAAATGCGAAAACACCCACGTGCTTAGATTTAGGTGCACGTTAAAGAACCCCAGGTGGTCTAAATTTCCGGAGTCCTCCACTACGGCGTGCCTCATAATCAGAAAGTGGTTTCGGCACGTAAAACCCCAAATATTATTATTATTATCTTTTCCAGAGAGTCTTCTTCACCAGACTCGAGAGACACAGAGCTTTAGAGAACTGCTTCCGGCCACGTTTGACTTGAGGAGATTGGTAACCACCCAAGGCCTCTCCGTAATCCTGAAAGACAAAATCCTGCACTGCACCCCCCTTATTAGGAAGCCCGGACGAGTTCTTGCTCGCACTTGATATTCAAAAAGTTTGTGGCAATATGTCGCATTCCACGATAATTGAGGGGCTCGACGACGTAATAAGTGGGGATAGAATAGATTCCTACGCGCAAGATTTTTGAGAAACCCCTCTGCTCATGTTTGGATAGGTAGGACTTACTCACTGCCATACGACCTACCCGATACTATCACCGCTCCGGTTAACGTCGGCCTAGTCAAACTGGCGTTACAACTGGATGAGCACCGAGATCACGAGTGTGCCAAATACGCGGGTGACATCTCGTCATGGGCCACTCCAATCTCGTACGGAGACATAAAAGTCATCCTAGAGATATACGGCCCTGATATTCACGAAACAAACGAAACAAGCAGGCATGAAATGCCCCCTTATATTTAAATAAATTATGGGGTCTTACGTGCCAAACCGCTTTCTGATTATGAGGCACGCCGTAGTGGAGGACTCCAAAAATTTCGACCACGTGGGTTCCTTAAACGTGCATCTAAATCTAAGTACACGGGTGTTTTCGCATTTCACCCCCGTCCAAGTGCGGCCGCCGTGGCCGGGATTCGATTCCGCGTCCTCGTGCTCAGCAATGCAACGCCGTAGCCATTGAGCAACCACGGCGGGTGTAATGCCCCCTGGCCAAGTCGGCATACCTACAGATCAGGCCAAAGAGTACACAGGAAAACTGAAAACTTCCCTCACAGCTCTTTCTCAATTGGGAACCCATCAAGAAGGCAGCCAACATGAGAGTTCTCGGAATGCTACCACAACAAATGGGCTGCGTTTGCATCGCGCTCTCCAAATTCATACGTACGGTAAGCAGCATTACCGGACTCACTAACGGAATCACGCGCGGCAATGAGAGGATTACAAAGGCAAGCACGCTGCAATTGGTCAAAGCCTTAATAAGTCGCAGGACACGCGCATAACCTTTCAAGCCACGCGCTGCACAGGGACCGACCAGGTGGACAAATTAATTCGAATCGCCTGTAAGGCAGCTCTCGGCCGTCAGCAAGCACTAGCACGGAACACCTCCGAGAGCCAGGGCTGATCAACATATATGAAGAACTCGCCGCAGCCACAATCATCAACCAACGAGCGTGGCTTGCGCGACGTCCCAGGGACGTTGTCTATTAAGACGCCAACACTACACCCGGGCGCCGCAATTTTGTGGGGAGGAGAGTGAGCTAACACCACTCGCACTGCGGACACGGCTACACGTGGATCACATTCCATGCAACATGAACCCGACATTCCACGGAAGAAGAAGACGAACCAGGCCGACAGACTTGCTTGCGTATCCTGAGGCGAATACTCACACAAGACCGTGGGATCACTTAGTGCCCGGCATAGACCGGAGTTGATGGCAATGAACGGGTGGATTGCCTTGGTCGAGATACGACAGGCCGAGTCGCGGATCAGTCTGCCCCAGCGGACACCCTCTCACCCAGCACGCTGGGAGAAGCACTGGAGATGCAGACTCGGCTGACGATCAAGGCCCGTCCCCATCGTAAGCCCAGCAAGTGGCACGCAAGGTACTGGCGCCGACTACAGACGAACACCTTTCTTCACTCGTACAGACTACAAAAGATGTACGCCGACAGGCACAAACAATTGTCCATGGTGTGAAGACACACCGACACTCCCGCACATACCGTACGACAGCCCCAGGCGCCCGGCAGACGCTGTCTCACCCCTATTCGCGGACTAATTCGCTAACTGATCCTGGAAGGCGCGAATCACCGGACCGGATCCAGCTGGCAAGCCTCGACCGGGCCCGTCCAGCCGCGGAAGCCAGTGGTGGCCTGGAATAGGGGCACCACCTCTATCCGATTTTGTCTTGGTTTCTCTGAAGCCGCCTTTGGACGTAAGGTTTAGTTAGTCTTGACGGCCAACGACTTTTTGCTTGCCTTTTACGGCCGGGCTCCGATGGTACCAGGACAAGCGAAAAGCATGAACACACACCGTAAGAAAACGTGCAACAAAGTTTATTGTTCCAGAGGATTCATGGAGAAGCAGGCAGTTTTCTACAGCGACATTGGCCAGGGTCTTTCGTAAAGCGAACAAAGGCCGGGCGCGACGAAGGATAGGAATTAGATGCTGACATAACGTGTTTCCTTCATCGTGGCTCCCAGTCTTCACCTTTCTAGGGCGCTCGCCAGCGTGATGGATGGATATTTGGAACAGGGCAGTGGTTTGCACCACCCTGTTCTTGTTATTTTATTGCCTAATGTCCTACATAGGTTAGAAAATAAAAAGGAAAATATGAACCCACGATGAATTTGTTTAACAACAGTTTCTGAACTACTATTGTCTACTTTGTTTTGTACACCGCCATTGTCTACCGTTTCCCTACTTTTCTTTCACCAATCCTCCAATCGCCTCGTACTAATCTCTATCAGGCGCATGTTTACTTTCCACCTGCTCTCGCTGAAGCCAAGGGCATCAAGAAGGCCACTGATCTCTAAATTCACCGCTAGCCAGATATCTTCACATTCTAATACAACTTGCTCCACTGTTTTCTAAGCTTTGCAGCAGCAAGCACATGCTTCTTCTTCCTTCCTATATCTCTCTATATAAGAGCGTGCTCTAAGCCATGCTAATCTCGCTTCGCAAATGAGCTTCCCTTTGAGTTCTCATAAATTCTTTCTTTCCTGCTTTCGTTTTTTTTCCTGTTATAGGTACTCATGGCAGGTTTCTTTCCCATTGCGGCCTTCCCTGAGAGCGCGCCAATTGCGACGCCCCCTGCCATGTTGTTTGCGCTCTTCTCCAATGGGAGCGCGGCACTCCAGCGACGTGACCGCAGGATCGCAACTAGTTTGCGAGATGGTTGGGCTACGCGAGAAGAACCGTTTAGCTTCCCGCATGGGAAGGGGACAAGAATGCGTCTGCTCTCTCTTCCGTTGCGCACGTAGGAGCGCGAGAAATTATTAACTTTCATAATTCCCACTTCCCTCCCCCCTTAAGACCCTTTAAGTCCCCTTGACTCCAGTGGCGCAATGTTAAGGTGCTCTCAGCACAACTGACCTGCTCGCTTTCGCGGCTTTAGCGGCTTTCGTAACGCAGTCGGCGGTGTGGATGTTTTGTAGACATATTTTCACCAGAACTCATTGTCCAGTAACTTCCATTGAAGTCAGCAACACCAGTGTGAGCTGGAGAGGGCATGACCCACATGTTGGAGAAGCCGTCGCCAGCCAGGTTGCACGTGCCCTTGGATAACAGGGACCTGGTTCTGTGGACCCCTGATCGGAAGGCTTGAGCCACTCGAGCTCAGCACTAGCACGGCGAGGGATCAAGGTGCACCGCTTATGGGGAACTGCAAATGATGGCTCCTCGTGCTGGCAATCTCCTCTATCCGGTAGCCTCAGCGCGTGCACTAGCGTGGTTACCTGACGGAAGGCTAGCTGTTCGCTTGACTTCTTGACCACTTGAGGTGCAACCGTGGTTCCATGCCATATCCCCTCGGCGACTACTATGGCCAGGTTTAGCTGCTGCTCCGTAGCTGCTGATTGTGCTGCTACGAGTGTGTGTGGACTTGGTACGGTCGGTTTCGCCGAGTGCCGGTGTTCTAAGCGTGCGCCGCAGGGGTCGAGGGACAAACGCTTGCCTGCCCACGGGTAGTGCTAGAGCTTCCAAGGCGCCTTGCCTTCGGAGATACCGCTTCTTCACCTGACCGACGTGGACTGGTAAGCTGATGCAACCTGCGTTCGGATCCTTCCACGCTAAATCAACTTCAAAAGTTCCAACCCATTTGGGTGCTAAACCCGCCGCAAACTCAGGCCTCGCGTCGCTGAACTCATACGCGTAGGCGGAATTTCCACTCGCCCTTGCTCCTGCACGGTTGCAATTCGCTTCGATCACCGCGTTTCCTAGGCGATCGCAAATGTCAAGCGTAGTAGTCGAAAGGCTTCTTCGCGCCCGGTGAATCTGTCCGCTTGGCCGATATTGTGTCCGTCGGCGTCTGGAGGTGTCTTCCGAACATCAGAAAACCTGGCGTAAAGCCTGCCGAACGACTTTCCCTCGTTCATAGCGCGAAGGAGAGCACATGTAGGTGCTCGTCGCAATCGTTTTACGCTAGGGCGCGCGCCTCAAGTCGTGGCGTTACATCTTGATTCCGGCATTCCGTCATGTTCGACTGAGGAAACTGGTCTATTCTATTTTAGCTCTGTTCAGCTTCTTTGCTCTTTAGTTTAATGAATAATATAATTCGCGAACGTGAGCGTGCCGCTACAGCTTGACCAACGAAGAGACGTGCTTCCAGAAAATGAAATGCCCAGAGTAACAGCAACGCAGAATAAAAACTTGCTACTTACCTTCAAGGATAAAGTGGCATTTCTGAGATAGCCTGGTTGATTAAAAATTGTCTCGTAAATATTGAAAATTCCCCAGTGGTGAATGTTGTGATTCCACAAGTTCTCCTGAGCCCACGCTTTAGCGGACTGCTTACTCAGGTGGATCAAGAAAGCGCCTATGTCCCTGAAAAAAGGAACAAATAATTAGACAGCAACAAAGTGCTTTTCCAGGCAAGCAGAAAAGACAACATTATGAGAGAAAGCAGCGGCAAACTATTTAAATTATTATGGTCACAGCGCTTCATAAAATTGTGCACTTCTGCAGAGAAAGCAAGCAGAAAGTGAGGTTCGGAACGCACTGAAAAGTATTCAGCAAATTTTACGTCACTTCAGCAACACATATGACAATAATTCGTTGTGCGCTATGCAATGAAATATGGCGACATGAATTTCTGGAATGAAGAAATTGAATGAAGCAAGAGGACATCCCTTAATTGAGCGCTAGGGAGCCAAACACCGATGCTCTTTGAAATGGAAAATTTGCTCGAGTGGAGACTACAATTTTGTGTAGACACACTGAAAAATTCGCTGTATGGCAGCAGAATGCCTATGGCCCCGCTAAAACAATGACGTTCCAGTTTTCATAGCGTATTTGGCAGGAGAAGTTTTGAAGTGTGCATTTCTACACATACTATCGCAATGCAACTTGCTGATAACCCTAGCTACGTGGTACTAGAGCATTTTGACTAAGAGTTCAATATGGAGTCAACGAAAGCTATGCCGATTATTGAAAAATCTTGGATGTGGAACGATGCTCTCGTGAAGCGGCTAAATAAAGGCAAAATGACAGTATGATGTGTACAATTGATATATTTACATCGTGTTTAACGTCTTGCTCACAACGTGCGTGTGCTTAGGCACTGCATCGGTCGTAGCTTTAATTATATTTGATGATCATGTCATTGTGCTACACCGTTAGCAAGCTATGCAGTTTGAGACGCCGACGCAGTGATATCAGGAGCACGAAGGTGATGTAGGACGCTTGTTTAGGGAACAGCGCAATTGATAAATGCATGGATAAGAAGGGGAGCACGGAAATTCAAGAGCAATTCACAAATACAATAAGGTGTTCTTTACCCTATATGCCGCAGTGGCACATATTTACAACGAAGCATTGGCCGAGAATGCCCGCATAGATGATTGCCTAAATTCTGTGCAGCTAATAATTTATCTAAATAAAGAAACACGAACCCTTGTACATGTTTTGAAATTTTATTAAGGTTTCATTGGACTTCATAAAGATGCGTATGGGGATGTATCTACTGGTTTATTGGGTCATGTATTCGTTAATTAACACGAATATGGCAGTGCTCACAGGCTTCATTTTTAACGCGATACGTTAAGGAGCTCGTGTCGCAGAAAAACCGGTGTCGTCGGCGTCGGTGTCGGCGTCGGCGTTTGCGGCGTTGACCGTGAGCGATAAATCACGGCCGGCGCTTCATAAATAAAAAGCAACTTCCAAGATTGGCCCGGTGGGAATCGAACCAGGGTCTCCGGAGTGTGAGACGGAGACGCTACCACTCAGCCACGAGTTCGATGCTTCCAAGCGGTGCAAACGCGCCTCTAGTGAATGCGGTGTTGCCTTCGAAACGAGCCGTGGAAAGTTATACTGCGGTGTATATCGGTAATTATGAACATGTAACGTACAGGAGTCACAATTACACGAATTGCGAAGTGCGTTTCCGCTGCATTTCTTCTGCGCTTTCCGCACACGCAGAGACATCTTGCGGCAAACACAGAAGACCCCCTCCTCTCAATGTACGGCGCTGCCCCGACAGGAGGCGCGCCGCGCGCGCATTGGGACCGCTGCCAGGCGCGTCGCGGGACTCCCTCTCCCCTGACGACGCTTCGCCGTGCTCCCGGTCCTTTCTTTAGATTACTATCTATCTCTCTGCCCGTGCCGATCGCGACGTTTGGCTGGCGTAGATCGTTTCCCATCCGAGACACCGAGTTCTTTGGTTCGTTCCGTTCGCTCAGGCGCACGTTTCGTTGCCGCGCCGAACGCTGCGTTGCTCGACGCTCACCGCGTGATAGGTGGGCGCTAAGTCCGATGCGGGGCGCATCGTAAGTGATCGCTGTGCCGTAGCGCATTGTCTTATACCCCTTGGCGGGTCGACAGGAACGCTGTCGCGTCCCACTCTTGAAGGCGAAGCTTAAGCGTCCTCCAATTTTTTTCGAACTCTCCATGGGAATGCTGTTAAGGTAGCCATAGGAAGATTTGCTTTTCGCTGCGCTTCCTTGAACTTTGGTCAATACTTCATTCGACAGGAGGTGGGTAGGTAGCGATAGGTAGCAAGGCATTGGAAGTGGTACGGTAATACATCTACTAAGGGCAGGTAGTGACCACGGATCCGGTTCAAGAGACTGAAATAATCAGAAGAATAAGAGCGGGCTGGTGTGCGTTTGGCAGGCATTCTCAGATCATGAACATCAGGTTCCCGTTATCCCTCAGGATAAAAGTGTTTAACGGCTGTGTCTTACAAAGCTCACGTACGGGGCAGAAACCTGGAGGCCCCCTGCTACGCTTCCCTTTCCTTGGAATCCAATCTGTAACCCTTAATGACCATCGGTTATATTCACTCCTCATTACAAGTCCGGCCCATGCCCATTTCTTTTTCTTGATTTCAACTAAGATGTCAATAATGCGCGTTTTTTCATCTGCTCTTTTCTTATCCCTTAACGTTACATCCATCATTCTTCTTTCCATAGATCATTGCGTCGTCCTCGGTTTAGGTAGAACCCTTCTCGTAAGCCTCCAGGTTTCTGCCCCGTAAGCGAGTAAAGTTAAGACACAGCTGTTATACAATTTTCTCTTGGGGGATAATGGCAACCTGCTGTTCATAATCTGAGAATGCCTGCCAAACGCAGCCCAGACCATTCTTATTCTTCTGATTGTTTCAGTCATGATCCAGATCCATGGTCACTACTTGCCGTAAGTAGAAGTATTCCCTTACCACTTCCAGTGCCTCGCTACCTATCTTAAATTGCTGTTCTCATCTGAGAGTGTTAAACATTACTTTAGCTTTCTTCAATTTTATTTTCAGACCCACCCTTTTGCTTTGCCTCTCCAGATCATTGAGCATGGATAACAGTTGGTATGGTATGGTATGTAGAACTTTATTGAGGTCCTGAGGGATCAGTCTGGGACTGATGCGGGCCGCTCCCACGTCGGTACAGAGAGGCCGAGCCTCTCTGCCATTACACGGGCCTTCTGGACAGCCCTGAGTTGGTTCGCCAGCACATCACTGTGCAGCATTCGCTGCCACCACTGTTCACCTCGAGAACCATCACCGGCCAACGCCAAGCAGCGCCACAGCATGAGTTGTAAATCGAGCAAACACCCACACTTACTACAATAGACTGAAACCCCGCAGTCCGGATTAATTTTATTCATGATGACCGGGTTAGGCTACGTCCGTGTCTGCAGAAGCCTTAATGTAACCGCCTGCGGCCTATTTAATTTAGGATGTGGCAACGGGAATGCCCTGCGCCCTAAGTAATAGTGCTTGGTGATTTCGGTGTAGGTTAACAGTTGGTCCCTGTACTCAGGAGCGGGAGATCAAGCCCATTCAGGGAGTACACGGCACACTAATCCTCGTGCCTCCCTGTGCGCCACCTCGTTGAGGTTACGCGGGGCTGTCCCCATGTCCCCATGTGCGCTGGGAACCAAGTAACGGTATGCGAAGTGATATCCCTACCCTGCAGCGGTCTGTTAGCCGGTTCCGCAACAAGTCCTCTCGAGAAGGCTGTAATCGCAGATCGTGAGTCGCTAAACACCAAAACTCTTCTAGAATCGATTAGTGCTAGAGCAATAGCCACCTGTTCAGCAACCCCCGGGTCTTTGGTATAAATGGAAGCAGCATTTCTAACGCTCCCTTTGCCATCTACTACCACCACCGAATAAGCATTTTTACCATTAATCCATGCGGCGTCAACAAACGCAGACTCCTCTTCCTGATCCTTTGCCTCTCGCAACAAAGCCCTAGCTCTCGCGACCCGCCTCCCTACATTGTGCACGGGGTGCACATTCCGCGGAAATGGACGAACCATGATATTTGCCCTAAGGTTCACGTTCAACTCGTGTAGGGGCGCCCTCTCGTGCGACACAGCCACCGATTCTTCAATTGGCTCTAATATATACCTACCCGCTGGTGTACCTAGCAAGCGCTCCCTCTGTGCGGTACGTTGAGCCTCAGCAATTTCATCTAAAGTATTATGCAAACCCAGTCGTAACAGCATATCGTTTGACGTAGTCATAGGCAGACCAAACGCAGACTTGATGGCTTTTCTGATTAATGCTTCCAATTTATTTTTCTCACCCCTATTCCAATTTAGCATAGCTGCCGCATACGAGAAATGACACATAATAAATGCGTGAACTAAGCGCATCGCACCTTCTGCTCCTAAACCCCTATGCCTATTAGAGATCCTTCTTATAAGTCTTATGGCCTCCTCCGTTTTCTTGGTAATACGCTGAATGGTTCTAATGTTCGATCCGTTCGCTTCAAGTACAAAACCCAGGACCCTGATTGCTTCAACTTTGGGTATCACCGACCCTTCCCTAGTATGAATCCTAATGCAAGGCTCAACTTCCGGTACCCAACCCCTCGGCCTACGACCTACCTTCTTAGATTTGAACATCAACAACTCCGACTTTTTAGTGGAGCACTTGAGCCCCATGAGACCCAGATACTCCTCCGTAAGCGTTACCACCTGCTGCAGCCTAGCCTCAAGCTCTCCATCACTACCACCGACACTCCATATAGTATTGTCATCCGCGTAGATAGAATAGCCAATATCCTGGACAGTGTCCAGTCTATTAGCCAACTTCGACACCGCCAGATTGAATAACATAGGCGAGAGTACGGATCCCTGCGGAGTACCACAGCAACCCAATTTAACGACTTCCGATTTTATCTCCCCAAACCTGAGACGTGTCTTTCTATCCGTAAGGAAAGCCTTGACAAAATTGAAAAGCCGCTGCCCCATATTTAAGTCCGATAGCACCCGTAGAATGAAAGAATGTTGGATTTTATCGAAAGCTTTTTCCACATCAAGTCCAATTAGTGCCTTAGTATCCCTTGTTCGCCGGTCAAGGATCTGATGCTTAATCCTGATCATAGCATCCTGAGTCGAGAGGCCAAGGCCGAAATCCTATCATCGAGTGCGGAAAGACCCCATTGCTCTCAACATAACGCGTTAGCCTATTTAAAATGGCATGCTCAATGACTTTTCCCAAACACGACGTCAGGGAAATGGGTCTGAGATTTTCAAGCCCTATGGCCTTCCCCGGTTTCGGTATCAGAACAGTAGTTGTCAGTTTCCACTCTTCCGGGAAAGAGCCTTCCTTCCATAGGCAATTGATCTGCCGCGTAAGGAACTCAATTGACCCATCGTCTAAATCCCGCAGCATTTTATTCGTAATGCCATCCGGCCCTGATGCCGATCGACCATTAAGATTCTGCAGCGCCATCCTTATATCACTTTCACTAAATTCCGCATCCATAGCTGTATTTTCGTCTCCACTACATTCCAAAACCACATCAGGTGTATCGTGCCAGGTCTCCAACGGAAGGTATCTCTGAGCCAAATCCTTTAGCAACTCCTGCTCCGTGGAGTCCCGACACGCCTGATGGACCAGCTTACCTATCACAGTCCTCTGATTAGACTTAGTGTTTGTCTCATCTAGTAAATGTCTGAGCAAACTCCAGGTGCCTCCCCTCTTAATGCGACCATCAATAGAATTGCACACTTCATCCCATTGCTGCTTGCACAGTACCTGACAATGGTCTTCAATTTCCTGATTAACCACTGCTATACGCTTTCTAAGCCTTCTATTTAATCTCTGACCCTTCCATCTCGCTAACATCGACTGCTTTGCTTCCAACAAATGTGCCAGGCGACTATCCATGTGTTCCGTGTCAATATCGGTCTGAACCTCTTTAGTGGACGCCTCAACGTCACTTTTAAGCTGACTAGTCCACTGTTCCAAGGTCAACTCATTTCCCTCATCATCGATTCTCTGCGCTCTTCTTTTCCTAAATGCATCCCAGTCAACCATCCTGAATGTGCGCTCCTTTTTATTAGCCACTACCAAAGTAATCATAAGTATGTAATGATCGCTACCAAATCTATATTAGAATTGCACCAGGACGAATCCACCACCCCCCGAACAAAAGTGAGATCAGGTGTCGAATCTCTACATGTCGACGTGCCACATCTGGTGGGATACGAGGGGTCGGTAATCAGAGTTAAATTCCAGTCTAGTGCCTGCTGCCATAGTCTCTCCCCCTTATTAGTGCTATAAACATACTTCCACACCAGATATGTTGCACTGAAGTCCCCTTCAATAAGCAACGGTTCATCCTTAGCCAGATTGGTTGCCTTGGTCAAGAGAGATTTGAAACTCTGCTTCGTGTCCCGGGGGCTACTGTTCAGGTTAAGCAGGTAAACGCTCCTCTGACATGACCTTTGCCGACCTAAGATTACTTCCACCATAATATATTCAATCTTGCAATCTGCCATGTGAAGATCGTGTCTAATATACGCCAACCTCCTCCTAATGAGAGTAGCGAGTCCTCTGTCCTGTTCATTATCCTTAACTTCCGCTTTGAAATTCGTTAAGGTCACGTTAGACGTCAGTGTTTCCTGTAACATGATAACTTGAGGCTTGAAACCATGCGTTCTAACAAACTGCTGCAGAGACGCCTTCTTATGATTGAACCCCCTACAATTCCACTTCCAAATACTAAATGAACTATTTAATAGAGCCATCTTTGCCACGGAAATTTGGTGAACAATTTTTGAGCTCAAGTCCACTCGGCGACTTACCCCGCTGGACTAGCGGCCGAGTGCACTCCCGCTCCATAACAGGGACCACTGTCTCGTTTAGATATATTTCAATTTTGCCTAATCTCTGATCCGTGATATTTTCCCTTCTTCTATCCGCTCCAGTCTACTACTGATCTGATTTACACTTTCTTGCAATGTCGCCATCATTGCTTTAAGCTCGGAACCGACTTTGCCCTGAATCTGTACGGTCGAGGATAAGGCCCTCTTTTTCGGAGCAGGCGTCTCTTCGTCCACCATGTTCTGTTCTGCGACCTCCACAGACCTTGGTACCTCAACCGAGTCATCATGTTTCCTAGTCTGCCTTAAGCTATCGCTGTTACCGGAAGGTAAGCCGTTCCTAAGTTCAGCTATCTCTTTGATAAGCCCGTCAATGGCTGCTTTTAAACTACTATTCTCTCTCTCCAATTGCGCAATCCAAGGACGTCGGGCAGATTGTTCTAGAAAACTGGCCACCCTATATACGCAGTGACTCATGACTTCGAGCGTATGGGAATCTTGGAAAAACGCTCACATAATCCTAATCCATAAGAAAGGGGAAGCCAAAAACGAAAAATTATAGACCAATCAGCCTACTGTCCCTTGTCCACAAAGTATTTACTAAGGTAATCACAAAGAATCAGGAACACCTTAGACTTCTGTCAACCCAAGGACCAGGCTGGATTCCGTAAAGGCTACTCAACAATAGACCATAATCACACTATCCATAAGGTGATAGGGAAATGTGCAGAATATAACCAACCCTTATATATTGCTTTCATTTACTAGAAAGCATTTGATTCAGTCGAAACCTCAGCAGTCATGCATTAAGGAACCGAGGGGTAGAAAAGCCGTATGTGAAAATACTGAAAGGTATCTATAGCGGCTGCACAGCCACCGTAGTTCTCCACAGAGAAACCAACAAAATTACAATAACGAAAGGAGTCAAGCAGGGAGATACGATCTCTTCATTGCTATTCCCAGCGTGTTTACAGGAAGTATTCAGAGACCTGTATTGGGAAAAATTGGGGATAAAATTTAAGGGAGAATATTTCAGTACCATGCGATTCGCTGATGATATTGCCTTGCTTAGTAACTCAGGGGACCAGTTGCAATGCATGCTCACCAACCAGCAGAGGCAAAGCAGAAGCGTAGGTCTAAAAATAATCTGCAGAAAACTAAATGAATGTTTAACAGTCTCGGAAGAGAACAGCAGTTTACAATAGGTAGCGAAGCACTGGAAGTGGTAAGGGAATACATCTACTTAGGGCAGGTAGTGACCACGGATCCCGAACATGAGACCTAAATAAACAGAAGAATAAGAATGGGCTGGGGTGCGTTTGGCAGGCATTCTCAAATCATGAACAGCAGGTTGCCACTATCCCTCAAAAGGAAAGTGTATAACAGCTGTGTGTTACCAGTACTCACATAGGGGGCAGAAACATGGAGGCTTACGAAAAGGGTTCTGCTGAAATTGAGGATGACGCAACGAGCTATGGAAAGAAGAATGATGGGTGTAACATTAAGGGAGAAGAAAAAAGCTGCTTGGGTGAGGCAACAAACGCGAGTTAATGACATCTTAGTTGAAATCAAGGAAAAGAAATGGACACGGACAGGACATGTTATGAGGAGAGAAGTTAACCGATGGTCATTAAAGGTTATGGACTGTATTCCAAGGGAAGGGAAGTGTAGCAGGGGACGGCAGAAAGTTAGATGGGCGGATGAGATTATGAAGTTTGCAGGGACAACATGTCCACAATTACTACATGACCGGGGCAGTTGGAGAAGTATGGGAAAAGCCTTTGCCCTGCAGTGGGCGCAACCAGGTTGATGATGATGATGATTATGATGACGGTTGCTGTGGAGCATATATAGATATTTTTCAGTATTTTTACGTACGGCTAGTGTACACCCTGATTGCGTAATGCTTCCACGACTGCTGAGGTTTCAACTGCATCAAACGCTTTCTCCTACTCAATGAACGCTATATGTAAGGGTTGGTTATATTCCGCACATTTCTTTAACACCTGATTGATAGTGTGAATATGGTGTATTGTTGAGTAGCGTTTACGGAATCCTGCCTGGTCCTTCGGTTGACAGAAGTCTAACGTGTTCCTGATCCAATTTTCGATTACATTAGTAAATACTTTGTAGTTAACGGACCGTAAACTGATTGGCATATAATTTTTCAAGTCATTAACGTCCCCTTTCTTATGGATTAGGATTATGCGAGCGTTCTTCCAAGATGCCGGTATGCTCGAAGTCATGAGGCATTGCGTATACAGGGGGGCCAATTTTTCTAGAACAATCTGCCGGCCATCCTTCAACGAATGTGCTGTTACCTTATCCTCCCTAACTGCCTTCCCTCTCTCTTTGTATAGCTCCCAATGCTTTCATTACTTCTTCCGGCGGTACTTGTGGGATTTAAAATTCCTCTAGACTATTCTCTCTTCGATTATCGTCGTCGGTGCTTGTGGTACTGTATAAACATCTGTAAAACTCTTCAACCACTGGAACTATCTCATCCATATTAGTAATTATATTGCCGGCATTGTCTCTTAACGCCTACAACTGATTCTTGCCTATTCATAGATTCTTCACTGCTTTTAGGCTTCCTCCATTCCTTAGAGCATGTTCAATTCTATCCATATTATACTTCGTTATGTCAGCTGTTTTACGGTTGTTGAATTACTTGAAAAGTTCTGCCAGTTCTATTCTAGCTGTAGGGCTAGAGGCTTTCATACATTGGCGTTTCTTGATCAGGTCTTTCGTCTCATGCGATGCCCTAATAGCATCCTATCTAACGGAGTGACCCCCGTGTTCTATTGCAGAATCCCTGATGATGCCCATGGGATTGTCGTTCATATCTTCAACACTAAGGTCCTCTTCCTGAGGTAAGGCCGAATACCTGTTCTATAGCTTCATCTAGAAATTCTCTATTTCCTCTTACCGCTAGTTCATTGATCAGCTTCATATGTAGCAAGCAGTTTCTCCCGTTCCCTCTTAAAGTCTAGGCTAATTCGAGTTCTTACCATCCTATGGTCACTGCAGCGTACCTTGCCGAGCACGTCCACATCATGGATGATGCCACGGTTAGCGCACATTATGACGTCTATTTCATTTCTATTCTCACCATTCGGGCGCCTCCACGTCCACTTTCGGCTATCCCGCTTGCGGAAGAAGGTATTCATTATCCGCATATTATTCTGTTCTTCAAACTCTAGTAATAACTCTCCCCTGCTATTCCTTAAGCCAATGCCACATTCCCCAACTGACTTGCCTGCAGCCTGCTTCTTGCCTACCCTCGCATTAAAGTCGCTTATGAGTAGAGTGTTTTGACTTTGCCCATCATTGTTTCCATGCCTTCGTGAAGCTCTCGACTTCCTGTTCATCATGGCTGAATGTAGGGGCGTAGACCTGTACTACCTTCAATTTGTACCTCTTTTTGAGTTTCACAGCAAGATCTGCCACCGTCTCGTTATTGCTGTAGAATTCCTGTGTGTTACTGGCTATATCCTTATTAATCAGGAATCCAGCTTCTAGTTCTCGTCTCTCCGCTAAGCCCCGGTCGCACAGGAACGTGCCCGCTTTTTAGCACTGTATGTGCTTCTTTTTTCCTCCTAACTTCACTGAGCCCTATTATATCCCATTTACTGCCCTATAATTCCTCCAAAAGCACTGCTAGACTCACCTCACTAGATAACGTTCTAGCGTTAAACGTTGCCAGGTTCATATTCCAATGGCGGCCTGTCCGCAGCCAGTGATTCTTAGCACCCTCCACTGCATCGCAGGTCTGACCGGCGCCGTGGTCAGTTGCTTCGCAGCTACTGGGGACTGAGGGCCGGGGTGTTATTGTTGTATTCATATAGGAGGTTGTAGCCTAATACTGCACCAGGGTGGCCAACTCTTCTCCGGTGAGGAAGTGTGTTGCTGGTTCTTGTCACCGGTACCAGGCCGTACCCCAGGCCTGTTTATGCAATTTTATCAACACAAGGATTTTTTCTTTAATCTGGTGGAAAATTGCGCGGTACCGGGATTCGAACCACGGTTCTCTAGCACGCGAGGCGGATGTTCTACCGCTCCACCGTTGCACCGCATGGTTCAGTGGGTGTTGAAGCCTGCGTCCCTCGTTTGTAGCAGCGAAAGGGCTCCCAAATTCGCATTAGCTGCGAAACCACGCCACGAGCATTCCTCTACCGAGCGGGTGAACGGAAACACTTGGTACCGCAGTAGCGTGTCAGGTGCAGCGTTAAGGCAGAGGGCATTGCCGCCACTCCAAATCACCTCACTCTCTAAAGCCTGCGTTATTCAAGCGTTGCTTGTCCACGCAAACTGTCCCTGCATCCTAACTGCGCTTCGCTAAGGCGAAATCAAAACGCGCCGAGCTTCTCAGCGCGCTCTGTTTCCCGCGAAGATTAATGAGTCGGAGGACCACTCAATGTCGTTTAGTTGAACATCAATGTGTTACGTTTAACCGCTAATAAGAAGAGCGCTGGTGTCCTCAGGTTTTTTTAGTTCAACCATTAATTATCGACATTTACATAAGTTTATTTGATTCCTTCCGATATATTGTGCAAAAAAAATGAGCACGTCTGAGCGCAATATCATGCAAGGAATTCAGTTGTGCTACAAACGGGTAATTGTTGAGGAGTACGGAAAGGATATATTTCTTTTCCTAGTTGAATAAAAAAAATTTCAAAGTATCATGCGTGTTTCTCGCATCATTGGCCCATGCCTTGCCTTTGTTTGGCCTCACTGCTCCGTCGCTTCTCGAGACAGCTTGAACTTACAATGCGAATATGGAGATGCCGAACTGGGTCTTTTGCCCCTTGGTCGCCATGGATTGAAAGGTCGCGAACTTTCCCTTGGACGTCTCACCCGGTCTCTCGAAGGGCTTCTCCAGCGATTCGTAGAACGTGAAGTCGCAGACCCCGTCTTCTGGCATCTCCATCTCGCCATCACTGGCCACGGTGCAGATGTAGGCGTTACTTTGCGGTGGCTTGTCAACTAAAGCTGCACAGAGCGGGACGTGGCGTACAGAAAGTCTACTCATGCGCCATGATAGCGTGTGACCACGTCAGAGAGCAAACAGGGTCATTGAACTCTGACACACGTTGTATAGCTTGCAGCAGAACAAAATGAACTCTGCAAATATATACCTATGTATTCCCTGATTAAGAAGAAAGAAGTATAAACCCATGTAGTGTTACGAAATTGTGAACTTGAGCTAAAGGCAGTGTTGGTGACTTTGTTACTCAATTTTCCACAAAGTCGCGAATTACTAGCCCAAAATGTCTCTATCAGATTAGATTCTTGGATTTTCCCACGTCCAGGGCTTAACAGAACAACACCAATGCCAATTCACAACAACGGCGGGTGAACAAATTTCATGTTGAGCAACAATCAAGGTTGTGATACCGACCTAGCTCGCTTTTTTGAATGTTCCTGGCTGCCTATCTTATATGTTTCAGTTCTGCACTTGTAAATTGGCGATCATAATGTTAAAATTGCAGAGAAGTCCGATTTTCTAGAAGAATACGACACCGATGCTGTGTCTTTGCCGCACCGCCAGCTACATGGCTAAAAAAATTTCATTCGTTTTACCCTGGAAATAGCGGCAAATGAAGCAGAATATATCCTAGCCCCCTTTGCCTAAATTGAAGGCGAAGCAGTTCATACACCCAAATCTCTGCCAGTGTAATTTACTAAACTTCCTCCCAAACGTCACTAAGACTATATAAAGGCAACTGTCTCGTTAAAGTGACTAAAAGCTTGATGTACTAAGAAATCTTCTCCCTAAATTCCTAAATCTGCCACAGCCCTTTGCTTTAGGTCTCAATATGCCGAATGAAACGCATAGCAATGTAGTCCTATTTAAGTAATTGGCTTCCTCTGGATACGCGGAATTCGTTGAAACATGTGTATTTTTTTCACAAATTATGAATGCATTTTGTACAAAATCAAGAACTTCACACACTAACACATAGAGTCCGCCCTTTTTAATGTCATTCTTGGTTCATGAATGTATAACCAAGTGGTGCCAGTTACATTTTTTAATATTTCTGCCTTTTTACCTTAAGTGACACTTCGAATATGGTGTGTGGTATCTAACGCAAATATTCTCTTGAGCTGGAAATGCAGATAGCTGGATAAGCAGATAAGCAGCCAAGAAGTCAACTTTCAGAGTTATTTATTTACAAAAGTTGCGAATAAAATATTTTGCCGATTAGTTTAGTATATATATTAATATTTATGAATTGAAGCGAGCGTATTCTCAACAAACATTCACTCGGGGAATTTTCTTAACTAGCCCGTGTTTTGATGTAAGCGCGTTCAAACTTGGGGAAAACTTCAATAATTGATCCAAATATTGTATTAAAAAGCGCCTTGTTATGGAGGGGATACGAAAATTAAGTGAACAACCCATCCAAAGATATCTGTTCAGCGCAACAAAAGCACGACACAAGAAGATACGAAGACGAAGGCAAGCGCCTGTCTTCATCTTCGTTTCTTCTTCTGTGTGTTTTTGTTGCGCTATACAGCTACCTTTCAATGTTGACTGACCAACAAGCCTATATGACCGCCCTAGTTGAATAACCCAAACACGATGGCATCCTGTCGCACATTACGGGAATGAACACACCAAAACTGATAATCTGGTGTCATGCTCAGAAATAGTTTCAGTTGAATAGACTCAGTGAACCGAGAAAGGGCAACTTGAAAATTGAATTTGCCTCAAATAAACAATGTGAAAGTTAGGCCAAATTTGTAATATAGTACAGTCAGATTGTAACTTCTCGCGCGTATATTTCCCGCTTTTTAGAGCTGTTATTGTCTAGGATTCAAATTTCGCGTTGTCAAAAAGAAGTATGCGGGAAAGACAGCCTATAAAAGTTCCAACAAAAAATTATAAGAATGCACTCAGCAGTCGCTGCTTCGTCTTACCAAGGTACGACGCAACTTCTGCAATTCTATAGCAGTGAATTTGCTTGATGAGTTTTATATGGCCATCAAAACGAGGCGTTGAAAAGTTATTCAATGTGTATACGTATATCAGGCTCCACTTTATTGGAGAAATTTGGTGAACTAATTGGTGAACTAATATGGTGAAATAATTTGGTTCTAAAGGCAGTGAAGGGGGGGGGGTGGAATCACAAGCAGAAGGAGAACACCTATGTTCGTGTTCTACCTGTGTCAAGTTCTTTCCGGTCCGCTTCCACTTCCGTGTGCGGCGAGCTGCCGGTCACAAGGCAATTTTGTGGGTGTTTGCGGGCTTCGTTCGTGCTTGGAAAAATACTTTTATGTTGCAGCTATTGAGCAACAAAAAGCTGTATCCGGTTATTTTCATGTTGTTCTACAACTTTATCATTGAGGCACTTATTCTAAATATAATATTTGGGAAGCTGAACAATTCAGACAAAACTAAGTAATTAGGTGGTATGTAATATAGCATAACCTGAGTATCTCCAAGCGACGGAACACAACACTGCCATGGTTCTGTCCAGCTACATGGTACTCGCACATATTTTTTAAATCTTGGTGCATTGTAATTGCGGCACTCTGTGCGTGTAGATGTGCGTTACCACCGACCCTTGGTCATATCTTTAGGAAGTAAAAGTTGCTTTTTGGTATATTAGAGCACAATATATATCAGGCCCCTCGGTTAACCCCCTTTCTTCTAGTTCATTACATAACAGGGTTTCGAATCCGGCAACATCAATGCCTTCAGGTAGCACGTGTGGATTCATTCACCCGTTGCCTTCACCCAAAATCATCAGGTACTGGTGAGGCCTGCGGAAGAAAGGAAGTTTCATATCCGCCGCCAAGATTTGTGAGTGGTGGCACTGGTTGACACTCCCAGGGTTACTTGTATTAGTAACGCATATATGCCCTACCAATTGGATGGGAAGGTGGCGGCGGCGATAGCTCAATTGGGAGAGCATCGCACAAGTAATACGACGACGTGGGATCGTTCCCCACCTGCGGCAAGTTGTTTTTATGCACTTTCAACTCCACTAATTTATAATTTCCATAGTTTAATTATTAAGAACAAGTAATTTCATGTGTTGTCCTTCGAGTCTTTTTTTGTTGGTTTCTTCTGATTATATCTATATATATGTATGTATGTGTGTGTGTGTGTGTGTGTGCGTGTGTGTGTGTGTGTGTGTGTGTGTGTGTGTGTGTGTGTGTGTACTTAGGTATATACTGTTAACATAGATTAGGACACGTACGTGCAAGCGTGGTAGGAGGTCTCGTCGATTGTGGTGTTGTAGTAACAGGCGGCGTAGTAGGAGGCGCTTTGGTTGTTGTGGGCTTTGGCTTCGTTGGTGTGGTTGGCGTAGTAGGTGCTGGAGTAGGTGGTGCTGGGGTGATCTTCAGTGTGGTAGGTTGCTGCGGTGGCACCCCTTTGTTCGGCGTTGGTATGATCTCCTGCTCCCTAGTAACAGGATGCTGCACTCCGGTGGATGTCACAGGAGTTGGTGTCTGCAGAGGATGCCAGTTTCCAGGTGGAATTGTTAAGAAAGATCATCATCACCACCATGGAAACCATCTTTATAATCACTTTATTTATGTGTGCCGTAGGAAGAGGGCCTCTCTCAGAGGCCTCCAGTTTCCTTTGTCACATACAAACTCACAACAGTTCATTTAGGCCTGCGAATGTTTTGATTTTTATGACACCATATACTTTGCAATCATATAAGATAGCACGTCCCAACTCTACGTACTCATTTCGTAATGCTAATAGATAAGTGAATCATCTCCATACTTATCTGACTTCCTCAACTGTATTGCTTGGTCAAAATGTCAACGAGAATATAGGCTACTACGGCGTGCCTCCTAATACGCATCACTATTTTGCTTGTCCCTTAAGGGGTAAAATTAGTGACATTCACTTATTGTCATGTAATGTGAACCGACCTGACACGGAGTAGCACACGGAAAGCATACAAACAGCGGTTACATGCTTCATAATGTATGCTGAGTTCTGCGTGACCCTTCAAACTCCACTATTTCCGAAAAGAGGCAACAATGCACGCATTCCACATCTTCACCAACCACATGCTACCGCAGTACCAAAAGGTTGCGACACTGAGATAACAATGCAAAAGGAATTAAACATCTACGTGAAGAGCCGACACGTTGCACGTGTAGTATTAGTGACATAAAGTAAACAAGCTATATATATATATATATATATATATATATATATATATATATATATATATATATATATATATATATATATATATATATACACGTTCGTACAACAATTTGGCATGCCGGTTGCACATAGGCGATTATGGCGCTTTCATTCTAACACATAATATATGCAGTACTTGTATATAGACTAGTATACGACATATACTGTGTTAATGTACCGTGCACAGACGATTTTTCAGTCCCTGCCATTAGTGTTCTTCAGTACTATATAAGGTATATTCGTCTCTGTATTTTACTTTTGGTCATATGCATCTAGCACAAATAGAGGCTGCGTATTCGTCGGTTCATTCAATGACACATTCCCCCCCACCGGTCGGTAATGGACATAGCGACTGCGTTGATAATTGAACCTATGATAAGATCCACATTTTAATTGTCCTTGGATTTTTAATGGGAGCGACTCTGTAAACTGAGTTGCTTTTTCTTTACCTGATTCTGTTGTGCACACTTAAACGCTAACCAGCAGTATCACTTTAGATTTATGTAGTCAAAAGCTGCGCAGATTGAGAGGTATTGCTTTGCGAGTCAACTCACCGGCTGTCGCAGAGTGCTCGTGACCCCTCCACCGCCGCTGCTCTTTCCAGAACTAGTAGCTTTGCCGTACGTTGCTTTGCTGTCGTCTTTCATTTCGCCATCACCTTCATAAATACACGAGAAAGAACACCCGATGCGAGTTGAGGGACGCAACCTTCTCTCCCACTTGATTCCTAATAGCGAAACCGAACAGCATTCGAGGGCAACAGGCGATCAGTTATCCTTATGGGCGGGGGGGGATGGTAGGGCGTTTATGGATGACACCTGGTGTCCAGTTGAAAACAGGTGTCTTCCATCTGCTGACCAGTTCCTTCAATAAATAAAGCGAACTCAGCTCTACTGTCTCGACTGCTTGTCCGTTCTGTAACAGCTCTTGAAGGTCAGTTTAAGGTTTTCATCAGTGCTCTAGTAGATTGTTCGTTGCTCATGTGCACCACTGCGTTCTGTAGCCTTCATTGCAACATGCTTAGGGGAATCATGTCCAGCAACCGGTGAGGAGAAACTGCAAACCATGGTAGCCTGTGGACAGATGCAACCAACGACGCCTGACGGCAGTGCCTGATGACAAGACTGCCGTTCGCATCCTGTCAAGCTCCAGAGGTAGCAGTTATCAAGCATCTGGCAGCCATCTTACAAGCCTCGCACACTGCCCCAATGTGGATTCCTGCTTCTGTATTGCGCGTCTTTTACGCAGCCTGTAATGATAAATATGTTATCGCTTCTCACAAAAGATGGGCTGCGGATGCACTACTGAGAAAATTTCTTCCACGTTCAGGACAATTTTCTCAAACGCGTGCTTTATTAGAAGCGATAAGATGTGTTTATTACTCGTGAACTGCTCAAAAGAGGCACCTAGTGGCAATTTCCAGAGGCCTCAGTGGTTTCTCCCGGAAGTTCAATGACTCCGGTCATTGCAGATACGATAAGCCGCAACCGTCAGTGGGTGGATGGATAGATGGATGGATGGATGGATGGATGAATGATGGATGGATGGATGGATGGATGGATGGATGGATGGATGGATGGATGGATGGATGGATGGATGGATGGATGGATGGATGGATGGATGGATGGATGCATGGATGGATGGATGGATGGATGGATGGATGGATGGATGGATGGATGGATGGATGGATGGATGGATGGATGGATGGATGGATGGATGTTATGAGCGTCCCTTTTAGAACGGAGCGGTGGGTTGCGGCACCAAGCTCTTCCTATTACATTGCCTAATCTCCTACCTAGGTTAAAAAGAAAAAAAACAAAGAAATAAACCACTATGAACTTTGTTTGTTTGCAGTATTGGCACCAGGGGCCTGCCGTCTGGTGTCAGTGGAAAGGTTCAGGTGCACTCTCTTGTTTTGCATGGTTCTGTCCGCGCTTTTACGAAGACCACAAATCGCCCAAATATCTACGCTAAATGCGAAATAACAATCTATTATACCATTGACGAAGAGAGTGAATTTTTGTTGAGAGGACATTAGATTCTTAAGGATGACCACCATACAGTGACGCTGGAATGTGGAGGAGAGGAGGGGTATTTTGTCGAACAAACCAGCAGTCTACTCACACGCCATGAATGTTGATTCATATTTACTATCGATTCTATCTACAAGCAGCTACCTTGCCCCGCAATGACTGACCTCAGGCCCACAGTGCTAAACGGCGCTAATGAGCTTAATGCATAGAGTGTTCGCTTACCGCTTTCGCTGTTTTCCAATGAAACAACTCGCCGAAACTTTAATTTTTGCCAGCCAAACCATACATGACAAAACCTTGAAGGAAGAAATCAAGTCGGACAACCTTGACAATTCAACTTGGGCATCGCAAATGAATGAGTTGGTGCATCAGGGTAGAATATGCTCCTGGCGTTGAGATATTCGTTTGTTAGGAAATACAGACTTTATATGAATGTCATTGCTACAAACATGGTATATAATTGAATAGGTGCAATCAATATGAACCTGACTATTGTGGTGACGTTGCTGCACGGTCAATCTAGGAGTTTTTCTGGCACCAAGTGAGGAGAGGGAATAGGGGGAGGTTGTTTCTTAGGGAAAATCCAGTGAAACGCTGGAGTTGTCTTTCAACACACCGGGTAAGCCATCAAGTACAAAATTTCGGGCTGCCGCAGAACCTGATCCATTGCTGCAATCATTGCACCTGTAAACAAGAATTTCATTGCTACAAAGGTGGTATTGAAGGGAACAGGTGCAATCAATTATGAACCTAAATAGTGCGGTGACGTTGCTGCACGGTCAACCTAGGAGTTTTTCAGGCACTAAGTCAGGAGGGGGTATAGGGGGAGCTCGTTTCTTACGGAAAATCTTGTGAACCGGTGGAATTGTCTTCCAAGACAATGGGCCAGCCAAACATTAAAAAGTTTTGGTACGTCGCAACACCTGCCCTATTCCTGCACGGTAGCATTGCTCCTGCAAATCTTTTTCGGGGAATAAATCTCTTCAGATGACTGTATAAACATGAATATGTAAATTTATTTGGCAACAAAGGATTCCTAAAAAAAATGCTCGACAGGTCTGAAAACAATACTTACACTTTCGAGGTAGAGTTTGAGTGCTACCTATATCGGTGGTGTATACTTGTGGTTTGGTTATTGACTTCTCCGTCGATAAAAATTTCGACGTACATTTCGTGGATTTGCCAAACATTATTAGCCCTGCAAAGCCTAGTAAGGCAACCTATCCTCTTAACTCCGCTCTTCAACAAGGAAATGCGCTAATATTCCTGTGCTGAAATGATTCCAACCCATGCCACACGTGTTCATCAACAAAAGCAGCCCAGCTGTTTGGCGCTCCACCACGAGTGCCCGCAGGTAGTTAGGGAACAATGCTCAGTGATGGCGATCACCGCCTCAATATAAGAAACCACGCAAAAGAAGGATAAGGTTGCCATCTACCCCTAACGTAGAACGAAGCTACACAGGAAACTCATACGGGTTTCTCCGACAGAGGGAAGAAAAAGAAGAAAAAAGGAAAAAGAAAGAAAAACCGTACAGATTTCTTTTGGAGCTTCGTCCTACTGGCGGGTGGGTGACAATTTTTCTCTTGCATGAAACTTTCAGCGCCTTACAGGATTCCGCAGTTCTAGTTAGGGCATTGATGTAAAAACACTGCCCACATCTCGCCCTTGGTCGAAAGCTACATGTCAGGTCAAACTGTGATGATGTGTGGAAAGAAAAAAAATCAGTTTTAAAGTGATACACCATTACGATATGAGACACCTTACGTCCACGGTGGATGGCACCAAGGTACCACGGTAGAAATGTGCAAATGGCCAAGATTGGGAGCACTACTTTCGCATGCCGTGCTATAGTGCAGCATTAAAGATATAATTTTAGAGCGTGGCCAACAGTACTGCTTTAGAATTCCCTACGAAATGCAAAGGAAACCACGTTCCCGACTCTGGTATTGCAATTTATGCAATCTGAGGGGTGTTAAATCTATCAGCTCATTCTTGTTCTCAACACATTCTTAAGACATGTTCTTAACATTTGTGTTCTTCCTGAGATGAGACCCAGACATGGGCACTTTTAGACTTTGTTTCTTTCTGTTAGCAAGGACCACATGTGGCAAAGCCATTGCGAATTTAGGTAGGTGACTTGGGTCTTATGCCCATTATCATCTTGCACATGCAAGGTAAGTGCCGGAACCATCCACCGTAGTTCCGATGGCCTCAATATATTCTGATGTTGTTGATGGAATATATTCTGGTGGTCAAGCTATTAGTGCAAGGGGAAACCACTGTAAATAATGTATAATCTAAAGAAACCTCTGAAGTAAGATGGAGCCTTAATGTGGTAACCTGTGATCGAACAACAATGTCGCTGGATCAAGCGCTTTCATGAATGAACTTCTGATTGAACTCAGCTTCTCAAAACGGATGTTAAAGCGACATCCCTTGTTCTCCACAGTTCAGTTCAAGATTTAACATTTTTCCAATCCTCACACCATCCTGTCCGTGTCTAACAAGTGGATAGGCTACAATGAAAATCTGGTCCTCAGAATATAATATCCTGACTTGTAAAAAATGCGTGTGTGTTTGATTACGAGTGGCGACCACTGGCGTGGTTTTTCTTTTCTTCACTACGTGGTTGGACGTTTCGCTGGTGTTGACGACGCAGTATGGCCACGACCACGATTCCGCATTACCATGAGAATGATGCGGTATTTTCTATCCTCTGACGACAAGCAGAAGCGGGACATAGCAAACCCTGTGTCTATCTGTTAACTGCTACTTAACGCCGTAAATTAAAATCAAATATTAATAAGCGTACATTCGTGGAAGCGTGAAGGAGCAACGAAAAGGCCCGTACTCACCGAGAAAAGCCTGAAGCACGATCAATATTAGAGACAGGAGCACGCCGGATACCAGCAAACAACACGCTAGCAGGAATACCGAGCTCCAGTAATCATGGTCGCGTTCACTGTGAATAGGAGCAGAAGGCGATTTTGTTAACTTCCTACTCGGCAGCTGTCCTCTTGTCTACAGAGATCAAGTCAATGCTTGAGGTAGGTGCTGAACAACACAGCCACGAGACGTAGGCGGCGCTAATTTCATCTTGAACATTTTTAATAGCCGCGTTGACTATAGTCATTGTTTCGGTATTTCCTTGGCAAAATCAAAGCACGCGTTATCTCTGAGAAAGTTCCAAATGCGCGTTGATTGCAGTAAATTACTTCTGCATGTTTGTTTTTAAATATATATGTGGTTTAAAGAATGTGGCTCTAAAATTTGTAAACATCCCTTGCTTTTTCAGAATACGGCTCAATGCGAATGGGCGAGGTCAGGGAAAAATGTGGCCATCACAAATTTTCCTTTTTGCCTCGCCAACCAAATATACCCACAACATGGCGATCGAAAACAGAAACAAAACTGCCAACATGAAAATAACTAATATATGCAGATCAGCTGTGGAAACACCAAATGGTGCATGGGCATGAATAATAAATGGCGCTTTAGGTTAAATGACGCAGAAATAAGAAAAGCCATTTCTCTTTTGAAAGACTGCATAATTTTTTAGATGTTTACCACGCTTATGATAGGTGAAATTTTGTAAATAGGATAACTAAATACATTATGTGGCACATATGTGTACCACTGAATGCACACATTGGGTCATCTCTCAGCGGCCGCACGCCTAGTCTTATGTGCGCGAGAAACAAGGCAATTGATTAAAAATGCCGTGGCTGCTTTTTTAAAAAAGTATCGAATACAGCGCTGGTGCCGACTACCGTGCACTTCTGCTCTAGTTGCTGACATGACTATATACAATATATTTTATGTGATATATTTTAGGTGACCCTAAGCTTCCATTTATACTCATAATCAACAATAGTAGCTATAAATTTTGGAAGGTGATTCAACGTTCAGTTGAAATCGACGAGAGACAACGCGTTTCCTTAGCGAGATAGAAGACTCACGTAAAGTACACGTGAATGTCACCATTGGAATAATTTCAAGCTACTTTGCAATGGCTAATTATTCGAGCTGTCATTTCCAGCTTCGGTGTGCGACTACTTTCAAAGCGTGAATTGGAGAACAATCTGTTTGACTGCATAACCTGTAGGATGGGCCCACAGTTTGAGATTGCATTATCATTGCAATCGGATGCTATGTTTAGACTGCACCTGCTGAGCTGCAGCCTGCAGCGCACACGCGGCTCCACAATGTTGCGACATCTGCACCAACGTAGTGTTCGCGCGTATCCGCACCCGCCTTGCTGCAGTGCTATTCGTGTTTGGATGGAGCTCCTGGCCGGTGTTCAGAAAGCATGCGGTGTTATGTTTGCACTAAATGAGGAACACGCTGCAGCAACTGCCCAACAGCAGGTACTGTTCAACCACCCTCTCACGGTTACTACCCGTGCGAAGACAGCGGCACCAGCTGGGTTTGGAGAGTCAGCATAGGCTGGTACAATTTCTTCAAACAAGCAAAGCACCTCCCTTGATGACCCTCCATGATGATTGGTTTAGTTGCATTGGCACTGCATCGCTAAACACGAGGTCGTGGATCAACTCCCGGCCTTGGCAGCCGCATTTCATATTGGCAAAATGCAAGACGCCCGTGTACCATGCAGCTGGTGCGTATTAAAAAAAGTCGCAGTTTCTCCCGAAAGGAAAAGTATCGATTGCGACCTCAAATGAGCAGACAGCTATAGGAAGTAATGATAGTAGTTTTGTCGGCCGTATAATCGTGAACGCATTCGCTTACTGAATAAATTCACAAGCATCGTGTCTTCGCATCCAGTGAAACGTCGTGCATTTCGGATGACATTGGAAGGGATCGCGGCGATGCCACTGAATTGCACGAGGCGTAACTACAGAAGCGCGAAAAAGGAGTCTCGATGCAAAACACGTTTCCACTGTGGAAAAAAGTGCGCTATATTGCCGACGGTCATCGTGACACGGGTTCTGACTGATTATTCTGGCAACGAGGCCTTATAATGCACCTTCTACCGTTCACGAGTCATCGCAATTGCATCACGAACGCACCTAGAGGATATTTTCCACCTGCAGGCAAATTCTGTCCTAAACAGGAATCGTATAGGTAATGTGAGTAATGTTATTCAATAAACGCATTAAGACTTAACCAATCGGAATTTTCATTTGTAATAACTGGCGACGCCGAAATATCGCTTGCAGTGTTCAAGCGATTCAGGTTCTAATACAACGCACCAAGAGCTTCAACGCACTTGCTTGCACGCGGGATGTTCTTAAGGACGTGGCATTTCCCCTACTTAGGCTTCCGTCCTTAACCCAATGGCTACAGTATCGATGTGTTGTGCTAGCGTTGCTCTGTTTCTATCCTACCTTGAGACAAATTTATTTATGTTTTCATATATATGTATCTGTACGTAATCTATATATTCGTCCCGAAAATCATGGCAACGAATGGTACGTGGGGCACATAACCAGTAGCACATATTGGCCCTTTTTTAGGCTGCACCATCTCTTGGATTGGCCAACGAAAGAGGCTAGAATAATGGCTGATGCGAAAAGGTTTTGACTCGTTAGGAAAGGCTTTGTCTTTTAAAATTAAGTCAATAACTATAGATTCCACACTGCGCAATACAAACTTACCGACGCACTATATCAAATGACAAACAGTGCTTTATAATAATGCCTTTCAGTTACCTGTATTTACCTTTGAATTACCTCCTTTGAATTTTTTTTAACTGTAATCTTGTCTTTCTAAACTTGAGTGATGAAAAGGAGTATCACTTTTTTATGTTGTTAATACCATATAAGGAAGTGAAAGAAATACCACATTTCACTCATAAAGATGAATCCTGGACGAGCTGGCCCAGTAAGTTCTTACCCTTGTTTTATATCTGGAAGTGAGAGATCAGAGCAACTTAGCTATCGAGATGTGAATGAATTGAAGAATGGGTTTTTTACTTTGTGCTCTGCGTATGGGCACGTCACAGATGTGCTTCGTAAGAAATCATGTGCACACTACGATGTAAGGATCATTTGGCAATTTCTATTAGAATACAATATGAGGTATTTTCTTTGAGAATATATAAGTAGACGCAAATCTTGGCAAGTGCTTATCTTCAATGAAGTGAGTGTATTTGAGGAAAGAATAATAAATAGTCTGTTTTTATTGATATGACTGCGTCACTGTGTGAAAGGCCAAGCACATGTGATCGTTATTTATAATCACATAGCATGCAAAGAGAATGTACACTTGTGTTTTTACGCTTGCCACGTTTCGTTTCTCTCCTTCATACCTTTAAGATACGTCTCGAAACAGCTGTACTCCACGCAACACCGTGTTAATATTTTCGTGCTCACTTGGTATATTGAGTACAGTCTAGTGCCAAGTGGACGTGCTCCATTGCTGGCACAGAAAAGTTTATGGAGTTCAGCGGCGTAACATATGCTCGTGAATATCCTTCAAGTATGCTTATATTGCAGGAATACTTCATATAATCTAATGCAAGAGACGGGTAATTGAATATCGCTTTCCGAGGCCTTGGTACTGCCGTGGCCGTAAAGACAGGCTGATGATGATAACCTTGAGGTTTCCTATACTGGGGTACGTAGTAATTTGTCATGAATACTAATGTTTCTATAAAAAACAAGCTAAATATTTATCGCGGTCTCATGTTTAATGCAAACGCTAGAAACGGCATAAACGAGCTACGTCATAGGGATTTGTTGCTACAGGCAGCACAGTATAGAAGGTATGCATAGACGCCAGTATTTACATTCGCGTCTTTCGTCCACCACAGTTTCCACCAGCTGTAGGCTGCCTTTGGCTACGCAGGAACCACGTGCGCAATTTCAAATCACACACGTTGCGATGAAAGTGCACGTCACAGTAGTGTTTTAAAGGGAATTCTTTTTAACATCAAAAACCTGTCACCTGAATTTATACTGGAAGCAAAAATACATCTTTACCACCTTGTGCCTTTTGGCGCATATTTACGATAACAGTGACAGCTTTATATTCTCCTCGAGCAAAGAATTCGAGAGAGAAAATGGTACTTTTGAATTTTACAAATCCACGCTCACAAGCTGGAAATGTTGCAGAGAAATAACACTTTGGTTATACTCAAATCTTGACACCATCTCAAAAGTATGGCTTTAGCTTCGAGTTCAGTGTTACCATACCGTTGGTGTCGTAAAGCGAAGCCAATCGCGTAAAATTGTAACGTGGACCAGCTTGTGGTACCGTCGCACTTGAAAGTATCGTATTGCACGTGAAGCGAGTACTGATACAATGAGGCATTCCCACTCGGGAAAGCAAAACCCACCTGTGTTCAGTTGTGTTGCATCTAGAAAAAGAAGGAATTCAAACGATAGTCTTAAATGAAATTCATCTAACATGCATCTTCACTTGCTTATTATTGTGCCTCCTTACGAGAACAGGTATAATTTATTTATCTCATACTATATCTCTGTAGACCTCTTCTTTCAGCATACTAAAATACATCTTAACAAACTGCAGTATCTTGCTGTGGTCATGTACCGTAAACAATATTGTTTTTTCAAAAAACCTGCGCTTCTTATATAGCTTTGTTTCCTCCTATATATCCTGCAACATCGGCCCACTTTTTGATCTTCCTAACAAAGCAACCGCAATGTCACCAAACCATTCAGTGAGGAATGAAGTATGTAAGACTTCGTTATATAATTTCTGTGATGAGTGATGAACGTCAAAAATGTGGTCAATAATTGACAATTGCTACGGATTCCCGTGTCACCTGTACAAATTATTATTAGGTGAGGCCGTGATGACGCCTTGCAACGTAGTAAGTGAGGCTTGGGCTTTACACGGCGCAACTTGTCGATATTAAGGCAAAAGCCTCAGATGGCTAATGGGTCGAAAACCCCGACGACCGCCTGGCGTCATGGCACCAAAATTTAAGCGCATCCGCCAGTAAGCTATAAATTTCTTCATCAACAACAAAGCTCGATTATATCTGCTTCCGTGAAATGGACGCCCTTCATTATAATCATCGTGGCCATAAAAAATTCTCTGCGCATGCTTTTTCCGGTTTTGTTCTTATTCTCCAAGCAATGTCTACTTGTCTTATGACGTTTGCAGGAGTACAAGTACACGTGCGAGAAGCGGAAACAACTTTTGTGTTGTTGAAAGTTAGCGCTGTGTGTTTGTCTGATTTACCTTTCCGTGTCCCTCTCATTCAGCCTGCGCTACAAGAAAGTACAAGGCACCATATGTACAAGTCCCTGTGGCTAGCCTCGTGTATTCAAGTGTTAAAATTTGAAAAAAGAATTATTCAATGAACCGCGTGTTTGTCCTGATGCTCTTCTTATACTTGCCACGAACGTTGTAATGTGCCTATAACCACGCAGAAGCAGTTGCGCTGTCTAGGCGACCAAGCAAGAGGAAAGAGTAAGGAGAAAAATAACAGGACAGAAAACAATAGCAAGTAACAAAGCACTCGAATTAGAGTGTCAAAGTAATTTGATAAACGAGAAGAAATGTGGAAATTCAACAAACACTGAACCCAAGTACAACATAGGGCAAATTACTTGTGCCTGATAGATGAAATAAAGAAACTATTAATAATTGGAAGTGCACGTGGATGAAACAACAACTTGCCGCAGGTGGGCAACGATCTCACAACTTTCACATCTCGCGGGGATGCTATACCAATTGAGCTACCACGGTGCCATTTCCCTCTGCACTTTCTTTGGTATTTATGTTTCCTAGTAGAACCCTGGGATTGTAATGTGAGAGTAATTTGAAGAATCTAGCGTGAGCGTGGAGAGTTTTGTCTTCGTCCTCTTCATATCTTATCATATCTTAAAGTTCCCGTTGACCTTTATGAATTAGTCACATATACCTTGTTTGATGAGTGACCACGGAGTATCCGTTCATTTAGGCAGCGAAAATAAACATGAATGAACCTGACTGTGTAGCATATCTTGTTTGCTCGGAGAAACAAAAAATTTCGAAGTGCGCAAAGATGACAGAAGTCCCCCTTTAAAATGTAGAAATTTATCACGATATTCCTGCAGCCCAATGCAAAACACAAACGAAAAAGAAATTACCGGCTAATTCATGCATATAAATTATTAAGTGCATATGTGGACGATCGTTAAGCCTAAATGCACTTTCAAAACATTTAGGCAAGGCATTAATTGCCACATACGGACAGTTTGTAGTTTGTTTGGAAAATATGTCAAGTAGATGTATATATATTGTTGTGTAAACGTTAGGTTTTCTCAAATAACTTAGGCTGCTTCAAGCGAGGAGCTTGCTATACATAAGTACATCATCAGGGCACTGAACATGACTAACCTTAGAAATGCTTTGACGTTTCAATTTTTATGCGTTTTGCTATTAATCACACAAGCATACTGCTGAAATTTATTCGAGAAACTCAGATCGTAGATAAAAGCCCCCATGTTTATTTTCAGCCTCCTGTCGCTTATTTCAAAAATAAGTTTCTGAAACGATTCAAGCTGAACATCGTTGAATGCAGATATTTCGAATTACGAAGGCATTCATAAACAATTTGTACAAAGATAGTTACTACAAATGATCCAAAATGCGTGTTCAAGCAACGCACAGTGGTATTAGTATATCTTTCAGGATGTTCCAAAAATTCATGCAGGTAGAACCGTGCCCGAAGCCTGGTAGAATTTAGCAAATATCATTTCATTTGTCGAGGGGAGTACATTGAGGCTGGCTCCTTCTCAGCATGATGCCAAATGGCTTATCTGCAAAAGTATTCAGAAGGCACTGCCTATTCGGTAAGCCGTAAAGTGCAAGGATACTTTCAGCTTCTAGAAAAACGTGCATGCTAAGCAAAATTGAAATTGTTTGCCAAAGAATAAGATGCCCAAAAATGTTTTATCTACAATTTTTTAAGGTCACGCCACTTGTCTTTCTACGTCCGAAGGCCGACCAATTAAGCACAGGTATTTTGGTTCGTATTTTACTTACGAAGCTTCCAGCTTAACCCAACAACAGTATTTGTTTACCAACTTAGGTAGTGCATTTTTATTCACAATTAATAGTGCCAGCCAGTGTATATGAAAACACTCTTAGCAGACGTTCTTGGTAGCTCTCACATGTAGAGTGAAACTTCGCCTGTCTTGTAGAGATCTCTATGCACCCCTGATTGAGTCGGGTTTCATGCTCCATTAGAGACACATGGAAGCTTTATACTTGTATGCACTTTCCAACGGGTTGCTGAAGCTCGTAGGTCAGTTTCTATGCAATTGCAGCCAAGAGCTACGGCACAAGGGTGTTCACAGGAAAGCAATATATAAGGCTGCCACGAAGGTGCGACAAGCGCAGAAAGAAGCATTGCAATGCAATTTTCTCACTTGGAATGCTTAAACTAAACACTAAAGTGTACAGCAGCTATTCTAATTGCATAACTATATATTATTCGCCTGGTCCCAGGGAGGAAATATCTGCGACCACACATGAAGCTTAACAGCGAAGCCGTCATCTTACGCCGACTTGAGCTGCACAAATACCTCCTCGCAACTCTACTATACGCAGTCTACCCCTCAACGTCACCAAAGGACTGCCAATTCTGCAATACACCAGAAACCATTTACCACATGGTCTAGGAATGTGAAAATACCCCCCGGACACTGTTCATTCAAAGCAGCCAACCCAATCAGTGGGAGTCACAGTTGACAAGCCCTAAACCAGTGGACCAAATACGGCTGATGAACTGGGACAAGCTATCAGCACAGGGCCATGGCTATCGGTATTACGGTGGCCGCTCACCTTCGGCATCAACAGCTTGGTCTACGAGGTAAACTTTATTCACTCACACGTGCTCCGGTGCACCTGACTTTCAAAAAAAGCAAATCAATCTATTTACCGAACAGTCATGCGAATATTTCAACTAGGTTCACACCGATCTTATGGAGCATGTCTATATAATGAAGTTTAGAGGAATGGACATAAAAGTCAATATCGATCCTTTTAGACTTTGAAATTGGAACGTAGACAAAAAATAACTCGCATGAATTGTTTTCTTCAGTTTCCTTTCTTAGACAACGCGACACCACGACACGGCCTCTCTTTGTCAAACCCATCCGTAGCCAAAGAGCTTGGCGTAAAATGAACTGCCACCGCATTTCCGTCTTCCCTGAGTGGAGATATGTGTACCTCACCATCGGATAGGTAGTAACTTCAACATGAAGGGTGACACGGACCGCTTTACCGCGCCGCATAACCAAGCTTCATTTGATGCCGCTGCTATGTCACATAACGGTCGCTCTGCGAGGCGCATTTCGCGGCGCAGCTGCGTAATCAATTAAAGAAAAATAATTCTACGACAGTTACTTCGCTTAGCGCGGTCATTTTGAAATGCGGAAACACGGATACGGACTGTTACGACGATCACTTTATGTTCTTCATGTGTACTTATGCCGTAAGCAATGTAACAATAGAGGCAATTGATGGAACAATTTTATTTATTTCGTTTATTTGTTGTAAAAAATGCATTTCTTCTAAAATTATTTTCTAAGGCGAAATAATGTCTTTTTGCAAAGCAGTTATTGTCTTGCAAATGATGTCTGCATGGGGAGATAAATATTCAGTAGTACAGTGACTCGAGCAACTTTAAAGGATCGTTTTAGGTGTTTGAGCTACAAAAACGCTATTTTTTTCGCGGGTTTTGAGCCTCTGAAAAGAAAATAATTTACTACTATTTTGTTTATTGTTCAAGAACCAATAATTGAAAGTATCTATATATTACCTAAACAGAGCGAGCAGCCGAAATACAGTGACGACAGTGACAATGCAATACAACTAGTTAATACGTAACCATGAAGAAACTCTGTTAATTAATTAAATTGCTAGGTCAGCTAAGTATATGATGCTTGCGCAGGTGGGTCATAAGGCTGGTTTTTGTGGACAAGTTCTGTCAACTAAAAGGTAACCATCAAGATTTCCTAATTAAGTAAACTACAATCGTATTTCAGGGGAACGTCACTTCATTTGTCAAGGAAACACGCATTTCGCGTCAGAGATCATCATGGTAAATGTGTACGCTCCCGACACTCATTTCGCCTTCAGAGGAGTAAACCACAACACAACAACGCACCACGCAAGTGACAAGTCTTCTTTTTGGAAGCCTGAAGGACGAGAACCCATATGTTATCTGATCTAGCTGTCTTCTAAACCGTCGTGCAATACAGGATCAGCAAAGTCATCAAGGGTGGAGGGGGGTGCTTATTTGTGTTCAACCTCTCCTCTGTGAATACAAAAAGACCCTTGTGGAGGTCAAGTTTCATAATAAATGGTGAGCACAGAATCCCACTAGAAGTGTAAAATCAAATGTTGGTGTTCTTAAATACGAATTCTAATCGCGAAACTAGGAAAGTTTAGTAGCTTTTGTGTCGATGTATCAGCTACCTCTACTATTTTGCAAGAATATTGCCACTAAGCAAGTGAACCACCAAATACCAAGGATTTTAATTGCTAGCGGATATATATATATATATATATATATATATATATATATATATATATATATATATATATATATATATATATATATATATATATATATATATATATATATATATACAAGAGAATAAAGCGTTTCTCGATCCGGGCAAATACACACATTGACGTAGACACGCGTATGCAGCGATTTCTTGGGGATTTATTGACCCTGGCTTTCTAATGCTACTCTGATGAAATTCTTCTGAAATTATGTACAAATTATACTGACAAATGATTCTGCGCTGCTATGCCTGTGGGAAGACTCGTAATGTTATCAAATTGTTTTAGGTTTAATTAAGTATTACAGGAAACCAAACAAGACATCATTGTATCTAGCATGCTTTTCAACAAGCCTATTATATTAGTCACCAATTCCTTGTTAATGTAATCACATAAAAAGCCTTTGTGTTGCTTTAAAGTGAATACTTACCTTCTGCAAATGCGAAGCTCGACTCAACCATATGGTTGCAAAAGGGAAGTATCATTTCAGCGAGACGAGCTCATGGCACGTATTTTCTGGAGCCCAAGACATGACAGTTGGAACATTCGTTTCCTCTACAGGGGGAATATATGAGCTGTGTACGAGTGTGGTAACTAATATATTCCATGTTTAATATTCACAAGCTTCCATTTCGTAAAATACAAGCGCGAAGCCTTTCAAACAAAAGGGCATGTGTAATATTTTAGAAAATACTGTGAAGGTCGCGGGATCGAATCCCGGCCACGGCGGCCGCATTTCGATGGGGGCGAAATGCGAAAACACCCGTGTGCTTAGATTTATGCGCACGTTAAAGAACCCCAGGTGGTCAAAATTTCCGGAGTCCTCCACTACGGCGTGCCTCATAATCAGAAAGTGGTTTTGGCACGTAACACCCCAAATATTATTAGAAAATACTGTGAAATGATAGATGATGTTAAGCAAAGATGTAAGTAGGCGAGAAAAAAACCTCAAAGCTTTTCCTCTACCCATATTACATTGCACGAAAGCTGCATTCCTGAACACATGATTTATGGAACATTTGAAATATTCTTCGCGATTCCAGAAACGGGAAGGATGCTGTCAAGCACCATTTACTTCATTTTAGTGTACAAGCCATTTATTGTTCGAATAGTTTGCCTCTTTTCTATTTCCAGAAGTTTCAATTCTTCGGCCTGCTGTATTGTAAATGCTAGAATCGCAGACTTAATTTTCATTCTAGTAGTTAAATCAACAGTGTCATGTTTCATTTTTATGAGCCTCCAGACTAAGCTGTGGTCAGAAATATTTAGCTTCTTTCTCCCCCGTCCATGGTTTTCTGTCACAACTATAACAAAAAATAATGATTGCACAGGCAGTGGTTGAACAAGCCTTCAGAAATGTGTGAGTTGTTTAGAAAGCTGTTTAGAAACTGTTTATCAATAAAAATTGTTTAGAAACGTTAGATTGAAGCGGTATTTTCTGGCTAATATGTGCCTATTGTCTTTTCTTTTTGCCGCCAAATACTTGAGGGCGAGTGTAAAGTGACGATAGGAAGCGGGAACGCGAGGTGATTAGGCTGAGGAGATATGTCTCCATAGTAAGTATATTTGTCAGCTCCGAAGAAACTCAGTGAATTGGAAGATTTTGCAGATTTTTTTTTCACTTTGCCACCAAGGTGAAGGTTAAAGCATTCCAGAAGAGGCGCTGATCCCATGGCGTTGGATAGATATGTTAAGGCAAATAATGAACTCAATCTTTAAGTTGCAAAATGCCAAGGATTTCTTTTTTCTCGTTCGCCTGCACAATTTGTTAAGAACTAACCCACGAAAATTTTGGTCTTCTATTTTACCTCGCGATGCTTCATCCACTTCTTTCAGAATAGATATTGACGTCATCAACGACCCGGCGGTGTTATTCGATGCTTTCAACAAGTATTTCCAATCCGTGTTTGTTTCCGATAACAACTTTATCCCGACACTTTCCAATATAGTTTCTTCTGAAGCATTCAGTGATGTTGAGATAAACTGCGAAGGCATCCTCAACCTTATATTAAACCTGGATGCTAAGAAATGCACCGGCCCGGATGGTATACAGAACGCGTTCCTTGTTCGTTATTCGTTGTGGTCATCAAAATATCTGTCAGTCATATTCAGAAAGTCCTTATCATCCTCTACTGTACCTTCTTCATGGAAGTTCATTCTATATGAAGTGATTAAATCTTCTAATGATCATTATGGCCTTCAAGAGTCGTTTTCTAGATGTTGCGATTGCTGTAACACTTGGCAAATGAACATTAATTTCAACAAAACCATTCTGATGTCTGTCTGCAACAAATCTTCCCCCTCCCTTTTCAGTTACTCGTTCAATGGCCATACTGTAGATAAGGTTGCTGAGTATACGCATGTTGGTGTCATTTTTACGCATAACATGTCATGGTCCAACCACATTGATTACGTATGCAGTAAAGCACTAAAAAAATTAGGTTACTTGAGGCGAACGCTAACCCGATCTCCTAAAGACACAATGTTACTAATGTATAAATGTCTAATCCACCCTGTTCTTGATTATGCATCTGTAGTTTGGAGCCCGCATAAGCAGTTAGATATTAATAAACTAGAAGCTATACAGCAAAAAGCTGTACAATTTATATGTCATCGTTACGATCGCGACTTTTCGGCCTCTTCTACATTTTCTTCCTTGAACCTAAACACGCTATCTTCTCGTCACCATGTCGAATCATTAAAATTCTTGCATTGCATTGTCAATCCTTTAGTTAGGCTCTCAAATGATAATTACATTAACTTCGCGCCGGGATCATCAACGAGAAGACATCACGGCCTAAACTTGATATCCCGCTACGCACGTACTAACATGTTCAAATTCAGCTTTTTTCCCAGCTCAATCGAAGACTTGAGTTCATTACCTGAGTCCATTCGCTCATGTTCTTCCCAAATTTTTGCAACCGCCATCCCAGATGCATAATCGTGCTCACCCATGTCAGGCAGCATTTGTATAACTTCTTGTGTATTTTTCCTTTATTTTCTTTCATCAGTCCTCTTTTATGCGAAGCATATTACTAGAGCTCAACCCAGCTCCTAAGGCGCGGCGGTGTCGTCTTCAATACCACGTGACACCGTGACGTCACGACAGAGGAGAAACGGGGCTCCAACTCGCGCCGTCGCTCGTGGCATCGCGGCGGTATATAAGCAGCTGCGCTTGCCTCTGCTAGACACTCACGAGGTGAGATGCCTCCTGGAGACAGAGCTGCTCGTTGGAATGAGAAGCGAAGGTTGCGGCGTGCTACAGAGACTGTTTCTAAGTGGCTTTGCTATGGCGCAGCGACTACGCGCCCCGCATAGGACGCGGTGAGCGTCGAGCAACGCAGCGTTCGGCGCGACAACGAAATGTGCGCCTGAGCAAGCGCCGCACGCCTGAGTCGACGCCGACTACACCGGCTTTTCTGCGACACGAGCTCCTTAACGCTGTCGCGTTAAAATAAAGGCTAGTATGCTTCGCATCCTGGGCTTAACCTTAGCTAAGCCACAGCCAGTTTTTTTTTGTAAGTGTTCACTTGTGTTTATTTCTCTATTTTCCTTTCGTCTGTGCTCTTTAAAAGTGTTCACTTCTGTCTACCACTCTATACTCCAATGTATTTTCTGTACCTTTTCTTAACCCACTCCTGCTATAGCGCAAATTGCGCTGCAGTATGTATAAATAAAAATATAAATAAATAAAAGCTGTATTGAGGCGAAGTATAACAAATATGGGGCACTGCACAAATTTGGTAGACACGTTAAACTGCAGGTAACAAAATTCACTGGCTATTGGCTTTGGTGTTTGTCCTATCATTTCAGACTGTTCTTGTGGTTTTGCGAAGCGCCATTATATGTGAAAAGTAGCGTTGCTAGGCTCGAACATGCCAGTTCGAGCACTGGCAGCGGCGGCCGCATTTCGAAGGGGCCGAAATGCCTGAACCCCCGGTGTTTAATGTTAATCCGGTGTGCGCCACAGCGCGGAGCCTCTTAATCATAATCGTAGTGTTGGCAAATACAACGGAAATTACTATTATATTTCAGAAGTACGCTGAATCATGCGTAATTTATATGGAAAATTTTAAAATATTTTAAAGGGCCATTTTTAATCACTCTTGTCAATCTATGCAAGGACACGGTCTCCAATTCAAGATAGAAGCATTTATTTAAGTGATTATATGAGCGTTCTGATATATTGATCACGTCTTTAGCAAGCGTGGACACTAATAAGAGTTTGTCAAGCGGTTTGCCATTGAACTAACAGTCATGTCTGTTCCATATTTTGTTTTTTTATTAGTTAGGTTATTTCTGCCTCTTTTGTTTAGTTGTTCAGTTATTGCACGAGCCATGGCGATTAATTACCCGAGCTGGAGTACGCTTACAGCACAAGCGAGAAGTCACACGTTGCACATTTTAGAGAACAGGAAGTGTTCTATTCCATGCATTCCTTAAAAAACCGCTACGCGGTGATGAATTTCGTAAGCGACGAACAAAGACGCGCCGTAACAGTGGGGTTTGTTTTCACGAGCACTCAAATGCATCGCAATAGCACTGATGTACACTCGTGAGCAAAAGTATACGGACCAGGGACTGCGCGATAAAAATAATTATCTTCTCTGTCTGTGAATGCATCTTGAAATGAAAGCCTCCAGCCCAAACTTGGCATTACGAATTTTCCAGTGCACTCGTCAGTTTCCGTTTATGCGTATTAATTACGAAGGAATTCTGTTTTTTCGGCGACCCTGTGGTCCGTATACTTTTGCTCACGGGTGTACATGGAGAGTGAAAGACAACTGCTCAGAAAAGAGAACCGGGCATGACATCTAAATACGCACTCCATTATAATATTTTTTTGAAAGATTGAGTTTTCAACGGGAGAAATTTTCTTGTAGAGACATGGCTGGTTTGTATCCGCATATTACGAGTAAGTTTTGCTTAAATACTATTTCAGTCTTCGCACGCACGCGCTTCTGAAATGTGCATTCATTGGAAGCCGTTCAACTTCCTCCAAACTGAACCGATAATTCTATCACTTATTCATATAAACTAATGCTTCGGGCACTCAAAGGCATCAGAAATATCTGGTTGAGTCGTGATTTCTAGCACCTGCAAATGATGGCAAATTCACAAAACCAATACAAGTGTATTTCCTGGTAATGTGAACGGCAACGCACAAGCCGCGAACTTCACGGAGTTTTGCCTTCTTCAACCTTAATTTTATGCGAAGCATATTACGAGAGCTCAACCCAGCTCCTCAGGCGCGGCGGTGTCGCCTTGAAATCACGTGACACCGTGACGTCACGACAGAGGAGAAGTGGCTTTGGCTCAACTCTTGCAAGACGGGCTGGGTGGGAATCGAACCAGGGTCTCCGGAGTGTGGGACGGAGACGCTACCACTGAGCCACGAGTACGATGCTTCAAAGCGGTACAAAAGCGCCTCTAGTGAATGCGGTGTGGCCTTAGAAACGAGCTGTTTCTAAGGCGTGCGTCTCTTGCTCGGGCGCACATTTCGTTGCCGCGCCGAACGCTGCTTTGCTCGACGCTCACCGCGTCCAATGCGGGGCGCGTAGTCACTGCCCTGTAGCCCATTGTCTTACACCCCTTGGTGGGTCGACGGGAACGCTGTCGCATTCCACTCTTGAAGGCGAAGCAGTAATGCATGAGTTGTTTCTTCGTCTAGCCGAACCAAATATAGCCAAGTAACAGCAGTTCACCAGGCTAAACAGTGGTTCAAGAACTAAAATAAAGGCTAGTATGCTTCGCATCCTGGGCTTAACCTTACCTAAGCCACAGCCATTTTTTTTAATGTTAGAACAACAATAAGTCCTTGAATAAGACATATTTTGTTTTAACAAATAGCCTTTAGGAGCTCACTGGCACTCACTCCCACTCACCTCCACGCACACTCACTGGGGCTCACTCGAACTCACGCCTTTGGAATGAGTGGGAATTAGTGTGATTGAGCGAACTCACGAATGAGTGTGCCGACCTATGCCCCGTATATGAAGCAAGTGCCGAAAGCGAGATGAACATACGTGAGTTTCACATCCGCAAATCGCCTGAAGATGTGATCTGATATATCTAGGTTACACCATATAAAAGGTCGCTAGTAGCCCTTGGCAACTGCATGAAGCGGGGCTTTGAGGTGGGGATGTCTGCAAATTGATCACATGCTCTAGTTTCTTCTCCAAGCATTTGGGCGCTGGGTTCCGAGTGAGACGACGAAGTAGGCCGGGCTTTCAGGCCAATGACATCACCTGTATTGTTACCGATGTGAATCCACAATGAGTATGACTGGAATATTTGAAGAAATAAAAGCAAGAGGCTGAGTTTCGGTAACAAGACTGTCATATTTGCGAACGAGATTATTTTGATACAAAATTAAGCCATGTTACACTGAATGCCTATACCCGCAAAGTCCGCGTGTGGCTTCTGAGATCCGCAGCGAGTTGGCGCACGTGAAAACTGAGAATTTATTAATACCGTCAAGCAAGCATTCCTGGGGCAACGCGGTTTCGAATCGGGCTGCCGTCTAGTAAGAACCGCTTTGGCGCCGCATCCGTTCCAACCCGCGTCCAATCGATGACGTGAATTAAAGTGAGGAGAATATCGCTTTCCTTAAATTGCACTTTTAGCTTCACTTTCTTTGCCAGTTTCTTCCTGTGTATATTCCAGCTCTCTCTTTCTGTCGCCCGCCACAAAAATACACACACACTCATACACATATAAACGCATGTTTTTGCCATTGTGCCTGTGTGCGGGCCTATTATATATACACACATGTAGGTGTATATAGGAGTCTACAAAGATAGCGACAAATAATAATCCAAAGAAGAGAGCCCTGCGCAATCGTTAACGGCAACCTACTCCTCATCTGATATTCTTTACTGGCAATGGACTCAGGCAAACAAATAGTGACCTTCCATGCAAAACAGAAAATGAAAGCGTTTACTTACTGTCTGAGTCGTCGAGCTCACCTGAAAAGCCGAAGAAACAAAGATCGTTGCGAATTAGATATCAAGTATATTGTTTAACAAGTGCCACTAGAGTTTGGCTCGATTTCAACACCAATACACCCTCGCGCCACATTGGAAAACAATTCGACGTTTCCAAGCTCTCTCGAACTTTTCTCCTTTTGTGGCTACATGGTGGAAAGTTGAGAACTTGTTTTGGGACCAATGCCTGTAAATGTATCGCATTGCCTATGGCAAATTATAATATGACTTGACCAGAACCTCAACTAAGGAGCTAGGAGGGCGTGTTTCGGATATGGCTGCGTTTGTTTTGCTAACATATAGAATCTGATAATGCCTTCTCCTATATAAAAAGATAACAGAGCAATAAGGCTTGTTCCATTCAACTTCTGATTAGGAAATTAGTAGGTTGGTATAAACAAAAATGGGAAGTCCCTAAATCAACAGGCTGTCACGCAGTAGTAAACATATTCAGCGTGTAATGGAGAGTTCGATAGAACCAATCTGCTCGGCGAAGTCTTTCATTTTAGTAACACAGGGAAGTGAGCAATGTCTTGAAACAGTTCCGCTTGCAAGGGGAAGCACGTGCATCTGTCACTTCACGTCGTACGAAACGTCGAATGCACAGCGCATACGAAGCCACAGGCACTACACGTACTCTGCAAACATCGCAGATTGCTTTGAAGATGAGGCCCACGCGGGTGCGTACTTTAGCCACGTAGCAGACGCTTTCAAGACACACAAGCGCCGGCAACGCGTCCCTACGGCGCCCACCAAAGGCGTCTACGATGGCGTCCGCGATTCGCACGGCCAACGCCCTAGTAGACGCCGCAGTTGTTTCTACTTTGAACGGGATGGCGGCAGGGGAGGACATCTAGGCGTCCTAGCAGGAGCCGGAGAAGAACGCCGACTCTCCCTCGCCTCACCCCCAGGTGTCGCGCACCACTGGAGAGGGCCCGCATCCAGGCCGCCGAAATTTAACCGCGTTAGCCGGCTCACTCTCACACGCTTTCACTCATAGGGAAACTCACGGCGAAGGCAGAAATGCACATGCAGTGTCCACATAGTTTGTCACAGAGTGCATGCCAGCGCCCCTCTTAAGATGGCCGCCATTGCCGCAGCAACAGCAACGCCGCTTGCACAGCGATGGGGAACAGAGCTTCCTATGGGGAACCAGCGCTGGATAGGCAGCGCGTCGAACAGAGTGCGTTGCACGCCACCCTGGCGACGAAACGCGGCATATTCCAGCCACACAACCAGACGACACACACACACATACGCTGCCGTATTATTGTTCGTATGTTGCCGTTTTCGCGCCGCTTCAAGTGGAGTTTTTTGTAAAGAAGCTAGCGTCATCAAGTGAAGAAATGACGAAAGAAGCTTTTTAAGCTTTATATATTTTTCACAGGGCGTCGCGGCGCCCATCGGGGCAAGCGCCCGAACGGGCTCGTGCCACTGCTCGCGCGTTCGGCATCGTCGCCTCCACCCACAGATGGCCACGTTGGCGCCCATCATTCCAGCGTCCTACGGAACGGCCACGAGTGGTTCGTACGCCCGAAGAACAGCGAAAAAATTACCGACGATTACGTTACTTCCTAATGCGAAATTTGAGCGCAGCAAATAAGCTGTTTCACCTTTTCGATACATTGAGGCAAAAGAATCGAGCAACACATGTATGCGCTATCACAGAATTTTTTGTTTATTTTTCACACGTATTCCTTTAACAAAGACTCCACTAACAGTTCTTGACAGTCATGAAGGAAGCTTTGTGGTCGGAGAAATAGACTGATATATGTTCGACTTGGTACCACCGCACAGGGGTTGCATTGGAGGAGGAGCGAAGAAAGGAATTAAGTTCAAGCTGGCGCTTTGACAACCGGAGACTCAGAGGAAGAGGGGGGAGGGGGGCGGCGTGTACACCCAGCGGCAAACGATGGGGGCAGAAGCGCGCGCAGCAAGCGGACAACACGATAAAGGGAGGAGGGAAGAGATAGCAGCGACTGACTGATGCCGCTGACGCCGATAGTGAGTCAACCCCAGCTGCGGAGTTGGTTTCAGGGACAACGCCACCGATGCCGACACGAACAATATGATACCCTCGCTTCCGCAGCGCTAAGAACCAGGTCTAGCCGTGGGAAGGTGGTCACGTATTCGTCGACGTGCCGGGGCCTACGTGAAATAACCGGTGCGTCCGCAACTGAAGAGCACCCTATCCGCCACACAAGAACAGGGGGGGGGGGACCCTTTCCTCCTCTTTCTGCATGGCGGCGACGGTGTTCTATGCAAGTCACGTTATCTTGACTCTCTAGGGGCGTCAGCGGCATCCAGCGGTATCAGTCGGTCGCTGCTAGCGCTGGGGGGATGAAAGGGGGGCGGAGTTCGTTACGAGGCCGACGACAACGCCGCCGACGACGTGAAACCCAGGAACGGACGCCAAAGAGCTGCGCTCTAAAAGGGCGCCCCATATCAAGCTTTGTTGGCGGTATGTTCTGGCGTTGCGTCTCTCGGCGTCGTCGCGTGAACGCCTACACAGAGCGTCCAGCCACGCGAGCGGCACACGGACCAGCGCTGATTGGTCGGTGCTCATCGAGCCGCTTCCGGCGGCAAGGGCGTGACCTGCTCAGATGTCTCTTTACGCCGAGCGACGCTGGGTGACGAAACGCCAGAAAATATCGGAAGAACACTGCGTGGTGGTATTTACGAGGACCGACTCTGAGAGCAGCGGCGGAAAGGCGACCGCAGGCATCGCGCGGCCTGCGACGCGGCGCGCAAGCGTTTACATCGCGCCGCAGACCCAGCGGTATGTCAGCTCGATTCAGCTGCATCGGCTATGCTTCAAAAACGCCAACGGATATCGCACGTTCTACTACGTCCGAGAGAATTTAGACCGCGATCTGCTGGACGAATTCGGGCGGCAAGATAACCACTACGCTCGCGCCGTCACCAAAGCTTGTGCGCCTAGATTCGTAAAACTGTTAAATTTGGCTGATGTTTAAATATCGTAAACCAAGTTATCGCGAGCGAGAGGTCTGTTTGGCTTGGTTTTACAAAGACTATGCACAGATGTTTGATTAAAATTAGGCGACAGACTTTCAGAAACAGAACACACTCTGCCGAAGCGGTTACCCGTGAAGTCGTAGTGAAACCTGGCCGTCGCAGTCCAGCTTGCCGGAAGCCGAAGGGTGTGGTTTGTCAAACGTTCGTTGTGGCTGTCCTTACTTGTATCTACGGCTTCGTGTTCTCCTTGTAGTTCGTGTGGCTGCCAGCTGCAGTAGCTGCGATCTTGGCACGCTTCGGCACTTGGTAAGCTCATCTATAACCTGCTAATGTGGCCTCCCTTTGCTCGGGTTTTTCAGCTGGTAGCTTTGCTGTTGCTTGATATTTCGCAGCTTGCCTTCTAGCTATATCGACTAGAAGACTGAGTTAAGATGAAACTTGCCCAGTAGCGCACGCACTGACGGCTCAACCGGCGCGCCATCCATGGCGAGACTGAGCGACCAAGCGGCGGCAACGCAGCGGTTAGACCCATTGCCAAGTTACGTGGTGCCGCCTCGGCGACGCTCCTAGCGAGCGCAGCTGCAACACCTCTTCACTGCGGATCGTGTGGCATGACGTCACAACTGCCACGTTTACTTTCTGGCCGCTCAAGATAACCGCGACGCGATGAACGACCTTGCTAGAGATAGCGTAGAAGAGCTTTCGCTCTAATATACCTTCTCGGTGGCTGCTCTGAACGTCAGGTCGGTGTCATCTGCACGCAGTGGACGTTTCTCTACGAGACATGGACCGACCTCTTCATGCAAGTGTAGGGGTACACCGGCGCCACGTTCGACCGTCGAGTCGACTAGCAAGCGCGCGGAGTTGCCATAACGTGAGGAACGACGCAGTCGCCACCGACGGCCCCGCCTTTCGTCCATCAAGCATCAACTAGAAAGCCCGGCGTCTTGTGCCGACGTGTGTGGTGTAAAGACTGGCGACCGGATGGTCGTTGCCACCATGTACAGTCGCGTTCCTAAATTTGGAGACCGTGCGAGCCTGTGGCCGTGTGCATGCGCGCGCCAACTGGCGGCTAGGTGCCTGTTGTTGAGAGTATCACAGTGCGCATGCGCGTCCATCCTATCTCACTGGTCTGTGTGCTCACTCGCTGCGCACTGGCGCGCGGGCCGATTAACGTAATTTGCGTTCGTTGCCACCAGGGGTGCGATCGGAGATATTTGTTCGTTTCCCGTTCTGTCCAGCTGCTGCATTGCCACAAAGTGACAGTATGTTAAATTTGTGACAAGGCAGGGAGAGAGGTGCCAATTGGCAAACAGTAAACTCCCCGGACGACAAAGGTCCGGGGAGGTTGTTGTTGTTTTTGGTGAGGTCAAAATGACGGCATGCTCTTGTCCATCATTTTGATTACGAGCACGTCGTCTGCTGGGAGCAGAGCGTGACTAGAGTTGTGAAGTTCGAGCGATAATCCGCTCGGCTACGACACTGGCTTCGCAAGGCACGAATTCTTATAACGGCTGCTGATTGGCTACACTCTCACTCCCGTTCTCACAAATTTTGCATAGTGCAGCTTTGTGACGCTGCAGCAACTGAACAGAGCGCGTCGAGATTCATCGAAGACAGCGCCGAGATCGGACCAAGGCGATCGAAGATGCCACGCCGCTGCTTCGCGAACAACACTACTGGCGGTGGCGGCCACAAATTCCTGTGAACGGCGCGTTCGCGGGTGCGCAGCGAGCGAGCGAGCAGGCCAGCGAGGCAGGATGGACGCGCGTGCGCGCTGCGACACTCTCGACAGCAGACACCACCGAGGAAGGAAACTCAGGAGAGGCCATGACGTGACTCTTTGCGAAGCTAAAGTCGAAGCTAAAGCCGCAGCAATACTAAACAATCGTTAGCACGTTAGCATGATTCTGCCAAAGAGGGCAAAATTACCCGCAGATATTTCTTGGTCTGTTGCCATTGCCGTGGCGCGGTACATTGCGCACAGCGTTCCATGCGCGTTCATTTCACGAACTTTGGTTCCTCGTGTCCCACCTGGCCACAGCAACATCCAGTAGAGCACGGTCGAGATAACGCCGCGCAACAAAACATGGAGACCAACGCGAACCTGCCCGCACGGCGCCTTTGCCACGGTAAGAAACCTACGGAGCAACTCGCGTGAACGCACAGCAGCAAGACAAAGCCGCCATTGTGGCCCTAAAGGCGTGACCACCGCAGCAAAGAAATAAAAAAATCTGCATAAAGAGGAGAACAAATTACGTCATTTCGTCCACACTTTTCTCCTAGCGCGCGGAGGGTGTAGGGCCTCTCCTCAGTTTCCTTCCTCCATGGCAGACACCGAGCCGCAAGACGGCGCACGCATTCCACGGCCATACGCGGCCACTGCCTCGCATGGTCTCCAAATCTATGAACGTGACTGTACGTTTGACCTGCCTCTTCGAAGCGTGACGCAGACGACTTTATGAACGCGCACTTTGAATGGGTGCTGGGTCCGGCTGATGACGATCAAACTCCCGTTCTCGTCTACGGTAGTGACCACAAAGTCATAGTAAAGCGTGAAATGTTAAAGAACACCAAAATAGTTATGTATCCTTGGGTTGTACATTTCGATCTACCATTTGTAAGCGTCGCTGGTCTTCCACCTTTACAGAGTGGAATGGCTGCCAAATTTATATATTTTTATGCGAAGCATATTACGAGGGCTCAACCCAGCTCCTCAGGCGCGGCGGTGACCATGAAATCACGTGACACCGTGACGTCACGACAGAGGAGAAGTGCCTTTGGCTCAACTCTTGCAAGACGGGCTGGGTGGGAATCGAACCAGGGTCTCCGGAGTGTGGGACGGAGACGCTACCACTGAGCCACGAGTGCAACGCTTCAAAGCGGTACAAAAGCGCCTCTAGTGAATGCGGTGTTGCCTTAGAAACGCGCTGTTTCTAAGGCGTGCGTCTCTTGCTCAGGCGCACATTTCGTTGCCGCGCCGAACGCTGCTTTGCTCGACGCTCACCGCGTCCAATGCGGGGCGCGTAGTCGCTGCCCTGTAGCCCATTGTCTTACACCCCTTGGCGGGTCGACGGGAACGCTGTCGCGTTCCACTCTTGAAGGCGAAGAAGTAATGCATGAGTTGTTTCTTCGTCTAGCCGAACCAAATATAGCCAAGCAACAGCAGTTCACCAGGCTAAACAGTGGTTCAACAACTAAAATAAAGGCTAGTATGATTCGCATCCTGGGCTTAACCTTACCTAAGCCACAGCCATTTTTTTTTACTTTGACGTATAACATGCGAAAATAATAAGCAAGCGAATAGAGATTCTCCATTAGTATGGTTACAGAAGTCGCAAGCTCTAGTTATACTGCGAAGTGCGTGGTTTTAACTTTATGGATCAGAGCATATAAAAAAGCCATTTGAACAAAATATGCCAAATCTATCGGCAAACATCAATGCGGTGTTCACGTTGCGTCCTGAAATGTATTTAGCAGCAAGACGATACTTCCTACGAGGCATCAGTCTCATTTCACTAGATGTGAGATGCACACACTCGGTCTGAAGATCGCATCCTACTGCTCATTTCCTGCACGTTCGCCACATGTTCAAACTTGGTGTGTAAACACGACAAGTTTTCTACGGAGGTTAAATGAGCGTCCAGAGAGCGGACCCTGTAAGCATTGTCATTCAAGAACATTCGTATACAAATCACTCATTATCTTTACCGCATGTGAAGGGCCCGTTCGTGCGAGCCGTAGAAGGCGTCACTGTACAACTCCAATGAACACTACTAGGGCGTCTGTATCCCCTGCAGTTGCATTGTTATCCCAATATGGCTATATTCAACGAGGCATAATAATTAAATGCCAGAAAATGGGCATTTACCCTGGCATTCGTAACTCTGCGGTTTGGTTGATGCCCAGCGATTACGTTCAATCATTACAAGCATGACAGAAGGCTGCAAAAATAGGCGACGAATCTCCTCACCCATATTTAGGCTCCAGCAGCTGCGTGCGTCCCGACGCGTCTAAGGAATTTTCGCAGCGAGAGGCGACCCACCGGACAGCAGCAGGGACAGTCTTCTACTTCTACCACGAGGCTGCAGCGCTCGTGCAACCCTCCCATATAAAGCGAGGCGGAATTAGCGCATATAACGCAGGCCCTAGCAGATCTGCGTTAAATCCGCAGGTTGGGGGCCAGAGACCGCATCTTCTCAATTTTCGGCGCGTAGCCCGGATCAAACCGCCTTCCTCTCGATACAATGCACGGATGTTCTCGTCCTAGATGACGGGATAACGGATCTGGCTTTTAGCTCAACGTCATTTGAATCAAACATATATACGGAAATCTTAAGAGCGACCAGTCGTCCCAGGGGTAAATATCCAGCTGCACGTAGCGAACATATTTTTAGGCTGCACAATCTCCTAGATCCGACCGCGATAATATGTCCAAAAATACAGCTGACACGGGGAAGTGGGGGTTACTGGCGATGAAAGAATTTGTTTTTAAAAATCCATGCAACTTAAGCAGACTAGTTGAAAGCAAAATGGTTTTGTAATTCTAATTAATTTTTATTTCGTTTTGTTTACCGTTTATTTCTGTATTACGCGTTTTTTTAAATCTGCAGGTAAGACACATTCCGCTATCAAAAGTGCCACTGGCAAGTTACTTCTTCCTTTGTTTGTCTTCTTTTAGTTCCTAATGAGTTTCTTCTTACTCCTTAAGCGGCGCATCCAGCCGTGATGCCTCAGCTGCTTACCCACATTGTAGGAGTACTTCCGTAACGTCCTTGCATAACACGCGCTGTAATTCCAGCACGAGATCTCCACGGTGCACTACAGTGCCAACACTGTATGTTTTTCACAGTATACTCGGATATTTCCAAGGATATAAAGAGAAAGTTGTGGGCGGGAGGGGGGGGGGGGAATTTGCACCTGTATTTACGCTATCATGATTTCTATTTGTGCGAAATGGGTTGTTCCATTTTGTTATATATATGAGCTAGCAAGAGATACCAGATTGCAAAACAATCAAAATCCTGAATATTACATGTCCCAGAACGTAAGCTTTAATGACAAACTATTCTTGAGCATAAAGATTAATTCTGTTGAGCCCAACGAAAACTGGCGCATTTATACGGCCCTTCGGTAGAAAACTTGATATGTTGGGCGATGTAGCTAATGATAATGGTGCGAGTGTACGAACGAGGCATCCTGGGCTCGCAATTGCTAGGAGCGTAATCGTAGTTGACGTCATAACCAGCGATGGTGTGGTCATATGTGGCGTGGTGGTACTTCTCGGCACAGAACTGCATGGACGAGAGCAAAAATACAGCACAGTTACTCTATGCGCGTTTTTTAATGAAAACGTACGCATATTTATAAGCTGCTCATTCTACGAGAAGCTGATGAATTCGCAATAAGGCACGGATACTCTACAACGGACCTCATCAAATGGTAAAAGAACGCACGCACACCTTCCCCCTTCCACATACATGTTACACATGTACACACGCTCTCTCTCACGCACACATACACAAACACAAATGTACACACATACACACATGTTCCAAATAAAAGTCAACGGGCAAGCGCTACTCAAATCTTTATTCAGCGAAGCCATCGTGGAATATTTCTCCAATGTGTGCACATGACCAGCTGCACTATCATAAGAAAGCTCCAAACCTTCCTTGATAATGACCTTCTAATACATGCCTCAAGAAATACAGGTTTTTACAAGTAAGAAAACAGCACATGGCAAAGTAATTCTACGCAAGCCCGCGCAAAGTGAAGCTTGCACTGAATGAATCATCAGTCAACTGCGACGTTCCCCATTCGAAAAAAAGAATTGCTCGCCCCCCCGTAAGCGATGCAGATGTAAACATGAAACGCCAACCGGGAAGGCAGACTGATTGGCTGACGGTAGCCATAAGCTTAAAATGGATGTAGTGCATGTTCCTAACGGCAAACCGCACAACACTACACTGCACCACGCCATGCTGTGTACTGTTCCATATGCAATCTTTCCAGCCAGGAGAAAACAGAATGGAGGAAGCACGGCAGGGAGTGAAAGACGCCAGGGAGACGGAGACCAGCTAGAAAAAGTAAAGCGCCTGAAAGAGCCGTGAACATATGTCTCAGCAAGTCTGGATTCTTTCTCCCTGATCCCGACGCCACCACAGAGGAAAGGGCTGGCTTCATGGAATGCTCACTTGTCAAGGCTGGCTGCGAGACGTAATCCTTTCTCCTAACTTTCTGCTTCTCTTATGAAAACCATGCAGCGCTTCTTGACGCTTCCGGCGCCACGCACCACAGCGGTGAAGGCAGTAGATCCGCAGCAAATTCCGGATCCAAGATTTGAAGTGTATGGTGTCCTATATCTGCTTTTTGAACGTAGCTATCGGAAATGACAAAACTTCAGCTTACTATAAGTTACAGCTTGAGTGATATTGTGAACAAACATAAGAAAGAATCCAACTAACAAGCGTACGTAATGTGGTCGTGTACAAACGGTGGGAGGACCTCGTTTTGTTCTCGGAGCTTGTCGGGATGCTCCCGTTTGACTCCTACAATAACGGCTGCAGCGTTTGGCTCAAGGTCACTTGAAGGTCGTCGACAGCAGCAGCTAAAAAGTATTTCATGCTAATACACATGAGTTTTCTGCATACATTCGCGCTATATTCGGGAGAGGGGGAATAAATCGTTCCTCGCTAACGAAGCAGAAACGTCACTGGTGCATTCCGCTTCGTTCACTCTTCACGCTTTGTCCTTTTCATGGAGTGTGCGCGTGTGTATGCGCTCATTCATTACGCCACGCGTGCATCTACTAGGATCCTGCGAAGTTCCTGTAAGAGCTGCTTACTCTCACGAGCATCGGACCTCAATGGACGATGATCGAGATAGGGGGCGCTGATGTTGGGAAAGGAAAGTTTGGGAATCAGAAACGGGTAGCTTATACTGCTCCTGGTTATTTCCTCCATCTGTTGCTCTGGGAGGGACTTGTAACTTCTGTCAGTTTACGTTACCGGCGGACAACTTCGAGATCTTCAACGGTTTAGCAAGGTGCAGTGAAATATGTGACGCTTGACAAATGGTGACAGTTTAGGGTAGCGGCTTCCCATGATTTATATAATACTTTTCGCTTTCTTCGCCGATGTTAAAGTGACAGTAGGCGTTGTCATAGCATGGATGTCAACGTAATTTTTTAAGTTGGATCAGCTCCGGTTAAAGAGCAAATTTTGAGATTCACTGTTCTGTTTATTCCTTCAGTAGTATAGAATCTACACTACATTTTATGTATCACGATTAGCATGCAGTAAATTAAGCGCATGTACACACTGAGGCATGAAATGTTAGAATTGATGGTATTCGTAGATAAACAAGACGAGAACAGTGCCTGTGAACAATCATGCGATAGTCTCAGTTGGTGTATATTTATGCAAGACTGGAGGATATTTCTGGGTCTCAAGAATAACGAAACACCTACTGATCACATACAGTGAGACCGATGACATCTATGAGATGATAGCAATTCTTCCTTTCCATGTAAAAGGGAGGGCAGCAAACCCATCATTCATGACTTCCTGCCTCCTGGCACGGAAATTTCAAGTTGCGGTCAACGCCATGGTCTCTATATTAACTAATACTGGTTCATCACCCGCTCTTGCAATAATGATTCTTTTCAATGTTGTAGAAGCACCGTCAAATATTGCATTTTGGCCTAAATTTCCTTTTGTGTACACCATTAGGGGCTGCCTTTCTACCTCGTTTTCGAAGAGACTGAATGCCTATTGGCGTGAGATATATCGACTTTCTCTATTTGCTCACCCTATAATTTAGGGTCACCCAAGTATCAAAAACGAACGTTTTCTTTCTCCCTCGAGACTTATCGTATGTAGCCGCATGTAAGTCAGCCATCTGTGTCTCCATGTGTTTCAAGTATGCCGAATCTGATTCGTTGCAAACCTGGAAGAAAATACAAAACATAACCTCATTGGTAAAATAGAAACTGCAATTATTGCACCGCAAAACATTACCAGTACAAAAAATAGTGTATTTTGTATCGCGCAGATAAACATCGGTCTTTCGCAGGATCACAAAAGCTACTACAGAAGTGTCATTCACTCTGCAAAGCACGGATTGTGCAACGACATTGAGTAATTCTCGCTCTCCAATGCATGATTATTTTAGATCATAGAGCTTTTCCAGGGGAATTCCTAGGCGAGTCGGACACACCTTGCGGACAAGTTGCGTGAGGTTCAGAAGACTAATGAAGAGAATTTATTAAAGTCTCTTTACTACTGGTTTTGGAGCCGTTGCTTAGGTAGTGAATTTGAAGGCACTCCCATCTTATCGCAGTTTCTTTAAGTCCTGAAAGCCGGATAAACTAGAGGTGCTCCTCATTTAATTTCAACGGTAAATCCAGGCAGTATTGTAACCTACCGACACGGTAGCACAGAAAAGGCGTGCCCGCCATTAGGTAAGAAGGAAACGTCCCGTGATAAAACGCCCGGCGTCGTTCAAAAGTGGACCTTTCGGCCAGCCACAGCAAAAAGTGACACGGTGAGCTTTTCTTCGCAAGCACATGTGGCTTGTGCAGTGTCACTATTTGCCGCGACATGAAATCATACAGGTGTCGTCTTATACACCGTGATAAAGCGGATCCCTTTGATGTAGCAGAGGGACGTTCTCGGTTATGATATAGTCACGTGGTAGTTACGGTCAAGAACACAATGATAAACATTGAGGGATGAAACTACCCCTTCATTGGGTGAATCTGTGCCCAGAAAAGCAAGCGACACTCTAAACGGAATGATAGCTCCGACCACAACTGGAGATGGTCGAGAATCTGATCTACGAGCACAATTCACGTCGCCCATACAAGGAGATTACACAAGATTCGGTGACAAGAAGCAACAAATAGAATCGTCGTAAACATTCGGGTAAGTTTGAAACATGCAGGCGCGTCTTGCGCTCAGCGGTAACTTTAAGGTGTTAGTGGTCAAAATTAAGTGCCCGAGAAAAGGGTAAGTACACGTGTCAATACTGCCTTGTGTGATCTTTGAAATTTTATGACACTTTTTTCTAACTTGGTGCGATTTTAAAAATTTAGGAAGTATGGGTACCATGAGATGGGACGACCTCTAAATTTGCCGTGTACGCATGTGCCCACAAAGAAAAATATAACGACTGAATTTCTGATGTTTATTCATGCGAAGCTCACGTTACTAGCAGCAAAGTATGTCCGTTTCGTCCAAGTTACATTTGCTAAATGGCGTGTTCACAGAGTTTATAGCTTGTTTTATAATAATCTGCAGGCCTGAAAGGAAAACGATCCTCTACGGAAGACAAAGAACATGAAACATATTGCCCTTCAAATATCTAACATAGCAAACTTTTTACTTTGTAGAGTCACATTGGAACCGTTATCACATCACCAAGCTTTTGAGCGCATGAATGAAGGAATGGTTGCAATTTCCCTCACTATGAGAAGCAGCAAACCGATAGTTGGTGAACGAAAACACGCAGTAAGCGTTTCACTGCTATGTGCGGTCTAATTTGTTGCAATATTTGAAGATGCCCTCGAGAACCTTATTTAGCGGCATCATTAAATAGACATGCTCCTTCAGCAGCTGTAGTATAGATGGCCAAGCATATTTTAATGGCTAGGGGAACGGCGACGCAGCTCACTTGCCGGCAGGTGCGCTAACGTCGGGCTCCGCAGTTTCTATGTTTTCCTGATGGTCCCGTTCCTGCTAACCACCCAAAGAGCACATAATTCCATCCATAAATTCAATACATCTGGCGATACCAAGTTTGTGGACCTAGGACCAACTTCGGCGGGTTCACGACCGAAAGAAGACATCCATCACGTGGCAGCCGAGATAAGCCTACCGAGGAGTAAAGAACGGTGGCGACAACTAAACCGTCGACGCCGGCTTACGTGCACGATGCATCAGCGACGCTGGCGCAGATGGCGGCCGGTACACCATCGTCCGGAGGGTACAACAGCCCTGCGCGTACCTAAAGGAGCCGTGAACTGGCTGCAGAAGACCAAATGAATTGTTCCCATACCCTACGACGTCCAAAACCGGCCACCATGGTCAACGAGCAAGCCGACACCGACTCCCAACGGCCGACCCGCCCGACCACGCGCTTCACTGAAGCCTATGACGAGGGCTGCGGCATTACCCGTCGTGGTTGCTAAGTGGCGATGGTGTTCGGCTGCTAAGCACGAGGTCACGAGGTATGCATCCCAAAAAATTGGCCGTACGATACCGAAGCTCCGGGGTTACCACACTGCTTGGAACCCCGTTTTCCCGCAAATCGCTAGCTTTGCCAAAACATGGCGCTGTGCTATCTCATATACACATCGCGGTCTGCGAGATACAACGCCAGATAATCACGATACGGCCATACAAAAGAAACAAAGGAACAAATAAATAAAGGAACGCTTACAGTCTGCCCAGGCAGAAGCAAGTACACTTCAGTCGCCTCGTGGATTTTACGAGGGAGGAAGCTCTGAGGGGTGACAAAATCATAATACTTGGGGAATTCAATGCACCCCACTCGCACAAGAGTTACCAGAGTGAAGGCACCATTGGAGTCATCAGTACAAAGGGTGCTCGAGGTAATATTAAGCCCAGGAATGCCCCCTCACACGGACAATAGCGTAGCACGAGATACGACACCTGACCTAACGTTCACCAACGACCCGAACCGACTCAGGCGGACAAACACAGAACAAAGCTCACGCTGCGATGATAACATAATACCATTAGCGATAAACTCCCTGAAATTAGGGAGGACTACAGGCATCGCAATGATAACGGATTGGACGGCCTTTAGGGTACAACAGGACCAACTACATGGAGAGGAAAATGCGACATCCTGGGCCCTATACATTAGGACATACATGGCAATAAACAACATGAAAGGTAAGAATCACAACCGAAGCACAGGCTCTAGACAGGCGCCTCTTGTACTTATGGGAAGCTCGATGCAGTCTAACTAAGAGATGGAAAAGACAAACCCACAACAGAAGGCCACAATACTCATCGCAGGGATAGCGCAGAAAGTGATTCAGTATGCTCAGAGCTTATGCAATAACAACTGGAAACAGTTCTGTGACTCGATGCAGGGGACACTACATACGAAGAAGACGTGGGCAATCCTTGGCCTTTGTAGCATGATGGATCCCGCCACTACGAAAACAGCCACAAACACAACGCTTAAACTGTTAGAGAGCGAATTTACGGGAACAAACACTCAGCTAACAGAAAAACTACAAACAAATCTACCTCGCTGCAGCGGCGAACCAATGGTACCTCAACACCAACTACGAAGGGCCGCCAAATCAGGTATTAGCCGAGTCTATAATGGTAGCAGAGGTGTACGCAGCCGCCCAGTCGTTTAAGAAAAACAGGGCCCCAAGACCCGATTGAATCACAAATGCAGTGATCCGTAATCTGAATCACAATACCCTCAACCAGATCACGAAATTTTTCAGCAGACACGCCTGAATTGAGGGAGGTGAAGTCCGAAAAGAGTGGAAAGACGTAAACATCACATTAATCCATCAAACCAGGAAAACCCAGAAACCTACAGAATTTGCACCCCATCTCACTTACTTCGTGCACAGGAGAGCTGTTTGAGAAAGTAGCACAAACAAGATTATGGGATAACATAGGAAGTCACAGGCTATTCCCGGATTGCATGTTCTGGTTTCGACCGCTTATTTCAGCACAAGACGTGTTTCTCCTATTAGAGGCGGAAGCACTAATCTCACCAAATGGAAGAGACGAGATCGTCCTAACGCTAGAAATAAAGAAAGAGTTTGACACGATTAACGTAGCCTCATCCTCGAAAAAATCGAGAAAATTGGATGGAGAGAGAAACTATACCAGTACATACACTCTTTACTAAGCAATAGAATGGCAAGAAAGGTCTGGGTTTAACAAGGCCAGAGCACTTTAGAATGCCAGAAAGAGGCTCCTACAGGGTTCGATACTCTCCCCAGTACTCTTCAACACAGGGTTGAAGGTAGCTATTTAACTTGGGGAAGCAAAGGTCCTGGGACAAGCAATTTACGCCGATGATATAATGATCTGGGCACATAAAGGCTCATATGGAAACAAGCAGAACTCCCTACGAATAGCCATGTCAAAAGTAGAAAGTTTCACTAAAGAAGGAGACATGAAATGCTCACAAGAAATGTTCGAATTCGTAAGAGTCCGAGCACCATACTCCAGAAAACAGAAACGAACACATAGGGAGTACACCTAAACGGCTGGTCCATAAAGGAGGTGCAAAAACCAAGCATACTAGGTCAATGGATGCATGAGAACGGCAACACAGATCACACCTTCGCTGACCCAAGAGAAACAAATATAAGCGTAGCATGCATAAGCCACCGGATGACCAGAATTAAGAAAGCTTTCACGGAAGAAGAAACCACAAGGCTAGTACAGGCATTTGTCATCAGTCGAGTAACCTATGGTCTCCCGTTCCGCAAATTCTCAAAAAAAGAAATAATGCAGTTAAATGCCTTAATACGCACAGCATACAAAGTAGCATTGGAACTACCACGCAATACAAGCACTGAAAAATTCCAAGACCAGGGAATACACTACACGCTTGAACAACACGGAACGTCAGTGATACTCACGCAGCGAGCAAGGCTAAACTCAATAAAACAAGGCAAAGTCCTACTATAAAGGCTAGGCTATCCCCTAAGACCGCAACATTCCGGAGTGCAGACACTTCTTCTACCCAAGGAGGTCAGAGAACAAACACATTATAGCATCTCTCATTCCCAAAAACGTAGGTGCAAAATATCATACGGACATACGTGCGGCCAGGACTAGAGCCTCACAAAATAATTTCGGACGCAACTGGGACACGTACTATACAGACGTGTGTAGAATAGCACCAAACAAATACACTATAACAGCTACAAATCATAACAACCCGATCACAACTACCTTACAAACTGAATCGGTTAGCACGGCAGAATCGCCACCCATAGCCTTGTCCATCCGAGATGCCGAAGACAAAACGCAGGGTGCACTAGTCATATCCGACTCGCAGTCAGCATGCCGTCAATACATCGCGGGAACTGTATCGAAAATTACAGCGAAGATTCTTGGAACATACATCCAATAATATCAAGAGATCACCTGGTGTCCTGCACACCCGGGGCTAGAGAGTAACGAGAGGGCAGACGTTATAGCTTGCGGAATTAATATCTGAGCGCAGATCGATACTTGCTAAGAACCTCAGATCAGCACGCGCGACATGCTGGAGGCACAAAGAAGGGCAGAAATTCAGGCCTGCTACACCCCATACTTGAACTAAGGCTGGCTAGGGACTCGCGCATACTGCAAACGCGCACCCGAATCTATTATTCTTCAATAAAATAGATCCGGCGGAATACACTTCCAAGTTGCTCTTCCGGACCAAGCCCAGCGAGCCGCACAGGCAAGTGGAGGCCTGGGCGATGGGATGCATCCATTCGTGCCCTATTACCCCAAAGTAAAATATTGTTTCTACTACTACTATGATGTCCACCCAATGCAGCAATATTAGGGAGGGTTGTTGGCAAGAACGCTCTCTCTGAGTATCATTCTCACCTACACATGTTTTACAACGCCGGGACATGTGCGCTGACATTTAAAAAAAATTACACCCTCTTTCAAGATTTCTCTTAAGGGTGAATGGCGAAAGTGTACACTTACTCTTCTTATCATTCGCCTCCTTCTAATTGCCTCTTCTGTTTTTCTTCATATTGGTCATTTCATAGTCATTACTGGTCATTCCGAGTCATTTCAGTGATTATTAGTCGTTACTGCTCAATAGTAAGCATTTTTAGTCATTTGTGATCAATTGTGGTCATTACAAGCCGTCGTTCGACATATCGGTCATTTCGTAGTCAGTTGTATTCATTGCAAGTGATTATTAGTTAGTACTGATTATTACTAAGAATGTTCAGTCATTTGTTTTTACTTGTAAGTTAAATGTTTACGTTAGACTTATTGGTCATTTCACAGTCATTACTAGTCATTACAAGTCATTAACCTCTAGCGATGTCTATTATAGCGTTATCATTCACTAACTGTCACTAATAATCATTTTTCATTCTTTACTTTGTCTTTATAGGGCGTGATGACGATTCGGCGTACACTCCAGCGGTCAGTTCTGCTGACACAAACTTCACCATGAGCGTGGAAAGGCTTTCGCCTAAAAATCTTGACCTCTACACCTTTGCCTATATTTTTTACACACCATCTTCATAGAAAACGCAGAAAAGCCTTTTTTATGCTTTCTGTGTTAGAGTTATCTTCTCTTTGACGCATTTCTCTCGAACGAATCCACAATCCGGATATTCGCGTTCGTAAATATCTCCCAAAGAGTACAAATTCATCCTATATGTAAAGAGTTTGCTCTTGCGATTGCACGTAAATTTTTCTTTTATTTTTCGTTCCCTTAACCGTAGATAGGCCAAATGACATTATACTATCTAATTTGTCATAACAATGCAGACACTCGAAAAACTTGATTGTAATGTTTTGTGGGGCTATAAACGAACGCCTCTTTTCCTCTGTCTTCCGAGCCCCCTTTCTGCTGAAGTAGCACGATGTTGCGGTATCAAAGGCCGCCCTTGGCAGCCACATTTCAGGGGAGGGGCGGGGTGGGGGCAAAATGCAAGTACGCCCGTGTCTTCGTGCATTGGAAGCACGTTAAAGGTTGCCTGGTGGTAAAAATTAGACCGCAGACCCCACTAAGGCGTGCCTTAGGACCAAATCGTGGTTTTAACCCGTACTACCCAAGTATTCAATTCAATTACCGGCCCCTGTAGTTGTCAACATTTGGTCTTGGGAACATGGACTAGAATTATAATCTTTGTAAAAGCCTCTCCGAGAGCCTCTTCTATTCCCGATTTCATAGGTTTGATGTCTTTTCTCACTGCTATATACAAACTCTACGTGAAATTTGCACGGCAGCTCAACAGTGACTATTTTCTATGTTTATTGGTCAGTCAACACCTAAATTGCGTTAACAAGTCTTCTAAATGTAGTGTAAGGTACATCACCTAGCTTTATATTATGGCGCTCACCAGTTGGGGAATCCCGTATCCTTCGAAGCGCTTGCACGGTTTGAACACAGAGTACTCGCCCCAACCAGCATAGTCTTCATCATCCAGTTTGGGTGTGTACCAGCGACCTTTCAAGGTGAGCGAAATAGCGAAGAGTTGACTATTGAAGATTTCTTTTTTCCGCATGCATTTCACCAAATCCACCGCGTCATTCTGCAGAAAAAAATAATATTAAATGTTCACCTATTTTCAACGTAATATTGCAGTAATTATCTGTTACAAATAACACTTACTGCAATCACGACTTACCCGCCATCGTAACCTAATGGCATAATTACATAGCACCACCAAAAGCATCACAAAAATGTCTCGTGGAGCTCAAAGGAAAAGCGTTGAATCAGGTAGAATCGTCTACACATTGCCGATGGGAAGGCAGCGTGCAGAAATATTCTCTTTAGAATGAAGTTACCCATTTCTCTTAGTTTTGAAGAGAAAGCTGGGCAGTCTTCTATTGGAGTGTGTCTCGACAGGCCACCTAGTAACCAAGTCTGATGTAACGATCAGTTGTACGTAAGTCGTCTATTCAGGTAATGTAGTAAAATGACGAAATTGACGTGTCGAAGCCCGTACGGGTACCTTATGTGAATGGAGTTAGGGAACGAAAATCTTCAACTCATCTATGCGCATTGACTTGTTCACATACCCAAGCGTAAATAAACTTTTCCAGCCGCGTCCATCTTCCATTTCTCCTTTTGTTAACACGGTGTCTGCACTAGAACCGAAACATCAATGTAGTCGTTTTGCTGCTCGTTGACATGATATAAAATTGCTATACAGTTAGCATGCCTGTAGCACGAGTAAATATTATGCCCATAGGGGAAGCTTTATATTTCAGGGAGCCAAAGATACCTACGTATTATTTGGCCGTTTCAATGAGCTGTTTAGCCTAATAAGACAAGGAAAGGAAACACGTTAGGTTGATGGACACCTACGTTATACATTGCAACTTGACTGCAGCTTAGTCGCAGACACCATTAGGCTGTTTACATAATTTGCGGGAAAGCTATAACTATAGCAGTTGATTGAACAACTGAACCGTTCATTGAGATAGCAAGTGGGCACCACGTGATTCAATTACATAGAGCCTTACGGCTTTAAGCTTGATAAATGTTTCATATTTGGCTGCAGCTGAATGCAAAAACAAGTTATTTAAGAAGTACATCTGGGCAAGATAAACTAGAAGTTTACCCTGAAGCTAATGTAATCCATCAGCGCATTTTTTTTGCATCTACGCCAGGGAAAGGGTTAAGTACACCAACCAATGGACTAGGCCGTCCACAGTGATGAAGGCAATTTGTGCTAGGGCAGTTCGCCTTAACGAGTGTTGCAAATTACTTTTGTCACAAGTACGTTATGAACCACCTCCCAAATTTCGACGATGGCTCTCAATAATGGTGCGTGGAGGTGCGATCGACAGTAGCTCGCGCAAGCACGCGAAGTGCTCTCCAGTGCCCCTCTCGTCGGTGACTCTGTCTACTTCAGGAGGAAGCACGCCGTGTAGTAAGTATGAAACGGTTTCAGCTCCCGTTGTCGGCGACCTTCGAATGACCTTGATAGAAAAGCCAGAGCAGTTATAAAGGCGCCTAGACGAGAACATCAGGGCATCGTTGCGAGAGCAAAACGAGATCATCCAAGCAACCAGGCATTACTTAAGAAAAAGTGGTCTCTCGCTCCCAACAGCTTGTACAGGACCACATTACATTCGATAGTTACAGCGCAAAGAAAACGCAAAAAGTATTCCTCCCGCATTCTTCGTAATGTATCTTCGCAATATCGTCATCATGAGCCTACTTTTTATCCACTGCAGCAAAAAGGCCTCTCCCTGCGATCTTCAATTACCCCTGTCCTACGCCAAAGAATTTCAGCAAGCTCCTGCGAATTTCTTAATTTCATCAGTCCACATAGTATTCTGCCGTCCTCGACTGCGCTTCCTTCCTCTTGGCACCCCTTCTGTAACCCGAATGGTCCACCGGTTATCCAACCTACGAATTGCATTACCTGCCCTGCTACATTCCTTTCTCTTAATGTCAATTAGAATATCAGCTGTACTTGTTTTCTCCCTGATACACATCGCTCTCTTCCTGTCTCTATGCGTTGCATCTAACATTAGTCATCCCTCCACCGTTTGCGGTGTCCTTAACGTGTTTTTGAGCTTCTGTTTCTGTTTCCAAGATTCTTCCCCAAGAGTCAGCGCCGGTAGAATTCACTGATCGTGCACCTGTCCTTTTAATGATAATGGTGAGCTTCCAGTCAGGATCTGACAATGCGAATGTGCTCCAACCAATTTTTATTCTTCTGCTAATTAGCTTCTCATTATCAGGGCCTCCTGTAAGTAATTGACCTTGGTAAACGAACTCCTTCAGGGACCCCAGAGGCTGACTGGTGATCCTGAGCTTTGGAACTCTTGCCCGGCTATTCATTACCATTGTCTTCTGCATGTTAATCTTCAGCCCCATTCTTAGACTCTCTGCGTTAAGGTGCCCAATCATTTGTTTTAACTCGTCCCCAGTGTTTCTGAACAGGACAATGTCATCTGCAAACTGAACTCCTTGATTATGAAATGCCTCTAAGACTGCTGGCATCTATACTGAGTCAAGTTCCTATTCGCACTCTATGAACGCCACATAGAGAGGCTGTGTGTACTGAGATGATTTCTGGATTACCTTATTGATGGCATGGATGCGATCCATTGTAGCGTATCCCTTCCTGAAACCTGACGTTTCACTTGTTTGACGAATGTCCAATGTTGTCCTGATTCCATTTCACGCGGAGGTGTATGGAAAAATAGCCGCTAGTGTTGTGTGGTCCTACCCTTACATACATCAAAACTTAAAGGTGTCTTGGAGTGACGATCGATAGGAAACTCACATGGTCGCCTGAAGTGAAAAAACTAAGTGTGAAGACTTCCTCGGCGTCGCAAGTATTCCGACTTTTAGCTGGATCACAGTGGGGCAGCAACTCTCGATCAATGGTGCTCCTCCATACGGCATACGTCGACGGAACATATGATATTACCTCGCAGCCCCGCAAAAAATGTCTCCCAGAAGCAAGAGAAAACTTGAGCCAGCACGTAACAACTGCCTGCGCGTATTTCTTGGCCTTCCGAAGACGTTGTCCCGCTCAGGAATTGTAGCAGAAGCTGGATGCCTGCCCCTTGAAATGCTATCCTCGCAGGAGAAACTTCGGATTCACCTTCGCAAAGTCATTCATACGAAGACTCACTTTTTAAAAGATATTTCTAGAACCCGTGCTACATCCCGCATTGGAAAGGCCGTTGGAAGCATATCTATTTCGATTCCTGCTCAGGCGTCACAAATTATGCCATGAAACAGTTCACCGTGGACGATGTACCCATTGGAAATCCTACGATATATCCCTGAAATCAGTGCGATAAAGAAAATACCTCAAGCAGCGACACACCAGATAGCTTTGGAATATATGCATTAAGAATACGCAGCCGACACCCACATTTTCACCGATGGCTCTCCAACTCCGCATCGATGATCGTGCGGACTCTGTGGCCTCTACAGGGCAACGATTCTCCTTTCGTCTTTAGCGACCAGCATCATCTACTTGCCTGAGCTATATGGCATTATGAATGCCCTTGCGCATGTAGCCGCCAAAGACACGGGTGATTTTCATGCATTCAAAAGCAGCCCTACAAACTAGTGGAACAGGCACAAGTGTTGCAAGAATCAATCTGCAGCATTTTACATTTCTTATCTGCACCAAGGGGCTAAGATTTCTGGGCATTGCGTCCAGTTCCAGTGAATACCTGGTCATGCCGGCATTTCGAGAAAAGAAAAAGGATGAAGCTACCCCAAAATGTGCTGCAGTACCGCAATTTCAAAAGGAAATATTTTACAAAAGCCGACGCTTCAAACATGGCAAGGAAATATGCCTATCAAGAAAAAGAACGTATCGAGAATCTGCCGCTTCACGAAGACAACTTCCTGCGTTACACAGACCACGAAAAGAGACCGAAAATTCCGCCACTACTTCCTCGACACTTAGAGACATTGTACCATCGTCTTCCACTGAACATGGCATACACGAAGAATTATCTGTACCGCAGAGGGCTTACCATTACCTCCTACTGTGATAACTGCGGCAACTTAGAGACAATGGAGCACATATTACTAGAATACCCCGCGTAGCGCGACGAGAGAAGGTTTTTTTTTTTAGCAACAAATGAGCATGATTTGCCACGAACCGTTGACATTACCGAGCATCTTAGGTCCAATGCCCGGCCCTTCAAAACAGCGGCGGTTTATGAATTTATTGTTCAAATACCTGTCAGAAGTTTTTCTAGTAGGAAAGCTTTAAAGATTGCACATTTCATACACAAAAGCCTAAATTTGCCCACCATTTAATCTGTAATTATGAGTCTCAGGTCCACTTGCACATATCATATTTATTTTTACTCTCTTTTTCTTCCACTCTCCTCTAGAATCTTTTAATCCCATTCCCCATCCCTATGCAGAGTAGCATGCCAGCGATTGTATACGCCCTGGCAAAATTCTGGGATTTTCTAATAGTCCCTCTGATTCCATTGGAGCTTATCTTTGTGAATATTTTCTATAATAGTGAAAATTAGCTAATGGGCACATAATTTTTCCATTCTTTAACGTCTTCCTTTGTGTGGATTAGTACAATGTTTGCATATTGCAGTTATGTGGGACCCATGAAGTCAATAGACCGTTAGGTGTAAAGGGCCGCTTGTTTTTGAAGCAATATGTCTCCTCCATCTTTGATTAAACGGAAAGGTAGTTCATCATCACCGACCGCTTTGACCCGCTTCATGTCTAGAAAGGCCCTCTAACTTTGTCGCTAGTTCCAGAAAGAGCCTATCTAAACTGTTCATTACTACTTTGAATAGAGGTATCATGGCTGCTCATAGTTGGCTGATCTGAAGCTATGGAAAAGAAGTAGCTGGAAAGTATTTGAGTGTAATGACTAATGAATGTGTGCCAATCCTATACTTCTAGGAAAGCACAAAAAAGCGGTTATCGTGAATGAAAGCTTCTGTTTCTAGTTTTCCTAAAGTCACTTTCCAGTGAGGTGCTGAAAGCCAGTACTCATACCTAGCATTCGTGCTTGATAATGCTTGCTTTTACTTACGGTATATGAAATTAAACATTATGTGGCAACCTGATAACGATTATGAAATGTGAACGAGAGAAAGGACTAATATTTACGTAACACAAACATTGTGTTTAGAGATGGCTTGGCAGATGTGTAACTCAAGAAACCACACACGTTCGCTCAGTAAATCTGTCACTTTAGCAGAAGTATGACATAGAAGGTTACTTTCTAGCGAGAAGATTGCTGCTCATGGCGCGTTCTGTGACATTGTCCAGATAAATGCATATATGCATCCCGCATACACGATAATTTAGTCGCAGAGCCAACTGTCGAACTAACAAGATTCTGTGGAATCACAGGCTTAAATCGTTTTTTGCTTGATGACTCACGAACTACGTGCAATGGAAGAATGAGATCTTCTGTATTCATGTAGATACCTGTATGCAGGAGCTAGGCATGGCACAATATATAATACTCCTAGTTTCATGTCGAAACATTGCAACGCCTTATGTTCAGTAGTATTTCAAGTTGTCTTTTAAATAAAAAGTCATCTGTGCACCCTAGAAAATATTGTATTTGGAACAAATGATATGAAGAAGTGGCATAGACTACTTCAGATGAGTAAACAACTACATTTTCCATTTAACATACTGCGAACATAACATAACATTTAACATACTGCGAAGATTCACATACTGGAAAAAATTAACATATTTTGCTTTGTAGCTCAATGTTCAGAGTTGTATTCCTAAGATCTTGTAAAATTACTAGTCACTGCTATTCGGAAGGAATAAAGAGCCGGAATAATTCGGCCATATTACAGACATTTGTACTTTTAAGCAAGACGATCTTTAATAGGACACTCATTGGGGAAGGCAAACAAGACACAATATTAAACATTCACAATGCAACGTCATGGAAACGGATTGTGTTAATTCTAGTGCAGATGCAGGTAACTCTCAAATATAATCAAGAAACAAACAAAACTGCGTGTAACCGGCTGCGTCTTCTCACGGGAATGCATTGCAGTAGTTGGCTGGAAACACATCGAACACCACCGCATTCTTGTGGTGCACAACACATGGGACACATTCACACTGCAGAGATTCGTGGGCCCCATGATAAACACATTAGGTACACACAACCGGAGCGCCATCCGCGCGCATTCAACACTCCGACACGAAAGCGATTGCGGACGGCAAGGGTATAACCTGCGCCACACGAGCAATAAAACCTCGTAGATTTGATGCTTTCCGACTTAAGCGCTTAAAAAGTGCACGGAAATATCGCGCACTGCACGCGCCAGCTGTAGCAAGTCCTTTAAAACAAAGTGGTGGCGCCGGTATCACAGGTAGGAGCGCAAAACTTCCCGAAGGGGCTTAAAAACAAACATTCCCTCTAAATCGAAGTCAAACCATTGAAATCACGGGCACATGGCTCGACAACGGCTTCCTGAAATAACATAACCGGATCTCGAAGGCCATGCTTTTGCTGGCTGCATTTGGGAGGAGTTGTTCAAAATCAGATATACCTCATAGAATTTCTTTCTGCTCTAAGCTATAAAGGGCAATACAGAACGTTTGATAGCCCATTTTGTACGACAACAACATGTGTAGTTATGAGCAACATGACAAAAAGGAAAGTGTACTGTTTAATATTTTAGGCGTCACGGAGGCCACAACAACCGCACACGTCTACGCATGCCCCATGCGACCTGTTGGCGTCGTCACCCACTACCCAATTTGAATGGACACGCTCCCAGGATTCATTCGTCGATCCTGTTCTCTATTTTTGTTAAGTGCCTGCTGGTTGTGCGCGCTGCTACGACGCGTTTGTGTAATCGCGTGGTTTTGTGTTTGTTATAATGAAATGTGACTTAATAATAAATTGTGGGCTTTTACGTGCCAAAACCACTTTCTGATTATGAGGCACGGCGTAGTGGAGGACTTCGGAAATTTCTACCACCTGGCGTTCTTTAACGTGCACGTAAACATAAGTACACGGGTGTTTTCGCATTTCTCCCCCATGGAAATGCGGCCGCCGTGGGCGGGATTCGATCCCGCGACCTCGTCCTCAGCAGCCCAACACCATAGCCACTGAGCAACTACGGCAGGTCGAAATGTGACTCAGTTCTCGCCCACAAAAGTGGCAGAAGATAGCTTGTTTCTCTCTGTAAACTCGCTGTATGCGTGGCGCGCCAATCAAATGTGGACCAACAATGTTCGTGCCGTGGACCTTTGTGTCCGGTTGTAGTGGAAAGTTGGGTGGGTGGACGTCTCAAAGAAATGCGTGTTATCAGCGTGCCTCAGCTCCTCCATTACGCAACGGCATATGTGCATGAAATAACATCGCCGCAACGGCAGCTTCGAGGGCGCTTTTCGAGCACGTCGTAACATTGAAAAAGGTAAGTAATTGTAAACATATGCGTGTTGTGCGTACTTTCCGTGTGTGCATGAGTGCTTTGCGAACGTAGTGAATAAAACTTCGACGTAAATACTGAAATGTGCGCTTGCATAGCGCTGATTGTCAGAATTTAGTTACACAAATTTACTGACTTAGTGCGAAAGTGAAAATATTTATAGCGTTTTCTTCCGGTGGTAAAGATTACGTTCAGAAGTAATCGTGTTCGTAATGTGCGCCTGTGAGCGGACACTCCCGCTTTTCCGGTGAGGTTGCATAACAGAGACGCATTTGCTTTTTCTCTGATTATTTGTGCAATGATGTTTCTTCGCTTATGAATGCCTAGACGTTATAAATGATCTCTGCTTACAAATTTTCTGTATACGGGCAGATATCGCTGAAAAAATGTGAGCATTCATAGATCGCTACTAGTACAGCTCACTTTTTAAGACAAGATGTGTTCACATAGGTTCACGTACCTAATATTGACAGCGGAAAGTTGATTAAGCTCTCATGAAAAAAAGAATTATTACGTAAGCAAACATTTCTTTGTGATCTACATTTGCTGTGTTATGTGAAAATTCTATGCGATGAAGGCTTCCTATTGTCATTACCTTCATCAGCGACTTCAACCTTGTGCTCATTTACGACCTTGAACTAATGTAAACAATGTCTTCATAACTATGTTAAGTGCTCCTTGCATGTGTTTATAATGTGACAGCTTCATGTCACATTATATGACAGCCTCATGCCACTGCCATAAGTTTTAAAACACAGCTTCTTTTGTAGTGGCGACGCCGTCACGCACAACGGTGTCCACATAACGGAAGAGCCCCCAGAAATTCAGCAGCATGGTGCATAACCTGGATGGTCGGCTCATTGTGAATAGTACAGGTTCCAAAAAGGTGGATATAGCAATAACTCACGGATAAGCTTATTGGCATATCCCTAACACAACTTACTAAGTGGGCTAAATATACATGCAACTTTATTCAACTTCCTCCTTATCTTTGTTCTTAGACGTTATGCCCAAAATAGCGTGTTCTTCACAGAAGTATATCTAACTTGTCATGATGCTTAATATATTTTCCTGCATCAAATGCTTGAGTGCGAGTTACTTTTATTTTTGCTTTGTGCCCTATATATATAATATCACTTCTTGAAGGTTTGTTTGCATAGGAGCTTTTTTCTATGCTACAGCTTGTATTGGAGAATTTTTTCTGCTTGTACTAAATGCTCAAGTACGAATACAAATTTCATGGGGTCGAATATGTCACAGGTCTAAGCGTACAGCATGCTTACCGTCGTTTAATAAGAATGACACAATTATGACACAACTGCTACGGGCAAATACATATTTGGTGAGTGTGAATTCCTTGAAATTTTACACGAAGGTCCGTGTTCACTGTGCTGCAGTTATAACAGTAGTGAGGTATTTTCTAGTAGGCTCAAATTATATCTTTTTCTTTGCAAGGTATCCTTATTCGTGTAAGTACGCATTGTAGCAGTTGCAAGTCTGTCCAGTTAAAATATTTTTCGCTTCAAGTCAATACAGTTACCTGGCAGATCTATCATTAAGGAAGCACACAATTTCTTCCATAGTGTTTAATTGTGTCCTTGCTCTTGCTAAGGCGTTTGCTGGTTATTGCAGTGTTGCTCATCAAATAAATTTCATTTCAACAGCACCTCCTAAAACACACTGTTTGGCACGGGCACTAATTGTACACCTTTCAAAAATTACTTCTAATGTGTGGGGTCTCTTTCAATATGGTCTGTTTCATCCTATGCATTTGTTGTGCACTGTGAGCAGTCTTCTATTCATTCTGCTTTGCACTGTTCAGGTCAGAATTGGTTCAATCAGCAAGTCCCAATTTTGAATGCTAACAGTGAGGCATCGGTGACTGGGCCGATAAATTGAATGTAGTATATGCGATCCTAAGCGTATTTTGACAAAAATACTTGTGTCTAGAAGAAGCATCATATGCACTTCAACTCTTATGGTTTGAAGTTGGGTTGCAAATATGTATTGCAATTTTCCACTGTTTTAGCTATACGAGACAGCCTATGTTGTGTCTGCTGAAGCCAGATCCATGGTTAGTTTGCCTTCTTGTTTTTGTTGTGGTACACTTACACTTCTGTGGTGCTTAAGCACTGTCGCCGTGCGAGAGCTGGAGTATTGTGGCAATGTCTAAGTTTGCTTGCATCTATACAGTAAACGAAGACACACCTATCACCGTATTTGTGCGGCTCCTGAACACTGGCCATATCCTCCAGGTGAAACTTGTAACGTCCCTTTGAGTGTGCCGGTAAGTTCATATATCTTTTCCGGACAAAATTTATGCAGGGAAGGGAGGGACACCATAGAAGACCACTGCAAACAACTGAATCTTCTGATGGAGCAACTAAAAATTTCAATAGCACAAGACGTGTGAATATATAGTGCAGCAGTTTTTGAGGTGTGGAAGTGCAATTTCTATTACAAAGGCACTGGCTAATATAAACTTCCTCTCACAATAATATAATATGACACTAATATAGTAAACTTCCTCTGACAAACTCTGGACAAATTTGCTGATACCTGTAAGCAAGCAAAGCTCGCTTGCCTGCTCACCTTTTTAGGTTCACTAGTGGACTCCTATATATATACTGCCTACATTATGTTTTTGCAGGAAATATGTGTTCAAAATTGGCCACTAGTGAATTCAAGAAGGCATCCAGGAAAGGGATCCGTGCTTAGTTAAAGATGCCAACAAATTTGACTTCTGTGCGTCAGAGGTAGTGTAGTCTATTCCTTTGATAATCTTCATATTTGGTCAAATGTACATGCGGCAGATAGGCTGGTTCCTCAACATGCACCCAGGAGAGCAGCATTATTCACTCAAGGGGTAAGTATACTTTTGTCACTTGATGATGCACTGACACGAGTGATGCTGCACCCAAGATTTGTATTATTCATCTGGTCTTTTCACTTGCGGCAACCGACTGACCATCAAAATCAGTGAGAAATACCACATTATGATTCCATGACAAATAGGAATACTCTCGGGATGACATGGAATAGAAATATTTATTCTGTTTTATTACGCAAACATGGTTACGCATTTTGTACTATTGTATCGCAAATTGTGCTCTCTTTTTGAGAGAACTCTTCAGCAGAAGTGCACATGCATTGTAAATATTTTCTTTATTCCTTCCAGCAAATAAATGCGGAATTGATAGCTTTTGTGTCCTCTGGTCTCCTTTCTGTCCGTTATCTCGCACTCAAAAGTTAAACATGCAAAGGCACCAACTTTCTCATTACTTGTCAGTCAGTGCTGATAAACTCGAAATATGTCTTTGAGCTAGAACATTTTGCCATTTACGTCGCTTACAGTAAGTATATAGTACTACGCTTCTGCCTTCTCATCAAGCATGCTAAAATGTATTTACTTTTCTATTGACGGTTTATGTAATGATAGCCTCATAGCACAAGCCAAGAGGTGTAGAGATACAAGCTGTATTTCGGCTTTCACCGATTGCATAGACGGTGATCAGAGGCGGGCACTAGGAGAGGTTTTCTGGTTGGCTAACACAACCTTTACTTATTTCTGCCCTTCACGAAGCTGAAATACTCTACTTGGGCTCAAAGAAACTTGTATTGCTTGTATTCACTTTGCAAAGTCTTTCACAAAAACGTAAGGCATATAATTTTCGTGTGGCACCTTCACTTTTGCAGCTGGCGTATCTGCTGTTCTAGGTTACACTTGTCGCTAAGTTAGGCAGACTTCGTTTTATTACTGGTACTAATTCACATAAAACTGTTAATTGGGTAACCTTGTTACATGGTAACAAGTTTTTATTGATGTCATGAAGAATGTGTAGTGAGGCGTACAATTACTTGTATATTTCAGGCTGTACTGTGTCTCTGAGAAGCATCACAGGATGCAACTGTTTGTTTACTGGCCGTGCCTTCCACAGAACTTCCAAGTTCCATTGCCACACAGCAATGGGAGGCAGCGCTGTCCAGCTCCGACTCGACGGACCAGCTCAACCCGGTCAACTGAGTGAAAAGGGCAGCTAAGGCCGCTGGACTGAGGGGATCATCCACCGCAGAGCCGATGAAGCATTTTACACTCGTGTGTTTTTTTTTATGAAGCTAATTCTCTCTCTATGCGCATCAAGCTGAGAAAGCATTTAGTTAGAAATAAAAAGCTACGCAGCTCATATGTAGCATTTTGACTTGACAAATTTCATGTTGCTAGGGCAAGAGTGCGTGCAAGGAAATTTGGCGCACTGAACTTACTTGATGCTCATATTTTCAAAGCGAAATCTATTTTCTTTTTGTGTACCAAGTAAATCTTTGCACTGCTCTTTAGCCTATGATATTGCAGCAACTTGTAATCTACAAAATAAATGTAAAATAATTGTTAACCTCGTAAGTGTACGTTCTGCAGCATGAAACTAATGATGTATAGACATTTGATGCAAGCTAAAATTTTTCAAACACATCATAAGGTACCAGCATAGTCCCAGGTAGACCACACCAGGATACAGAAAGCACCAGGCAAGCACACCAAACACGCCGAAAACCTCGAAATTACCAGGCCAGGTACACCAAGCACACCAGTCCGGGCTCACCATACACGCCAGGACGGGTACACTAGATACATAAGACCAGGCTCACCGTGCACACAGAATGGGCACACCACACACACCAGACCCGTGCCTGAAAACCCACTCTAGTGTAAACGATAAAGAGCACCCGAACCAGTCTAGTGCATTTTTCGACTGGGTAGTTATCTGCTTGGCGGAGAGTGGGGCTCGACGAAGCAAAGGCATAATTTTGGGAGCCTGGTTTTTAAATAGGCGAAGGCAGCTATTTTTCCTATTGTTATGTCCACTTGGCGGTAGGCCCTTAAGAGTAGCACATTATTGGTGGCGTTCGGAGTTAACGGTATATCACAGACGAGAATGTCAAGAATCACCCGCCGTGGTTGTTCCGTGGCTATGGTGTTGGGCTGCTGAGCACGAGGTCGCGGGATCGAATCCCGGCTACGGCGGCAGCATTTCGATGGGGGCGAAATGCAAAAACAGCCGCACACTTAGAATCAGGTGCACGTTAAAGAAAGCCTGGTGGTCGAAATTTCCGGAGTCTCCCACTACGGCATGCCTCATAATCAGAAAGTCGTTTTGGCACGTAAAACCCCACAATTAAAGGACAAGAATCACTGTCCCAAGATCGCGGTTACAAAAGTATAAAAGTGCCGCGAGAATTAAGGACAAAGGCTAGTGCCGTTATTCTGCCGCTTCGCCATTATCCCCTACTCAACAAAGCAGATTTAAAAACGCAGGTTTTCAACAAACAGCACCATAAAGAACACAAAGGCAAATGCCCCACGAAACACATATAAGATGTTTCTGCCAACTTGTCAAGAGGTGACGCACAGGAAAAGAAGTAAATACACAATACTTTAGCAAAAGAACGATAAAAAATAAAAACATTAAATCCCCAGACTACTAGGAAACGTCCTAATATCAACAGTAACGAGTTTGATTGTGGTGCAACACGTGCGCGAGCATATTGAAGTTCTGCGAATAGAGTTGTTGTAAGATAATGAAACGAGCCGCAAAGAATATAACAAAACAACTGTCAGGATTAAGGGCACCTATGGAGATAAAGACACCACTGACAGTGAGCATCACTCTAAAGACATTCAGAAGCGGTGGAACTCTGACCGTATAGAAAGAGCTATATTCGCACTAGTTATTGCCGGTGACACATATGATATATATATATATATATGTGTGTGTGTGTGTGTGTGTGTGTGTGTGTGTGTGTGCTCCAATGGTTTTGAGAACACGCGCGAAGACTGATATTGCAAATGTCCACCTGTAAGCGACATCACAAGCACATCGGACTGGAGCAGCGTCGTGCAAATATTTGTTCCTGCAATGACTGCTGTGGCACTTTGCAACGGATCCTTTCTTACCTTCCACATACCCTAAAAGTGCGTACGCTTTTTGGAAGAAGTCTATGCTTTCCAGCACTGTTCCATTGTGGGGCACCGACACAGGAGCTCTCGCCCTTTTCTACATTCCGTGTAGAAGAGGAGCGAACGTGTTCCTCAGCCAGATGTCCGTCGTGTCATAGTGTAGTTTTCGCCTCTTGTCAAAGCCGCAGTGGGCTGTGCGAATATTTATTCACCTCATTGTGTTTTCCCGAGTGTTGTTTGTTCTTGTCAGGACTGTAGTTGTTGTCTTTATTACAGGAACGTGACACTTATAGAGATGAAAGCCTATTTAGCGCCAGCAAACAAGGACGGAAGGGAGACGACAACACAATGCGATTCAACACAACACACAACACAACACAATGTGATGCGACAACACAATTTACCAACACGCCCAACAAATGGCAATGTTACAATCTATAGAGATGGTTCGAGTATGAGTTACAATCTCCTGTCCTATTCTACAACATGTCACAGATAATGTGAATAACATCTTCAAATATTATCACATTATGTTCCGAGAACTGCAGTGTGAAAATTATTTGGTGGCTGTGGGCATGCGCCTCTGTCGGCGGGAACGCTTACAGGTGGTTATGTCCGATTTTATACTCTAGACGCTTTAAAGTTCAGAGCTCATGGCAACTGAAGAAATATGGCTACAGCTTCCTAGCTCTAGATAGTGCTCCAGGTATTTCTTTCAATTACGACTATCCAAATCACAGAATAGACTTAACAGTATTCTAGAGGACCTCTTGGAGCCTCTATGACATCTTTTAAAGATGCAGCCTCATGAAGCCAATCTTCGTGACGAAACACAGCTGTGGTGGCTGATGGCTTGCCCTGGTGGCTTGCCAAAGTTCGTGTTTCCTGCGGTAACGAGCACAACGTAGGCCGCCAAACCATTTACCACGTTCGTGCGTCAGTGCATGCCCAAATTGTTCTTGCTTGCTGATGCGTCACATGACTTTGCCACTGGCGCGCTGGTGCTTGCATCTCTTTCGCTCCAGCGCAAGCGAGGATGTTCTACAGCTGGCTCTAATGTCTGCTAACTCTCACTCGCGTGCGTCTCGTATCTGTACCCGCGAATATTACCGTTCCTTCACAGGTTCCTCCTATTCTGCTCCTTTTTTATCACCCAAGCCAGAAATATATATCCACTCCACCCGAAATACTTACCTAGCGACAATATAAGTCTCAACTTGCCCATTGTCACCTACCTACTATATAAATGCAAGGAGATGCTCTCAGACGGAAACACAGCTCGTAGCCGTTGCGCACGACAGAAGCATGCGATGAATAAAACATTCGCCACTTGTTTTTGTGATAAGAAATAGGAATTGGGCAAGTAAAGACGGTTACAATAATTTTTTTTGCCATTAGTGCTGAGGACGAGTTAGGGTATATACGTGTTTGGGGTCTCCTATGTGCTCGTGGCAGGCACAGCTGGTGCAATTCATTTTGACGATAGGCCAAGTTCCCCATTTGACGACTAGGAAGCCTCAAATTTTGTTCATCTAGGTTGTTCCTGTGGATGGCAAAAAAAGAACTAAGGAGAAATAAGCTTGACTTCTTGCTTGACTACATGCTAAGAGGAGTGTGGAATAAGTCGCGTGGTATTTTTCGCTGTAGCAGCCATGTTTTCGGGGCAAAATGGTTGTTTTGTTCTAGTCGTGTGTGCTCGTGCATGTGGGGCTCCGTACGTTATATACGGTGACAAAGGCGTTGTGTGTATAGGCTTGTGTTAGCCTCTGTGATTTGTTTAGCTATATTATCTAGACCCTGCTCTCAATGGCTATGTTCTGGGGAGGCGAGACTAGCAGAAGCATTACGCGTAAGACAGTGCACGCATGCGACGCCTTACACGAGGTCCCATGCCGCGGACGAGCGACGATCCGGGAGTAAGCTTGCCGAATTCAGTAGATTCACGCTAACGAATCATCGCAGACTTAAATTACTGCACTTCAGTTCATAATATATACACAAAAGACATTGCAGGCCGGTCACAGCTGTGCAGTGTTTGTTTTAGACAACGATGGGGACGGATTGAAAAAAAAGCGGCAGCTGTGGCTACAAGGAGGCCCTCTAGTGTTGCAGATAAATGAAGCCATCTCGTGCACCAATACATTCGTCATGACAAAGGAGCGAATTCCCGTGCTGTTTTCTTAAAGTGTACCCAAACGCAATGATGGGTTTGAGCCCATCGTGATGATGAGCAATGATGAGGGGTGAACCATTCTTACCGTAGACATATGTGTGCCCGAGGGGCGCAGGGTATTGCATGTTAGCGGATGCGGCAAGAGTGAATAAAGCTCCACAGAATAATGTATGCCTGCGCGCACATGAAACATCTGGTGGTTGCGCGCATCCGTCATACAGTACGGCTTCATATTTTTCAAACCTCCTTCGCTCGTACAGGCGGAGCAACTGCAGCCAATGTCTGCGAAGCTAACCCCGCCTATGGAAACCTCAAGCCCGCCATTATCACCACCTTGGGCTATACGTAGAAGCTTGGATACTATATTTTCATAATGCCTGGTTCAAGCATGCGTCTTGCAAGGCAAAGATTCAGACTAAGGAAAAGGCATGCTTGAGCTTCTATCGGTGGTATTTAAAGCGTTCTCGTAGCACAAGTTGACAATACCAATTTCTGGCGTTTAACGTCCCGAAGTAGAACTTTGTAGAATAGCAAGAACACACGAGGCTCCGAACTGGTGCGTTTAAAGGGCCCCTAACGCGGCCTGGTCATTTTGAGCTGACAAGCGCCGTGCATACAATGGGCGCTAACGATCGCGCCTGAAGTCTTTCACTGCAACCCTCCACGGGAAGAGCTGAAATTTCAAACTGAACGCCCTGTGGCCTTCTCCACGCAGGCGCTGCGCTCCAAGCCACAGGGTTGAGGTATGCGTGCTAGTGCGCCTACGTACATGTGTGCTTGCTGTCACATTGCTCTTAGTTACCCGCGACATAGTTAGTTATTCAAGGCGACCTTTGGTATAAGTGCAATATGTCGTTTACAGAGTAATTTAGGCTTATAGCAACAATAAACACTCAAACTGAATGTCTGCGTGTAAATGTTGTAATTCGCACGGCAAGGAAAGAGATGGCCTCTACTTTGCTTGTTCCTACGTATCGCTTGTACGCACCTCGCATGTACGCGTTATGGTTGTACGTACGATATTATTTCGCTGCAATAAATACCATATAAAAAAAGGTGTTTGTGGTGTAGTGATTAGAATGACCGTCGGAAACGTAGTGGTCATAGGCTCAAATCATGTTTTGTAGTGCGCGTGTTTTCTGCGAAATAACACGTTGTGCTGTTGTAAAAGTACTTGAGTACTCGGCTGTGGCGATTGTGCTCCGTAAACGAAATTTCAGAGAGTCTTGTAGCCCGCAATGAATGAGTCCCCGCACCTCCTCCAGTATATTTCCGTGACGTTGGGGCAATAGACAGAATGTAATTACAGTGCATACACAAGCAGAGGCAATGGGATTAAGCTGGCCGAGTAGTCACAACACGCAGCAGCCAGCGTCTCGCGATCTTCTTCCTCTCTCTGCTTTTATCCTTCCGCAAAGATATATATATATATATATATATATATATATATATATATATATATATATATATATATATATATATATATATGTATATATATATATATGGAAGTATATATATATACTTCCATCAATATTGGTGGAGGTGCGGAGATGCATTCATTGAGCGCGACAAGGCTTTCTGAAATTTCGTTTACGCAGCGCAATCGCCAAAGCCTCCCATTTGAAATACAGTAGGAAATTTATTGCAGTCTGCCGTATTTTGGGACATTGTTTCCGTCGTTCTGTTGTCCCACGTTCTCTTGTGTGCAGTGTGACGTCGTGTAGTCGGAAGTTCTGTAGTTCTTGATCAATATTTAATAAAAAATTCACAGATAGCTCTTTAGGGCTATGTAAATTTGTTAGTACAAAAAAGAAATATAAAAGAAAATGAAAAAAAAACTTCCCTGCCGCGGATTCGAACTTGGCACATGAGCATTCGAAACCCAGAACCAAAGCACCACGCCGTACATATCTCTAAGCGTACATTTTGGCTATGTCAACAGCAAGATTCTCTGTCTGCGTTCTTGTTTACATTTGCGATTTATGAGCCAAGATACGCTATGACTCTCCGGCGTCAACTGCCGCTTCTCTAGAAGAGCAATAGCGTTGTTACCATCGACAGGTACATCGCGGAATGCTAGAACATCGATTTTGCTGTACAATATTCATAATAAACAATAAATTCAGAATTAGGCAATGGCGAGTAGGGACACTGTTAAATTGTTAATGCTAATTTCGGCAGTTATCTGTCGCTCTTTACACTTTTGAGAGCGCATATAATTCGTGTTTACAGTGCAAAATAGCTGCATAAACATTCGTGAATTAGTCTTCATTCTGACAGCATACTGGCTTCTCACGGCGGCACTGTACCAGAATAATGAGATTCGAGCGAGACAGCTTTTCACACAACTTTCTAGAACTACCCAAAACTTCTTTTTCGCTTGGCAAAAGCTTATGTCATATTTCTGGCAAAATAACTAATATGTCAGTGTAATGGCACATGTAAGTCCACAAGCCTTTGTACCCCATCTTACCAAAAAAAAAAAAGAAAATGGATACGCAGCCATTCCCAGTGATGGCATGATTTGACCAGCGGCCGATATTGAGGAGGCCGGTAGGGCGTTGCTGGTGCCGCGTCTTCATGGCACAATTATAACAATTGGCCACGTTGACTTTAACACCGGTGTCGGTGCTATCAGCATTGCCGGCTTCAGAGAAGCACGATTGAATATCATGCAAGAGAAAATTACAGTGTGCACCACCAACGCGAAACTGACATACAATTTTAAAGCGTCGCAACGGAAAGCGCATGTGTCGTGGCGTCAGAACTTATGTCACTGCGACATAAAATTGCCACACATCTAACGCCACGAGAGAATATGCGTAGACCCGACAGGGAGTTCCTGCTGCGACGTCAGAATCGCTATTGCGATAGAAAGTTGTTGCGACTTCATAAACCATTTTTGTCGCGACAGAACACATGGACCGCTTGCGTTTAACAGGCATACCTGTATCCGCACCGGAACATGACAATTAAACGTATGGTGCGTAGTATGTACCTTTTGAACGCAGCTATTCGAAATGACAAGTAAAGCCTCAGCGTCCAAGAGGTTACAGCATCAGTAATGTTGCGTACAAACCTCAGGAGGAACTTGTAATTTATATTTTGTCACTTGCAACAAGCGTGTGTAATGCGGTCCTGTTCAACGAGCTGGGGGGGGGGGGGGGGACCACATTTCCACCAGTTTTGAGTGGTAGCCCGAATGTTGTCGTTTGTTTTCGCAACGTTGATCGGTTGTTCTAAGGCTTGTCTGAGTGCTCAGATAACGGATCTGGCTTTTGGCTCAAGGTCACTTGACGGGCATAGACAAGGCGAGCTAAAAGCATTTCATTCTTCTAAAAAGAAAAGCACAGCCGGTAACACTTATTTCGTCCGCCTAGTAAGTATCACTTGTAACATTCGTGCCAAATACGCAGGGCTCACTAATCCTGATGGTCATGGTCTAAACGTGGGCTTTTTGAACATCTGTACCACATAATTATGCCTCATTTAAACGGCAGGGTGCTTCGTAAGCGTTGTTTTTTGAGCTTTTGTACCAGAGCAGAGTTTCCTGATAAGCACACGAGCTTGATATTTGCCGGGCAAATAAACTAGGATTCCTTCATACCGTTACTCGCCTAATAACCGTCATAATGTTGAGCTTTTCTCCTGGATACACACAGAAGTGTTATCAGGAAGATTTTACTGAGACTGTACCACGCTTTCTTCAAAAGAAACCGAACAGTAAATTAGTTTTATGAAAATATCGAACGGCCGCACGAGCTTGAGCATGCAGCAGACCATGAGAAAGAGGTTAAGTGATGCCGTTTACTGGGCGGGTGAAAGAAGTTCAAATTAAGAGGAAATCAATTCACTGCATAGGGATACAAATAGGGATATATATATATATATATATATATATATATATATATATATATGTTAGTGTTCCGGTGGAAATACAATCCCTCTGCGGCCTTTCGCGAAGTGCCCGGCCTCTATCATCCTTTCATTAAAAAGTCAATAACCGGGCAATATATATATATATATATATATATATATATATAGATATATATATATATATATATATATATATATATATATATATATATATATATATATATAGGCGCCTGGCAATTTTACTCACCTTTTAGCAAATTCACGGTGAAAAACACAAACTGACTTCAACGTGCATTCGCTGAAACAGCGATACAGTTATGGGACGGGGACGTTAATCCTCAATATTCACTTAAAAAGGTGGAGGTTGTACTTACCAAAGTGTGCCCGTATTTCAAACGATACCGGATTGATTTTGGAATTCTGTAAATGGTAGGCGGCATTATATAGCATTCGAATCCTGGGGTTTGAGCCTGAATCTCTTGTTCTGTATAAGATATGTGAGCCAGGATCACCAGGACGGTGGGCCGGTAAACGTTCCTTAAAAAAAAAAAACAGCGCTATGAACATTTCACAAACGTTATGTGCAGAAGGAAAGCATGCTCATCATTGAGACACAGTTGTCAAATAAAGAAAATGTAGAGCGAAGGCGGAGACAGTATTCGTTTTTCCAAATCACATGTACCTTGCAACAATTCTCGTTTTTCAAACTCTCACAACGTGTTAGTCAATGCTACTTCTTGGCGTAAATAAGCATTCGAACGTTAAACTCGCCAAGTAATGTATGCTATAGAGCATGTAAATGGCTGAAACAAAATAACGTTCAGAGCTTGTGCAGTGATTACAACGATATTTCGTTGCGTACAAAATGCGTTTACATTGGGTTGCAAGCGCTAAACTAATAATATCCATGGCTGCTGTGGTATTTGCCACCAATACTGCGTGAGATCTGATGGAGCTGTTAGCGCTCCCTTACCACACGCCCCCAAGACGCCGTGCCGAAGCCCGAACGCAGAAGACAACACCAACATCTCGAACAAACAGCGCGCAGTAGCCGTCTTCTGCTCTAACTTTCCCCGGAGCATGGGCTTTTGCCTCAGACGGCCAGTAAGATCGTCGCCAAGTGAACCTCAATGGCAGAATCAGCGTATCCCATCGTGCTGCAACAGCCCAGGGAGCCAACGACTTTCCGTGTATCTTCAATTGAAGGCGCGGATCAGTGGCTGGAAATATATAAAAGGGTCACTGCATTCCACAACTGGAACATTTACGATAAGCTTCAGCATGTGTACTTCGCCTTAGAAGACGGCCAGGGCATGGTTAGAGAACTGGGAATCAACCCTGACGACTTGGGAACCGTTCCGCAACGGCTTCCCGCAGACGTTGGCGAGCGTCCTGCGCAAGGAGCGAGCGCAAGGGTCACTGGAAACCCGCATGCAGCTGCCAAACGAGAGCGTTGCGATCTTTACGGAGCAGATGGCTCGCCTCTTCCGACAAGCAGACCCAGACGTGCCAGAAGAAAAAAAACTTGTCCTGATGCGCGGTTTGAGGCAAGAGCCTTTCGTTGGATTGATACGCAACCCGACTAAGACCATTGTCCAATTTATTTCCGAGGCCTCTACTATTGAGAAGACGCTCGCTATGCGGACAAGGCAGTATAACCACCGACCGTCCACCATAAACTACACAAACGTTCAATCACTCGGCACCGACGACCTGCGGCAGACCCTCAGAGCGGTCCGTCGCGAGGAATCGGAGACGTGTTTCGCAAGGTCGCAGCCTTAAGTGAGCTGAATTGCCGACTTCATCGAAGAAGAGGTTCAGCGATCGCTTGGAGTTCTTGTCGTGCAACCACACCCACCGCGGTCCCAGTCGGAAGCAATCAAGTACGCTGCCTTCGTCCGCCATCAAGGTATTCCTCTGCGCTCGTGCCAGGGCCGCATGACGCCGCGATTCCTTCGCTAGACGTCGCCACACCACCCACCTGTCGGCTAGCGAAACACCCCGGAGATTACAGACGTTTGGCGTGCCCCCGAATACGGTCGCGCCGCATATAGCGCTGGTGCCCGTACCGCAAAATGGGACTACGAGGATTCGCAGTGAACTATCCGCGCCCGCACCGAGGGAAGCGCCCTAGTAGCATCGCCGACTACGTCACCACCACTCTGTGGAGCCTTCGACGGCAGTCCAATACACCGCCGCCAGGACGCTACCTGTCGCCGCAACGCTCACATTACACTGGCCCCGCCCGGGACCTGTCCGTATGCCCCTATCCGGAACACTAAAAGCGGCAGTCGATGTGGTTACGGTTGTTCTACTTCGATGTGACGAAGACCATCAGCCGCCGAAGATGAGGGTCCACGATCCATTTCGACGATGCAGCAACGACAGACCGTCATACCGACGAAGCCTGGGAGCTAACAATACGCCGACAAAGCACGAGTTAACGAAGCGAGTTAACGCAGCCGTGATCTGACGACATGGCTTAAATGCACCTGAGGACAGAGAACGAAACACCTCGACGTGCTTCTCCAGGGCAACACAGTGACCACCTTAGTGGACAAAGGAGCCGATTACTCCATCATCACTGGATTATTCACAGCTAAGTTGAAGAGCGCCAAGACTGCGTGGGACGGCCCTCATATTCTTACAGCTGGAGGACATCGCATAACAAAAACGGGAACTTGCACGGCAATAATTGTAGTCAATGAATGAACCTACCCTGCAACTTCCATTGTCTTCCAACAGTGCTGATGGGACTTAATTCTCGGCATAGTCTTCCTGAACCAACGCGGCGCAATCATCGAACTAAGGCTGGAGTCGGTAACACTGTCCGCAGACCAAGCCCTACAGACGGAGAGACCTCACAGTCAGCGTGCCTTGAGTGTACTTGAGGACCAAGTCAGCCTCCTGCCTCGCTCCATCGTTGTCATTTTCGTCGGCCACCAAAGACCCGGAGAGTAGAGGGCGTCATCGAAGGACGGAATCCTGCGTGTCTGTGTCGATTAACGTCGGCTGTACAAGATGACGAAAAAAGACGTATACCCCTTCCCAAGCATAGAGGACGCATTGGATCGGCGCTACAACGATAAACTCTTATGGTTTATGGATATTAAGTATGGCTGCTGGCAAATTGAAATCGACGAGAAATGTCGCGAAAAGGCCGCATTCGTCACGCCAGGCGCCCTCTACCGATTCAAGGTAATGCCATTCGGGCTGTGCTCGGCGCCAGCAATGTTCCAGGGCTTGATGGACACCGTGTTAGGGGGAGTAATGTGGCAGACCTGGGGTCATATAACGTAAAACTATTCTAATATGTTTTTATTCAAATCTCCTGACGTCAAATTCGCTTAACCGCCGACGGAAGCATCAGGCGTTCACCCACAGGCTTGTCTCAGCTGACCAATCAAACACTCTCCTCGTTCATAGGAGGTAAATTTTCTTTGCTTGAAAAACGAATAACATTGCCTAAAATGAGCGGCTCGTCTGATCTAACTGGATCGCAAGAGGCGAGGAGCACGCGCAAGTGGAGATGGATTTGATCGGGCCGAGCCAGTGCACTGAAAATCGATAACCGGATGAAGAGTGTGTTGCCGGCGCATTTGATTCGGCCGTTTTCACCTACTTAGCTTACTGTGGATCGTGGACAATCACGGCGGCATGCAAAGCAAGCTGGGAAATGACCATAAAACGGGTCCCCAGCAAAGAAGAGTGGGCAGAACGAGTTTGTAAACGTGTCGATAGTGCTCGATAACGTTACGTGGCCACGCAAAATGTTTCATTACACGCAAATAAACCGATGCTTTTCGGTAGGTGCGAGTACCCTTGCCTGGGAGATCGGCGGCAGCCATTTTTTGTGCTTTTCGGGACGGGGCAGCCTGCCGCTATTTAGAAGAAAATTCAGTATTGTTCGGCATATTAATACATCTTTAACGCGTATAAGTCACTTCGACGCGGTGGGTTTTTGCGGTTTTGTGACGTCGCGTGACAGGCAGCTGAAGTGGGTGCAGCCCGGCAACTTTTGACCAATCGCCGAGGGCTAATGGCGAAAAGGTGTCGAATCAGAAATAATTTTTTTTTCAGTCAAAACATGCATATTCAGTGTGCATACGTCATATCATATAGGGAGCAATTGCAGCTTTTGTGACGTCGCGTGACAGACAGGTGAAGTGGGGGTGGTCTGAAAATGTTTTTCACCAATCCTGGAGGGCTGAGTGCAGAATTGGAATAGAACAGTTTGCAATGATCGTACGTTATAACGCCCATCTTTCTAACTTCGACGACATCGTCATCATCGCGAGAAATTTTGACAATCACCTTAGGTGTCTTAGGACAGCATTAGAGGCTTTCATGTCATCAGGGCTCTATCTGCAACCGGAAATGTGCCGCTTCTCTTATGATGAGCTTTTCTTCCTGCACCACCTCATCAGCAAATATGGAGTCCTCCCCAACCCGGAGAAGAGAGCTGCCATGGCAAAGTTCCAGCTGCCCATCGACAAGAAGGCAGTCCATGCATCCCTTGGCATGTGTGCCTAATATAGACGCTTTGTCAAGGACTTCTCATGCATCGCTGAGCCGCTGATATATCTAACTAAATATGATGTCCAGTTCACGTTGGAAACGCAGCAGGCCGACGCCAATTCAGAAATACCCTCTGATGCCAGAAGCCTACGCCTTGATGCCGTTCAATTGTTCAGGAAAGGCGGACTTGAACGGGTGATATCTTACACTAGCCGGTCGGCTGTTGAAAGCGGAAGACATTGTACGACCGAAAAGCAATGCCTCGTCAGGATTTGCACTAAAGGAAAATTCCACCCTTACGTAAATGGCAGGCCGTTCAATGTAGTCACCCACCATCCCGTGTTGTGTTGGTTAGCTAATTTAAAGACCCTTCAAAATGCCTGGTGCGGTGGAGCTAAGACTGCAAGAATATGACATCACTGTTATCTACAAGTCCGGACGAAAGCAATATGATGCCGACTGTTTATCTCGCGCCCTCCACTGACCGCCTCCGCAAGGCAACGAAGATGACGATGCCTTCATTGGTTATTAAGCAGGAATAGACGTCGAGCTAAAATGCTTCGTCGAGTACTTGGAAGGGCACACCGACGTTGTCTCTAGGCCATTTCTGCGAGAATTATCTTCGTTTTCGCTTCAAAAGAATTTACTCGGAAAGAAGTTCTCACCAGTCCGCGCCAACTGCGCCCTTGTTCCCTCAGCACTGAGTCCAAAAGTACAGCACGCCCTACGTGGCGATCCGACCGCTAGGAAACCTCAGATTGTCCAGAAGGCTATGGAGGATACAGGAAATATATTATTGGCCACGCCAGGCTGCCGACGTCACCCTTCACGTCAAGACAAGTGCAGACGGCCAGCAATGCAAGCCGCCACCGACAGGGCTGCCGGGATTACTACAGCCGATCAAGCCTTCTTACGCCCCGTTTCCGGAGATCGGGTCTCATTTGCTCGGGCCCTTTACGACGTCGCCATCGGGGAACAAGTGTGGCCGCTGACTACCTTACCCGCTACGCCGAAACAAAAGCTCTGCCTAAAGGTACTGCGGCCATTGTAGAAAAATTTTTCGTAGAGAACATCCTGCCGCGACATGATGCGCCTGAAGTCCACATTAATGGCAGTGGAACGGCTTTTAGTGCTGATCTTAGTGAACCCATCCTGCAGTGAACCCAGACAAATCACCGGAGGACCACTTCATGCCTACCACCCACAGACGGATTGCCTAACGGAATGACCGAACAAGAAGCTCGTGGACATGCCAGCTCTGTACGTCGACGCCAAACGCAACAAATGGGAAGCCGTGCTTCCGTATGTCATCTCTACTTACAATACCTTAGTGCACAAAAGAACTAAAGGCACGCTGTTAAACTAGTTTACAGAAGGAACCTGACGACGACTCTCGACGCCATGCTGCCGCAAGTCGCCGACTACGCAAATAATAACGTTGCCGCCTATCCCTTACGCGCTGAAGAAGTTTGAGAGCTCGCCGGCCTACGTACCAAGAAGCAGCAAAAGGCGGACAGCCGGAACTGAAATGATCGACGGTGATACGTAGAATACCAGCGCGGCGGCCGTGTTTGGGTTTGGACCTTGATACGCAGACGGGGACTCAGTGAGAGACTGTTGCGATGCTATTTGAGACCCTACAAGATCATCCGACTCATTGCTGCATTTGAGTATGAGGTCATGCCAGACAGCACTTAGCTATCACAGCGGTGTCACTCAAGACCCTAAATAGTCCATGTTGTGTGACTTAAGCTGTTATCTTTATGAAATATGAAGACGCCAAATAAACCGACACACACAAGAGAAGAGAACGGGACAGGGCGCCACTCGCAACTTGTGTGTGTCGGTTTACTAGGCGTCTTCATATTTTGTAATGAAGAGCTACCAACTAGCCCAACAAGAAGTGCTATTAAGCTGTTATACCAGCGCTAACGAACTTTTGGACTGTGCAAAGCCGATTTTTAGACTTTCTTTTTTTCTGACTGCGTTACATTGGACTTTGTTTCTTTGTTTGATTGCTATGTTTGTTTAATGCATGTCATTTTGTTTTACGCGGTCCTATTGGTAGCATCGAGGCGATGGTTTTTGAGAGGGAGACATTGAACCGCGTACTTGTTGATCTTTATCGAGTGATGTTTATCTTTATCAGTTTTTCACCGTCTAATAAATCTAATGAATGTTATCTCTTAGTGCGTGACGGGCACGTATGTATCGCAAGTTTCTCGAATGTTATCGGTGTCTGTTGTCACTAAAACGTATGTAATCTGATCGTATGTCCGACATGAATTGTGCAGAGTTTTCTGGAAGACACGTGGGCAGCAGCGATTGCTCTAGAACCTTCGATGACGTATGCGTGAAAGCTGACGCCCTTGACCGGCAGATCACATTTTTGACGATCGCCAACTGTTTGCCGCTATCGTTGTGCTTTTAGTGTGACTCGCCTTTGTGGGCCCAGGTTGGCCATATAAATGGTAGTTACATTATTCACAGTATTGCTACTGTGTTCTTTGCCACCACAACTACGTGACATTGTTATCATGATCCCAAATTACAAGGCTTCAGCGAATTTCTTGACAGAGTCAGCAGGACAAAACTGTATTCGAGTTTGGTAAACATGCAGTTGGCAGCACTTCATAGCGAACGTGTGAATGCTAGGCTCATGCCTTCTGGAGATATCACGGTGATCGCTCTTTCTCTTTAGACCTCAGCGATATACATAGACTGTAGATTACGAAATTGTTACATGATTTTTTGGATACCCCTCTCATCTTAGCCAAATAAGACATAACACTAGAATTCTCATTATTTACTGAAATGAAAAATTACTGATGATTGGAGGTTTTAAAATTACAATGAGTTTTGGTACTGGCCACATGGTACGCTTGGGTCTCCGCTCATTAGAGGCTGGCTGCCTACCTAAGCGGTGGGCTGTGCTTGTTGCCACTTAGTACTGTAAATCGGGGCAAATTCCGAGCAGAACGCACTTATCGCATATTTATCCAACAGTCTCATATCACTACTTCATGTATTTTTAAGGTAGCAATAGTGATAGATTCTGGACGAATACAACAACGAGTGTAACCTTTCAGGCATAGCGACCGACCATAACGATGCTGTTTTAAAATTGACTGTGTCTAAAACTGGAATGCGATACTTATAAAAATTTCGGCGATATTACATACATTTCTACGTGCTGTCCGAAGCTACTACAATTTGAGAAAATAAAACATTGCTTTGCACGTACCGCACAATCTCTGCAGGATGTTACCAATGAAGATGACAATAGACGCACAGTTAATGCGCAATTTTTGCGCCCTCGTAAATGTTCCGTCAGCACTACCGTGTTTTTCTTGAAGGTGTTGAAAATCGTGAATTGGGCCAATGACATAAACGCATCCTATAATTACCTTTCTTTCACTGTTCCTTTCGGACGCGTGCCACAATATGTTGCAAGCTCATTATGCTTCTGTTGAGCGAAAGTTCAGTGAAGGCAGGATAGGAAATGCAAAATTGTGCAATAGAAGGATTTTCTCCCTTTAAATACCCCTTTAAGATTGTCATTTATATTTGCGCATGCATCACCGTCATTGGTGCTTAGGGCATTCCTGCTGGGATATTTGGAATCTCAGATGTCTTTCTTAAGAAATGATCAATTACGTGTTGTCGTCTTATCTGAAAGCTACAGTATTCTGCCTCATAAATAATTATTTGTTGTCAACTCAAGCCATTACTTCTGATGTGTTTGATGCACTTCATTGCGATGAAGTTAAAAGTATTAGAACAGTTCCAGCGAGAGTTGCGGACACTTCGAAGACCATAATTGACATGTCTAACTTCAATGCTCACGAATCTTTTTCTGGTGCAATTACTGCACTTCGAAATTTTCAGATGTCTGTCTTTTCCTTTGTACCAATTCAGGCAGCTCGACTTACCATGATTAAGTTAATTAAAGTGTACGGTAAGATTGACGATGGAAGCCTATGCAGATGTAGAAGCAGATACGTTTGTAAATCGCATGACACGCTGTTATTTCACCTAAAGAATTTACAGAACAATGCTTTTCAGAATGACGTTCTGAAGAAATATAAGAATTCAACGAATCTATGGACGGTACCAGTACTCTACAGAATATTAATCCAAAAAATAATCAAATGCATGCCCCTTTCACGAAACAACAAATCCAGAACTTCTTCGTGTATGCGAGTATGTGCAAAATAAGGTGGGATCTCATATCAAAGAAGCGCAGAATCAGCTTTACCTAAACAAGTTCTGGAAAAAAAGAAGCTCCAAAGAAACCTAGACCATAGTCTATTACTTATTAAGTACCAAAAGCAAAACTTCAATAATGTACCTGAATATTCTCTGCGTTGATTGCACAGAAAATAATTAGAATACAAATTTATTACACGTCTCTTTACATCTGCAGGAACAAACTGCTCTGATACAGGGACAAGGACCGTATCTATAAATTAAGCTCCACCAACTCAAGCTGAGTTTTCATAGCTCCTTGTAGCAAAATTGAAAATTTCAGCTCGCTTTTTTCCTTCGCAACGCCGAGCCTTTGAATTTGTTTATATTGTCATTTGGGCTAATCAGGGAATATCTGAAGTCATTGATAACCACGCACTGATAATATCAACAGTAGACCTAACACGCGAATTTTGATTTCTGAACCTAAAGTAACACGTATCTGAGGGATATTTAAAAGTGGCGGAATTAGCGAAAATACTTATTACATACGATCTCAGTCGAATCACTTTTTCCTAAAGTCGCCGAGAAGCATATAAGCAGTAGCGTCATTAATTACGTTGACATGTGCCAAATTTACGTTTATCATAAATATGGGTTCTTTAGCAGCCATGGAGCTTCATCTACAAGACGTTCCATGGAGAATATAGAAAATAAGTTTTTCCTATTACAAATATTTTTTATATCTTCACAAGGCATATGACTCCATCAGTCATGACATTCGTTTAGCACAGATGTATCAATATGGTATAGGGGATAATCGCTGCATTTATTGAGTAGTTATCTCAACCAGACCATTCAGCATATTGCTGTAAATGATTTTTGTCTGATCCTGGGCACATTGTTGCTGCTGTTGCCAAGGAATGAATTTTGAGTACAGTCCTGCCAATACTCTGCGAAATGCAATAGTTAGCATACATCACGCCAATGACATAACAATTTCTGCAGACTAGACAAAGCTCTCCCTAACCATGCACAACCTGTGTGTCTATATTAAAAATGAAGAAAAGCTTTTGTACAAAAATGAGGGACACCAAGGGTGGTTCTCTGACACAAAAATGCCAAATACACAATATGCAGGTACATAAGAAAGAAGTAAAAGTAGTAATATTCCACACATTTTGACAACACTACTTTCACACATTGCACACACAATTATAACACTAAAAAGAAAATGGGCACAGGTCACAATATGTTCAAAATGTATGAAACACGGCAGTACATTACATATGACCAGAACTCGGCCGTTGGTCTTTCTCGATTCAAAAAAAAAATAATTCAGCGACCATGCAAATTGAGATTGTTGAACAGTTACACTTTTGTATGCCTGTTAAATATAGCAGGGTTTTCATTAAACAAATTCATAATCCCATAATTTATAGCTCTTTTTCATGATTTGTTTGTGCACTTACTTCAACTATGTCCGTTTTATGCAAGTCATGACGATTGTTCCTGCTTAGGAACTGACGAGGAAAAACACTATGGTGTCGCAGTATTTAACTTGACACACGCACACTGAGTGCCTAATTTTACAAAGAAGGCAGAAATGTGGAATTCTATGCTTAAACAGAAAAGCCGATATCCATCTGATCTGCACAGCTGAGCAGTTTAATTATTTCCTATGTAAAGCACAAAGTTTATCCTTATACCTTACAATATGCATTCTGCACAACAACACGCAAAAATTGTGATGGGAATAAATGCGAGTAAATAACAATTTTATCTTTTGCCTAGTTCGCAGGAAATAACCTAAACAGTTAAGCATGTTGGTGACTTGCGACTTTTATTCTGGTGTTTACATGATATGACTTGCTTAAGTCCCTTGGGAAAAAGGACGTCTAAAAAGGAATAATTAACAAGATAAAGTGATGAGTCATTGTATTTATGGTTGTCCTGAGTAATCAATTATATTGTTCTTACGAAAAAATGATTCATTTTTTGCACTGCCTTTTAGTATGAGAGAGGAGACGCATAATTGGTCAGAATCTGTTGTTTCATGTCTCTTCGAGTCCCTCCATATTAGCCCAAACGGAGGAGACACTTGCGGTCATCAGCACACATATCTAGCTCACCAGTATGAAGAATATTAATATCATTCAAATACACTAAAAACAATAGGGGCGTAATGCATATCCTTGGGGTTGACCATATTTAACTGGGCTACTTTCAGAACGAACAAAATCGACACAAACATATTGCAGTCTATTGCGTAGATAACTTGGGATAAGGTTCTGTGCCAAAACGGCAAGTTGGGCCAGTTAGTTGGGATTCATAGTAAGGTTTCTTACAGCGCAACACAAGACAAGGACAACAGAAGGTATGAAACGAACAGACTGCATGGTGTCATCGTTTTTCACCTTCTGTTGTTCTTGTGTTGTGTTGCGCTGTAACAAACTTTACTAAGGTTCTGTGCTTTTCCTTCAAACCATTCACTTCGAGCTTCTGTAGGAAATTACCGCGTTTGATTGCATCAAATGCCCTTTAAAACTTATACATATTTATTGCAACTCTAAATAACCTTTTTCAATGTTTCTGATGGTTTGATTTTAATTTATCACTAAGGACGTTTTTTTTGACTGGCCCTTTTGGAGTCCGGATTGCTGTTCTACTACATTCTTTGCTAGTAAGAAATATAATAAGTTGAATGTGCAAGTCCATTACAGAAACATTAGAGGGAAGTGATAGCAGAGATACTGATGTGTGCTGAAGCAATTTGTTGTGTTGTACACCTCTGTGAAGTTACGCGAGAAATTTTTAGGCTTTTGCTGTAGACACCAGATGACACCATAACTTTGAGAATATAGTTTAGTTGCATGGCAATTTCATACGCAACAACCTTATTCAGTGAACATTTTGTGGGATCTTTTACGGCTGCTAACTTGCTTCCAAGATATCGCAAGATAGATGCGATTTTATCTTGAGATGTACGAGTCAAAAATAGCGCGTCTTTTACGACATGGCGCAAGTACGTTCGGCGCTCTGTTAACGCAGCACGGGAAATGAGAACTCAGCTGCCCCAACATTTACAACAAAATTTTTCAGCAAATCGCCATAGCAATGAAAACTACATCACTGAAGACATGCTGCAGAAGTGTTTGTCATTTCATGGAAGATCTTCCATGTCTCGCGGCTGCTTTGGGCAGCGCTTTCAAACTTGCGTTCGAAAAGCGACAACCTTGTCTTATTTAATATCTACGCTTAATATTTCCAAAACCCATGCTTATTTAATGTCTGTGCTTAACCTTTTGCTAAACCTATTCAACTCTTGCAAAATCTCCAAGTCGCGTGGCTTTAGGAACTGAATTATTTTTCCGTATGTTTCGTACGCTCATAGAGGCCATTTGCAATCCACGGTATTCGTGCTTTATTATGAAGAACTCTTGTTATGACAGGAAATGCGGTATTGTAAACATGCTCTAATCCTAAAATGAACTTTGAAAAGGCGGAGATCGATTAAGCTCGCTATACACGTTTGCCCAACTTGGGCTCGTTCTGCTTGATAGTGATCGCTGTGCATTCTCCCACTACCTTCCGCTGTTTCTGTAATCTAGTTGGTGTCAGGGCTCATTCACACCGGCATTTGAAGTACATCACACGACTGACCACGATTGATAACCAAGGAGCGTCTCACAGACATCAATGCTCGCACCGCTGAGCGCTATCGGCCCGTCGCCTGGCTGAGATGTTTGGGACTGATGCCGCACACGTTTGCTCGCACCCCTGTCACTGTCCTAGTTAGGCGTGTGCAGACCTATTGTTCCTGCGCCGTTGATTTGTATAGTAGAATCAAGGTTTGCTACTATGTGTATACTTACGCCACTTAACGACCGGTTGCGACAGACGACAATTAACAGGTCGAAACCATAAATGAACCTCAAGGCCAGTCGTTAGCTTAACAATTCCGTTACCCTCTGCACTATCACTTTTAAATAAATGTCGCCTCAGATGCCCCTCTGACGACTACCGCAGCGCTATTGCATGCGGTGCGGAAGCTCTCACTTTCTGAAGAGAGCTTCCTTACACAGTACAGAAAATTACTTACTTCATTATTTCTGCAGCTTCATCGCAGCCAGCGGGCTGTTTAGCGTAATAGCCAAGAAAGGTGTACGACACTACTCGCTTCGTAGGAGATGGGTCTGATATTTCAAGTGCTCTCTGTGAGAAAGAGGTAGAGGATCATTGCGTAAATATCACTGGAGTCACGAATAGTTTCACACGATGCTGCTAGAAGTCCTTTATAATATAAATTTGGACATTACTTTTTATTTTAACACATACCCATTATCAACGTAACTCCACTAACGACTCCTTAAACTAAATTCTATCGTATGTCATATTGACGGTCACAGCAAAAGAGAACAGGAAAACGGCATGGGCTGGATCTTCTAACTGGTGACTTTCCAGTTGAATGTTACGGCCCGTGTCGTTTTTGCGCATTGACATATTTGCATAAATTGCACTTTTTCGTCGCCTTTTTGGATAATAGATTTATGTTGTCTTGGTGATTTTCTTTTTCCTGTAATGTTTCTGGTCCATGTCGTGGAAAGCCCCTTCGGGGCACCGAGCAGTGCAGTCTGCCGAGAATCATGTTCTGCATTTTAAATAACGTCAATAAAACATTGTGGCAGAAACCACCGAGAAAGAATTCCCACCGATACGTAAATAATAAAGGAATCCGAGGAGGTTACCAAATTGGGATTAGACCACTTTGGCCAAAGCAACGAATCCAAACAGGTCAGCCCAAGGTGGTGCAGTTGCAGTTACAACACAACAAGACAACAAGAGAACCTCACGATATTGCGCTGCAACTGCCGATCACTGCAAAACAATCACGTGACCTAAATACCTAGGCACTGAAGTTAAGCTCATCCAACAACTGAAGAACACTTGATCCGGAGAAGCACAGACACCTACGCCAAAGACTATCACGGTGAAGAACACGGACATCTTAATGCCTCCATCAACTTAGAATAGTTCTACTCCGCTGCGAAGGCATTTAATAACGCTGCATGGGGTCCGATCGAATGACCCAAGCGATGCTGAGAAACCTTAGTGACTCGGCCAACCAATTTGTTTACCGGCACGGTATGTATACCTCCCGGCTGTCAACCCTCCGACTGGAAAACAACCAACATAATTTTTATACCGAAGCCCGGCAAACTGTGCGAACTAGGACAACTGCGACCTATCCCGCTTACCTCCTTTCTGCACCATCTTTTCCAGAGATTCTTCCTCAGCACACTCGAGAGACACAGAGCTTTAGAGATCTGCTTCCGGTCACGTTTCATGTGAGGAGGGGGGTATCCGCCCAAGGGCTCTACGTACTCCTGAAGGACAAAATCCTGCACTGCGCCCCCCTTACTAGGAAGCCCGGACAAGTCTTGCTCGCACTTGATATTCAAGAAGTTTGTGGCAATATGTCGCACTCCTCGATAATTGAGGGGCTCGACGACGTAAGAAGTTGGGATAGAATAGATTCCTATGTGCAAGATTCTTGTAAAATCTCTCTGATCATGTTTGCACAGTTAGGACTTACTCACTGCCATACGACCTACCGGATACTATTACCGCTCTGGTTACCATCGACTTAGTCAAACTGGCGTTACAACTGGATGAGCACCGAGATCTCGAGTGTGCCAAATACATGGGTGACATCATGTCACGGGCCACTTCATTCTCGTACGGAGACATAAAAGCCATCGTTAAGAAATACAGCTGTGATATTCACAAATCAAAAGAAACAAGTAGGCATGAAATGCCCCCTTAGATTTAAATAAATTACAAGGTTTTACGTGCCAAACCACTTTCTGATTATGAGGCACGCCGAAGTGGAGGACTCCGTAAATTTCGACTACGTGGGGTTCTCATACGTGCACCTAAATCTAAGTACATGGGTGTTTTCGCATTTCGCACTCATCTGAATGCGGCCACCATGGCTGGGATTCGACCCCGCTACCTCGTGCTCAGCACTACAACACCATAGCCACTGAGCAACCATGGCGGGTGTAATGCCCCCTGTCCCAGTCGGCATACCTACAGATCAGACCCAAGAGTACACAGGAAAACTGAACACTGCCCTCACAACGATTTCTCGATTGGGAACCCATCAACAAGACAGCAAGCATGCGGATTCTCGTAATGCTACCACATCATCTGGGCTGCGTTTGCATTGCGCCCTCTAAATTCATACGTACGGTAAGCAGTGTTACCGGATTCACTAACAGAATCACACGCGGCAATGAGAGGATTACAAAGGCACACATGCTGGAATTGGTCAAAGCCTTAATAAGTCTCAGGACACGCGCATTACCCTTCAAGCCACGCGCTGCACAGGGACAGACCAGGTGGACAAATTAATTCCAGTAGCCTGTAGGGCGGCTCTCGGCTTTCAGGCAAGCACAAGCATGGAAGGCTTCCAAGAGCTAGGGCTGATCAACATATATGAAGAGCTCGCCGCAGCCACAATCATCACCCAGTGAGTGTGGCTTGCGCGACGTCCCAGGGACGTTGTCTCTTAAGCCGCCAACACTACATTCGGGCGCCACAATACTGTCGGGAGCAAACACCACTCGCATTGCGAACACGGCTACAAGTGAATCGCATTCCATGCTACATGCACCTGACAATCCACGGAAGACGAAAATGAACCAGGCCGATAGCATTGCTACAGAGGCAGGAACATCCGGACAGGTATTTCGCGGACTAAGACTACCCCTGTACGGCAACACAGACCCCTCTTTCGTGGCGTTCACGATAAAATATGCATGGACAGTCGAGGATGCGTCCTTGCAAACCTCGTCCTGCACAAGGGATGAGGCCATGGCTATCGCACTAGCCGTACGAGCCTCCGAAGCAAAGGGCCGATCAGAACACATACTGAAGGAATCTCAGTAAGCCTGCCGACTATACCTGCGGGCAGTTTTGCCGACTAGCATCTTGCACATTCTGAGACCAATACTCACATAAGACCGGAGTATCACCGGGCACACACCGGAGTTGGCGGCAACGAACGGGCGCATTGTCTTGAACGAGATACGACAGGCCGAGTCGCGGATCACTCTGCCCCAGCGGACACCCTCTCACCCAGCACGCTAGGCGAAGCACTGGAGATGCAGACTCGAGCGACTATCAAAGGCCCGTCCCCATTCCAAGCCCAGCAGGCAGCACGCACGGTACTAGCGCCTGCTACAGACGTACACCTTTCTTCATTCGTACAGACTTCAAAAGATGTACACCGACAGGCACAAACAATTGTCCATGGTGTGAAGACACACCGACACTCCCGCACATCACATACGACAGCCCCAGGCGCCCGGCAGATGCTGTCTCACCTCTAATCACGGAATAATTCGCTAACTGATCCTGGAAGGCGCGAATCACCGGACAGGAGCGAGCTGTAAGGCCTCGACCAGGCCCGGCGAGCCGCGGAATCCAGTGGTGGCCTGAAATAGGGGCACCATCTCTATACAATTTTGTCTCGGTTTCTCTGAAGCCGCTTTAGGACGTAAGGCTTAGTTAGGCTTGACGGCCAACTACTTTTTGCTCGCCTTTTACGGCCGCGCTCCGGTGGTACCAGGACAAGAAAAAAGCATGAAAACACACTGTAAGAAAAGGTCAACAAAATGTATTGTTCCAGAGGATTCACGAGGAAGCAGGCTGTTTTCTACATTGACGCTGGCTGGGGTCGATCGTAGAGCGAACGAAGGCCGGGCGCGACAAAGGATAGGAACTAGATGGTGACATAACATCTTTCCTTCATGGTGGCTAGAAGTCTTCACCTTTCTCGGGCTGTCGTCAGGGTGATGGATGGATATTTGGAACGGAGCAGCGGTTTGCACCGCTTTGCTCTTGTTATTTTATTGCCTAATGTCCTACATATGTTAGAAAACAAAGAGAAAAAGAACTCACGATGAATTCGCTTACCAGTTTCTGAACCTCTATTGTGAACTTTGTTTTGTACACCGCCATTGTCTGTCATTTCCCTACTCTTCTTCCACCAAATTCCAATCGCCTCTTACTAATCTCTATTAGGGACATGTTTACTTTTCCCTTGATCTCGCTGAAGCCAATGGCTTCAAGGAGGCCAGTGATCCCTAAATCCACTGCTAGACAGATATCTTCACATTCTAATACAACTTGCTCCATTGTTTTCTACACTTTACCACAGCAAGCACATGTTTCTTCTTCCTTTTTATATCTCGCTATATGGGTGCGTGCTCTAAGCCGTCCTTACCTCACTTCGAAAAAATAAGGAGCTTCCCTTTGAGTTATCAGATTGTTTCTTTCCTGAGTTTGTTTTTTTCCTGTTATACTTAGTCATGCCAGGTTTCTTTTCTATTGCGGCCTCCCCTGAGAGCGCGCCAAATTCGGCACCCCGTGCCATGTTGTTTGCGCGCTCCCCCAGTGGGAGCGCGGCACTCCTGCGACGTTACCGCACGATTGCAACTCGTTTGCAAGATGGTTTGGCTACACGATAAAAAACGTTTAGCTTCCCGTACGAGAAGGGGAGAAGAAGGCGTCCGCTCTCTCTTCCGTAGCGCGCGTAGGATCACGAGAAATTATGAACTTTCATAATTCCCTCCCCCCTTAAGACCCTTTGGGCCCCCTTGACTCCAGTGGCGCAATGTTAAGACGCTCATAGCAGAACTGACCTGCTCGCTTTCGCGGCTTTCGCAACGCAGTCGGCGGTGTGGATATTTTGTAGACACATTTTCACCAGAACACATTGTCCAGTAACTTCCCCTGAAGTCAGCAACGCCAGTGTGAGCTGGAGAGGGCATGACCCACTTTTTGGACAAGCCGTCGCCAGCCAGGTTGCACGTGTCCTTGAATAACAGGGACCTGGTTCTGCGTACCCCTGATAGGAAGGCTTGAGCCACTCCAGCGCAGCACTAGCACGGCTAGGGATCAAGGTGCACCGCTTGAGGTGACCTGCAAATGATGGCTCCTCGTGCTGGCAATCTCCTCTATCCGGCGGCCTCCGCGCGTGCACCAGCGTGGTTATCTGATGGAAGGCTAGTTGTTGGCTTGACTTCTTGACGACTTCAGGTGCAACCATGGTTCCATGCCATATCCCCTCGGCGACTACTAAGGACAGCTTTAGCTGCTGCTCCGTAGCTGCTGATTGTGGATTGTGCTCCTTCCGCTTGCCTGCCCACCGGTAGTGCTACAGCTTCCAAGGCACCTTACCTTCGGAAATACCGCTTCACCTGACCGACATGGACTGGTAAGCTGATACGACCTGCGTTCAGATCCTTCCATGCTAAATCAACTTCAAAACGCCCAATACATTTTGGTGCGAAACCTGCCACAAACTCGGGCCTCACGCCGCTGAGCTCATATGCGTTGGCGCAATTTCTACACGCCCTTGCTCCTGCACGGTTAAAATTCGCTTCGAACACCGCGTTTCCTAGGCGATCGCAAATGTCAAGCGTAGTAGTCGAAAGGCTTCTTCGCGCCCGGTGAATCTCTCCGCTTGGCCGATATTGTGTCCGTCGGCGACTGGAGGTGTCTCCCGAACATCAAAAAACCTAGCGTAAACCCGCCGAACGACTTTCCCTCATTCATCGCGCGAAAGAGAGCGCATGTAGGTGCTCGTCGCAGTCGTTTTACGCGACGGCGCACGCCTCAAGTAGTGGCGTTACACCTTGATTCCGGCATTCCGTCATGTTCGAGTGAGGAAACTGGTCTATTCTATTTTAGTTCTGTTCAGCTTCTTTGCTCTTTAGTTTAATGAATAATATAATTTGCGAACGTCAGCGTGCCGCTACAGCTTGACCAACGAAAAAACGTGCTTCGAGAAAATGAAATGCCCAGAGTAACAGCAACGCAGAATAAAAACTTGCTACTTACCTTCAAGGATAAAGTGGCATTTCTGAGATAGCCTGGTTGATTAAAAATTGTCTCGTAAATATTGAGAACTCCCCAGTGGTGAATGTTATGATTCCACAAGTTCTCCTGCGCCCACGCTTTAGCGGACTGCTTACTCAGGTGGATCAAGAAAGCGCCTATGTCCCTGAAAATAGGAACAAATAATTACAGCAACAAAGTGCTTTTCGAGGCAAGTAGAAAAGACAACATTATGAGAGAAAGCAGCGGCAAACTATTTAAATTATTATGATCACAGCACTTTATAAAATGTTGCACTTCTGCAGAGAAAGCAAGCAGAAAGTAAGGTTCGGAACGCACTGAAAAGCATTCAGCAAATTTCACGTCCCTTCAGCAACACATATGACAATAATTCGTTGTGCGCTATGCAATAAAATATGGCGACACGAAGTTCTGGAATTAGAAATTTAATGAAGCAAGAGGACATCCCTATTGAGCGCTAGTGAGCCAAACACCGGTGCTGATTTGAAATAGAACATTTGCACGAGTGGAGACTTCAATTTTGTGCAGACACACTCAAACATTCGCTGTATGGTAGCAGAATGCCTATGGCCCCACTAAAACATGGATGTTGCAGTTTTTCATAGCGTATTTGGCAGGAGAAGTCTTGAAATGTGCATTTCAAGACAGGCTATCCCAATGCAACTTGCTGATAACCCTAGCTACGTGGTACTAGAGAATTTTCACTAAGAGTTCACTATGGAGTGAACGAAAGCTATGCCGATAATTGAAAAATGTTTGATGTGGAACGATGCTCTCGTGAAGCGGCTAAATAAAGGCAAAATGACAGTGTGATGTGTACAATTGAGATATTTACATCGTGTTTAACGTCTTGCTCACAAAGTGCGTGTGCTTAGGCACTGCATTGGTCGTAGCTTTGATTATAATTAATGATCATGTTATTGTGCTACACAGTTAGCAAGCTATGCAGTTAGCTATGGAGTTATATCAGGAGGGCGAAGGTGATGTAGTACGCTTGTATAGGGAACAGCGCAATTGATAAATACATGGATAAGAAGGGGAGCACGGAAATTTAAGAGCAATTCACAAATACAATTAGGTGTTCTTTACCCAAATGCCGCAGTGGCACATATTTATAACGAAGCATTGGCCGAGAATGCCCGCATTAATGATGGCCTAAATTCGGTTCAGCTAATAATTTATCTAAATAAAGAAACACGAACCCTTGTATTTGTTGTGAAATTTTATTAAGGTTTCATTGGACTTCATAAAGATGCGTATGGGGATGTATCTACTGGTTTATTGGGTCATGTGCTGTTTAATTAACAAGAATATGGCAGTGCTCAGAGGCTTCATTTTTTTCGAACTCTCCATGGCAATGCTGTTAATTTAGCCATAGGAATATTTGCTTTTCGCTGCGCTTCCTTGAACTTTGGCCAATACTTCATTCGACAGGAGGTTAGTAGGTAGCGATAGGTAGCAAGGCATTGGAAGTGGTAAGGGAATACATCTACTAAGGGCAGGTAGTGACCATGGATCCGGATCATGAGACTGAAATAATCAGAAGAATAAGAGCGGGCTGGTGTGCGCTTGGCAGGCATTCTCAGATCATGAACAGCAGGTTCCCATTATCCCTCAAGAGAAAAGTGTATAACGGCTGTGTCTTACACAACTCACGTACGGCGCAGAAACCTGGAGGCCCCCTGCTACACTTCCCTTTCTTGGAATCCAATCCGTAACCCTTAATGACCGTCGGCTATATTCACTCCTCATTACAAGTCCGGCCCATGCCCATTTCTTTTTCTTGATTTCAATTAAGATGTCAATAATGCGCGTTTCTTCCCTCACTCAATCCGCTCTTTTATTATCCCTTAATGTTACATCCATCATTCCTCTTTCCATAGATCGTTGCGTCGTCCTCAATTTAGGTAGAACCCTTCTCGTAAGCCTCCAGGTTTCTGACCCGTAAGCGAGTACAGTTAAGACACAGCTGTTATACAATTTTCTCTCGGGGGATAATGGTAACCTGCTGTTCATGATCTGAGAGTGCCTGCCAAACGCAGCCCAGACCATTCTTATTCTTCTGATTATTTCAGTCATGATCCGGATCCGTGGTCACTACCTGCCGTAAGTAGATGTACTCCCTTACCACTTCCAGTGCCTCGCTACCTATCGTAAATTGCTGTTCTCATCTGAGAGTGTTAAACATTACTTTAGTTTTCTTCAGTTTAATTTTCAGACCCAGCCTTCTGCTTTGCCTCTCCAGGTCAGTGAGCATGCATAACAGTTGGTGCCCTGAGGCAATATCATCAGTCAATCGGAAGTTACTAAAACATTCTTCATTAAATCTTATTCCCACTTCTTTCCAATCCAGGTCTCTGAATACCTCCTGTAAATATGCTGTGAAGAGCATTGGACAGGTCGTGTCTCCCTGCCTGACGCCTTTTTTATTGATATTTTGTTGCTTTCTTTATCGAGGACTGCGGTTGCTGGTTCTAGCTGTAGGGCTAGAGGCTTTCATACATTGGCGCTTCTTCATCAGACGAAAGATCTGAGGAAGTAGCGCCAATGTATGAAAGCCTCTAACCCTACAGCTAGAATAGAACTGGTATAATTTTCCAAGTTAATCAACAATCGTAAGACAGCTGACATAAGGAAGTATAATATGGATAGAATTGAACATGGTCTCAGGAACAAAGGAAGCCTAAAAGCAGTGAAGCAGAAACTAGGAATAGGCAAGGATCGGATGAGTGCGTTAAGAGACAAAGCCGGCAATATCATTGCTGATATAGATCAGATAGTTCAAATGGCTGAGGAGTTCTGTAGAGGTTTGTACAGAACCAGTGGCACCCACGATGATAGTGGAAGAGATAATAATCTAGAGGAATTCGAAATCCCACAAGTACCGCCGGAAGAACTAAAGAAAGCCTTCGGAGCTAAGCAAAGGGTGAAAGCAGCTGCGCAGGATCAGGTAACAGCAGATTTGTTGAAGGACGTCGGGCAGATTGTTCTAGAAAACTGGCCACCTTCTATACGCAATGCCTCATGAATTCGAGCGTATCGGAACCTTGGAAGAACGCTCACATAATCCTAATCCATAAGAAAGGGGAATCCAAAGACAAAAAATTATAGACCAATCAGCCTACTGTCCCTTGTCTACAAAGTATTTACTAAGGTAATAACAAAGAATCGGGAACACCTTAGATTTCTGTCAAAAAAGGACCAGGCTGGATTCCGTAAAGGCTACTCAACAATACACCATATTCACACTATCAATCAGGTGATAGGGAAATGTGCAGAATATAACCAACCCTTATATATAGCTTTCATTTACGGGAAAGTATTTGATTCAGTCGAAACCTCAGCAGCCATGGAGGCATTAAGGAACCGAGGGGTAGAAAAGCCGTACGTAAAAATACTGAAAGATATCTATGGCGGCTGCACAGCCACCGTTGTTCTCCACAGAGAAAGCAACAAAATTCCAATAATGAAAGGAGTCAGGCAGGGAGATACGATCTCTTCATTGCTATTCACAGCGTGTTTACAGAAAGTATTCAGAGACCTGGATTGGGAAAAATTGGGAATAAAATTTAAGGGAGAATATTTTAGTAACATGCGATTCACTGATGATATTACCTTGCTTAGTAACTCAGGTGACCAATTGTAATGCATGCTCACTGACCAGCAGAGGCAAAGCAAAAGCGTAGGTCTAAAAATTATCTGCAGGAAACTAAATTAATGTTTAACAGTCTCGAAAGAGAACAGCAGTTTACGATAGGTAGCGAAGCACTGGAAGTGGTAAGGGAATACATCTACTTAGGGCAGGTAGTGACCACGGATCCGGATCATGAAACAAATAACCAGAAGAGTAAGAATGGGCTGGGGTGTGTTTGGCAGGAATTCTCAAATCATGAACAGCAGGTCGCCACTATCCCTCAAAAGGAAAATGTATAACAGCTGTGTGTTACCAGTACTCACATATGGGGCAGAAACCTGCAGGCTTACGAAAAGGGTTCTGCTGAAATTGAGGATGACGCAACGAGCTATGGAAAGAAGAATGATGGGTGTAACGTTAAGGGAGAAGAAAAAAGCTGATTGGGTGAGGCAACAAACGCGAGCTAATGACATCTTAGTTGAAATCAAGAAAAAGAAATGGACACTTACAAGACATGTTAAGAGGAGAGACGATGACCCATGGTCATTAAAGGTTACGGACTGTATTCAAAGGGAAGGGAAGCGTAGCAGGGGACGGCAGAAAGTTAGATGGGGGGATGAGATTTTGAAGTTTGCAGGGACAACATGGCCACAATTAGTACATAACCGGGACAGTTGGAGAAAAATGGGAAAAGCCTTTGCCCTGCAGTGGGCGCAACCAGGTTGTTGATGATGATGATTATGATGACGGTTGCTGGGGAGCATATATAGATATTTTTCATTATTTTTACATACGGCTCGTCTACACCCTGATTCCGTAATGCTTCCACGACCGCTGAGGTTTCAACTGCATCAAACGCTTTTTCCTACTCAATGGACGCTGTATGTAAGGGTTGGTTATATTCCGCACATTTCTCTATCACCTGATTGATAGTGTGAATATGGTGTATTGTTGAGTAGCGTTTACGGAATCCTGCCTTGTCCTTTGGTTGACAGAAGTCTAACGTGTTCCTGATCCAATTTTCGATTACATTAGTAAATACTTTGTAGTTAACGGACCGTAAACTGATTGGCATATAATTTTTCAAGTCATTAACATCCCCTTTCTTATGGATTAGGATTATGCGAGCATTCTTCCAAGATGTCGGTATGCTCGAAGTCATGAGGCGTTGCGTATACAGGGGGGCCAATTTTTCTAGAACAATCTGCCGGCCATCCTTCAACGAATCTGCTGTTACCTTATCCTCCCCAGCTGCCTTCCCTCTTTGTATAGCTCCAAATGCTTTCATTACTTCTTCCGGCGGTACTTGTGTGATTTAAAATTCCTCTACACTATTCTCTCTTCGATTATCGTCGTCGGTGCTTGTGGTACTGTATAAACATCTGTAAAACTCTTCAACCACTTGAACTATCTCATCCATATTAGTAATGATGTTGCCGGCTTTGTCTCTTAACGCCTACATCTGATTCTTGCCTATTCATAGTTTCTTCACTGCTTTTAGGCTTCCTCCGTTCCTTAGAGCATGTTCAATTCTATCCATATTATACTTCATTATGTCAGGTGTCTTACGCTTGTTGAATTACTTGAAAAGTTCTGCCAGTTCTATTCTAGCTGTAGGGCTAGAGGCTTTCATACATTGGCGTTTCTTGATCAGATCTTTCGTCTCATGCGATGCCCTACTAGCATCCTATCTAACGGAGTGACCCCCGTGTTCTATTGCAGAATCCCTGATGATCCCCATGGGATTGTCGTTCATATCTTCAACACTAAGGTCCTCTTCCTGAGGTAAGGGCGAATACCTGTTCTATAGCTTGATCTAGAATTTCTCTATTTTCCTCTTACCGCTAGTTCATTGATCAGCTTCTTATGTAGCACTTTCTCCCGTTCCCTCTTCAAGTCTAGGCTAATTCGAGTTCTTACCATCCTATGGTCACTGCAGCGTACCTTGCCGAGCACGTCCACATCATGGAAGATGCCACGGTTAGCGCACATTATGGCGTCTATTTCATTTCTATTCTCACCATTCGGGCGCCTCCACGTCCACTTTCGGCTATCCCGCTTGCGGAAGAAGGTATTCATTATCCGCGTATTATTCTGTTCTTCAAACTCTAGTAATAACTCTCCCCTGCTATTCCTTAAGCGTATGCCACATTCCCCCACTGACCTGCCTGCAGCCTGCTTCTTGCCTACCCTGGCATTAAAGTCGCTTATCAGTAGAGTGTTTTTACTTTACCCGTCATTGTTTCTACGTCTTCATAGAAGCTCTCGACTTCCTGTTTATCATGGCTGAATGTAGGAGCGTAGACCTGTACTACCTTCAATTTGTACCTCTTTTTGAGTTTCGTGCCACGTCTCGTTATTGCTATAGAATTCCTGTGTGTTACTCGCTATATCCTTATTAATCAGGAATCCAGCTCCTAGTTGTCGTCTCTCCGCTAAGCCCCGGTAGCACAAGACGTGCCCGCTTTTTAGCATTGTATGTGCTTCTTTTGTCCTCCTAACTTTGCTGAGCCCTATTATATCCCATTTACTGCGCTCTAATTCCTCCAATAGCACTGCTAGACTCACCTCACTAGATAACGTTCTAGCGTTAAAAGTTGCCAGGTTCATATTCCAATGGCGGCCTGTCCGGAGACAGTGATTCTTAGCACCCTCCGCTGCGTCGAAGGTCCGACCGGCGCCGTGGTCAGTTGCTTCGCAGCTACTGGGGACTGAGGGCCGGGGTGTTATTGTTGTATTCATATAGGAGGTTGTGGCCTAATACTGCACCAGGGTGGCCAACTCTTCTCCGGTGAGGAAGTGTGTTCTGGTTCTTGTCACCGGTGCCAGGCCGTGCCCCAGGCCTGTTTATGCAATTTTATCAACAGAAGGAATTTTTCTTTAATCTGGTGGAAAATTGCGCGGTACCGGGATTCGAACCACGGTCCTCTAGCACGCGAGGTGGATGTTCTACCGCTCCACCGTTGCAACGCGTGGTTCAGTGGGCGTCAAAGCCTGCGTCCAACGTATGTAGCAGCGAAAGGGCTCCCAAATTCGCATTAGCTGCGACACCACGCCACGAGCACTCCTCTACCGAGCGGGTGAACGGAAACACTTGGTACCGCAGTAGCGTATCTGGTGCAGCGTTAAGGCAGAGGGCAACGCCGCCACTCCAAATCACCTCACTCTCTAAAGCCTGCGTTATTCAAGCGTTCCTTGTCCACGCAAACTGTCCCCTGCATTCTAACTGCGCTTCGAGAAGGCAAAATCAAAACGCCCCGAGCTTCTCAGCGTGCTCTGTTGCCCGCGAAGTTTAATGAGTCGGAGGACCACTCATTGTCGTTTAGTTGAACATCAACGTTTTACTTTTACCAGCTAATAAGAAGAGTGCTGATGTCCTCAGGTTTTTTTTTAGTTCAACCAATTTTATCGACATTTCTCTAGGCTTATTTGATTCCTTCCGATATATTGTGCAAGAAATAAATGAGCACGTCTGAGCGCAATATCATGCAAGGAATTCAGGTGTGCTACAAACGGGTAATTGTTAAAGAGTACGGAAAGGATATATTTCTTTGCGTAGTTGATTAAAAAAAATTTCAAAGTATCATGCGTGTTTCTTGCGTTTGTTTGGCCCCACTGCTCCGTCGCTCCACGAGACAGCTTGAACTTACAATGCGAATATGGAGATGCCGAACTGCGTCTTTTGCCCCTTGGCCGCCATGGATTGAAAGGTCGCGAACTTTCCCTTGGACGCCTCACCCGGTCTCTCGAAGGGCTTTCCCAGCGATTCGTAGAACATGAAGTCGCAGAGCCCGTCTCTTGGCGTCTCCATCTCGCCATCGCTGGCCACGGTGCAGATGTAGGCGTTACGTTGCGGTGGCTTGTCAACTAAAGCTGCACAGAGCGGGACGTGGCATACAGAAAGTCTACTCATGCGCTATGATAGCGTGTGACCACGTCAGAGAGCAAACAGGGCCATTGGACTCTGACACACGTTGTATAACATGCAGCACAACAAAGAGAACTCTGCAAATATATACCTATGTATTCTGTGATTAAGAAGAAAGAAGTATAAACCCATGTAGTGCAACGAAATTGTGAACTTGAGCTAAAGGCAGTGTTGGTGACTTTGTTACTATATTTTCCACAAAGTCGCGAATTACTAGCCCAAAATATCTCTATCGGATTATATTCTTGGATTTTGCCACCTCCAGGGCTTAACAGAACAACACCAATGCCACTTCATAACAACGGCGGGTGAAAGAATTCCATGTTGAGCAACAATCAAGGTTGTGATACCGACCTAGCTCGCTTTTCTTTAATGTTCCTCGTTGTCTATATTATATGTTTCAGTTCTGCACTTGTGAATTGGCGATCATAATGTTCAAATTGCAGAGAAGTCCGATTTTCTAGAAGAATACGACATCGATGTTGTGTCTTTGCCGCCCCGCCAGCTACATGGCTAAAACAATTTCATTCGTTTTACTCTGGCAATAGCGGCAAATGAAGCAGAATATATCCCAGCCCCCTTTGCCTAAATTGAAAGCGAAGCAGTTCATACACCCAAATCTCTACCAGTGTAATTTACTAAAACTTCTTCCCCAACGTCAATAAGACTATATAAAGGAAACTGTCTCGTTAAAGTGACTAAAAGCTTGATGTACTAAGATATCTTTCCCCTAAATTCGTAAATCTGCAACAGCCCTTTGATTTAGGTCTCAATATGCCGAACGAAACGCATAGCAATGTAATCGTATTTAAGTAATTGGCTTTCTCTGAATACGCGAAATTCGGTGGAACTTGTGCATTTTTTTAGAAATTATGAATGCGTTTTGTACAAAATCAAGAACTTAACACGCTAACACATAGAGTTCGCCCTTTTTAATCTCATTCTTGGTTCATGAAAGTATACCCAAGTGGTGCCAGTTAAATTTTACTCATATGTCTGCCTTTTTTACATTAAATGACATTTCGATTGTGGTATGTGGTATCTAGCACAAATATTCTCTTGAGCTGAAAAGGCAGATAGCTACATAAGCAGATAAGCAGCCAAGAAGTCAACGTTCAGAGTGATTTATTTACAAAAGTTGCGAATAAACTATTTTGCCGATTATTTTAGTGTATATATTAATATTTATGAATTGAAGCGAGCGTATTCTCAACAAACATCCACTCGGGGAATTTTGGGGGAAAACTTCAATAATTGATCAATTATTGTATTAAAAAAGTGCCTTGTTATGAAGGGGATCCGAAAAAGAAGTGAACAACCCATTGAAAGATATCTGTTCAGTGCCAGAAAAGCAGGACACAAGAATAAACGAAAACGAAGACAGGCGCCTGTCTTTATCTTCGTTTCTTCTTGTCTGTGTTTTTGTTGCGCTATACAGATACCTTTCAGTGTTGACTGACCAACAAGCCTATATGATCGCCCTAGTTGAATAACCCAAATACGATGGCATCCTGTCGCACATTTCGGGAATGAACACACCAAAACTGACAATCTGGTGTCAAGCTCAGAATTAGTTTCAGTTGAATAGACTGAGCGAATCGAGAAGGGGCCACTTGTAAATTGAATTTGCCTTAAATAAACAATGTGGGAGCTAGGCCAAATTTGTAATATAGTAGTGTCTGCATTGCAACTTCTCGCGCGTATATTTCCCGCTTTTTAGAGTTGTTAATGTCTAGGATTCAAATTTCGCGTTGTGAAAAAGAAGTATGCGGGAAAGACAGCCTATAAAGGTTCCAAAGAAAAATTATAAGAATGCACGCAGCAGTCGCTGCCTGGTCTTGCCAAGGTATGGCGCAACTTCTTAAATTCTATAGCAGTGAATTTGCTTCATGTGTTTTAAATGGCCATCAAAACGAGGCATTGAAAAGTTATTCAATGTGTATACGTATATCAGGCTCCACTTTACTGGAGAAATTTGGTGAACTAATTGGTGAACTAATGTGGTGAAATAATTTGGTTCTAAAAAAAGGTAAGGGGGGGGGAAGGAGGCGAGTGTGGCATCGCAAACATAACGAGAACACCTATGTTCGTCTTCTACCTGTGTCAAGTTGTTTCCGGTCCACTTCCACTTCCGTGTGCGGCAAGCTGCCGGTCACAGGGCAATTTTGTGTGTATATGCGGGCTTCGTTCGTGCTTGAAAAGCACTTTTATGTTGCAGCTGTTGAGCAAAAAAAAGCTGTATCCGGATATTTTCATGTTGTTCTACAACTTTATCATTGACACACTTATTCTAAATATAATATTTGCGAAGCTGAACAATTACTTAAGACAAAACTAAGTAATTTGGTGCTATGTAATATAGTATAGCCTGAGTACCTCCAAGCGACGGAAAACAACACTGCCATGGTTCTGTCCAGCTACATGGTACTCGCACATTTTTTAAAAATCTTGGTGCATAGTAATTGCGACACTCTGTGCATGTAGATGTGCGTTACCACCGATCCATGGTCATACCTTTAGGAAGTAAAAGTTGCTTTTTCGTATGTCGGAGCACAATATATATATCAGGCCCCTCGGTTAACCCCCTTTCTTCAAGTTCATTGCATAACAGGGTTTCGAATCCGGCAACATCGATGCCTTCAGGTATCACGTGTGGATTCATTGACCCATTGCCTTCACCCAAAAGCATCACGTACTGGTGAGGCCTGCGGAAGAAAGGAAGTGTCATATCCGCCGCCAAAGTTTGTGATTGGTGGCACCGGTTGACACTCCCAGGGTTAGTTCTAGTAGTAACGCATATATACCCCACCAATTGGATGGGAAGGCGGCGGCGGCGGTAGCTCAATTGGTAGAGCATCGCACAAGTACTACGATGACGTGGGATCGTTCCTCACCTGCGGCAAGTTGTTTTTATCCACTTTCAACTCCACTAATTTAAAATTTCCATAGTTTATTATTAAGAAGAAGTAATTTATACTGTGTTGTCCGAGTCTTTGTTTGTTGGCTTCTTATGACTATATATATATATATATATATATATATATATATATATATATATATATATATATATATATATATATATACATATATATATATGTCTGTATGTATGTGTGTGTCTGTTTGTGTGTGGGTGTGTTTAGGTATATACTGCTAACATGGATTAGGACACGTACGTGCAAGCGTGGTAGGTGGTGCTGGAGTTGGTGGTGCTGGAGTGATCTTCAGTGTGGTAGGTAGCTCTGATGGCACCCCTTTGTACGGCGTTGGTATAATCTCCTGCTCCCTAGTAACAGGATGCTGTACTCCGGCTGATGTCACAGGAGTTGGTGCCTGCAGGGGATGCCAGTTTCCAGGTGAAATTGTTAATAAAGATCCTCACCACCACCAACCATTTTTATAATCACTTTATTTCCCTGTGCCGTAGGAAGAAGGCCTCTCCCAGAAGCCTCCGGTTTCCTTTGTCATATGCAAACACACAATTTGTCATTTAGGCCTGCGAATGTTTTGATTTTTATGACACCATATACTTTGCAATCATCTAAGATGGCGCGTCCCTACTCTACGTACTCATTTCGAATGCCAATAGACAAGTGAATCATCTCGATACTTATCTGACTTCCTCAACTGTATTGCTTGGTGAAGACGTCAACGAGAATATAGGCTACTATGGCGTGTCTTCTAATACGCACCACATTTTGCTTCTCTCATAACGCTAAAATTAGCGACATTCACTTATTGGCCTTGTAATGTGAACTGACTTGACTAAGAGTAGCACACGGAAAGTATACAAACAGCGGTTACATGCTTCATAAAGTATGCTCTGTGCTGCGTGGCCCTTCAAACACCACTATTTGTGAAAGGAGGCAACAATGGAAGCATTTCACATCTTCATCAGCCAGATGCTACCACAGTATGAAAATGGCGCGACACTGGGATAACAGTGTAAAAGGAACTAAACAACTACGTGAAGAGATGACACGTTGCACGTGTGGTGTTACGAAAACAATGTGAACCAACTGTAGTACGCCGTCTACCAAGGCAATTTTGCTTCAATTGATGGCAGAACAGCTTTCATGAAGAAGTTAAAAGTGCGATATATATATATATATATATATATATATATATATATATATATATATATATGTGTGTGTGTGTGTGTGTGTGTGTGTGTGTGTGTCTGTGTGTGTGTGTGTGTTCGTAAGTTAATTTGGCATACTGGGTGTGATCAAAGGCGATGATGGCGCTTTCATTCTAACATATATATATGTAGTACTTGTATATAGACTAGTATACGAGATATATTGTATCAATTTACCGTGCCCACAAGATATTGCAGTCCCTGCTATTAGTGTTCTTCAGTACTAAATGAGGTCTATTCGCAATTGTATTTTACTTTTGGTCATGTGCATCTAGCACAAATAGAGGCTGCCAATTCGTCGGTTCATTCAATGACACATTCTCCCCACAAGCGGTCGGTAATGGACATAGCGACTGCGTTGATAATTCAACCTATGATGAGAACCACGTTTTAATTGTTCTCGGGTTTTTAATTGAAGTGACTCTATAAACTGAGTTGCTTTTTCTTCGCCTGATTCTGTTGTGCACACTTACACGCTAACCACCAGTATCACTTTAGATTTATGTGGTGAAAAGCTGCGCAGATTGAGAGGTATTGCTTTGCGAGCCAACTCACCGGCTGTTGCAGAGTGCTTATGACCTCTCCACCTCCGCTGCTATTTCCAGAACTAGGAACTTTGTCGTACGTTGCTTTGGTGTCGCCTCCCATATCGCTATCACCTTGATCACCTTCATAAATACAAGAGAAAGAACACCTGATGTAAGTTGGGTAATGCAACCTTCTCTCCTACTTGATTCCTCATATCGCAACTGAACAGTTTTCGAGGGAAACAGGCCATCAGTTATCCTATTGGGCAGTTATGGAAGGGCGTGTATAGATGACACCTGGTGTCCAGTTAAAAACAGGTGCTTTCCATAAGCTGCCCCGTTCCTTCAAATAAAAAAAGCAAACTCCGCTGTGCTGTCTCGACTGCTTGTCCATTCTGTAATAGCCCTTAAAGGACAGTTTAATGTTTTCATCAGTGCTCTAGTAGATTGTTCGTTGGTCATGTGCACCACTGCGCTCTGTTGCCTTTACTGCAACGCACTTAGGGGCATCATGTCCAGCAACCGGTGAGGAGAAACAGCGAACCATGGGAGCCTGTGGACAGATGCAGCCAACGACGCCTGACGGCAGTGCCTGATGACAAGGCTGCCGTTCGCGTCCTGTCGAGCTCCAGAGGTTGCAGTTATCAAGCATCTGGCAGCCATCTTACAAGCCTCGGACACTGCCCCAATGCGGATTCCTGCTTCTGTATTACGCGTCTTTAACGCAGCCTATAATGATAAATATGTTATCGCTTCTCACGAACGATGGGCTGCGGATGCAGTACTGAGAAAATTTCTTCCGTGTTCAGGACAATTTTCTTGAACGCGTGCGTTATTAGAAGCAATAAGATGCGTTTATTACCCGTGAAGTGCTCAAAAGACGCACCTAGCGGCAATTTCCAGAGGCCTCAGTGGTTTCTGACGGAAGTTCAATGACTCCCGTCATTGCAGATACGATAGGCCGCAACCATCAGTGGGTGGATGGATGGATGGATGGATGGATGGATGGATGGATGGATGGATGGATGGATGGATGGATGGATGGATGGATGGATGGATGGATGGATGGATGGATGGATGGATGGATGGATGGATGGATGGATGGATGGATGGATGGATCGATGGATGGATGGATGGATGGATGGATGGATGGATGGATGGATGGATGGATGGATGGATGGATGGATGGATGGATGGATGGATGGATGGATGGATGGATGGATGGATGGATGGATGGATGTGATGAGCGTCCCTTTTGGAATGGGTCCGGGGGTTGTGGCACAAGCTCTTGCTATTATATTCCCTAATGTCCTACCTAGGTTGTAAAAGAAAAAAACGAAGAAAAAAACACTGAATTTCGCTTTTGTACAGTATCAGCACCAGTGGCCTGCCTTCTGGAGTCAGTGGGAAGACTCAGATGCACTCTTTTGGCTTGCATGGTTCTGTCCACGCTTTTACGCGACCACAAATTGCCGAAATAACTACGCAAAAGGCGAAATAACAATCTAATATACCATTGACGAAGAGATTGGATTTTCGTTTAGAGGTCACTAGATTCTCAAGGATGATCGCCATACAGTGAAGCTGGGATGTGGAGGGGGGGGGGGGGGGAGGGGTATTTAGTCGCACAAACCAGCAGCCTACTCACACCGCTATGAATGTTGATTCATGCTTTCTATCGATTCTATCTACAAGCAGCTAGCTTGCCCCGCAATGACTGACCTCAGCCCCACAGTGCTAAATGGCGCTAATGAGCTTAATGCATGGAGCTTTCTCTTACCACTTTCGCTGTTTTCCAATGAAGCAACTCGCAGAAAATTTTCGCCAGCCAAGCCATACTTGACAAAAGCTTGAAGCGAGAAATCAAGTTGGACCACCTTGACAGTTCAAGTTGGGGATCGCAAATGAAGGAATTGGTGTATCAGGGTAGAATATGCTCGTGGCGTTGAGATATTCTTTTGTTAGGAAATACTGGCTTTATATGAATTTCATTGCTACAAAGGTGGTATTGAATTGAACAGGGTCACTCAATAATGAACCTAACTAGTGCGTTGACGTTGCTCCACCGTCAACCTAGGAGTTTTCAGGCACTAAATCAGGCGGGGGTATAGGGGGAGCTCGTTCCTTACGGAAAATCCTGTGAAACGCTGGAATTGCCTTCCAAGACAACGGGCCAGCCAAACGGTAAAAAGTCTTGGTACATCACAACACCTGCCCTATTCCTGCACGGCAGCATTTCTCCTGCAAATCATTTTCAGGGGAGACATCTCTTTAGAAGGCTGTTTAAACATCAATGTGTAAATTTATTTAGCAACAAAAGATTCGTTTTAAAAAATGCTCAACATGTCTGAAAACAGTACTTATAGTTTTGAGCTAGAGTTTGCAGTGCTACCTATATCGGTGGTGTATACTTGTGGTTTGGTTGCTGACTTTTCCGCCGATGAAAAATGGGGCGTACATTCCGTGGATTTGCCAAACATTATTAGCCCTGCAAGGCCTAGTAAGGCTACGTGTTCTCTTAACACCGCTCTTGAACAAAAAAATGCGCTAATACTCCTGTGCTGGAATGATTCCAACCCATGACACAAGTGTTCATCAACAAAAGTGGCCCAGCTGTTTGGCGCTGCACCACGAGTGCCCGCAGGTGGTTGGGGAACAATGCTCAGTGATTGCGCTGACTGCCTCAACATGAAAGACTACGCAAAAGAAGGAGAAGGTTGCCATCTACCCCTAACGTAGAATGAAGCTACAAAGGAAACCCATACAGGTTTCTCAGAAAGAAGGAAGAATAAAAATAAAAAATAAAAGAAGAAATAAACCGCACTGATTTATTTTGTAGCTTCATCCTACTGGCGGGTGGGTGAAAATATTTCTCTTGCAAGAACCTTTCACCGACTTGCAGGATTCCGCAGAACTCAATTGCGAAAAGCAGGGAGACTTCGTGCGCGACCGCCAGATGGCGCACCATGTATGGAGGGGAGCAGTGTTTTCAAAGAACTCAATTAAGGGAAGCACGGCGGGAGAGAACTGGGCTACAGTGTGCATATTACACATGACGCGTTTTGTCGGTGGCCATACGGTGTCCAGCAGGATTGCTCAAATGCAAACCGCAATAATGTCGAGAGTCATCTGAGAGCAGTTCGGCACGTTGAATTTCTTTCTAAAGAGAGGCTTAACACCCAAGCACACCAGTCAAGTAATGTGGAATATAAACAGGGCAGCGCTATGTCTTCGAACATAATATTGTGCTGCTACTAGAATCCCAAAATAATCAATCATTGTTCTGCTCAAGCAATCCATCGTGCGATAAAGGTGAAGCCCGGGTGACATAATTTTATGCTAGATGTGGCAATATTGGACGCTGTAATTTATTGTGGCATCGACACTTCTTTAAAAACATCGAAACATGCAAAACGTCCACTTTATTTGAGGATATCGAGCCGGAACCCATACCTTTGAATTTAGTTTACTGTCTAAAAAATCATGCAAATGTTTTTATTCTTATGCTTTTCCTGCAAACTAACAATTTCGTTGGCCTTGATATAAGCCGAAGCTTCTGATCTTCTAGTTACGGCATTGACGTAAAAACATTGCCCGCATCTCGCCCATGGTCTAAAACTACATGTTAGGTCGAACTGGGATGATGTGTGGAAAGAAAAAAAAACAGTTTTAAAGTGATACATCATTAAATATGTGACACCTAACGTCCACGGCGGATGCGCCAGCTATTCAAAGTACCACGGTAGAAATGCTCAAATGGCAAACATTCAGAGTATGCTGGGCTACAGTGCAGCAATGAAGATTGATTTTTAGAGCGTGGCCAACAGTACTGCTTCAGAATTCCCTACGAATTGAAAAGTAAACCACGTTCCCAACCCTGGTTTTGCGATATCTGCAATCCAAGGAGTATTAAAACCATCAGCTCATTTCAATAATAACCTCATGTTCCTAACAGTTGTGTTCATTCTGAGATGAGACCTAGCCATGGCGGCTTTTAGACTTTGCTTCTTTCCGTTAGCAACGACCATATGTGGCAAACCGAATTCCAATTTAGGTAGGTGACCTGGGTCCTATGGCCATTATCATGTTGCATATGCAAGGTAAGTGCCGGAACCATCCACCGTAGTTCCGATGTTATCAATATATTCTGGTGTTGTTGATGGAATATATTCTGGTGGTCAAGTTATTAGTGCAAGGGGAAGCCACTATAAATAATAGATAATCTAGAGATACCTATGAAGGAAGATCGGGCCTTGATGTGGTAACCTGTGATCGAACAACAAATGTCGCTGGATCAAGTGGTTTTACGAACGAACTTCTGTTTGAACTCAGCTTCTCAGAAGGGATGTTAAAGCGACATCCCTCGTTCTGCCATAGTTCATTCCTAGAATTAACATATTTCCGAATCCTCAAACCACCCTGCCCGTGCCTAACCAGTTTAGAGGCTACAATCAAATTAGGTCCTCAGAATATTATATCCTGGCCAATAAAAATGCGTGTGTGTTTGATTACGAGTGGCAACCACTGGCGTGGTTTTTCTTTTCTTAACTACGTGGTTGGAGGTTTCGCTGATGTTGATGATCCAGCATGGCCACGACCATGAGAATGATGCGGTATTTTCTAGCCTCTAACAACAACCAGAAGCGGGACAGAGCAAACCCAGTGTCCATCTGTTAACTGCTACACATCGCCGTAGATTGAAATAAATTATTAATAAGCGTAGATGCGTAGAAGCCTGAAGGAGCCATGACAAGGCCCGTACTCACCGAGAAAAACCAGGAGCGTGACAAATAATAGAGACAGGAGCACGCCGATTGCCACCATACAACACGCTAGCAGGAATACCGAGTGCCAGGAATCATTGTCGCGTTCACTGTGAGTAGGAGCAGAAGGTGATTTTGTTAACTTCCTACTCGGCAGCTGCCTTCTTGTCTACAGAGATCGAGTCAATGCTTGAGGTAGGTGCTGAACAACACAGCCACGAGACGTAGGCGGCGCTAATTTCATCTTGAACATTCTTGATAGCCGCGTTGACTGTAGTCATTCTTTCGCTACTTCCTTGGCAAAATTAAAGCACACGTTATCTCTGAGAAAGTTGCAATTGCGCGTTGATTGCAGTAAATTAATTCTGCGTGCTTTCTAAACATTTATATGGTTTAAGAAATGTGGTTGTAAAAGTTGTAAGCATCCCTTGCTTTTTCATAATAGGGCTCAACGCGAATGGGCGAGCCCAGGGAAAAATCTGACCATCAAAAATTTTCATTTTTGCCTCACTTACGAAATATGTACACAACATCGCGATTGATAAAAGAAACAAAACTGTCAACATGAAAATAAAAAAATATATACAGATCAGCTGTGGAAACACAAGATGGTCCATGGGCACGAATAATAAATGGCAGTTTAGGTAAGATAACGCAGAAATAGGAAAACCCATTTCTCTATTTGAAGACTGCTTAATTTTTGAGTGCTTTACCACGCTTGTGATAAGTGAAATTTTGTATATGGCATAACTGAAAAAATTATGTGGCACATAGGTGTACCACTGATTATACACATTGGGCCACATCTCAGCAGCCGCAAATCTAGTGTTATGCGCGCGAGAAACAAGGTAATTGATTAAGAACGTGGTGGCTGCTTTTTTAAGAAGTGTCTTATACAGCGGTTGTGCCGACTGTTGTGCACTTCTGCTCCAGCTGCTAACAAGAATTTGTACAATATATTTTGCGTGACTCTAAGCTTCTATTTATACTCGTTATCAACAATAATAGTGATAAATTTGGAAGGTGATTCAACTTTCAATTGAAATCGACGAGAGACAAAGTCTTCCTTAGCGAGATAGAAGACTCATGTAAGGTGCACGTGAATGTCACCATTTGAATAGTTTCAAGGTTCTTTGCAATGGCTAATTGTTCGAGCTGTTGTTTCGAGCTTCGTTGTGCTACTACTCTCACAGCGTGGATTGGAGAACAATTTGTTTCACTGCATTACCTGTCGAATGGGCCCAGAATTTGAGCTTGCATTATCATCGGAATCGGCTGCTATGTTTAGACGGCACTACTGAGCTGCAGCCTGCAGTGAACACGCCACCGCACAATGTTGCGACATCTGCATTGACGTAGTGTTCTTGACAGGTATCGGTACCCGCCTTGCTTGAGTGCTATTCACGTTTGGATGGAGCTCCGCCGCCGGTGTTCACACAACATGCGGGGTTAAGTTTGCGCTAAATGAGGAACGCGCTGCAGAAACTTCCCAACAGCAGGTACTGTTCAACCGCCCTTGGACGGTTACTACCCGTGCGAAAACAGCGACACCGGCTGGGCCTGCAGAGTCGGCATAGGCTGTTACAATATGTTCGAACAAGCAAACATCTCCCTTGAATATTCTCCATGATTGGCTTAGTTGCATTGGCACTGCATAGCTAAACACGAGGTCGTGGATCAACTCCCAGCCATGGCATCCGCATTTTACATCGGCAAAATGCAAGACGCCCGTGTACCATGTAGCCGGCACCTATTACAATAAAGTCGCAGTTTCGCCCGAAAGGCAAGGAATCAATTGCGACAGCAAATGAGTAGACAGTTATATGAAGGACTGAAAGTGGTGTTGTCGGCCTTATTAACTTGGAAGCAATCGCTTACTACATAAATTGACAAGCATCGTGTGTGCCCTCCCCCCCCCCTCCCCCGCATATAGGAACATACCGGGCTCGATCAGCGCGGACACTCCTTGTCTAAGTGCTTGCGTGAGCAAGGGCGGCAGATGCAGCGAGTGAAGTCACCTTCGTGCTGTCTGTCGCTTCAACGCAAACGATGTGGCGAATATCCAGTACGCACGAAACTATGAGGAGTCTGCAGATCGCTGCGAAGATACGGCTCGCGCGAGTGCACGCAGCCGCACAATGTACACACTTGGGGGTAGAGAAGATATCTCCCACGTCCCTCCAGCCTCCTGCTTTCCTCCCTTCGTGAAATACGCAGTTACTGCTGAAGCACAACGCCGGCTCCTCCCTCGCTCCCTTCTGCCCTTCCTTCTGCCCTTCCTCATGGCATTTCGTACGACGGAAGAGGGCGCGTTTGCTCTCCGCCTACCTACTACTGTCCAAGATTTTTTTTTTTCACTCAAGGTTGAAGCACGGCGTATGTGACACTCCGTCTGTGCTTGTCTTCTGTTAAGGTTTTTGATGTCAACTTTGGTCCCTATGATGCAGCAGCAGGTGTTCGCCATACTACATGACGAATAACTCTCCTCAATTTTATCCGAGGGTGAGCGGTATTCAGCCCCGTCTCAACGGGTCCTCTAGGACAGCAGTTCAAAGCTTTAGCAGGAGAGCTGCAAATGCACTCTATTCCTGCCGCTTTTCAGAGAACGCCTTTCACGCCAACGCTTTAGCGAACTGCGCAAGGCATTCACCGGGTGGGCTCCACTCTTGAACTTGACCGTGTGCCACTGAGTGTGCAGAAAGCGAGGGAACATTCCTCAGTGTTCCCAGGCACCGGAGCGTCACGCTTCTCGCCTCGGAGACCACGCACGGACTTCTTGGAGGCGCCACTAGATGGCCCAGTAATTGCACAAACAAGCGGGAAAGGAGCTCGGTTGCCTCATGACGCGGTTCTCCGCTTTCGCATCCACTGACACGTCATCCATTTCGGATGACACGGGAAGGGATCGCGGTGATGCCACTGAATTGCACCAGGCTTACCTAGAGAAGTGCGAAAGAGGAGTCTGGATGCAAAACACGTTTCAATTACCTGTGGAAATAAGCGCGCTATATTGCCGACGGTAATCGTGACACGGGTTCTGACTGATTATTTTGGCAACGAGGCCTTATAATGCACCTTCTACTGTTCACGAGTCTTCGCAACTGGAGCACGAACACGTCTAGAGGAAATTCTCCATCTGCAGTTCAAATTCTGACGTAAACAGGAATCGTATAGGTAATGTGAGTAATGTTCTTCAATAAACGTATTAAGACTTAACCAGTCGGAAATTTTATTTATAATAACTGGCGACGCAGAAAATCACTTGCAGTGTTCAAGTAATTCATATTCTTATACAACACGCCAAGAGCTTCAACGCACTGGCTTGCGCGCGTGATGTTCTTAAGGATGTTGTGTTTCCCCTACTTAGGCTTCCGTCCTTAATCCAATGGGCACAGTATCGATGTTATGTGCTAGCGTTGCTCTGTTTCTATCCTACTTTGAATTAATTTTATTTATGTTTTCATTATATATATGTGTGTATAATATGTATATAATCATCCCGAAAGTCATAGTAACGAATGGTCCGTAGGGCACATGACCAGTACAACATATTGGCCCCTTATTAGGCTGCACTATTTCTTCGATTGGCCAACGAAAGAGGCTAGAACAATGCCTGATACGAACAGGTTGTGACTCTTTTGGAAACGTTTGTCTTTTAAAAATAAGTCAAAACTATAGATTCCACACTGCGCAATACAAGCTTACCTACACACTATATGAAATGACAGTCATTTATAATAATGCCTCTCAGTTACCTGTATTCACCACCTTAGAAGGTTTTTTTTTTAACTGTATTCTTGTCTTTCTAAACTTGAGTGAAGAAAAAGAGTGTTACTTTTTTTATGCTCTGAAGACCATGTAAGGAAATGAAAGAAACACCACATTTTACTCATAAAGATGAATCCTGGACGAGCTCGCCCAGTAAGTTCTTACCCTTGTGTTGCTTCTGGAAGTGAAAGACCAGAGCAACTTAGCTATGTGTATGAGTTCAATAATGGGTTGTTTACTTAGTGCTCTGAGCATGGGCCCGCCACAGATGTGCTTCGTAAGACATCACGTGCGCACTACGATGTAAGGACTATTTGGAAATTTCTATTAGAATAGAATATGAGGTATTCTCTGTGTGAATGTATAAGTAGACGCAAATCTTGGCAAATGCTTATCTTCTATGAAGTGAATGTATTTGAGGAAAAAATAATTGACAGTCTATGTTTATTAATATGACTGCGTCGCTTGTAAAACACCAAGCACATCTGATTGTTATTTCTAATCACATAGCGTGCAAACAGAATGCACACATGTGTTTTTATGCTTGCCACGTTTCTCTCCTTCATACCTTTAAGATACATCTCAAAATAACTATACTTCACGCAACACCATGTTCATATTTTCGTGCACACCTGGTATATTAAGTATAGTCTTAGTGTGCCGAGTTCGCATGCTCTTTCGGTGGCACAGAAATGTTCATGGAGTTCAGCGGCCTAACATATGCTCGTGAATATCCTTCAAATAAGTTTACATTGCAGGGGCAACTTCAAATAATCTAAAGCAAGAGAGGAGTATTTGGATATCGCTTTCCCAGGCCTTGGTACAGCAGTGGCCGTAAAGACAGGCTCATGATGATGACCATGATGTTTCCTAAACTGGGGTTTGTAGTAATTTGTCGTGAATAGTAATATTTCCGTTAAAAAAGAAGCTAAATATTTATCATGCTCTCATGTATAAAGCAAACGCTAGAAACGGCATGAACGAGCTACGTCGTACGCATTCGATGCTACAGGAAGCACATTAGCAAAGGTACGCTACAAACGCCACTCACGTTTGTACACTCGCGTTTTTCGTCCACCACAGTTTCCACCAGCAGTAGGTTCTTTGGCTATGCAGGAACCACATGCGCAATCTTAAATCACGCATGTTGCGATGTAAGTGCACGTCAGAGCAGTGTTTGAAAGCGAATTTTTTTGAACATCAAGAACCTGTCGCCTGAATTTATACTGGAAGCAAAAAATACATCTAGACCACCTTGTGCCTTTTGGCGCATATTTACGATAAAAATGAGAGTTTTATATTCTCCTCGTGTAAAGAATTCGAGTGAAAATTGGTACAATTGAATTTTACAAATCCACGCTCACTGAGTGGAAATGTTGCAAAGAAATAACACTTTGATTATGCTCAAATCTTCATACATTGTCAAAAGTATGGCTTTAACTTTGAGTTCAGTATTACCATACCGTTCGTGTCATAAAGCATAGCCAAGTACGTAAAATTGTAAAGTGGACCGGCTCATGGTACTGTCGCGCTTGAAAGTTGTGTTTTGCACGCCAAGCAAGTACGGACACAATAAGGCATTCCCACTCGGGAAAGCAAAACCCACCTGTGCTCAGTTGTGATGCACCTAGAAAAAAGGAATGCAAATGATAGTCATAAATGTAATTCATCTAACATGCCTCTTCATTTGCATCTTAACGTGCCTCCTTACGAGTAGTTTTTTTTATCTCAAGCTAGATCTTTGCAGACCTCTTGTTTCAGCATACTAAAATACATTTTAACAGAGTGCAGTATCTTTCTGTGGTTATATACCGTCGACATTATTTTGTTTCAGAAAACGTGCTTTTGTATAGCTTTCCTGCTATATATCCTGCTGCATCAGGCCGACTGTAGGATCTTGCTAACAAATCAACCGGAATGTCACCAAACCTTCAGGGAGGAATTTAATATGTAAGACTTCCTTACATAATTACAGTGATTAGTGATGAATGTCCAAAATGTCGTCAATAATTGACAATTGCTACGGATGCCCGTGTTACCAAAATAAATTATTATTAGGTGAGGCTGGGATCACGCATTGCAACGTCGTAAGTGAAGTTCTGGCTTTAGACGGCGCAACTTGTCAATAATAAGGCAAAAGCCTCAGACTGCTGATGGGTGGAAAACTCCGACGACCACCCGGCATCATGGCACCAAAATTCAAGCACATCCGCCAGTAAGCTATCCATTTCTTCTTCAATAACAAAGCTCGATTATATCTGCTTGCGTGGAATGGACACCCTTCAAGATCATCAGCGTGGCCATAAAATAATGTGTCGGCGCGTGCTTTTTCTGGTTTTGTTCTTATTTGCCGAACAATGTCTACGCGTCTTATGACGTTTGCAGGAGTACAAGTATCCCTGCGAGAATCTGAAACAATTTTTTTTCTTGTTGAAAGTTAGCGCTGCATGTTTGTCTGATCTGCCTTCCCGTGTCCCTCTCATTCTGCCTGCGCTGCAAGAGCGTAGAAGGCACCATATGTACAAGTCCCTGTGGCTACCCTCTTGTATTGAAGTGTTAAAATTTAAAAAAAATTATTTATTGAACCTGCTTGTTTGTCCTGATGCTCTTCACACACTTGCCACGACCGTTGTACCGTGCTTATCCGCACGCAGAAGCAGTTGCAATGTGTAGGCGACCGAGCAAGAGGAAAGAGTAACGAGAAAAATAACTGGAGAGAAAAGAATGGGAAATAACAAAGCAGTCGAATTATACTGTCAAAGTAATTTGATAAATGAGAAGAAAGGGGTTAACCGAGGGACCCGATATTTATTAGTCATATCATAAGAAGGCAGCGAACACTGACGCCAAGGACTATATAGAGGAAATTACTTGTGCTTAATAAGTAAAATAAAGAAACGATAAATTAATGAAGGTAAAAGTGGATGAAACAACTTGCCATAGGTGGGCAATGATCCCACAACCTTCGCATTTCGCGTACGATGCATTACCAATTCAGCTGCCGTGGCGCCGTTTCCCTGTGCACTTTTTTGGGGGTATTTATGTTTCTTAGTAGAACCAGGGTGTGTAATTTGAGAGCAATTTGATAAATCTATCGTGAACGAGGAGAGTTATCTCTTCGTCCTCTTTAGCCTGTGTTAAAATTTTCGTTGACCTTTAGGAATTAGTTACATACATCTTGTTTGAATGAGCGACCACGGAGTATCGGTTCATTTAGACAGCGAAAATAAACATGAATGAACCTGATTATGCAGCATATCTTGTTTACTCCAAGAAGAGGAAGTTTTTGAATTATGGAAGGATGACTGAAGAAAGGTGACAGAAGATGCGTCTTGAAGCAACGGACAGCGGAATTAATATTTCTTTAGTATGCTCGGAAAATTCATGCAAGTAGAAGCGCGCCCCAAGCCTGGTGAATTTTAGCGAATAGCAGTTGCTTCGTCGAGCGCAGTACATTGAGTGTGGCTCCTTCGCATTCTGATGCCAAATGGCTTATCTGCAAAAAAATTCACAAGACACTGCCTATTCGGTACGCCGTAAGGCGCAAGGACATTTTCTGCTTCTAGAAAAGCGTACATGCTAAGGAAAATTGAAATTGCCTGCCCTAGAATAAGATGCCCAAAAATGTTTAAGCGACAATTTTTGTGTTGTCACGACCCCTGTCTTTCTACGTCCGAAGGCCGACCAATTAGGTACAGGTATTTTTGCTTCGTATTTTAACTACGAAGCTTCCAGCTTAACCCAACAATACCATTTGTTTACCAACTTAGCTAGTGCATGTTTATTCACAATTCATAGTGCCAGCCAGTGTACATGATAACTCTCTTACCAGACGTTCCTAGGTAGCTCTCAAATATAGAACGACACTTCACGTGTGTTCTAAAGATCTCTATGGACCCGTGATTGAGTCAGCTTTCATGCTCCATGGGAGACACATGGAAGCTTTAAATTGTGTGCACTTTCAAACGGGTTGTTGAAACTCGAAAGTCAATTTCTATGCAATTGCAGCTACCGCACAAGGATGTTCACAGCAAAGTAATCCATAAGGCTGCCACAAAGGCACGACAAGCGTAGAAAGAAGCACTGCAATGCAATTTGGTCACTTCGAACGCTTAAACTAAACACTAAAGTGTACAGCAGCTATTCTAATTGCATAAATAACTAGTATTTGCTTGTTCCCCGGGGGAGAATATCTGCGACCACACATGGAGCTTAACAAAGAAGAAACAGTCATACTACGCCGACTTCAGATGCACGAATACCTGCCCGGTACAATACTATACGCAGTATACCCCTCAACATTACCAAAGGACTGCCAATTCTGCGATAGACCAGAAACCCTTTACCACATGGGCTGGGAATGCAAAAATAACCCGCGAACATAGCGTACCCAAGCAGCAAACCCAATCAGTGGGAGGTACAACTGATAAGCCCTAAACCAGAGGACCAGCTATGGCTGATGAACTGGGACAGGCTATCAGCACAGGGCCACGGCTATCGGGAGTACTGTCGCCGCCCACCTTCAGCATCAACAGCTTGGTCTCCGAGATAAAGTTTATTCTCTCACACGTGCTCCGGTGCACCTGACTTTCAAGAAAAAGCAAACCAATCTATTTACCGAAGAGTCCCGCGAATAATTTAATCGAGTTCACACCGATTTTATGGCGCATGTCTAAACAAGGAAGTTTAGAGGGATGGACAAAAAAGTCAGTATCGATGTTTGTAGATTTTGAAATTGACATGTAGACCAAAAAGTAATTCGCATCATTTTTTTTCTTCAGTTTCCGTTTTTAGACAACGCGACACCACGACACGACATCTCTTTGTCGAACCCTCTCCGTGGCCATGAGCTTGGTGTAAAATGAACTGCCGCGGCATTGCCATCTTCACTGAGTGGAGATATGTATACCTCACGATCGGATAGGTAATAACTTCAACAGCAAGGGTGACACGGACCGCTTTACCGCGCCGCATAACCAAGCTTCATTTGATGTCGCTGCTATGTCACATAACGGTCGCGCTGCAAGGCGCATTGCGCGGCGCTGCTGCGTAATCATGTAAACAGAACAAATTTATTTGGCAACCGTTATTTCCCCTAACGCAATCATTTTGAAATGCAGAAACTTGGAAGCGGGCTGTTTCGACGATCACTTTATCTTCCACATGTATACTTATGCGGTAATCAATGTAAGTATACAGGCAATTCATGTAACTAGTTTATTTACGGCGAGTATTTAATGGAAAGAATTCATTTCATCTAAATTTATTTTATTACTTGTCTTGCAAATGATGTCTGCATGGGGAGATAAGTACTCAGTAGTAAAGTGACTCGAGCAACTTTCTAGGCTCCCTTTAGGTGTTTCAGCTATAAAAACGCTATTTTTTTCGCGGGTTCTGAGCCTATGAAGAGAAAATTATTTAACATTATTTTATTTATTGTTCAAGAACCGATCCATAGAAAGCATGCATATATTACCTAAAGAGAGCGAGGAGCCCAAATTCAGGGACGATACTAACAATACGATACAACTAGTTGATACGTAGCCATGAAGAAAGTCACTTTATTTAATAAAGTGTTAGGCCAGCTAAGTATATGATGCTTGCTCAGGTGGGTTATGAGGCTGGTTTTTGTGAACCATTTCTGTCGACCAAAAAGTAACGATCAAGATTTCCTAATTAAATAAACGACAATAGTATTTCAGGGGAACGTCACTTCATTTGTGAAGGAAACACGCGTTTGGCTCCAGAGATATTCATTGCAAAAGTTTACGCTTCCCTACGCTCATTCCGCGTTCAGAACGAACACAACACAACAACTCACCACTCAAGTGACAAGTCTTCTTTTTGGAAGCTTAAAGAACCTATGTGTTATCTGCTCTACCCCTCTTCTATACAGGCGTGCAATACAGAATCAGCTGCGTCATCTAGGGTGGAGGGGGGATTATTTCGGTTAAACCACTTCTCTGTTAATACAAAATTAGCCTTAAGAAGGACAAGTTTCATAATAAATGAATGGCGCACAAATGCTCTGTCAAATCTAATCAAATGTCGGTGTTCTAGAATACGAATCAGAATTGCGAAATTAGGAAAGTTCAATAACTTTTCTGTCGACGTATTAGCTACCTCACCTTTTTCGCTAAAGTTTTTCCACTAAGCAACTAAACCATCAAATACCAAGCATTTTCATTGCTAGCATAGTCTGTTTATTCAAGTTGCTGCACATTTTTATTTTAAGACGTGCAAATATACACAATGAAGTAGACGTGCGTATGAAGCGATTTATAGCCGGTGTATTGACCCTGGTATCTGCTGAACCTCTGATGAAATTCTGAAATTATTTACAAATTATATTGACAAATGATTCTGCGCTGTAAATTCTGTGTGAAGACTCGTAATGTTAGCAAATTTTAGGTTCAATTAGGCATCACAGGAAACCAAAACAAGCAATCATTGTATTGTTCATGCTAGAGTCGTAGAGTTAATTTTCATTCTCGTAGTTAAATCAATGGTGTCATGTTTCATATTTATGTACCTCCAGAATAAGCTATAGTGCGAGATATTGAGCTTCTCTGTCTCCCATCTATGGTTTTCTGTCACAACTATGACAAAAAATAATGGTTGCACACGCAGTGGTTTAATCAGCCTTAAGAAATCTGTGAGTTCTTTAGAAAGCTGTTAAGAAACCGTTTATAAATAAAAATTTTTAGAAACCCTAGACTCAAGCGGTATTTTTGTGCTAAAATTTTCTATTGTCTTTCTTTTTGCCGCCAAATACTTGAGGGCGAGTGTAAAGTGATGATAGGAAGAGGGAACTCGAGGTGTTTAGGCTGAGGAGATATGTATCCAAGGCTAGTATACTTTTCAGCTCCGAAGAAACTAGTGAATTGGAAGACTTTGTAGATTTTCGTTCACTTTGCTACCACAGCTGTTTTGGGGCGAAGTATCACAAATATAGTGCACAGCACAAATATGGTAGACTCGTTAAACTGCACGTAACAAAATTTATTGGCTATTGGCTTTGGTGTTAGTGCTATCATTTGAGATTGTTCTTGTGGTTTTTCGAAGCGCCATTATTTTTAAAAAGTAGCATTGCTAGGCTTGAGCACGCCGGCTCGAGCGCTTGCAGCGGCGGCGCATTTCGAAGGGGGCGGAATGCCAGAATCTCCGGTGTTTAATGGTAATTCGGAGTGCGCCAGTGCACGGTGCCTCTTAATCATAATCGTAGTGATGGCAAATACAACGTAAGTTATTATTATATTTCAGACGTATGCTGAATTATGCGTAATTTATATGGAAAATTTGAAAATACTTTTAAGGGCCATATTTTTATCACTCTTGCCAATAACTCCAAGGACACGGTCTCGAATTCAAGGCAGAAGCATTTATTTGCTTGATTACCTGAGCGTTGTAATCTATTGATTATTTCTTTAGCAAGCGTGGACACTAATAAGAGTTTGCCAAGCGGTTTGCCATTGAACTAAGAGTCATGTCTCTTACATATTTTGTCTTTTGATTCGTTACGTTATTTCTGCCTCTTTTGTTTAGTTAATAATTCATTCCACGAGCCATGACGATTAATTACCCGAGCTACAGTACGCGCACAGCAGAAGTGAGAAGTCACTCGTTGTGCATCTTAGAGAATAGAAAGCGTTCTATTCCATGCATTCCATAAAAAACCGCTACGTGGTAATGAACTACGTAAGCGACGAACAAAGGCGCGCCGTAACAAAGGGGTTTGTCTTCACGAGCACTCATATGCATCGCATTAACACTAATGCACGTGCAGAGTGAAAGACAACCGCTGAGAAAAGAGAACCGGGCACGATATCTAATTACGAACTCCACTACAATAATTTTTTGAAAGATTGCGTTTGCCACGGGAAAGATTTTCTCGTAGTGACATGGCTTATTTGTATCCACACATTATGAGTAAGCGTTGCTTAAATACTATTTCAGTCTTCTCACTCACAAGCTTCCGAAATGTGCATTCATTGGAAGCCGTTCAACTTCCACAAAATTGAACAGATAATTCTTTTACTTATTCATTTAAACTTAAGCTTCGGGCACTCAAAGGTATTAGAAATATCCAGTTAAGTCGTACATTCTACCACCTGCAAATGATGGAACATTCAGAAAACCAATACAAGTGTATTTCTTGTTAATGTGAACGGGAGCGCACAAGCCGTGAGCTTGACGGAGTTTTGCCTTCTTCAACTTTATTTCTGAAGGTCTAGATAACTATAAGTCCTTGAATAAGGCAGATTTCTTTTGAGAAATAGCCTTTAGGAGCTCACTGGCACTCGCCTCCACTGACAATCACTGGCACTCACTCACACTGATCTCCACTGACTTTAACAGGCACTTAACCGCATTGACCTCCACTCACACTCACTGGCACTCACTCCCACTCACCTTCACGTACACTCGCTGGTGCTCACTCGAACTCACGCCTTTGGAATGAGTGGGAATTAGTGTGATTGAGCGAACTCATGAGTGAGTGTCCGACCTATGCCCCGTATATAAAGCAAGTATCATGCCGGAAGCCAGATGAACATACGTGAGCTTCACATCCGCAAATCGCCTGAACATGTGATCTGATATATCTAGGGTACACCATATAGAAGGTCGCTAGTCACCCTTGGCAACTGCATGAAGGAAGCTTCGAGCAGGGGATGTCTGCAAATTGATCACATGCTCTAGTTTCTTCTCTAAGCATATGGGTGCTGGGTTCCGAGTGAGACGACGAAGTAGGCCGGGCTTTCAGGCCAATGACATCACCTGTATTGTTACCCATTTGAATCCACAATGAGTATGACAGGAATATTAGAAGAAATAAAAGCAAGAGGCCGAGTTTCGGTAACAAGACTGTCCAATTTGCGAACGAGATTATTTTGATATGAAAATTAAGCCATGTTACACTGAATGCCTATGCCCGCAAAGTCCGGGTGTGGCTTCTGAGATCCACAGCGAGTTGGTGCACGCGAAAACTGAGAATTTATTCCTACCGTCAAGCAAGCATTCCTGGGGCAACGCGGTTTCGAATCGGGCTGCCGTCTAGTAAGAACCGGTTTGGCGCCGCCTCCGTTCCAACCCGCGTCCAATCGATGACGTGAAATAAAGTGAGGAGAATATCGCTTTCCTTAAATTGCACTTTTAGCTTCACTTTCTTTGCCAGCTTCCTCTTGTGTATATTCCAGCTATCTCTTTCTGTCGCCCGGCACAAAAATACACACACACTCATACACGTATAAACGCATGTTTTTGCCAGTGTGCCTGTGTGCGGGCCTATTATATATGCACATATGTAGGTGTATATAGGAGTCTACAAAGATAGCGACAAATAATATTCCAAAGAAGAGAGCCCTGCGCAATCGTTAACGGCAACCTACTCCTCATCTGATATTCTTTACTGGCAATGGACTCAGGCAAACAAATAGTGACCTTCCATGTAAAACAGAAAATGAAAGCGTTTACTTACTGTCTGAGTCGTCGAGCTCACCTGAAAAGCCGAAGAAACAAAAATCGTTGCGAATTAGATATCAAGTATCTTGTTTAACAAGTACCACTAGAGTTTCGCTCGATTTCAACACCAATACACCTGCGCGCCACATTGGCAAACAATTCGACGTTTGCAAGCTCTCTCGAACTTTTCTCCTTTTGTGGCTACATCGTGGAAACTTGAGAACTTGTTTTGAGACCAATGCCTGTAAATGTATCGCATTGCCTATGGCAAATTATAATATGACTTGACCAGAACCTCTACTAAGGAGCTAGGAGGGCGTGTTTCGGATATGGCTGCGTTTGTTTTGCTAACATATAGAATCTGTTAATGCGTTCTCCTATATAAAAAGATAACAGAGCAATAAGGCTTGTTCCATTCAACTTCTGATTGGGAAATTAGGAGGTTGGTATAAACAAAAATGGGAAGTCCCTAAATCAACAGGATGTCACGCTGTAGTAAACATATTCAGCGTGTAATGGAGAGTTCGATAGAACCAATCTGCTGGACGAAGACCTTCATTGTAGTAACACAGGGAGGTGAGCAATGTCTTGAAACAGTTCCGCCTGCAAGGGGAAGCACGTGCATCTGTCGCTTCACGTCGGACGAAACGTCGAATGCACAGCGCATACGAAGCCACAGGCGCTACACGCACTCTGCAAACATCGCAGATTGCTTTGAAGATGAGGCCGACGCGGGTGCGTACTTTAGCCACGTCGCAGACGCTTTCAAGACACACAAGCGCCGGCAACGCGTCCCTACGGCGCCCACCAAAGGTGTGTACGATGGCGTCCGCGATCGCCGCAGTTGTCTCCACTTTGAACGGAGCGTCGGCAGGGGAGGGCATCTAGGCGTCCTAGCAGGAGCCGGAGAAGAACGCCCACTCTCCCTCGCCTCACCCCCAGGTGTCGCGCACCACTGGAGAGGGCCCGCATCCAGGCCGCCGAAATTTAACTGCGTTGGCCGGCTCACTCTCACACGCTTTCACTCATACGGAAACTCATGGCGAAGGCAGAAATGCGCATGTAGTGTCCATATAGTTGCTATCGCAATGAGGAGATATCATTCGGCTTACGTGCATATACCAAAAAGATTTTTACTGCAAAGCTATATAAAGCTAGGGCGAATGCGCCGTCCGTGAAGAACCCGCCAAACTGCTCATTGGCGCCCATCGGCGCAACCGCGCCAACGGGCTCGTGCCACTGCTCGCGCGTTCGACATCGTCGTCTGCTCCCACAGCTGGCTCCGTTGGCGCCCATCATTCCAGTGTGGTACAGAACGGCCACGCGTGCTTCGTACGCCCGAGGAACAGCGAAAATATTCAGCTTTGTTGGCGGTATGCTCTGGCATTGCGTCTCTCGGCATCGTCGAGAGAACGCCTACACAGAGCGTCCAGCCACGCGAGCGGCACACGGACCGGCGCTGATTGGTCGGTGCTCATCGAGCCGTTTCCGGCGGCAAAAGCACGACCTGCTCAGATGTCTCTTTACGCCGAGCGACGCTGAGTGACCAAACACCAGAAAACATCGGAAAAACGCTGCGAGGCGGTCTTTACGAGAAACAACTCCGAGAGCAGCGGCGGAAAGGCGACCGTCGGCGTCGCTCTGGCTGCGACGCGGCGCGCAAGCGTTTATATTGCACCGCAGACCCAGCGGTACGTCAGCTCGCTTCAGCTGCATCGTCTATACTTCAACAACGCCAAGGTCGATCGAACCTTCTAATACGTCCGAGAGAACCTAGACCGCGACCTGCTGGATGAATTCGGGCGGCAAGATAACCACCACGTTCACACCGTCAACAAAGCTTGTGCGCCTAGATTCGTCAAACTGTTAGATTATATCGTAAACCTAGTTATCGCGAGCGAAAGGTCTGTTTGGCTTGGTTTTACAAAGACTATGCACAGATGTTTCATCAAAATTAAGCCACAGTCTTTCACAAACATAACACACTCTGCCGAAGCGGTTACCCGTGAAGTCGTCGTGAAACCTGGCCGTCGCAGTCGAGCTTGCCGGAAGCCGGAGGGTGTGGTTTGTCAAACGTTCATTGTGGCTGCCGTTACTTGCATCTACGGTTTCGTGTCCTTCGCCTTGTTTGTGTCGCTGAACCATGGTGGCAGCTGCAGAAGCTGCGATCATGGCACGCTTCGGCGCTTGGTAAGCTCATCAGAACGTGCTAATGTGGCCTCCCTTTTCTCCGGCCTTTCAGCAGTCAACTTTGCTGTTGCTTGATATTTCGCAGCTTGCCTTCCAGCTACATCGACTAGATGACTGAGTTCAGCTGTAGCTTGCGCTGAAGCGCACGCGCTGACGGCTAAACCAGCGTGCCATCCATGGCGAGACTGAGCGACCAAGCGGCGGCAACGCAGCGGTTAGAGCGATTGCCAAGTTACGTGGTGCCGCCTCGGCGACGCTCCTAGCGAGCGCAGCTGCAACATCTCTTCACTGCGGATTGTGTGGCATGACGTCACAACTGCCACGTTTACTTTCTGCCCGCTCAAGATAATCGCTATGCGATGAACGACCTTGCGAGAGATGGCGTAGAAGGGCTTTCGCTCTAATATACCTTGTCGGTGGCTGCTCTGAACGTCAGGTCGGTGCATCTGCCCGCGGTGGACGTTTCTCTCCGAGACATGGACCGACTTCTTCATGCAAGTCTGGGGGTACACAGGCGCCGCGTTCGACCATCGAGTCGACTAGCAAGCGCGCACCCGCCATGGTTGCTCAGTGGCTATGGTGTTGGTGCCTGTTCTTGAGAGTATCACAGTGCGCATGCGCGTCCATCCTATCTCACTGGTCTGTGTGCTCGCTCGCTGCGCACTGGCGCGCGGGCCGATTATCGTAATTTGCGTTGGTTGCCACCAGGGGTGCGATCGGAGATATTTGTTCGTTTCGCAGTCTGTCCAGCTGCTGCATCGTCACAAAGGGGCAGTATGTAAAATTTGTGGCAAGGCAGCGAGAGAGCTGCCAATTGGCAAGCAGCGAAGTCGCCGGACGACAAAGGTCCGGGGAGGTTGTCGTTGTTTTTGGTGAGGTCAAAATGACGGCAGGCTCATGTCCATCATTTTGATTACGAGCACGTCGTCTGCTAGGAGGAAAACGCGACTAGAGATGCGAAGTTCGAGCGATAATCCGCTAGGCTACGAGACTGGCTTCGCATGGCACGAATGGTTCACCGCCTGCTGATTGGCTACACTCTCACTCCCGTTTTAACAAATTTTGCATAGTGCAACTTTGTGACGCTGCAGCAACTGAACAGAGCGCGTCGAGATCGTCGAAGACAGCGCCGAGATCGGACCAAGGCGATCGAAGATGCTACGCCGCTGCTTCGCGAACAACACTACTGGCAGCGGCAGCCACAAATTCCTGTGAACGGCGCATTCGCGGGTGCGCAGCGAGCGAGCGAGCAGGCCAGCGAGACAGGATGGACGCGCGTGCGCGCTGCGACACTCTCGACAGCAGACACCACCGAGGAAGGAAACTCAGGAGAGGCCCTGACGTCACTCTTTGCGAAGCTAAAGTCGAAGCTAAAGCCGCAGCAATACTAAACAATCGTTAGCACGTTAGCATGATTCTGCCAAAGAGGGCAAAATTACCCGCAGATATTTCTTGGTCTGTTGCCATTGCCGTGGCGCGGTACATTGCGCACAGCGTTCCATGCGCGTTCTTTTCACGAACTTTGGTTCCTCGTGTCCCACCTGGCCACAGCAACATCCAGTAGAGCACGGTCCAGATAACGCAGTGCAACAAAACACGGAGACCAACGCGAACCTGCCCGCACGGCGCCTTTGCCACGGTACGAAACCTACGGAGCAACACGCGTGAGCGCACAGCAGCAAAACAAAGTCGCCATTGTGGCCCGAAACTCGTGACCATCGCAGCAAAGAAATAAAAAAAATCAGCAAAAAGAGGAGAATTAACTACGTCATTTCCTCCACACTTTTCTCCTAGCGGGCGGAGGGTGTAGGGCCTCTCCTCAGTTTCCTTCCTCCATGGCAGACACCGAGCCGCCAGACGGCGCACGCATGCCCAAGGACATACACGGCCACGGCCTCGCATGGTCTCCAAATCTATGAACGCCACTGTACGTTCGACCTGCCTCTTCCAAACGTGACGTAGACGACTTTATGAACGCGCGCTTTAGATGGGTGCTCGGTCCGGCTGATGACGATCAAACTCCCGCTCTCGTCGTGGGCAACTTCAACGTAGACGTGTCGCAGGCAGGCGGCAATTGTCTGCCCTCGTTCATGCTCGAACAGTTGGGTCTACAGTGCTACAGCAATGCCAATGTGTGAAGGACCAGGAGACGCTCGTGTTTGGGCTTAGCTTTCGTCAAGGACCTGTCCATCTTCATCACTGAACAATTGGCCGTCTACCGTAGTGACCACAAAGCCATAGTAAAGCGTGAAATATTAAAGAACACCAAAATAGCTATGTATCCTTGGGTTGTGCATTTATATCTACCATTTGTAAGCGTCGCTGGGCACCCACCTTTGCAGAGTGGAATTGCTGCCAAATTTTTTTTTTACTTTGACGTATCACATGCGAAAATAATTAGCAAGCGAATAGAGATTCTCCATTAGTATGGTTACAAAAGTCGCAAGCTCGGGCTATACTGCGAAGTGCGTGGTTTTGGTTTTATGGATCAGAGCATGTAAAAAGCTATTTGAACGAAATATGCAAATCTATCGGCAAACATCAATACGGTGTTCACGTTGCGTCCTGAAATGTATTTAGCAGCAAGACTAAACTTCCTACGAGGCGTCACTCTCATTTCACTAGACGCGAGATTCACACACTTGGTCTGAAGATCGCATCCTACTGCGCATTTCCTGCACGTTCACCACATGTCCAAACTTGGTGTGTAAAAACGACAACAGTTTTCTACCGACGTTAAATGAGCGTCCAGAGAGCGGTAACTGTAAGCATTATCATTCAAGAACATTTGTACATAAATGACTCATTCTCTTTATCGCATGTGAAAGGCCCGTTCGTGCGAGCCGTAGAAGGCGTCACTTTACCACTCCAATGAACACTACTAGGGCGTCTGTATCCCCTGCAGTTGCATTGTAATCCCAATATGGCTATATTCAACAAGGCATAATAATTAAATGCCAGAAAATGGGCATTTACCCTGGCACTCGTAACGCTGCGGTTTGGTTGATGCCCAGCGATTACGTTGAATCGTTACAAGCATGCCAGAAGGCTGCAAAATGGGCGACGAATCTCCTCACCCATATTTAGGCTCCAGCAGCTGAGTGCGTCCCGACGCGTCTAAGGAATCTTCACAGCGAGAGGCGACCCACCGGACAGCAGCAGGAACAGTCTTCTTCTACTGCTACCACGAGGCTGCAGCGCTCGTGCATCCCTCCCATATAAAGCGAGGCGGAATTAGCGTATGGAACGCAGGCCTTAGCAGACCTGCGGTAAATGCGCAGGTTCGGGGCCAGAGACCGCACGTTCTCAATTTTGGGCGCGTAGCCCGGATCAAACCGCCTTGCTCTCGATACAATACACGGATGTTCTCGTCCTATATGCCGAGATAACGGATCTCGCTTTTGGCTCAATGTCACTTGAATCACACATATATACAGAACTCTTAAGAGCGACCAGTCGTCCCAGGGGTAAATATCCAGCTGCACGTAGCGAACACATTTTTAGGCTGCACAATCTCCTGGATCAGACCGCGATAATATATCCAAAAATACAGGTGACACGGGGAAGTGGGGGTTACTGGCGAGGAAAGAATTTGTTTTAAAAATTCATGCAACTTAAGCAGACTAGTTGAAAGCAAGATGCTTTTGTAATTCTAATTAATTTATAGTTCGTTCTGTTGACAGTTTATTTCTGTAATACCACGTTTTTTAAATGTGTAGGTAAGACACATTCCGCTATCAAAAGTGTCACTGGCAAGTTCCTTCTTCCTTTGTTTGTCTTCTTTTAGTTCCTAATGAGTTTCTTCTTACTCCGGAAGCGGCACATCCAGCCGTGATGCCTCAGCTGCTTACCCACATTGTAGAACTACTTCCGTAACGTCCTTGCATAATATGCGCTGCCATTCCAGCACGAGACATCCACGGTCCACTACAGTGCCAACATTGTATGTTATTCACAGTATACTCGGATAATTTTCTATGGCATTAAAGGGAAAGTTGTCGGGGTGGAAATTTGCACTTGTATTACTACGCGAAGATGTGCAGCAGCGTTTGATAGCGCATTTGGTTTCTGGGAACAGATACTCTCCCATAGCACAGGTTAGCCATTCATAACTGCATAACCAACAAAGAAAAAATAATTTCAGGCCACATTATGGTGAAATGTCGTGCACGATGCACGAAATCCCGAAATAATCGAAAGAAGTCGTGATCTGAAACGGAGACTCCTAACCATTGATGCCACGGTTCGTACCTTTCTTGAGGTGCAGGATAACAGAGATCGGCTGGAATATTTTGGTGAATGTTCGAGCAATTGGCCCTTCTTCTTTGTCGCAGCAGTAAATGTGCGCTCCTTGTGGCGCACGTGCCTGACAATAACCACAACCACGTTGTCAGTGTCTGCTCAGTACCTGCGTCATTCAGAGTCGTAAATGGATCCTGAGGCGCCGCTACAGGATACAGGATCAGTGTGCTGCTTCGACGGCCACCATCAAGAAGACAACCCTGTGGTTTGTCTGGCAATTTGGTGCCAAGCAGGTACATGCAAGCCTTGGGCGTCCTCGAAAGCGCATCTACGAACGTTGTCCAGGTGAGCACAGTGCAACTACACCTTGAACTGACCGTTGCATTTGTTTGTTGTGGATCATTTTTTCCCAATGTGACCGCCACATAGTTGGTGCTCTATCTCACTACTCTTACTCAGTTGCTGCCGTGAAGGACTCATCCAACGTTTCTCGCGAAAGACGCCTACAATCCAGCATACAACGCCGTTCTCCTGAACGAGATTCAGCAACCATCGATGCTGCAACTCGCCATTCTGCCGGCATGAGTGATCAAGTGCTAGGGCAACGCCGTGGTACCTCGTCTTCGATAACGAAAATTTGAGCCGTTACAGGAGGTGTAAAACTGCTCAACTTAGCGATCACGATGGTGCCATTGCTACTCTAAAATTAAAGGCGATACGACTGAACTCATCCACAAAGTATTTTCTCCTCTCCCACAAATGACAACGCCTAAAATTAGCTGGCGATTGCTGTGAATTTTCACGCGCAACAGTACATGCCCCGTCTGTGAAAGGAGCCAGATCCCAGCTCCGCAGAGAGCCCATTGAGCTGGGAAAGGGAAGCGAGCGTTGGTGGAGGATGTTGCCTGGAGGTGGAAGGGAGGACCGTGTGTCTGAGCGGGCGGAGGAGGATAGGTGGAGGCGCGCTTGGTTCATCTCCTCTGGCTTTTGCTGCGGACTATGTGTGCACATTGGATGCACCGGGTTCGACTGGTGATCGAAAGACAGAGCGATGGATGGAGCAGCAGCGCAAGCCGCGCAAGGATGAGCACTAGTCGACTGATACCGAAGTACTGTGTAAGCGTTGCGCACGACCTGAAGAACAGCAAAATGCGCCGGATAGGGTGCCCAGGAGACTTCCGAAGAACGTGCTGCGCGTCTTGAGACAATGCGGGTGTGTCAGGCGAGACACGTTGCTTAGAAAGCCCAGAGTACGGTGAAGCCCCATCCAAGTCTTCTCATCGTTCCTAATAGCACCCAATACTTTATAAAAATCATAAAACGGGCATCAGATACGTAATAAAATATCAGCTTCAACAATTGAAAGGCAACACTTTCACACACTCAAAGCATTTCTTAAGCACTGTGTGCGAAATGCACCGAAATGGAAAAAGCACCCATACACTTGTGCGTAAGCCGCGTTCAAGAAGAAAAACGCAGTTATAGTTTTTTCTTTTATTGACCCGAAAGCTGTAGCATTCCTCACCCTGTTCAATGCAAAATGCCTTTGAGCCTTCCGGCTATAAAAATAAACGAGGAATTGTGGCAGAACCCATCTCATAATGAATATCCACGCTACATTGTTCATTATTGAAGCGTCGTAGCGACACACCATGCTGTGACCGCAGAGCACAGAACGTGCTGCGCCATCTCACGGCCGCACCGTGATGTGCGGGCATGGCTCGCGCGTTAAAAATATTCTCACAAGATTCACAGAGTATATGCGAGGCAGGTTGGGTTGTGTGATGCACTGTTGTGAATTATTTGTTTTTTATCGTAATTGATGAGCAGCACATAGCCAAGCACCCAATTTGGCGTCAAAGGGGTTCACGGAGGAACGGCTCACATCCAGTGGCACATACTAAAAGATCCATGCTCGCGTCAATGAGGTGGGTTTATGAGCGGCATATACCAAGTGGCTTATTAGAAGTGACATAAGCTGGCGTGATAAAGGTTCATTAAAGCGCCACGTAGACACAGGGTCGTACGCCCAGTGACTAAGCTTAGCATAGAAGAGGTCCATAGAACAGTGGCGCATACACACTAACACTTACCCAATGACCTTGGTTAGCCCGACTGTTTATTATGTACCCAGTTCAATCCCCGCAACAAACCGCGACTGATATCAAATGACGATCGACTACGCGATGAGCCAAGTAGTGGAATAATGGTTAGACAGTCAGCCAAACACTCTCCCTAATTTTCGCGATGTTCCTGGAGAGTCGTAATTGCAATAAAGATTATACACAGGGATAGTGTCCTTCATATCGCCATGGTGACCTTATGAAACGTTGCCACATGCTCAGTGAAGCACCGCTGGTTTCCTCCAGGAAAGCGGATAACCTGACCAGTTGGCATATATACATGGTTGTTTGGAAGCACAGACACAAGCAACGAAAAAGGAGACACAACGAATGCAGACTGGAACACAACTTTACTCACACGAGGAAGGAATACGTGAGAACTCACAGAGAGCAGGACACAAAAGGACAGGGATAATGTGCACTTACAACGCGCGCCGTCCTGAAACAAAATTTCACACTCTAACGGTGATATCGAAAGTAAATAGCTGTCACTGTCTTTTCTTTCCTGATACGGGAAGCTTCAACAACCTCCCATGTTTGCGATTTCCGATTGCGGTACAGCACCGATGTACATGTGCATTGCAGAATACCCCCACGATTTCTGCAAGAAGCAGACAAATGCAAACCCGGTGCAGCCTTTAGCGAATTGGTGGGATAGCATAGGCAAACTTTTAAAGAGAGTCCACCCTGCCCAAGGACATCTATTTTTTATTCCTTATCAATTGCAGAGCAACGCCGCTGCGAATTATTTGATGTCATTAAATTTTTCGACAGCACTTGTTTTTAATATAACTTCCCTTCCCATGTATGCCCTCCTCTTCATGTCCTCACATTTATTCCTTGTGAGAGTAAAATTTCGTTCCAGCCTGCATTTGTTTTGTCTCGTCCTTCTTCCTTAGGTGTGATTACGCGTCCCAACACCTATGAATCAATTTTCTGCAAAGCAACATTTTTGGCTTTCCGCGAAGTTGAGTTCCTTCTGCACACATGCAATATATCCCAGAAGTTATTAAATCCCCCCCCCCCCACTTGTAGCGGCTCGAGGTGTCGTTTGTGCTGACGAACAACCAACCCATCGACAAGCATATACAGAAGTAGGAATGAAGAAAAAAGGCTTTCTTTGGATTAGTTACACTCTGTGATGATACGGGAGCCCACTACTCGCAGAAGCACATCAAATGACTGAGTTCACATCAGGACAAGTCAGCTTTACTGCTCGAAAGGTCTCCGCTTTCTATGCCGTCGTCTTTCCTAGGCGATTAGACTAGGGAACCTCATGACTCTATTGCGGTGAATCCCAATTGTCCAATCGATAGCAGTATACAGCTCAGGATCTGACACTGTTCCTCCGAACACTGCTTTCAATGGTATGGAATAGGTGACCATGTAGCAACTTGGGGATCCAACGTTGGTGTCGCTCTTGCGTAGGCGTCAACTTGGTCCTTTCATCATTAGATCAGGCTGATCGGTACCAGTAAAGGGGCCTTTTCTGGACCCGTGAACAATTGGTGTCAACGCTGCGTTGAATTCTGAACCGGCGCTGATGAATGGATGAGGTTGGCTCGTGGGAAATTCTAATGATGGTCTGGGCCGTGTTGAGGCGTAAAAGACACATGCGTCGCCAAGAGATTCTACCTGAAGGTGACCAGCTGTCGGGTTGCCCGAAGCGTCGATGTTTGCCCAAGATGTCAGGAATTGTTCTAGAAGTGATAGCATATTTCACACTTCATATCGAGGCCAAAGCGATCGCTATGTTGGCACCTTTACCCTGATAATGTTGCTACAAGCATGAACACAGTCTGGTCAGTGTGCCTTAGCGATATGCCTACTGCACTCTATGCTCCCTCTCTCTGTCTTATTCCTCTTTTTTCGTGGTCAGCTATTCGTAAGACCGAAATAGGTTGCCTATCTCAATAATACCGACAGCGATTCGTACAAAACTGGTTTCTCAAAAAAATACGGTGCGTTCATTGCTTAAAACCTTGCCTCTGGCCGCTTGAATTCTTACTCTCGCTCCCACTTGACCTCCAATTCCTGCAAAATCAGACTCTAGCTAGGCAGTCTCACCCTTTTTCCTGACATTTGCTTAAGCCATGCAAAAGGGCAATGGTCGCTCTCTACCATGGATTTTGTGTCTGCATTATAGTATCTATTTATTTATTTCATAATACCCCTAAAGGCCCCCGAAGGGGTATTACATAGGGGATTACATCCTAGCCTTTGAACGGTCCATGTAGTGCTAAAACACTCTTTCTCCGAGGTGCTAAACACCATTTCTCGCCGTGTCAGTTATCGACTGAGGTATAGCACAGGATGCTCTCGAAAGCGTTCGTTAAGTTGGTCTAGGACGACATCAAGGCCAGCTTCGCTGGCGTCACGCCAGACAATGAATCTTCGGCAAAAGTATGGTGAGACAATCACTGGTCGTGAAAACAAGGCTTCCTACTCAAAACAATACTCAGATTCTGAATAAGGCTCCACAAGTCTTCTACTTTTGTGCAACTCGCGCACTAATATTTTCTTATATTAGAGAAATAATCCTAGAAAAGTACCAAAGAAAACATCGCGTAAATCGCGCACTCGAAACTAAACGAAAATTGGGGCGTATTTCTAAATACTTCCACGCAGGCTCTAAACGATACTCAGACCACTGTCGTATTATGAATATACGTGCGAGACGCGCACAGATGCCTTGATTCTCTGTGTCAGAGCAAATCACGCCTTACAGCAACAGTACAAACACTTCCTAAATTGTTCGGTTAAACAATGGCTCCGCTAGCTAACGCGTCATTCTCCCCCCCAAGAAACCTCGCGACGACTTATTAAAAGTGAACTGAGACTCGAGCCCGCCACTACAGGCCTTCAACCAAAAGCCTAGACTTGGCGGTGCAAGCATATCTCACGCAAATAAATGATGCTTAACTGCTTCAAAGCGAGACCGCCACTTTTATTTCTGAATACCCTACGATTGGGCCATATCTATGAGCAGTACAGGAGGAGGACGTTGTTTGGAAGCTCTTGTCTAAATTGTAAACCGTGCAATACAGAGGGTGCAAAAGGTATTACCCAATCTAGACACGTCAGATACCTTCGTTCTGTCAACATGTATTTTTGGCATTGGTCTGTGAATTCACTGCCTGGTATGGCCACTTCGCATTTCCTTAGCGCCGCGCTCTGCCGGCTCATACAGGTTGCACCTAAAAAGCTGCCCAACATGGGGGAACATGAATGCCCCCTGGCTTTTGTCCTCCTGCGTGCCCAACGTCGCTTTCTTTTCTTCCTCCTCTTGCGGCTCGGACACGCACTGACCTGAAAAATTCCAAGCGGTAAGCGCGGCTTTCTCTTTCGCAATGTTGGATGGATGCATGGAAAAAAACTTCATTGACGTCCATCGGACCATTCCCTAGCACGTAGCGGGCCGCTCCCACGTCGGGACAGAAATACCTAGCCTAGCCGCCGTGTCGCAGGCCCATTCGACTGCCCAAAGGTCGGCTTAGAAATCGGGACTGTGTAGGGCAGCCTCCTACGATGGCCATCTCTTTTAGCGTTTTGCGATTTACACTGGCGCATTACCATCTCTACTGCATTCCTGAATAAGCGCCATCTTGTTCTTTTTTCACGCTATCTGCTACAAGTTTTCGAGTATCTTTTGTTTCTTCCCTTTGGAAACTCCTCTGCCAGATCAACTTCCTGAAATTTCATCGGCGAAATCGGAAAAATTTCCTCCTTCAGTTTAATGACGTCTCCTGATCTAGCTGTTTTGTCCTGTTTCTTTGCCCTAAGTTCGTCGTCGTAAATCAGCGCCGGACTTTCTTCATTAATTTCTGTGGGGGAAATCGGAAATATTTCCTCCTCCAACTTAAATACTTCTCCGCAGCTAGCTTTTTCATGCTCTGTTCTTGTGGTTTGCTGCCCCCGAGGGCAAGATTGCAACCGTGGAGAAGGCTTTTGATCTTACAGGGAGCTACTGCTCTGTCACTGGAAACCATGATTTGCATATGCTCATCGGCCAGCAGTGCAGCGCTCTTTGCATGCACACCTTCCAGCCCATCGTTTAGAGAAAGGCGCGTGTTATCCGTCAGGGTCTCTATAAATCGCACTAAGCAGGGCCCGTTTACTGACGTTATCCGCCCCAGGTCCTTTCACCAACTCTGCAAAATTATCCATCAGGCGACACGCAAACGCGACAAAGCTCTCAGTAGACTTCGTTTTGCTCTTGAAATGTCTACCAAAATTCCTTTGCAGAGAGCCTTTCATTTGCGAACAAACTTGGGCTTACTTAGCTGTACCGGCCGCGGTTGCTCAGTGGCTATGGTGTTAGGCTGCTGAGCACCAGGTCGCGGGATCAAATCCCGGCCGCAGCGGCCGCATTTCGATGGGGGCGAAATGCGAAAACACCCGTGTACTTAGATTTAGGTGCACGGTAAAGAACCCCAGTTGGTCGAAATTTCCGGAGTCCTCCACTACGGCGTGCCTCATAATCAGAAAGTGGTTTTGGCACGTAAAACTCCATAATTTAATTTTTTTTTTACTTAGCTGTACACGCCTGCCTCGAGTGGACTCAGTAAAGTTACAACTTGTGACGCTCCTCCTGGCAGATACTCAAGGAACTTCTCCGGCCGAGTGTGCTGGTGAAATAATCACATCTCACAAATCCATTCAAAATTTTAAGCTAGAGACCAATTTCGTCGCCCATTTTGTACGGCTAAATCAAACTCGCAATTTCCACGCTTTCATTGTGTGGAGGCGCCGCATCTACCCTGCGTGCTGATCTCCCTTGCTCTAGTATTATTTACGCCCGCTCAATTTCTGCCCGCTTTTGTTACATCTCTTCCTGCCCCTTCTCTTCCTTGTTGCGTTCCTTCTTTTCCTCCGTTCCTTCTCTCTCAAGACCTATCTTTTCCAAGGCATCTGTGAGCTCGTCCTGTAACCCCTCCATGTAACTGCTTTTACCTGTCCTGTAACCCCTCCATGTAACTGCTTTTACCTGCTCCTCATTCGAGTTTGCTCGAGACGTTAAAGACTCCACTGTGGCGGTTCTGTGTTACTGAGCCACGAAAGGGAGTGCTGATGATCCCGGATCCACAGAAGTCACTCTTCCGCCCACAGTTTACCTCAAGCACCCTAGGTTCGTCTCTCTCAGCGGGACGTTCACACGTCTGCCGATGGCAGATCGTGGGGACTGCCTTTTGCGGCTCTTCCGTAAAGCTTCCTCGAGTCGTGCAAGACTCCATGCAGTTTCTGCGACGGTTGTGCCTGCCTGAGCCACCTAAAGGACCTCTGCTGATTTCAGATCCACGGAAGTTACTTTTCCGTCTACCGCTTACATCTTCCTTGCGAAGATGGCCAGGTCCGTCGATCACAGATGGTGAAGGACTGCCTTCTTGATCATACGGCTTTCAACCAGTTTGGTTTATGTCGAGGTGATTTTGGGCCAAGAATCCACCAAGCACATCAAAGAGTACGTGCAGCAGTGGGCACGAAAGAAAAGGGATTTAATTTACATTAGTAACACTGGCTTTTGGAACGCAAGTCCATCTCATGCAGGAGCATATTAACCGCGTGACGTCACATCAGGACACGGCATCCTCACTGCTTGGATGGGCTCCGTTTTTGATCCCGTCTTCTTCCCTGGGCGACTAGACTAGGGAATCTGACGACTATATCGCGGCTAATCACAATCATCCAATCAGTCGCAGTTCACGCCGTTTCATCGAACTCCGCCTCCGATGGTATGTAATAAGTGACCGTATAACAACCTGGAAAGCCAAGGCTGGCGCCGTTTTTCGTTAGTCGTTGACTCAGCCTTTTGCAGGGTTAGTTCAGGCTGTAAGTACACGTAGGGGCGCCTTTTGTGGCCCCGTCAACAATCGGTGTCTGCGATGCGTTGACTTCTGCATAGGCACTGCAGAATGAGCGGGGTTGTTTTGTGCCAAATGGTCAATTATTGTCCTTGGCCATGTTCATACGTAAGATCCTGCACTCAGGCGTTAGAAAAAGTAATTCATAGAGGTGTGAATTTTAAAGATTTTTTCTTATACGCCAGCATCAAGCAATGTCTTCTAGTCGACCAAAGAAATTAATAGGAACGTCGTAACTTATCCGTGACTCAGCTGGCCGATTTTTTGCGGAATGATTCAGTGGCATGAAATCGAGAACATGTACTGCGAAAAAAGAAGAAAAAATTATTTACGCTATCATGGTTTCTATTAGTGCGAAATCGATTGTTCCATTTTCCTGTATAAATGAGCTAGCAAGAAATACCAGATTGCAAAACAATCAAAATACTGAATATTGCATGTGCCAGAACGTAAGCTTTAATGACGGAAAGTATTCTTGAGCATAAAGATTAATTCCGTGTACTATAATCACCATGGACGCATTCGTACTGCCATTTGCGAGAATCCTTGATAAATTGGGCGATGAGCCTGAGGTACTTGGTGCGCGTGAATGAACCATGCATCCTGGGCTGGCAATTGCTGGGAGCGTAATCGTAGTTGACGTCATAAACAGCGATGGTGTGGTCATATGAGTTGTGGTTGTACTTCATGGCACAGAACTGCATGGACGAGAGCACAAATAGAGCACAGTTACTCTATGCGCGTTTTTTAATGAAAACGCACGCATATTTATATGCTGCTCATTCTACGAGAATCTGATGAATTCGCAATAAGGCACGGATACTCTACAACGGATCTCATCAAATGGTAAAGGAACGCACGCACACCTTCCCCCTTCCACATACATGTTACACATGTACACACGCTCTCTCTCACGCACACATACACAAACACAAATATACACACATACACACATATTCCAAACAAAAGTCAACGGGCAAGCGCTACTCAAATCTTTATTCAGCGACGCCATGGTGGAATATTTCTCCAATGTGTGCACATGACCAGCTGCACTATCATAAAGAAGCTCCAAACATTCATTGATAACGACGTTCTAATACATGCTTCAAGAAATACAGGTATTTACAAATAAAAAACAGAACATGGCAAAGTAATTCTACGCAAGCCCGCACAAAGTGAAACTTTCACTGAATGAATCATCAGTCAACTGAGACGTTCTCCATTCGAAAAAAAGAATTGCTCGCTCCCCCTTAAGCGATGCAGATGTAAACATGAAACGACAACCGGGAAGGCAGACTGATTGGATGAAGGTAGCCATAAGCTTAAAATGGATGTAGTGCATTGTTGTAACGGCAAACCCCACAATACTACACTGCACCGCGCCATGCTGTGTACTGTTCCATATGAAATCTTTCCAGCCAGGAGAAAACAGAACGGAGGAAGCACGGCAGGCAGCGAAAGACGCCAGGGAGACCGAGACCGGCTAGAAAATAAAAGCGCCTGAAAGAGCCTCGACGAAATTTCTCAGCAAATCTGTACTCTTGCTCTGTGATCCCGACGCCGCCACTGAGGAAAGGGCTGGCTTCATGGAGTGCTCACTTGCCAAGGCTGGCTGCGAGACGTAATCTTTTCTCCTAACTTTCTGCTTCTCTTATGAAAACCATGCAGCGCCTCTAGACGCCTCCGGCGCCACGCACCACAGCGATGAAGGCAGTAGATCCGCAGCAAATTCCGGATCCAAGATTTCAAGTGTATGGAGTCCTGTATCTGCCCTTTGAACGTAGCTGTCGGAAATGACAAAACTTCAGCTTACTATAAGTTACAGCTTGAGTGATACTCTGAACAAACATAAGAAAGAATCCAACTAACAAGCGTACGTAATGTGGTCATGTACAAACGGTGGGAGGACCTCGTTTTGTTCTAGGAGCTTGTCCGGATGCTCCCATTTGACTGCCCCGATAACAGCTGTAGCTTTTGACTCAAGTTTACTTGAAGGTCGTCGACAGCAGCTAAAATGTATTTCATGCTAATGCACATATGAGTTTTCTGCTATATTCGCACCATACTCGGGGGAAGGGGGGGATAAATCGTTGCTCGCTAACGAAGCAGAAGCGTCGCAGGTGCATTCAGCTTCATTCATTCTTCACGCTTTGTCCTTTGGATGGAGTGTGCGCGTGTGTATGCGCTTATTCATCACGCCATGTATGCATCTATTAGGATCCTGCGAAGTTCCTGTAAGAGCTGCTTACTCTCACGAGCATCGGACATCAAAGGACGATGATCGAGATAGGGAGCGCTGATGTTGGGAAAGGAAAGTTTGGGAATCAGGAAACGGGTAAATTATGCTGCTACTGCTTACTTGCACCCTCTCTTGCTGTGGCAGGGACTACTAACTGCAGTCAGACTTTGTTACCTGTGGACAACTTCGAGGTGTGCAACGGTTTAGCAAGGTGCAGCGACATAAGTGACACTTGACAAATGGTGATAGTTTAGGGCAGCGTCTTGCTTCGTTGTTTTCCTCAAAAGTTGTACAATATTTTTCGTTTGCTTTCCCGACGTTAAAATGACAATAGGCGTTGTGATGGCATGGCTGTCAACGTAATTTCTTCAATTGGAACAGTTGCGGTGAAATAGCAAGTTTTGAAATTCACTGTTCTGTTTTTCGCTTGTTTGGTATACAATCTACACTATATTTTACGTATCACAATTAGCATGGTCCAAAAAGATGCAGTTGATGCAGATGATGTGTGATGTTTCATGGTGCAAGGGTCGATTGTGGAAAAAGAGCACCAGAGCAATGGCAATTATGCTCTCTAATGGTGCTACGTAAAGTGTTTCTGTAGTATGGCTGTAAATGGACTTAAATTTAGCGCAAGATGTTTAAAACTATGCAATAAATGTAGGAGCGTGCACGCATTCAGGAATTAAGTGCTTCAAAGTTGGCGGTATTCAGATATAAACAAGATGAGAACAGTGCCTGTGGATAGTCATGCGATAGTCTCAGTTGGTGTATATTTAGGCAAGGCCGGAGGATGTTGCTCGGTCTCTAGAATAATCAAACACCTGCTGATCAAATGCAGCGAGACCGGCGACAACTATGTAATGATAGCAATTCTTTTCTTCCATGCAAATGGGAGGGCAGCAAACCGATCATTCATGGCTTCGTGCCTCGGAGCCGCGAAAATTTCAAGTTGCGGTAAACGCCATAGTCTCGATATTAACTAATAGTGGTTTATCACCCGCTCTTGTATTCATCTTTCTTTTCAATGTTGTAGAAGCACCATAAAATATTGAATTTCGGCCTAAACTTCCTTTTGAGTACACCTTTAGGGGCTCCTTTCTACCTCGTTTTCGAACAGACCGAATGGATATTGGCGTGAGATATATCGATTTTCTCAATTTGCTCACCTTATCATCTATGGTAAACCCATTTTCAAAAACGAGCGTTTTCTTTCTCCCTCGAGACTTATCGTATGTAGCCGCATATAACTCAGTGAACAGTGTCTCCATGTGTTTCAAATATGCCGAATCTGATTCGTTGCAAACCTGGAAGAAAAAGCAAAAGATAACATCACTGGTAAAATAGGAACTGCAATTATTGCACCGAAAAAAACTACCATTACAAAAAATATCGTATGTTGTATCGCGCACATATATATCGGTCTTTCGCAGGATCACAAAAGCTACTACAAAAGTGCCATTCACGCTGCAAAGCACGAATTGTTCAACGACATTGAGTCATTCTCGTTCTCCTATGCATGATTATTTTAGATTATACAGGTTTTCTATAGGAAGTGTAAATGCAGAAAAGGTGGCGTTCCTAAAGGCGAATTCCTAGGCGAGTCGGACACACCTTGCGGACAAGTTACGTGAGCTTCAGAAGACTTATGAAGAGAATTTATTAAAGTCCCTTTACTACTGCTTTTGGAGCCGTTGCTTATGTAGTGAATTTCGAGGCCCTCCCATCTTGTCGCAGTTTCTTTAAGTCCTGAAAGCCGGATAAACTGGAGGTGCTCCTCATTTATTTTAAAGGCAAATCCAGGCAGTATTGTAACCTACCGACACGGTAGCACAGAGAAAGCTGGCCCGCCATCATGTAACACGGAAACGTCCCGTGACGGAACGCCCGGCGTCGTTCTAAACTGAACCTTTCGGCCAGCCAGAGCAAAAAGCGACACGGTGAGCTTTTCATCGCAAGCACATGTGGCTTGTGCAGTGTCACTATTTGCCGCGACATGAAATCATTCAGGTGTCGTCTTATACATCGTGATAAAGCGGATCCCTTTGATGTAGCAGATGGACGTGCTCGGTTATGATATAGTCACGTGGTAGTTACGGTCAAGGACACAGTGAAAAACATTGAGGGATGAAACTGCCCCTTCATTGGGCGAATCTGTGCCCAGAAGAGCAAGCGACACTGTAAACGGAATGATAGCTCCGACCAAAACCGGAGATGGTCGAGAATCTGATCTACCTCACAAGCACAATTCACGTCGCCCATACAAGGAGATCACACAAGATTGGGTGACAAGCAGCAACAAATTGAACTGACGTAAACATTCGGGTAAGTTTCAAACCTTCAGGCGCGTCTTGCGCTGAGCGGTAACTTTAAGGTGTTAGGGGTCGATATTAAGTGCCCGAGAAAAGGGTAAGTACACGTGTGAATACTGCCTTGATGATCTTTGAAATTTTATGACACTTCTTTCTAATTAGGTGCGATTTTAAAAATTTAGGAAGTATGGGTACCATAAAATGGGACGGCCTCTAAATTTTCCATGTACGCATGTGCCCACAAAGAAAAAATATAAGGACTGAATTTATAATGTTCATGTGAAGCTCACGTTACTAGCAGCAAAGTATGTCCGTTTCCCCCAACTTACATTTGCTAAATGGCGTGTTCACAGAGTTTATAGCTTTTTATAAAAATCTGTATGCTTTAAAGGAAAACGATCCTCTACGGAAGACAACGGACGTGAAACATATTGCCCTTGAAATATCTAACATAGCAAATTATTGACTTTGTAGAGTCACATTGGAACCGTTATCGCATCACCAAGCTCTTGAGCGCATGAATGAAGGAATGGTTGCAATTTCCCTCACTATGAGAAGTAGCAAACCGATAGTTGGTGAACAAAAACACGCAGTAAGCGTTTCACTGCTACGTGCGGTCTACTTTGTTACAATATTTGAAGATGCCCTCGAGCAACTTTATTTAGCGACATCATTGAATAGACATGCTCCTTCAGCAGCTGTAATGTAGAAGGCCAAGCATATTCTATTGGCCAGGGGAACGCCGACGCGGTTCACTTGCGCGCAGGTGCGCTAACGTCGGGCTCCGCAGTTTCTGTCTTTTCCTGGTGGTCCAGTTCCTGCTAACCGCCCAAAGAGCACATAATTCCATCCATGAATTCAATACATCCGGCGATACGAAGTTTGTATCGGCTCCTTGTGGCGTGCCTCAAGGAGCCGTTAATCGACGGCAGAAGAGCGGATGGATATTTCCGATGCACAACCACGTCCGATAGTTGCCACTATGGTCAACGAGCAAGCCGACACCGACTCCCAATGGCGGAGCCACCCGACAACGCGCTTCACTGAAGCCTATGACGAGGGCTGCGTCATTACCCATCGTGGTTGCATAGTGGCGATGGTGTTGGGCTGCTAAGCATGAGGTCACGAGGTATGCATCCCAAAAAATTGGCAGTACGATACCGAAGCTCCGGCGTTACCACACTGTTTGGCACCCCGTTTTCCCGCAAATCGCAAGCTTTGCCAAAACATGGTGCTGTGCTATCTGATAAACACATCCCGGTCTGCGAGATACAACGCCAGATAATCACGATACGGCCATACAAAAGAAACAAAAGAACAAATAAATAAAGGAACGCTTACAGTCTGCCCAGGCAGAAGCAAGTAGACTTCAGTCGCCTCGTCGATTTTGCGAGGGAGGAAGCTCCGAGGGGTGACAAAATCATAATACTTGGGGAATTCGATGCACCACACTCGCACTGGAGTTACCCGAGCGAAGACACCATTGGGGTCATCAATACAAAGGGGTCTCGAGTTAATAATAAGCCCAGGAATGCCCCCTCGCACGGGCAATAGCGTAGCACGAGATACGACACCTGACCTAACGTTCACCAACGACGCGACCCCACTCATGCGGACAAGCACAAAACAAAATCCAGGCAGCGATCATAACTTAATACCACTAGCGATAAACTCCCTGAAATTAGGGAGGACTACAGGCACCGCAATGAAAACGGATTGGACGGCCTTTAGGGTACAACAGGACTGACCATATAACAGGACCCTATACATTAGGACATACATGGCAAAACAACAAGAAAGGTAAGAATCACAACCAAAGCGCAGGCTCTAGACAGGCGCCTCTTGTACTTATGGGAAGCTCGACGCAGTCTAAGAGATGGAAAAGACAAACCCACAACAGAAGGCCAGAATACTCATCGAAGGGATAGCGCAGAAAGTGATTCAGTATGCTCAGAGCTTATCCAATAACAATCGGAAACAGTTCTGCCACTTGATGCAGGGGACACTACATACGAAGAAGACGTGGACAATCCTTGGCCTTTGTAGCATGATGGATCCCGCCACTACGAAAACAGCCACAAACACAACGCTTAAACTGCTATAGAGCGAATTGGCGGGAACAAACACTCAGCTAACAGTAAAACCTAAAAGAAATCTACGCTGGCGCAGCAACGAACCAATGGTACCTCAAAACCAACTACGAAGGGCCGCCAAATCAGGTATAAGCCGAGTCTATAACGGTATCTGAGGTGTACGCAGCCGCCCAGTCGTTTAAGAAAAACACAGCGCCCAGACCCGATTCAATCACAAATGCAATGATCCTTAACCTGCATCTCAATACCCTCACACAGGTCCCAAATTTTTCAACAAACACGTCTGAATGGAGGGAGGTGAAGTACCAAAAGAGTGGAAAGACGCAAACATCATATTAATCCAACAAACCAGGAAAACCCACAAACCTACCGAATTTGCACCCCATCTCACTTACTTCGTGCACAGAAGAGCTGTTTGAGAAAGTAGCACAAACAAGATTAAGCAACCGCATAGGAAGTCACAGGCTATTCCCGGATTGCATGTTCGGGTTTCGACCGCATATTTCAGCACAAGACGTGTTTCTCCTATTAGAGGCGGAAGCACTCTTCTCACCAAATGGAAGAGTCGAGACCGTCCTAGCGCTATAAATAAAGTAAGAGTTTGACACAATATCACATTGAATCATCCTCGAAAAAATCGAGAAAATTGGATGGAGAGAGAAAGTATACCAGTACATACACTCTTTACTAAGCAATAGAATGGCAAAAATTCTGGGTTCGACAAGGTCAGAGCGTTTTAGAATGCCAGAAAGAGGCTCCCACAGGGTTCGATATTCTCCCCACTACTCTTCAACGCAGGATTGAAGAAGCTAGCTATTTAACTAGGGGAAGCAAAGGTCCTGGGACAAGCAATTTACGCTGATGATATAGTGATATCATCAGCGTAAGTGATATAGTGCATATCTCCCAAGAAAGCCTTGGGAGATATGCAAAGGGGGAAGGCAGCTGGGGAGGATCAGGTAACAGCAGATTTACTGAAGGATGGTGGGCAGATTGTTCTAGGGAAACTGGCCACCCTGTATACGCAATGCCTCATTACGTCGAGCGTACCGGAATCTTGGAAAAACGCTAACATAATCCTAATCCATAAGAAAGGGGACGCCAAAGACTTGAAAAATTATAGACCGATCAGCTTACTGTCCGTTGCCTACAAACTATTTACTAAGGTAATCGCAAATAGAATCAGGAACACGTTAGACTTCTGTCAAGCAAAGGACCAGGCAGGATTCCGTAAAGGCTACTCAACAATAGATCATATTCACACTATCAATCAGGTAATAGAGAAATGTGCGGAATATAACCAACCCTTATATATAGCTTTCATTGATTACGAGAAAGCATTTGATTCTCTCGAAACCTCAGCTGTCATCACGGAATCAGGGTGTAGACGAGCCATATGTAAAAATACTGAAAAATATCTATAGCGGCTCCACAGCCACCGTATTCCTCCATAAAGAAAGCAACAAAATCCCAATAAAGAAAGGCGTCAGGCAGGGAGATACGATCTCTCCAATGCTATTCACAGCGTGTTTACAGGAGGTATTCAAATACCTGGATTGGGTAGAAATGGGGATAAAAGTTAATGGAGAATACCTTAGTAACTTGCGATTCGTTGATGATATTGCCTTGCTTAGTAACTCAGGGGACCAACTGCAATGCATGCTCACTGACCTGGAGAGGCAAAGCAGAAGAGTGGGTCTAAAAATTAATCTGCAGAAAACTAAAGTAATGTTTAACAGTCTCGGAAGAGAACAGCAGTTTACAATCGGCAGCGAGGCACTGGAAGTCGTAAGGGAATACATCTACTAAGGGCAGGTAGTGACTGCGGATGCGGATCATGAGACAGAAATAATCAGAAGAATAAGAATGGCCTGGGGTGCGTTTGGCAGGCATTCTCAGATCATGAACAGCAGGTTGCCATTATCCCTCAAGAGAAAAGTGTATAATAGCTGTGTCTTACCAGTACTCACCTACGGGGCAGAAACCTGGAGGCTTACGAAAAGGGTTCTACTCAAATTGAGGACGACGCAACGAGCTATGGAAAGAAGAATGATAGGTGTAACGTTAAGGGATAATAAAAGAGCAGATTGGGTGAGGGAACAAACGCGAGTTAATGACATCTTAGTTGAAATAAAGAAAAAGAAATGGGCATGGGCAGGACATGTAATGAGGAGGGAAGATAACCGATGGTCATTAAGGGTTACGGACTGGATTCCAAGGGAAGGGAAGCGTAGCAGGGGACGGCAGAAAGTTAGGTGGGCGGATGAGATTAAGAAATTTGCAGGGACGGCATGGCCACAATTAGTACATGACCGGGGTTGTTGGAGAAATATGGGAGAGGCCTTTGCCTTGCAGTGGGCGTAACCAGGCTGATGATGATGATGATGATGATATAGTGATCTGGGCACATAAAGGCTCATATGGAAACAAGCAGAACTCCCTGCAAATAGCTATGTCAAAAGTAGAGAGGTTCACTAAAGAATCAGGGATGAAATGCTCACAAGAAATGTCCGAATTCGTAAGAGTCCGAGCACCATACTCGAGAAAACAGCAACGATCACATAGAGAGTACACCTAAACGGCTGGTCCATAAAGGAGGTGCAAAGACTAAGCATACTAGGTCAATGGATGCATGGGAACGGCAACACAGATCACACCTTCGCTGACCCAAGAGAAACAAATATAAGCGTAGCATGCATAAGCCACCGGATGACCAGAATTAAGAATTAAGTCAGTTGTAGTCATTTCAAGTGATTATTAGTTAGTACTGGTCATTACTAAGCATGTTCAGTCATTTGTAATTATTTGTAGTTGTTAAAGTTGTCGTTAGAGTTATTGGTCATTTCATAGTCATTAATAGTCATTACAAGTCATTAACCTCTAGCGATCTCTATTATAGCGTTATCATTCACTAACGGTCACTAATAATCATTTTTCATTCTTTACTTTGTCTTTATAGGGCGTGATGACGATTCGGCGTACACTCCGGCGGTCAGTTCTGCTGACACAAACATCACCATGAGCGTGGAAAGGCTTTCGCCTAAAAATCTCGACCGTTACAGCTTTGCCTACATTTTTTACGCATTCTCTTCATAGAAAACGCAGAAAAGCCTTTTTTATGCTTTCTATGTTAGATTTATCTTCTCTTTGACGCATTTGTGTCGAACGAATCCACAATCCGGATATTCGCGTTCGTAAATATCTCCCAAAGTATACAAATTCATCCTACATGCTAAGAGTTTGCTCTTGCGATTCCAAGTAATTTTTTCTTTTATTTTACGTTCCCTTAACCGTAGATAGGCCAAATGGCATTATACTATCTAATTTGTCATAACAATGCTGACGCTCGAGAAACTTGATTGTAATGTTTTGTGGGGCTATAAACGAACGCCTCTTTTCGTCTGTCTTCCGTGCCCCCTATCCGCTGCAGCAGCACGATGTTGCGGCATCAAAGGCCGGCCTTGGCAGCCACATTTCGGAGGGGGGGGGGGGGCGCAAAATGCAAGTACGCCCGTGTCCTCGTGCATTGGAAGCACGTTAAAGGTTGCCTGGTGGTAAAAATTAGACCGGAGACCCCACTAAGGCGTGCCTTAGGATGAAATCGTGGCTTTTACACGTAGTACGCAAGTATTCAATTCAATTACCGGCCCCTGTAGTTGTCAACATTTGGTCTTGGGAACATGGGCTAGCATGATAATCTTTCTAAAAGCCTCACCGAGAGCCTCTTCTGTTCCACAATTTCGTAGGTTTGATTTCTTTTCTCACTGCTATATACAAGCTCTACGTGGAATTTGCACGGCAGCTCAACAGTGACTATTTTCTATGTTTCTTGGTCAGTCAACACCTAAATTGCGTTAATAAGTCTTCTAAATGTAGTGTAAGGTACATCGCCTAGCTTTATTTGATGGCGCTCACCAGTTGGGGAATCCCGTATCCTTCGAAGCTCTTGCACGGTTTGAACACAGAGTACTCGCCCCAACCTGCATAGTCTTCATCATCCAGTTTGGGTGTGTACCAGCGACCTTTCATGGTGATCGAAATAGCGAAGAGTTGACTATTGAAGATTTCTTTTTTCCGCATGCATTCCACCAAATCCACCGCGTCATCCTGCAGAAAAAAATATCAATAAATGTTCACCTATTTTCAACGTAATTATCTGTTACAAATAACACTTACTGCAATCACGACTTACCCGCCATCGTAACCTAATGGCATGAGTACATAGCACCACCAAAAGCATCACGAAAATGTCTCGTGGAGCTCAAAGGAAAAGCGTTGAATCAGGTCAAATCGTCTGCACATTGCCGGTCGGAAGGCAGCGTACAGAAATATTCTCTTTAGAATGAAGTTTCCCATTTCTCTTAGTTTTGAAGAGAAAGCTTGGCAGTCTTCTATTGGAGTGTGTCTCGACACGCCGCCTAGTAACCAAGTCTGATGTAATGATTAGTTTGACGTAAGTCGTCTATCCAGGTAACGTAGTAAAACGACGAAATTGACGTGTCGAAGCCCGTACGGGTACCTTATGTCAATGGAATGGGTGAATGAAAATATTCGCCTCATCTATGCGAATTGACTTGGTCACACACCCAAGCGTAAATAAGCTTTTCTAGTGGCGTCCATCGTCCATTTCTCGCTTTGTTAACACGGTATCTGCGCTAGAACCGAAACATCAATGTAGTCGTTTTGCTGCTCCTTAACATGATATAAAATTGCTATACAGTTAGCATGCCTGTAGCACGAGTAAATATGCTGCCTATAGGGGAAGCTTTATCTTTCAGGGAACCAAAGCTACCTACATATTTTTTGCCCGTTTCAATGAGCTGTTTAGCCGAATAAGACAAGTAACGGAAGCACGTTAGGTTGATGGACGCCTACTTTATACATTACAACTTGCCTGCAGTTTAGTCGCAGACACCATTAGGCTGTTTACATAATTTGCGGGAAAGCTATAACTATAGCGGTTGATTGAACAACTGAACCGTTCATTGAGATAGCAAATGGGCGCCATGTGATTCAATTACATACAGCCTTACGGCTTTAAGCTTGATAAATGTTTCATATTTGGCTGCAGCTGAATGCAAAAACAAGTTACTTAGGAAGTACATCAGGGCAAGATAAACTAGAAGTTTACCCTGAAGCTAATGTAATCCATCAGCGCATTTTTTTTTTTGCATCTACGCCAGGTAAAGGGTTAAGTACACTAACCAATGGGCTAGGCCGTCCACAGTGACGAAAGCAATTTGTGCTAGGGGAGTTCGCCTTAACGAGTGTTGCAAATTACTTTTGTCACAAGTACGTTATGAACCACCTCCCAAATTTCGACGATGGCTCTCAATAATGGTGCGTGGAGGTGCGATCGACAGTAGCTCGCACAAGCACGTGAAGTGCTCTCCAGTGCCCCTCTCGTCGGTGACTCTGTCTACTTCAGGAGGGAGCACGCCATGTAGTAAGCATGAAACGCTTTCAGCTACCGCTGTCGGCGACCTTCAAGTGACCTTGATTGAAAAGCCAGAGCAGTTATAAAGGCGCCTAGACGAGAACATCAGGGCATCCTTGCGAGTGCAAAACGAGATCATCCGGGCAACCAGGCATCACTTAAGAAAAAGTGGTCTCTCGCTCCCAACAGCTTGTACAGGACCACATTACATACGATAGTTACAGCCCAAAGAAGTCGCAAAAAATATTCCTCCTGAATTCTTCGTAATGTATCTTCGCTATATCATCATCGTGAGCCTACTTTTTGTCCACTGCAGCAAAAAGGCCTCTCCCTGCGATCTTCAATTACCCCTGTCCTACGCCAAAGAATTCCAGCAAGCTCCTGCAAATTTCTTAATTTCATCAGTCGACATAGTCTTGTGCCGTCCTCGACTGCACTTCCCTTCTCTTGGCACCACTTCTGTAACCCGAATAGTCCACCGGTTATCCAACCTACGAATTTCATTACCTGCCCTGCTACATTCCTTTCTCTTAATGTCTATAAAAATATCAGCTGTACTTGTTTTCTCTCTGATCCACATCGCTCTCTTCCTGTCTCTATGCGTTACATCTAACATTAGTCATACCACCGCCGTTTGCGTGGTCCTTAACTTGTTTTTGAGCATCTGTTTCAGTTTCCAAGTGTCTTCCCCAAGAGTCAGTGCCGGTAGAATTCAGTGATTGTACACCTGTCCTTTTAATGATGATGGTGAGCTTCCAGTCAGGATCTCACAATGTCTGCGAATGCGCTCCAACCCATTTTTATTCTTCTGCTAATTACCTTCTCATTATCAGGGCCTCCTGTGAGTAATTGACCTTGGTAAACGAACTCCTTCAGCGACCCTAGAGGCTGACTGGCGATCCTGAACTTTTGTACTCTTGCCGGCTATTCATTATCATTGTCTTCTGCATGTTAATCTTCAGCCCCATTCTCAGACTCTCTGTGTTAAGGTGCTCAGTCATTTGTTGTAACTCGTCCCCAGTGTTGCTGAACAGGACAATGTCATCTGCAAACTGAAGGTTGCTGAGACATTCGCCGTTGATGCTTACTCCGATGGCTTTCCAATTGAATAGCTTGAATACTTCTTCTACGCGCTCGGCGAATAGCATTGGAGAGATTGTGACTCCTTGTCTGACCCTTTCTTTGTAGGTATCTTCGTGTTTTCATTTTGAAGAATTATGGCAGCTGTGGATTCTCTCTAGGTACTTTCCAAGATATTTACAGAAGCGTCCCGTACTCCCTGATTATGTAATGCCTCTAAGACTGCTGGCATCTATACTGAGTCAAATTCCTTTTCGTACTCTATGAACGCCACATAGAGAGGTTGTGTGTACTCAGATGATTTCTGCCTTACCTTATTGATGACATGGATGCGATCCATTGTAGCGTATCCCTTACTGAAACCTGACGTTTCACTTGTTTGACTAATGTCCAATGTTGTCCCGATTCCATTTCACGTGGAGGTCCATGGAAAAATACCCACTAGTGTTGGGTGGTCCTACCCTTCCATACACCAAAACTTAAAGGTTTCTTGGATTGACGATCGATAGGAAGCTCACATGGTCGCCTCAAGTGAAAAAAATAAGTGTGAAGACTTCTTCGGCGTCGCACGTATTCCGATGTTTAGCCGGATCACAGCGGGGCAGCAACTGTCGATCAATGGTGCTCCTCCATAAGGCCTACGTCGACGGAACACAATGATGTTACCTCCCGATCCTGCACAAAATGTTTCCCACAAGCAAGAGAAAACTTGAGCCAGCACGTAACAACTGCCTTCGTGTATGTCTTGGCCTTCGAAGAGGTCGTCCTGATCAGGAATTGTACCAGAAGCTGGATGCCTGCCTCTTGAAGTGATATCTTCGCAGGAGACACTTCGGATTAACCTCCGCCACGTCATTCATACGAAGACTAACTTTTTAAAGGATATTTAGAGAATCCGTGCTACATCTAGCTTTGGACAGTCTGTTGGAAGCATATCTATTTAGATTCCTGCTCAGGCGTCACAAATTATGCCACGACACAGTTCACCGTGGACACTTTACCAACTGGAAATCCTGCGATATATCCCTGAAATCAGTGCGATAGAGGAAATACCTCAAGCAGCGACACACCAGATAGCTTTGGAATATATGCATAAAGAATACGCAGCCGCAACCCACATTTTCAGCGATGGCTCTACAACTTCGCATCGATAATCGTGCGGACTCTGTGGCCCCTACAGGGGAACGATTCACGTTTCGTCTTTAGCGACCGGCGTCATCTACTTGCCTGAACTCTATGGCATTATGAATGCCCTTGTGTATGTAGCCGCCAAAGACGCGTGATTTTCATGCATTCAAAAGCAGCCCTACAAACTATGTGGAACAGGCACAAGCGTTGCAACAGTCAATCTGCTGCATTTTACATTGCTTATCTGCATCAAGGGGATAAGATTTCTCGGCATTGCGTCCAGTTCCAGGAAATACCTGGTCATGCTGGCATTTAGAGAAATGAAAAGGGATTAAGCTATCCCAAAATGTACTCCAGTACCGCAATTTCAAAAGGAAATCTTTTACAAAAGCCGACGCTTCAAACATGGTAAGAAAATATGCCTATCAAGAAAAAGGACGTATCGAGAACCTGCCGCTTCACGAAGACAACTTCCTGCGTTACACTGACCACGAAAAGAGACCGAAAATTCCACGACTACTTCCTCGACACTTAGAGACATTGTACCATCGTCTTCGACTGAACATGGTATACACGAAGAATTATCTGTACCGCATAGGGCCTACCACTAACTCCTACTGTGATAACTGCGGCAACTTAGAGACAATGGAGCACATATTGCTAGAGTACCCCGCGTAGCGCGACGAGAGATTTTTTTTCAGCAACAAATGGGCATGATTTGCCTCGAACCGTTGACATAACCGAGCATCTTAGGTCCGATGCCCGGCCCTTGAAAACAGCGGCGGTTTTGGATTTATTGTTCAAATCCCTGTCAGAAATTTGCCTTATAGGAAAGCTCTAAAGATTGCACATTTCATACACTAAAGCGTAAATTTGCCCACCATGTCACCTGTAATTACTAGTGTCAGGTCCACTTGCACATTTCATATTTATTTTTACTCTCTTTTTCTTCCACTCTCCTCTGCAATCTTTTCATCCCATTCCCCATCCCTATGCAGACTAGCATGCCAGCGGTTGTATACGCCCTGGCAAAATTCTGGGTTCTTCTAATAGTCCCTGCCATTTCATTGGAGCTTATCTTCGTGAATATTTTCTATAATAGTGAAAGTAAGCTAATGGGCACATAATTGTTCAATTCTTTAACGTCTTCCTTCGTGTGGATTAGTACAATGTTTGCATCTTGCAGTTATGTGGGACCCATGAAGTCAATAGACAGTGTAAAGGGCCGCTTGTTTTTGAAGCAATATGTCTCCTCCATCTTTGATTAAACGGAATGGTAGTTCATCTTCTTCGGCCGCTTTTACCCGCTTCATGTCTTGAAAGGCCCTCTAACTTTGTCGCTAGGTCCAGAAAGCCTATCTAAACTATTCATTACTACTTTGAATAGAGGTATCATGGCTGCTCATGGTTGGCTGATCTGAAGCTTTGGAAAAGAAGTAGCTTCAAAGTATTTGACTGTAATGAATAATGAATGTGTGCCAAGCCTATACTTCGTAGGAAGGCACAAAAAAGCGGTTATCATGAATAAAAGCTTCTGTTTCTAGCTTTCATAAAATCAATCTCCAGTGATGTGCTGAAAGCCAGTACTCATACCTAGCATTCGTGCTTGATAATGCTTCCTTTTACTTACGGTATATTAAATTAAACATTATGTGGGAACCTGATAACGATTCTGTAATGTGAACGAGAGAAAGGACTGATATTTACGTAACAATAACACTGTGATTAAAGATAGATTGGCAAATGTGTAACTCAAGAAACCACACATGTTTGCTCAGTAAATCTGTCACTTTAGTAGAAGTATGACATAGAAGGTTTCTTTCTAGCAAGCAGATTGCTGCTCATGCCGCATTCTGTGACATTGTCCATATAAATGCATATACGCATCCCGCATACACGATAATTTAGTGGCAGAGCCAACTGCCGAACTAACAAGATTGTGTGGAATCACAGGCTTAAATCATTTTTTGCGTGATGACTTACAAACTACGTGCAATGGAAGACAGATCTTCTGTATTCATGTAGATACTTGTATGGAGGAACTATACATGGCACAATACATAATTCTCTTACTTTCATGTCGGAAGATTGCAACGCCTAATGTTCAATAGTATTTCAAAGTGTATTTTAATTTAAAAAGTCATCTGTGCACCCTAGAAAACATTGTACTTGGAACAAATGATATGAAGAGGTGGCATAGAATACTTCAGATGAGTGAACAACTGCATTTTCCTTTAACATACTGCGAAGCCCTCAGCACTCAGAACTCGCTGACATATCGACACATGATTGTAAGATTCACATACTGGAACAAATTTACATGTTTTGTTTTGTAGCTCGATGTGCAGAGCTGGATTCCTAAGACCTTGTAAAATTACTAGTCACTGCTATTCTCAAGGAATAAAGAGCCGGAATGATTCGACCATATTACAGATATTTGTACTATCAAGCAGGAAAATCTTTAATAAGACACTCATTGAGGAAGGCAAACAAGACACGAAATAAAACATTCACAATGAAACGTAATGGAAACGCATTGTGGTAATTCTTGTGCAGATACAGGTAACTCTCAAATTTAATGAAGAAACAAAGAAAACTGCGTGTAACCGGCTGCATCTTCTCGCGGGAATGCGTTGCAGCCGTTGGCTGCAAACACATCGAAAACCGCCGCACACTTGTGGTGCACAACACGTGGGACACATTCAAACTGCCGAGATTCGTGGGCCCCATGATAAATACATTAGGTACAGACAACAGGAGTGCCATCCGCGCGCATTCAACACACCGACACGAAAGCAATTGCGGACGACAAGGGCCACACGGCCGACCTGCGACACACGAGCAATAAAACCTCCTAGATTTGATGTTTTCCGACTTAAACGCTTAAAAAGTGCACGGAAATATCGCGCACTGCACGCGCCAGCTGTAGCAAGTCCTTTAAAACGAAGTGATGGCGCCGGTATCACGAAGGGGCTTAAAAACAAACATTCCCTCTCAATTGAAGTCAACTAGTTGAAATCATGGGCACATGGCTTGACAACGGCTTCCTGAGAATAACATCATCGGATCTCGAAGGCCATGCTTTTGCTGCCTGCATTTGTGAGAAGTTCTTCAATATCAGAAATACCTCATAGAATTTCTTTCTGCGCTAAGCTTTAACGGACAATCAAAAGTTTGATAGCCGATTTTTTATAACAACATGTGTAGTTATGCGCAACATGAAAAAAAGGAAAGTGTACTGTTTAATATTGTTGCAGCAAGAAAGCAGGCCCACGAATGTAAAATAATGTATATTTACAAGTGAGGTTAATGGCGTTCAGGCAAGTGCCAGCCTTCATCTTCCTCTCGACCAATCCAACTTCTTCCTTCACTTCACCGTAACATCACCCTCCCGGTGGAGTAGCGCCGTCGCGGTGCAAGTTATGGAGCCTCACTTAATTGGGGGACATAGGGTTTCAGCCTGGCGACGTGAACAACATCGCTGGTGACGTTGGAATGCACTGAAGGCTTACCGACTGGGGCGATCTCGTATGTCACGTCGGACAGTTGGCGTAAGATCTGGTACGGTCCAGAATAACGGGAAAGTAGTTTTTTGGAGAAGCCGACGCGACGTGAAGGCGTCCAGAGTATTGGACACGTCGCCCGTCATTGCCGTAACCATTGGTCGTCGCCTCCTCGGTGGTCGTCTCCGAGTCACTACCGCCAAGTACCAGACAATCGCACTTTCTCGCCCTTTCCGCCATATAGGAACATCAGCGCCGACAGTGCTCCACCAAGATCTAGCCGCTCCCCGGCTCCGCAAGGTCGTAGGTCCCGTTCGCCTCTCGTTCACCGCTCTTCGTCCCCTTCTGCAACCGGGCGCTTCGCTTCAGGAAACTAGGCGGTGCAGCTCCCGGAGGTGAAGCTGCATCTACGACCCCGCCCACAAATCCTGTGTTGACCCTGCCTACATGTGGAAACCTACTGGACATTGAAGTTGATGGTGTTCCTGTTAGATCTCTCGTTGATACAGGAGCGCAGCTTTCAGTTATGAGCGCTGCTCTCCGCCGAAGGCACAAGAAGGTTCTGACACCCGCCGTACTGGGCAATGTGCGAGTCACCGATGGGAGTACTTCACCTGTTCTTGGAATGTGCACTGCACGTGTGACCATTGGCGGCCATTATACCGTTGTTCTCTTTATCGTCCTTGAACACTGTCCGCACGACCTAATTCTCGGCGTCGACTTCCTTTCCAAACACTCTGCCCAAATTGACTGCTCCACAGGTGTTGTACAGTTGGATCTGCCGCTTCCTGCCGACGTAACAACTTGCGCTTCACACCGCTTATGTTCAGCTGAGTTTGCAAGGCTGTCTCCACAAGCGGCAACAAATGTCCTCCTGACGCCCTGTCCTCCCGTACCTGATGGCGAGTACGTCGTGTCGCCGCTTACTGACGTGGCTTTGTCGCGCAATATCGCCCTGCCGAGCACCTTAGTCCGGATCCGCGAAAACTGCGCTCGCGTGCCCATCCTCAATTTTGGGTTTTCGTCGCATGTGCTGCCACATGGTATCGCTATAGCGCATATCACTCCTTTGGATGAATTTGAGGTTTCTTCTTTGACCTCTGAATCCTTCCTCAGTACCAACGGACCTTTGTCCCCCACTCCTCCGTTCTCGACGCCTACGGGCGATGTTTCTAAGACGATCGCCCCAGACCTTCCTTCCGAGCAAACCGCAGCTCTTCTTCACCTCCTATCATCTTATCGGGGCATCTTTGATTTCGACGACCGTCCACTTCGTCAGACATCTGTTGTCACGCATCGCATCAACACCGGTGACGCCAGCCTCATTCATAGGCGGCCATATCGTGTCTCCGCAACAGAAAGGGCCATCATACAAAAAGAGGTAGACAGGATGCTGGACAAGGACATCATTGAACCTTCAAGTAGCCTGTGGGCATCACCAGTTGTATTAGTAAAGAAGAAAGACAACTCGTGGCGCTTCTGCGCTGACTACCGTCACCTCAACAGAACAACAAAGAAGGATGTGTATCCCATGCCTCGCATTGATGACGCTCTTGACTGCCTTCATGGATCCCTATATTTTTCATCAATTGACCTCCGCTCCGGCTATTGGCAGATTAGCGTCGATGAGATGGACCGCGAGAAAACCGCCTTCGTCACTCCGGATGGTCTGTACCAATTTAAAGTCATGCCCTTTGGATTATGCAATGCGTCAGCTACATTAGAGCGCATGATGGACTCTCTCTTGCGCGGCTTGAAGTGGTCTACATGCCTCTGTTACCTCGACGATGTGATTGTGTTTTCGCCGAACTTTAGAGCCATCTACGGCGTCTCACAACCATAGTCTCCGTGTTTCGCAGGGCTGGCCTTCAGCTAAACTCCTCCAAGTTCCAGCCTTTGTCTTCCTCTCGACCAATCTAACTTCTTCCTTCACTTCACCGTAACAATATTCTAGGCGTCACGGAGGCCACAATAACCGCACACGTCAACGCATGCCCCATGCGACCTGTTGGCGTCGTCACCCACGACCCAATTTGAATGGACACGCTCCTAGCATTCATTCGTCCATCCGGTTCTCTATTATTTTTAAGTGCCTGTTGGTTGTAGGTGCTGCTACGAAACGTTTGTGTAATTGCGTGGTTTTGTGTTTGTTTTAATGTAATGTGACTTAATAATAAATTGCAAGCTTTTACGTGCCAAAACCACATTCTGATTATGAGGCATGGCGTAGTGGAGGACTCCTCAAATTTCGACCACCTAGCGTTCTTTAACGCGCAGGTAATTCTAAGTTCACGGGTGCTTTCGCATTTCTCCCCCATGGAAATGCGGCCGCCGTGGCCGGGATGTGATCCCGCGACCTCGTCCTCAGCAGCCCAACACCATAGCCACTGAGCAACCACGGCGGGTCGAAGTGCGACTTAGTTCGCACGCACAAAAGTGGTAGAAGATAGCTTGTTTCTCTCTGACAACTCGCCTTGTGCGTGGCGCGCCAATCAAATGTGGACCAGCGATGTTCATGCCATGGACCTTTGTGCCAGGTTGTCGTGGAAAGTTGGGTGGATGTCTCAAAGAAATGCGTATTATCAGCGTGCCTCAGCTCTGCCACTACGCAATGGCATATGTGCTTGAAGTAACATCGCAGCAATGGTAACTTGGAGGCTGCTTTTCGAGCATGTTGTAGCACTCAAAAAGTTGAGTAATTCTGCTTGCTAAACGCAAGCGTGTTGTGCGTCTTTTTCGTGTGTGCATGAGTGCCTCGCGAATGTAGGGAAAAAAACTGGCACGTAAATAGTGAAATGAGCGCTTGCATAGCGCTGATTGTCAGAATTTAGTTACACACATTTATTGACTTAGTGCGAAATTGAAAATATTTATAGCATTTTCTTCCGGTGGTACAGATTACGTTCGGAAGTAATCATGTTCGTAATGTGCTCCTGTGAGCTGACGCCCGCTTTTCTGGTGAGGTCGCATAACAGAGACGCATCTGCTTTTTCTCCGATTATTTGTGCAATGATGTTTCTTCGCTTATGAATGCTTAGACGTTATAAATGATCTCTGCTTACAAAGCTTTCGGTATACGGGCAGATGTCGGTGAAAAAATGTGAGCATTCATATATTGCTACTAGTGCAGCTGACTTTTTAAGACAAGATGTGTTCACATAAGTTTCACGTAAGTAATCTTGACAGCGGAAAGTTGATTAAGCTCTCGTGAAAAAAAGAATTATTACGTAAGCGAATATTTCTGTGTGATGTACAGTTGCTGTGTTATGTGAAAATTTTATATGATTAAGGCTTCCTATTGTCATTACTTTCATCAGCGACTCCAACCTTGTGCTCTTTTACGACCCTGAACTAATGTAAACAATGTTTTCATAACTATTTTAGGTGCTCCTTGCATGTGTTTATAATGTGACAGCTTCATGTGCCACTGCCATAAGTTAACACACAACTTTTTTGTAGTGGCGAGGCCGTCACGCACAACGGTGTCCACATAACGGAAGAGCCCCCAGAAATTTAGCAGCATGGTGCATAACCTGCATGGTTGGATCAGGTATTTGTGAATAGTACTTGTTCCAAAAAGGGGGGTATAGCAAGCATTCACGGATAAGCTTATTGGCATATCCCTAACACACCTTACTAAGTGGACTAAATATATATGCAACTTTATTCAACTTGTTCCTGTTTTTGTTGTTAGACGTGATGCCCAAAATATGGTGTTCTTCATCTAACTTGTCATGATGCTTACTATATTTTCTTGCATCAAATGCTTCACTGCGAGTTACTTTTAGTTTTGCTTTGTGCCCTATGTATATAATATCACTTCTTGAAGGTTTGTTTGTTGAGGAGCTGTTTTCTATGCTACAGCTTGTATTGGAGAATTTTTTTCTGTTTGTAATAAATGCTCATGTAAGGATACAAATTTCATGGGGCCTAATTTGTCACAGGTCAAAGCGTACGGCGTGCTTACTGTCGTTTAATAAGAATGACACAGTTATGACACAGCTGCTACTGGCAAACACATATTTGGTGAGGATGAATTCCTTGAAATTTTACACGGAGGCCCGTATTCACGGTGCTGCAGTTATTACAGTAGTGAGGTGTTTTCTAGAAGGCTCGAATTATATCTTTTTCTTTGCAAAGTATCCTTATTCGTGTAAGTAGGCATTGTAGTAGTCGCAAGTCTGTCCAGCTAAATTAGTTTTCGCTTCAAGTCAATACAGCATAAACCACTTAGTTGCCTGGCAGATCTATCATTAAAGAAGCACACAATTTCTTCCGCAGTGTTTAATTGTGTCCTTGCTCTTGCTAAGGCGTTTGCTGGTTATTGCAGTGTTGCTCATCAAATAAATTTCATTTCAACAGCACCTCCTAAAACACACTGTTTGGCACGGGCACTAATTGTACACCTTTCAAAAATTACTTCTAATGTGTGGGGTCTCTTTCAATATGTTCTGTTTTATCCTGTGTATTTGTGGTGCACTGTGAGCAGTCTTCTATTCATTCTGCTTTGCACTGTTCAGGTCAGAATTGGTTCAATCAGCAAGTCCCAATTGTGATGCTATCAGTGAGGCATCGGTGACTGGGCCGATAAATTGAATGTAGTATATGCGATCCTAAGCGTATTTTGACAAAAATACTTGTGTCTAGAAGAAGCATCATATGCACTTCAACTCTTATGGTTTTAAGTTGGGTTGCAAATATCTATTGCAATTTTCCACTGTTTTAGCTACACAAGACAGCCTATGTTGTGTCTGCTGAAGCCAGATCCATGGTTAGTTTGCCTTCTTGTTTTTGTTGTAGTGCACATACACTTCTGTGGTGCCTAAACACTGTCGCCGTGCGAGAGCTGGAGTATTGTGGCAATGTCGAAGTTTGCTTGCATCTATACAGTAAACGAAGACACGCCTATCACCGTATTTGTGCGGCTCCTGAACACTGGCCATATCCTCCAGGTGAAACTTGTAACGTTCCTTTGAGTGTGCCGGTAAGTTCATATATCTTTCCCGGACAAAATTTATGCAGGGAAGGGAGGGAGACCATAGAAGACCACTGCTAACAACTGAATCTTCTGATGGAGCAACTAAAAATCCCATTAGCACAAGACGTGTGAATATATAGTGCAGCAGTTTTTTAGGTGAGGAAGTGCAATTTCTATTAGAATCATCATCATCATCAGCCTGGTTACGCCCACTGCAGGGCAAAGGCCTCTCCCATATTTCTCCAACGACCCCGGTCATGTACTAACTGTGGCCACGCCGTCCCTGCAAACTTCTTAATCTCATCCGCCCACCTAACTTTCTGCCGCCCCCTGCTACGCTTCCTTCCCTTGGAATCCAGTCCGTAACCCTTAATGACCATCGGTTATCTTCCCTCCTCATTACATGTCCTGCCCATGCCCATTTCTTTTTCTTGATTTCAACTAAGATGTCATTAACTCGCGTTTGTTCCCTTACCCAATCTGCTCTTTTCTTATCCCTTAACGTTACACCTATCATTCTTCTTTCCATAGCTCGTTGCGTCGTCCTCAATTTGAGTAGAACTCTTTTCGTAAGCCTCCAGGTTTCTGCCCCGTAGGTGAGTACTGGTAAGACACAGCTGTGATATACTTTTCTCTTGAGGGATAATGGCAGCCTGCTGTTCATGATCTGAGAATGCCTGCCAAAAGCACCCCATCCCATTCTTATTCTCCTAATTATTTCCGTCTCATGATCCGGATCCGCCGTAACTACCTGCCCCAAGTAGGTGTATTCCCTTACGACTTCCAGTGCCTCGCTGCCTATTGTAAATTGCTGTTGTTTTCCGAGACTGTTAAGCATTACTTTAGTTTTCTGCAGATTAATTTTTAGACCCACTCTTCTGCTTTGCCTCTCCAGGTCAGTGAGCATGCATTGCAATTGGTCCCCTGAGTTACTAAGCAAGGCAATATCATCAGCGAATCGCAAGTTACTAAGGTACTCTCCATTAACTTTTATCCCCAATTCTTCCCAATCCAGGTCTCTGAATACCTCCTGTAAACATGCTGTGAATAGCATTGGAGAGATCGTATCTCCCTGCCTGACGCCTCTATTAGAAAGGCACTGGCTAATATAATAAACTTCCTCTGACAAACTCTAGACAAATTTGCTGATACCTGTAAGCAAGCAAAGCTCGCTTGCCTGCTCACCTTTTTAAGTTCAATAGTGGACTCGTATATATACTGCCTACATTATGTTTTTGCAGGAAATATGTGTTCAAAATTGGCCACTAGTGAATTCAAGAAGGCATCCAGGCAAGCGATCCGTGCTTAGTTAAAGATGCCAACAAATTTGACTGCTGTGCGTAGGGGTAGTGTAGTCTATTCCTTTGATCATCTTCATATTTGGTCAAATCTACATGCGGCAGATAGGCTGGTTCCTCAACATGCACCCAGGAGAGCAGCATTCTTCACTCAAGGGGTAAGTATACTTTTGTAACTTGATGATGCACTGACACGAGTGATGCTGCACCCAAGATTTGTATTATTCATCTGGTCTGTTCACTTGCGGCAACCGGCTGACCAACAAAATCAGTGAGAAATACCACATTATGATTCAATGACAAATAGTAATACTCTCTGGATGACATGGAATAGAAATAATTCCGTGCTTATTTATTCTGTTTTATTACGCAAACATGGTTACGCTTTTTGTACTATTGTATCGCAAATTGTGCTCTCTTTTTGAGAGAACTCTGCAGCAGAAGTGCACATGCATTGTAAATATTTTCTTTATTCCTTCCAGATTAATAAATGCGGAATTGATAGCTTTTGTGTCCTCTGGTCTCCTTTCTGTCCATTATCTCGCACTCAAAAGTTAAACATGCAAAGGCACCAACTTTCTCGTTATGTGTCAGTCAGTGCTGATAAACTCGAAATATGTATTTGAGCTTGAACATTTTGCCATTTACGTCGCTTACAGTAAGTATATAGTACTGCGCTTCTGCCTTCTCATAAAGCATGCTAATATGCATTTACTTTTCTATTGACGGTTTAGGTAATGATAGCCTCATAGCACAAGCCAAGAGGTGTAGAGATACAAGCTGTATTTTGGCTTTCGCCGATTGCAGACGGTGATCAGAGGCGGGTGCTAGGAGAGGTTTTCTGGTTGGCTGACACAACCTTTACTTATTTCTGCCCTTCACGAAGTTGAAATACTCTACTTGGGCTCAAAGAAACTGGTATTGCTTGTATTCACTTTAAAAATGTCTTTCACACTAACCTAAGGCATACAATTTTCGTGTAGCGCCTTCACTTTTGCAGCTGGCGCACCTGCTGTTCCAGGTTACATTTGTAGCCTAGTTAGGCAGACTTCGTTTTATTACTAGTACTTAATCACATAAAACTGGTAATGGGGTAAGCTTATTACGCGGTAACAAGTTTTTATTGATCTCATGAAGAATGTGTAGTGAGGCATACAATTACTTGTATATTTCAGGCTGTACTGCGTCTCTGAGAAGCATCACAGGACGCAACTGTCTCTTTACTGGCCCTGGCTTCCACGAAACTTCCAAGTTCCATTGCCACACAGCAATGGGAGGCAGCGCTATCCAGCTCCGACTCGACGGACCAGCTCAACCCGGTCAACAGAGTGAAAAGGGCAGCTGAGGCCGCTGGACTGAGGGGATCATCCACCGCAGAGCCGATGAAGCATCCTACACTCGTATGTTTTTTTTTTATGAAGCTAATTCTCTCTCTATGGGCATCAAGCTGAGAAAGCATTTAGTTAGAAATAAAAAGCTACGCAGCTCATATGTAGCATTTTGACTTGACAAATTACGTGTTGCTAGGGCAAGAGTGCGTGCAAGGAAATTTGGCGCACTTAACTTACTTGATGCTCATAATTTCTAACCAAAATCGATTTTCTTTTTGTGTACCAAGTAAATGTTTGCACTGCTCCTTAGCCTATGATATTGCAGCAACTTGTAATCTGCAAAATAAATGTAAAATAATTGTTGACCTCGTAAGTGTACGTTCTACAGCATGAAACTAATGATGTATAGATACTTGATGCAAGCTAAAATTTTTCAAACACATCAGAAGGTACCAGCATAGTCCCAGGGAGACCACACCAGGATACAGAAAGCACCAGCCAAGCACACCAAACACGTCGAACACCTCGAAAGTACCAGGCCAGATACACCAAGCACACCAGTGCGGACTCAACGTACACGCCGGCACGGTCACACCAGATACATAAGACCAGGCTCACCGTGCACACAGGACGGGCACACCAGACACACAAAGACCCGTGTCTGAGAACCCACTCCAGTCTAAATGATAAAAAACACGTGAACCAGTCTGGTGTATTTTTCGGCTGGGTTGTTATCTGCTTGGCGGAGAGAGGCGCTCGACTAGGCGAAGCAATATTTTTGGAAGCCTGGCTTTAAATGGGCTAGGGCAGCTATTTTTCCTATTCCTATGTCCACTTGGTGGCAGGCCCTTGACAGTAGCACATTATTGGTGGCGTTCGGAGTTAATCGTATAGCACAGACGAGAGGGTCAAGAATCACCCGCCGTGGTTGCTCCGTGGCAACGGTGTTGGGCTGCTGAGCACGAGGTCGCGGGATCGAATCCCGGCCACGGCGGCAGCATTTCGATGGGGGCGAAATGCGAAAACAGCCGCACACTTAGAATTAGGTGCACGTTAAAGAAAGCCTGGTGGTCGAAATTTCCGGAGTCCCCCACTACGGCGTGCCTCATTATCAGAAAGTCGTTTTGCCACGTAAAACCCCACAATTAAAGGACAAGAATCACTGTCCCAAGATCGCGATTACAAAATTATAAAGCTGCCGCGAGAAGTAAGGACAAAGGCTAGTGCAGTTATTCTGCCGCTTCGCCATTATCCCCTACTCAACAAAGCAGATTTAAAAACGCAGGTTTTCAACAAACAGCACCATAAAGAACACAAAGGCAAATGCCCCACGAAACACATATAAGATGTTTCTGCCAACTTCTGTCAAGAGGTGACGCACACGAAAAGAAGTAAATACACAATACTTTAGCAAAAGAACGATAAAAAAATTACCGACGATTACTTTACTTCCTAATGCGAAATTTGAGCGCAGCTGTTTGCGAGCCTTTGTTTGCGTTTGGCCTCGGCCTCGGCCGCGCGAACGGTAGAGTCTTCTCTGCGACGGCGATGAGCTTCTGCTTCAGCCTCGCTTACTGCTGGTTGCTCTCGACGGCGGCGATGAGCCTCCGCTTCGGCGGTGCGAACCGCAGGGTCTTCTGGCGGCGGCGATGAGCTTCTGCTTCAGCCTCGCTTACTGCTGGTTGCTCTCGACGGCGGCGCGAACTGCAGGGTCTTCTCGGCGGCGGCGATGAGCTTCTGCTTCAGCCTCGCTTACTGCTGGTTGCTCTCGACGGCGGCGATGAGCCTCCGCTTCGGCGGTGCGAACGGCAGGGTCTTCTCGGCGGCGGCGATGAGCTTCTGCTTCAGCCTCGCTTACTGCTGGTTGCTCTCGACGGCGGCGCGAACTGCAGGGTCTTCTCGGCGGCGGCGATGAGCTTCTGCTTCAGCCTCGCTTACTGCTGGTTGCTCTCGACGGCGGCGATGAGCCTCCGCTTCGGCGGCGCGAACGGCAGGGTCTTCTCGGCGGCGGCGCTTAGCCTCTGCTTCGGCGACGCGTACTCCTGGATCATCTCGACGGCGGCGACGGTAAGCTTCTGCTTCGGCGGCACGCACCTCTGGATTCTGACGGCGACGGCGCTGGGCCTCTGCTCTGGCAGCACGTTTAGCAGCAGCAGCAGCAGCAGCAGACGGAGGACTTCCATCGGTCGTCTCGCTCATGGCTCAGAAAGAACTGGCAGATAATTTCGCAGTGGCGAACGGCAGCGGCAATTTCGGCTCGGGCGGTGCACATATACAGATCCGCCGCCACCGATCTGGCTCTCCGATTGCCATCGCACAGGGCGAACGACAGCGGCAATTTCGGCTCGGGTGGTGCACATATACAGATCCGCCGCCACCGATCTGGCTCTCTGATTGCCACCGCACAGGGGTTGCATTGGAGGAGGAGCGAAGAAAGGAATTAAGTTCGAGCCGGCGCTTTGACAACCGGAGACTCGCAGGAAGAGGGGGGAGGGGGGCGGCGTGTACACCCAGCGGCAAACGATGGGGGCAGAAGCGCGCGCAGCAAGCGGACAACACGATAAAGGGAGGAGGGAAGAGATAGCAGCGACTGACTGATGCCGCTGACGCCGATAGTGAGTCAACCCCAGCTGCGGAGTTGGTTTCAGGGACAACGCCGCCGATGCCGACACAAACAATATGATACTCTCGCTTCCGCAGCGCTACGAACCAGGTCTAGCCGTGGGAAGGTGGTCACGTATTCGTCGACGTGCCGGGGCCTACGTGAAATAACCGGCGCGTCGGCAACTGAAGAGCACCCTATCCGCCACACAAGAACAGAAGGGGGGGGGGACCCTTTCCTCCTCTTTCTGCATGGCGGCGACGGTGTTCTATGCAGTCACGTTATCTTGACTCTCTAGCGGCGTCAGCGGCATCCAGCGGTATCAGTCGCTCGCTGCTAGCGCTGGGGGGATGAAAGGGGGGCGGAGATGGTTACGAGGCCGACGACAACGCCGACGACGACGCGAAACCCAGGAACGGACGCCAAAGAGCTGCGCTCTAAAATAACAAAATTAAATCCCCAGACTTCTAGGAAAAGTGCTAATATCAACAGCAACGAGTTTGATTGTGGTGCAACACGTGCGCGAGCATATTGAAGTTCTGCGAATAGAGTTGTTGTAAGATAATGAAACGAGCCGCAAAGAATATAACAAAACAATTGTCAGGATTAAGGGCACCTATGGAGATAAAGACACCACTGACAGTGAGCATCACTCTAAAGACATTCAGAAGCGGTGGAACTCTGACCGTATAGAAAGAGCTATAGTCGCACTAGTTATTGCCGGTGACACATATGATATATACATACATATATATATATATATATATATATATATATATATATATATATATATATATATATGTGTGTGTGTGTGTGTGTGTGTGTGTGTGTGTGTGCGTGTGTGTGTGTGTGTGTGTGTGTGTGTGTGTATGTGTGTGTGTGTGTACCCCAATGGTTTTGAGAACACGCGCCAAGACTGATAGTGCAAATGTCCACCTGTAAGCGACATCACAAGCACATCGGACTGGAGCAGCGTAGTGCAAATATTTGTTCCTCCAATGACTGCTGTGGCACTTTGCAACGGATCCTTTCTTACCTTCCACATACCTAAAACTGCATACGCTTTTTGGAAGAAGTCTATGCTTACCAGCACGGTTCCATTGTGGGGCACCGACACACTAGCTCTCGCCCTTATCTACATTCCTTGAAGAAGAGGAGCGAACACGTTCCTCAGCAAGATGTCCGTCGTGTCACAGTGTAGTTTTCGCCTCTTGTCAAAGCCGCAGTGGCCTGTGCGAATATTTATTCACCTCATTGTGTTTTCCCGAGTGTTGTTTGTTCTTGTCAGGACTGTAGTTGTTGTCTTTATTACAGGAGCGTGACACTTATAGAGATGAAAGCATATTTAGCGCCAGCAAACAAGGACGGAAGGGAGACGACAACACAATGCGATTCAACACAACACACAACACAACACACAGCACAACACAACACAATGTGATGCGACAACACAATTTACCAACATGCCCAACAAATGGCAATGTTACAATTTATAGAGATGGTTCGAGTATGTGTTACAATCTCCTGTCCTATTCCACAACATGTCACAGATAATGTGAATAACATCTTCAAATATGTTCGCATTATGTTCTGAGAACTGCAGTGTGAAAATAATTTGGTCGCTGTGCGCCTCTGTCGGCGGGAACGCTTACAGGTGGTTATGTCTGATTTTATACTCTAGACGCTTTAAAGTTCAGAGCTCATGGCAACTGAAGACATATGGCTACAGCTTCATAGCTCTAGATAGTGCTCCAGATATTTCTTTCAATTACGATTAGCCAAATCACAGAATAGACTTAACAGTATTGTAGAGGGCCTCTTGAAGCCTCTATGACATCTTTTAAAGGTGCAGCCTCATGAAGCCAATCTTCGTGAAGAAACGCAGCTGTGGTGGCTGATGGCTTGCCCTGGTGGCTTGCCAAAGTTCGTGTTTCCTGCCGTAACGAGTACAACGCAGGCCGCCAAACCATTTACCACGTTCGTGCGCCAGTGCATGCCCAGATTGTTCTTGCTTGCCGATGCGTCACATGACTTTGCCACTGGCGCGCTGGTGCTTGCATCTCTTTCTTACCAGCGCAAGCGAGGATGTTCTACAGCTAGCTCTATTGCCTGCTAACTCTTACTCGCGTGCGTCTCGTATCTGTACCCGTGCATATTACCGTTCCTTCACAGGTTCCTCCTATTCTCTTCCTTTTCTATCACCCAAGCCAGAAATATATATCCACTCCACCCGAAATACTTACCTAGCGACACTATAAGTCTCAACTTGCCCATTGTCACCTACCTACTATATAAATGCAAGGAGAGGCTATAAGACGGAAACATAGCTCGTAGCCGTTGCGCACGACAGAAGCATGCGATGAATGAAACATTCGCCACTTGTTTTTGTGATAAGAAATAGGAATTGGGCGAGTAAAGACGGTTACAATAATTTTTTGCTATTAGTGCTGAGGACGTGTTAGGGTCATATACGTGTTTGGGGTCTCCTATGTGCTCGTGGCAAGCACAGCTAGCGCAATTCATTTTGACGATAGGCCAAGTTCCCCATTTGACGACTAGGAAGCCTCAAATTTTGTTCATCTAGGTTGTTCCTGTGGATGGGAAAAAAAACAACTAAGGAGAAATAAGCTTGACTTCTTGCTTGACTACATGCTAAGAGGAGTGTGGAGGAAGTCGAGTGGTATTTTTCGCTGTAGCAGCCATGTTTTCGGGGCAAAATGGTTGTTTTGTTCTAGTTGTGTGTGCTCGTGCATGTGGGGCTCCGTACGTTATATACGGTGACAAAGGCGTTGTGTGTATAGGCTTGTGTTAGCCTCTGTGATTTGTTTAGCTATATTATCTAGACCCTGCTCTCAATGGCTATGTTCTGGGGAGGCGAGACTAGCAGAAGCATAACCCGTAAAACGTGCACGCATGCGACGCCTTACACGAGGTCCCATGCCGCGGACGAGCGACGATCCGGGAGTAAGCTTGCCGAATTCAGTAGATTCACGTTAACCAATCATCGCAGACAAAAATCACTGTACTTCAGTTCATAATATATACACAAAACACTTTGTAGGCCAGTGAAAACTGTGCAGTGTTTGTTTTAGACAGCCATGTGGACGGATTGAAAAAAATGTGACAGCTGCGGCTACGAAGAGGCCCTCTAGTGTTGCAGATAAATGAAGCCATCTTGTGCACCAATACATTCGTCATGACAAAGGAGCGAATTCCCGTGCTGTTTTCTTAAAGTGGACCCAAACGCAATGATGGGTTAAGGGATGAACCATTCTTACCGTAGACATATGTGTGCCCGAGGGGCGCAGGGTAATGCATGTTAGCGGATGCGGCAAGAGTGACTAAAGCTCCACAGAATAATGTATGCCTGCGCGCACATGAAACGTCTGGTGGTTGCACGCATCCGTCATACAGTTCGGCTTCATAATTTTCAAACCTCCTTCGCTCGTACAGGCGGAGCAACTGCAGACAATGTATGCGAAGCTAACCCCGCCTATGGAAACCTCAAGCCCGCCATTATCACCACCTTGGACTACACGTAGAATCTTGGATACTATATTTTCATATTGCCTGGTTCAAGCATAGGTCTTGCAAGGCAAAGCTTCAGACTAAGGAAAAGGCATGCTTGAGCTTCTATCGGTGGTATTTAAAGCGTTCTCGTAGCACACGTTGACAATACCGATTTCTGGCGTTTAACGTCCCGATGTAGAACATTGTAGAATAGCAAGAACACACGAGGCTCCGAACTGGTGCGTTTAAAGGGCCCCTAACGCGGCCTGGTCATTTTGAGCTGACAAGCGCCGTGCATACAATGGGCGCTAACGATCGCGCCTGAAGTCTTTCACTGCAACCCTCCACGGGAAGAGCTGAAATTTCAAACTGAACGCCCTGTGGCTTTCTCCACGCAGGCGCTGCGCTCCAAGCCACAGGGTTGAGGTATGCGTGCTAGTGCGCCTACGTACATGTGTGCTTGCTGTCACATTGCTCTTAGTTACCCGCGACATAGTTATTCAAGGCGACATTTAGTATATGTGCAATATGTCGTTTACAGAGTAATTTAGGCTTATAGCAACAATAAACACTCAAACTGAATGTCTGCGTGTAAATGTTGTAATTCGCACGGCAACGAAAGAGATGGCCTCTACATTGCTTGTTCCTACGTATCGCTTCTACGCACCTCGCATGTACGCGTTATGGTTGTACGTACGATATTATTTCGCTGCAATAAATACCATATAAAAAAAGGTGTTTGTGGTGTAGTGGTTCGAATGATCGTCGGAAACGTAGTGGTCATAGGCTCAAATCATGTTTTGTATTGTGCGTGTTTTCTGCGAAATAACACGGTGTGCTGTTGTAAAAGTACTTGAGTACTCGGCTGTGGCGATTGTGCTGCGAAAACGAAATTTCAGAAAGTCTTGTAGCACGCAATGAATGAGTCCCCGCACCTCCACCAGTATATTTCCGTGACGTTGGGGCAATAGACAGAATGTAATTACCGTGCATCTACAAGCAGAGTCAATGGGATTAAGGTGGCCGAGTAGTCACAACCCGCAGCAGCCAGCGTCTCGCGATCTTCTTCCTCTCTCTTCTTTTATCATTCCGCAAAGATCTCTCTCTCTCTCTCTCTCTCTATATATATATATAAATATATATATATATATATATATATATATATATATATATATATATATATATATATACGTATTTATTTATTTATATATATACTTCCATCAATATTGGTGGAGGTGCGGAGATTCATTCATTGAGTGCGACAAGGCTTTCTGAAATTTCGTTTACGCAGCACAATCGCCACAGCCTCCCACTTGAAATACAGTAGGAAATTTATTGCAGTCTGTCGTATTTTGGGACATTGTTTCTGTCGTTCTGTTGTCCCACGATCTCTTTTGTGCAGTGTGACGCCGTGTAGACGGAAGTTCTGTAGTTCTTGATCAATATTTAATAAAAATTGACAGATACCTCTTTAGGGCTATGTAAATTTGTTAGTACAAAAAAGAAAATGAAAAAAAACTTCCCTGCCGCGGATTCCAACTTGGCACCTGAGCATTCCAAACCCAGAACCAAAGCACCACGCCGTACGTATCTCTAAGCGTACATTCTGGCTATGTCAACAGCAAGATTCAATGTCTGCGTTCATGTGTAGATTTGCGATTTATGAGCCAAGGTACGCTATCACTCTACCACGTCAACTGCCGCCTCTCTAGAAGAGCAATAGCGTTGTTACCATCAACAGGTACATCGCGGAATGCTAGAACATCGATTTTGCTGTACAATATTCATAATAAATAAGAAATTCAGAAATAGGCAATGGCGAGTAGGGACACTGTTGAATTGTTAATGCTAATTTCGGCAGTTATCTGTCGCTCTTTACACTTTTGAGAGCGCATATAATTCGTGTTTACAGTGCAAAACAGCTGCATAAACATTCGCGAATTATTCTTCATTCTGACACCATACTGGCTTCTCACGGCGGCACTGTACCAGAATAATGAGATTCGAGCGAGACAGCTTTTCACGCAACTCTGTAGAACTACCCAAAACTTCTTTCTCGCTTCGCAAAAGCTTATGTCATATTTCTGGAAAAATAACTAATATGTCAGTGTAATGGCACATGTAAGTCCACAAGCCTTTGTACCCCATCTTACCAAATAAAACAAAGCGGATACGCAGCCATTCCCGGAGATGGCATGATTTGACCAGCGGCCGATATTGAGGATGCCGGTAGGGCGTCGCTGGTGCCGCGTCTTCATGGCACAATTATAACAATTGGCCACGTTGACTTTAACACCGGTGTCGGTGCTATCAGCATTGCAGGCTTCAGAGAAGCACGATTGAATATCATGCAAGAGAAAATTACAGTGTGCACCACTAACGCGAAACTGACATACAATTTTAAAGCGTCGCGACGGATAGCGCCTGTGTCGTGGCGTCAGAACTTATGTCACTGCGACATAATATTGCCACATATCCAACGCCACGAAAGAATATGTGTAGACCCGACAGGGAGTTCCTGTTGCGACGTCCGAATCGCTATTGCGATAGGAAGTTGTTGCGACTTCATAAACCCTTTTTGCCGCGACAGAACCTTTCTGTTGCGACTTCTGAACTCCTGGCTATCGCGACTCAATGTTTCTGTTGAGACGTCAGAGTTGCTGTCGTAACGTCAGAGTCGCTGCCACGATAGAAAGCTGTTGCTGTGACTACAGAACTCTGGTTGTCGCAAGAGAACTTTTGTGTTGCGACTGCAGAACACTACGTCGTCGGGACAGGAATTCATGTTGTCTTTTTCAACTGGGGAGTATATATATATATATATATATATATATATATATATATATATATATATATATATATATATATATATATATATATATGGAACACATGCACCGCTTGCTTTTACCAGGCACCCCTGTATCCGCACCGGAACATGACAATTATACGTATGGTGCGTAGTATGTACCTTTTGAACGCAGCTATTCGAAATGACAAATAAAGCGTCAGCGTCCAAGACGTTACAGCATCAGTAATGTTGCGCACAAACCTCAGGAGGAACTTGTAATTAATATTTTGTCACTTGTAACAAGCGTATGTAATGCCGTCCTGTACAACGAGCTGGGGGGGAGGGGGGGACCACATTTTCATCAGTTTTGAGTGGTAGCCCGAATGTTGTCGTTTGTTTTCGCAACGTTGCCCGGTTGTTCTAAGCCTCGTCTGAGTGCTCAGATAACGGATCTGGCTTCTGGCTCAAGGTCACTTGAAGGCCACGGACAACGCGAGCTAAAAGCATTTCATTCTTGTAAAAAGAAAAGCACAGCCGGTAACACTTATTTCGTCCGCCTATTAAGTACCACTTGTACCTTCGTGCCAAATACGCAGGGCTCACTTATCCTGATGGTCACGGTCTAAACGTGTGCTTTTTGAACATTTGTACCGCATAATTATGCCTCATTTAAACGGCAGGGTGCTTTGTAAGTGTCGCTTTTTGAGCTTTTGTACCAGAGCAGAGCTTCCTGCTAAGCACACGAGCTTGATATTTGCCGGGTAAATAAACTAGGGTGCCTTCATACCGTTACTCGCTTAATAACCGTCATTATGTTAAGCTTTTCTCCTGGATACACACAGAAGTGTTATCAGGAAGATTTTACTGAGACCGTACCACGCTTTCTTAAAAAAGAAACCGAACAGTAAATTAGTTTTATGAAAATATCGAACGGCCGCACGGGCTTGAGCGTGCAGCAGCCCATGAGAAAGTGGTTAAGTGATGCCGTTTACTGGGCGGGTGAAAGAAGTTCAAATTAAGAGGAAATCACTTCACTGGATAGGGAAACAAATAGGGTTATATATATTAGTGTTCCCGTGAAAATATAATCCTTCTGCGGCCTTTCGCGAAGTACCCGGCCTCTATCACCCTTTCATTAAAAGGTCAATAACCGGTCAATATATACATATATATATATATATATATATATATATATATATATATATATATATATATATATATATGCGCCTGGCAATTTTCGTCACGTTTTAAGAAATTCACGGTGAAAAACACAAACTGACTTCAACGTGCATTCGCTGAAACAGCGATACAGTTATGGGGCGGGAACGTTAACCCTCAATATTCACTTGAAAAGGTGCAGGTTGTACTTACAAAAGTGTGCCCGTATTTCAAACTATACCGGATGGGTTCTGGAATTATATAAATGGTAGGCGGCATTATATAGCATTCGAATCCTGGAGTTTGAGCCTGAATCTCTTGTTCTGTATAAGATATGTGAGCCAGGATCACCAGGACGGTGGGCCGGTAAACGTTCCTTTAAAAAAAAAAAAAACGGCGCTATGAACATTTCACCAACTTTATGTGCAGAAGGAAAGCATGATCATGATTGAGACACAGTTGTCAAATAAAAAAAGTTGTAGAGCGAAGGCGGAGACAATATTCTACTTTCCAAATCACATGTACCTTGCAACAATTCTCGTTTTTCAAACTCTCACAACGTGTTAGTCAATGCTACTTCTTGGCGTAAATAAGCATTCGAACGTTAAACTCGCGAAGTAATGTATGCTATAGCGCATGTAAATGGCTGAAACAAAATAACGTTCAGAGCTTGCGCAGTGATGACAACGATATTTCTTTGCGTACAAAATGCGTTTACTTTGGGTTGCAAGCGCTAAACTAATAGTGTCCATGGCTACTGTGGTATTTGCCACCACTACTGCGTGAGATCTGATGGAGCTGTTAGTGCTCACCTACCACACGCCCCCAAAACGCGGTGCCGAAGCCCGAACGCAAAAGACAACACCAACGTCTCGAACAAACAGCGCAGTAGCCGTCGTCTGCTCTAACTTCCCCCGGAGCGTGGGCTTCTGCCTCAGACGGCCAGTAAGATCGTCGCCAAGTCAACCCGAATGGCAGAATCAGCGTATCCCATCGTGCTGCAACAGCCCAGGGAGCCAACGACTTTCCGTGTATCTTCAATTGAAGGCGCGGATCACTGGCTGGAAATATATAAAAGGGTCACTGCATTCCACAACTGGAACATTTACGATAAGCTTCAGCATGTGTACTTCTCCTTAAAAGATGGCCAGGGCATGGTTAGAGAACTGGGAATCAATCTTGACGACTTGGGAACCGTTCCGCAACGGCTTCCAGCAGACGTTAGCGAGCGTCCTGCGCAAGGTCTACTGGAAACCCGCATGCTGCTGCCAAACGAAAGCATTGCGATCTTTACGGAGCAGATGGCTCGCCTCTTCCGACAAGTAGACCCAGACGTGCCAGAAGACAAAAAAACTTGACGTCCTGATGCGCGGTTTGAGGCAAGAGCCTTTCGTTGGATTGATACGCAACCCGACTAAGACCGTTGTCGAATTTATTTCCGAGGCCTCTACTATTGAGAAGACGCTCGATATGCGGACAATGCAGTATAACCACCGACCGTTGACCATAAACTACACGACCGTTCAATCACTCGGCACCGACGACCTGCGGCAGACCCTCAGAGCGGTCCGTCGCGAGGAATCGGAGACGTGTTTCGCAAGGTCGCAGCCTTAAGTGAGCTGAATTGCCGACTTCATCGAAGAAGAGGTTCAGCGATCGCTTGGAGTTCTTGTCGTGCAACCACACCCACCGCGGTCCCAGTCGGAAGCAATCAAGTACGCTGCCTTCGTCCGCCATCAAGGTATTCCTCTGCGCTCGTGCCAGGGCCGCATGACGCCGCGATTCCTTCGCTAGACGTCGCCACACCACCCACCTGTCGGCTAGCGAAACACCCCGGAGATTACAGACGTTTGGCGTGCCCCCGAATACGGTCGCGCCGCATATAGCGCTGGTGCCCGTACCGCAAAATGGGACTACGAGGATTCGCAGTGAACTATCCGCGCCCGCACCGAGGGAAGCGCCCTAGTAGCATCGCCGACTACGTCACCACCACTCTGTGGAGCCTTCGACGGCAGTCCAATACACCGCCGCCAGGACGCTACCTGTCGCCGCAACGCTGACATTACACTGGCCCCGCCCGGGACCTGTCCGTATGCCCCTATTCAGAAAACTAAAAGCAGCAGTCGATGTGGTTACGGTTTTTCTACTTCGATATGACGAAGACCATCAGCCGCCGAAGATGACGGTCCACGATCCATTTCGACGATTCAGCAACGACACACCGTCATACCGACGACGCCTGGGAGCTAACAATACGCCGACAAAGCACGAGTTAACGAAGCGAGTTAACGCAGCCGTGATCTGACGACATGGCTTAAATGCACCTGATTACAGAGAACGAAACACCTCGATGTGCTTCTCCACGGCAACGCAGTGACCGCCTTAGAGGACAAAGGAGCCGATTACTCCGTCAACACTGGATCATTCACAGCTAAGTTGAAGAGCGCCACGACTGCGTGGGACGGCCCTCATATTCTTACCGCTGGAGGACATCGCATAACATCAACGGGAACCTGCACGGCAATAATTACAGTCAATGAATGAACCTACCCTGCCACTTCCATTGTCTTCCAACAGTGCTGATGAGACATAATTCTCGGCATAGACTTCCTGAACCAACACGGCGCAATCATCGACCTAAGGCTGGAGTCGATAACACTGTCCGCAGACCAAGCCCTACCGATGGAGAGACCTCACAGTCAGCGTGCCTTGAGTGTACTTGAGGACCAAGTCAGCCTCCTGCCTCGCTCCATCGTTGTCATTTTCGTCGGCAACCAAAGACCCGGAAAGTAGAGGGCGTCATCGAAGGTCGGAATCCTGCGTGTCTGTGTCGATTAACGTCGGCTGTACAAGATGACGAAAGAAGACGTATACCCCTTCCCAAGCATAGAGGACGCATTGGATCGGCGCTGCAACGATAAACTCTTATGGTCGATGGGTATCAAGTATGGCTGCTGGCAAATTGAAATCGACGAGAAATGTCGCGAAAAGACCACCTTCGTCACGCCAGGCGCCCTCTACCGATTCAAGATAATGCCATTCGGGCTGTGCTCGGCGCCAGCAACGTTCCAGGGCTTGATGGACACGGTGTTAGGAGGAGTAATGTGGCATACCTGGGGTCATATAACGTAAAACTATTCTAATATGTTTTTATTCAAATCTCCTGACGTCAAATTCGCTTAACAGCCGACGCAAGCATCAGGCGTTCACCCACAGGGTTGTCTCAGCTGACCAATCAAACACTCTCCTCGTTCATAGGAGGTAAATTTTCTTTGCTTCAAAAACGAATAACATTGCCTAAAATGAGCGGCTCGTCGTGTCTAACTGGATCGCAAGAGGCGAGGAGCACGCGCAAGTGGAGATGGATTCGATGGGGCCGAGCCAGTGCACTGAAAATCGATAACCGGATGAAGAGGGTGTTGCCGGCGCATTTGATTCGGCCGTTTTCACCTACTTAGCTTACTGTGGATCGTCGACAATCGCGGCGGCATGCAACGAAAGCTTGAAAATGACCTTAAAACGGATCCTCAGCAAAGAAAAGTGGGCAGAACGACGTTGTAAGCGTGTCGATAGTGCTCGAAAACGTTACGTGGCCACGCAAAATGTTTCATTACACGCAAATAAACCGATGCTTTTCGGTAGGTGCGAGTACCGTTGCCTGAGAGATCAGCGGCAGCCATTTTTTGTGCTTTTCGGGACTGGGCAGCCTGCCGCTATTCAGAAGAAAATTCAGTTTTGTTCGGCACATTAATACATCTTTAACGCGTATAAGTCACTTCGACGCGGTGAGTTTTGCGGTTTTGTGACGTCGCGTGACAGGCAGGTGAAGTGGGTGCAGCCCGACAACGTTTGACCAATAACCGAGGGCTAATGGCGAAAAGGCGTCGAATCAGAAATAACTTTTTTTTCAGTCAAATCATGCATATTTAGTGTGCACACGTCATATCATAAGGGGGCTATTGTAGCTTTTGTGACGTCGCGTGACAGCCAGGTGAAGTGGGGGTGGTCCGAAAATGTTTGTCACCAATCCTGGAGGGCTGAGCTCAGAATTGGAATATAACAGTTCGGAATGATCTTACGTTATAACGCCCGTCTTTGTAACTTTGACGACATCGTCATCATCGCAAGAAATTTTGACGATCACCTTAGGTGTCTTAGGACAGCATTAGAGGCTTTCATGTCATCAGGGCTCACTCTGAAGCCGGAAATGGGCCGCTTCTCTTATGATGAGCTTTTCTTCCTGCACCACGTCATCAGCAAATATGGAGTCCGCCCCAACCCGGAGAAGAGAGCTGCCATCGCAAAGTTCCAGCTGCCCATCGACAAGAAGGCAGTCCATGCATTCCTTGGCACGTATGCCTAATATAGACGCTTTATCAAGGACTTCTCATGCATCGCTGAGCCGCTGATACATCTAACTAAATGTGATGTCCAGTTCACGTTGCAAGCGCAGCAGGCCGACGCATTTCAAGAACTGAAACGACGCATGCATTCGCCACCGGTACTTGTACACTGCGACGATGACGCCAATTCAGAAATACCCTCTGATGCCAGTAGCCTACGCCTTGATGCCGTTCAATTGTTCAGGAAAGACGTACTTGAACGGGTGATATCTTACACTAGCCGGTCGGCTGTTGAAAGCGGAAGACATTCTGCGACCGAAAAGCAATGCCTCGTCAGGATTTGGACTATAGGAAAATTCCATCCTTACATAAATGGCAGGCCGTTCAATGTAGTGACCCACCATCGCGTGTTGTGTTGGTTAGCTAATTTAAAGACCCTTCAAAATGCCTGGTGCGGCGGAGCGAAGACTGCAAGGATATGACATCACTGTTATTTACATGTCCGGACGAAAGCAATATGATGCCGACTGTTTATCACGCGCCCTCCAATGACCGCCTCCGCAAGACAACGACGATGACGATGCCTTCATTGGTTAATAAGCAGGAATAGACGTCGAGCTAAAACGCTTCGTCGAGTATTTGGAAGGGCACACCGTCGTTGTCTCTAGGCCATTTCTGCGAGAATTATCTTCGTTTTCGCTTCAAAAGAATTTACTTGGAAAAAAGTTCTCACCAGTCCGCGCCAACTGCGCCCTTGTTCCCTCAGCACTGAGTCCAAAATTACAGCACGCCCTACATGGCGATGCGACCGCTAGGAAACCTTAGATTGTGCAGAAGGCAATGGAGGATACAGGAAAGATATTACTGGCCACGCCAGACTGCCGACGTCACCCTTCACGTCAAGACAAGTGCAGACGGCCAGCAATGCAAGACGCCACCGACAAGGCTGCCGGGATTACTACAGCCGATCAAGCATTCTTACGCCCCGTTTTTGGAGATCGGGTCTGATTTCCTCGGGCCCTTTACGACGTCTCCATCTGGAAACAAGTGTGGCCGCTGACTACCATACCCGCTACGCCGAAACAAAAGCTCTGCCTAAAGGTACTCCGGCCATTGTAGAAAACGTTTTCGTAGAGAATATCCTGCCGCGACATGATGCGCCAGAAGTCCCCATGGCTGGCAGTGGAACGGCTTTCACAGCTGATCTTAGTGAAGCCATCCTGCAGTGAAGCCACACAAGTCATCGGAGGACCACTTCATGCCTACCACCCACAGACGGATTGCCTAACGGAATGACCGAACAAGAAGCTCGTGGACATGCCAGCTCTGTACGTCGACGCCAAACGCAACAAATGGGAAGCCGTGCTTCCGTATGTCATCTCTACTTACAATACCTTAGTGCACAAAAGAACACAAGGCACACTGTTCCAACTGGTTTACAGAAGGAACCTGACGACGACTCTCGACGCCATGCTGCCGCAAGTCGCCGACTACACAATATTAACGTTGCCGCCTATCCCTTACGCGCTTAAGAAGTATGAGAGCTCGCCGGTCTACGTACCAAGAAGCAGCAAAAGGCCGACAGCCGGCACTGCAATGATCGACGGTGATACGTAGAATACCAGCGCGGCGGCCGTGTTTGGATTTGGACCTTGATACGCAGACGGGGACTCAGTGAGAGACTGTTGCGATGCTATTTGAGACCCTACAAGATAATCCGACTCATTGCCGCATTTGAGTATAAGGTCATGCCAGACAGCACTCAGCTATCACAGCGGTGTCACTCAAGACCCTAAATAGTCCATGTTGTGCGACTTAAGCTGTTATCTTTACAAAATATGAAGACGCCAAATAAACCGACACACACAAGAGAAGAGAACGGGACAGGGCGCCACTCGCAACTTGTGTGTGTCGGTTTACTAGGCGTCTTCATATTTTATAATGAACAGCTACCAGCTAGCCCAACAAGAAGTGCTATTAAGCTGTTATACCAGCGCTAACGAACTTTTGGACTGTGCAAAGCGGAGTTTTAGACTTTCTTTTTTTCTGACTGCGTTACTTTGGACTTTGTATCTTTGTTTGATTGCTATGTTTGTTTAAAGCATGTCATTTTGTTTTACGCGGTCCCATTGGTAGCATCGTGGCGATGGTTTTTGAGAGGGAGACATTGAACCGCGTACTTGTTTATCTTTATCGGGTGATGTTTATCTTTATCAGTTTTTCACGGTCTAATAAATCTAATGAATGTTATCTCTCAGTGCGTGACGCGCACGTATGTATCGCAAGTTTCTCGAATGTTATCGGTGTCTGTTGTCACTAAAACTTATGTAATCTGATCGTATGTCCAACATGAATTGTGCAGAGTTTTCTGGAAGACACGTGGGCAGCAGCGATTGCTCTAGAACCTTCGATGGCGTATACGTGAAAGCTGACGTCCTTGACCGGCAGATCACTTTTTCGACGATCGCCAACTGTTTGCCACTATCGTTGTGCTTTTAGTGTGACTCGCCTTTGTTGGCACAGGTTGGCTATACAAATGGTAGTTACATTATTCACAGTATTGCTACTGTGTTCTTTGCCACCACAACTACGTGGAATTGTTATCATGATCCCAAATTACAAGGCTTCAGCGAATTTCTTGACAGAGTCCGCAGGATAAAACTGTATTCGAGTTTGGTAAACATGCAGTTGGCAGCACTTCATAGCGAACGTGTTAATGCTAGGCTCATGCCTTCTGGATATATCACGGTGATCGGTGTTTCTCTTTATTGTCGCATTCCAGACCTCAACGATATACATAGACTGTAGATTACGAAATTGTTATATGATTTTTTGGATACCCCTCTCATGTTAGCCAAATAAGACATAACACTAGAATTCTCATTATTTACTGAAATGAAAAATTACTGATGATTGGAGGTTTTAAAATTAAAAAGAGCTGTGGTACTGGCCACAAGGTACGCTTGGGTCTCCGCTCATTAGAGGCTGGCTGCCTACCTAAGCGGTGGGCTGTGCTTGTTGCCACTTAGTACTGTAAATCGGGGCAAATTCCGAGCAGAACGCACTTATCGCATATTTATCCAACAGTCTCATATCACGACTTCATGTATTTTTTAAGGCAGCAATAGTGATAGATTCTGGACGAATACAACAACGAGTGTAACCTTTCAGGCATAGCGACCGACCATAACGATGCTGTTTTAAATTGACTGTGTCTAAAACTGGAATGCGATACTTATGAAAATTTCGGCGATATTACATACGTTTTGCGTGCTGTCCGAAGCTACTCCAATTTGAGAAAATAAAACCTTGCTTTCCACGTACCGCACAATCTCTGCAGGATGATACCAATGAAGATGAAAATAGTCGCACAGTTAATGCGCAAATTTTGCGCCCTCGTAAATGTTCCGTCAGCACTACCATGTTTTTCTTGAAGGTGTTGAAAATCGTGAATTGAGCCAATGACATAAATGCATCCTATAATTACCTTTCTTTCACTGTTCCTTTTGGACGCGTGCCACAATATGTTGCAAGCTCATTATGCTTCTGTTGAGCGAAAGTTCAGCGAAGGCAGGATAGGAAATGCAAAATTGTGCAATAGAAGGATTTTCTCCCTTTAAATACCCCTTTAAGATTGACATTTATATTTGCGCATGTACACCGTCATTGGTGCTTAGGGCATTTCTGCTGGGATATTTGGAAACTCAGATGTCTTTCTTAAGAAATGATCGATTACGTGTTGTCGTCTTATCTGAAAGCTACAGTATTCTGCCTCATAAATAATTATTTGTTGTCAACTCACGCCATTACTTCTGATGTGTTTGATGCACTTCATTGCGATGAAGTTAAAAGTATTATAACAGTTCCAGCTAGAGTTGCGGACACTTCGAAGACCATAATTGACATGTCTAACTTCAATGCTCACGAATCTTTTTCTGGTGCAATTACCGCAATTCTAAATTTTCAGATGTCTGTCTTCTCCTCTGTACCAAATCATGCAGCTCGACGTACCATGATTAAGCTAATTAAAGTGTACGGTAAGATTGACGATGGAAGCCTATGCAGATGTAGAAGCAGATCACGTTTGTAAATCGCATGACACGCTGTTATTTCACCTAAAGAATTTACAGAACAATGCTTTTCAGGATGACGTTCTGAAGAAATACAAGAATTCAAGGAATCTATGGACAGTACCAGTACTCTACAGAATAATAATCTAAAAAATATCAAATCCATGCCGCTTTCACGAAACAACATATCCTGAACTTCTTCGCGAATGCGAGTATGTGCAAAATAAGCTGGGATCTCACATCAAAGAAGCGCAGAATCAGCTTTACCTAAACAAGTTCTGGTAATAAAGAAGTTCCAAAGAAACCTAGACCATAGTTTATTACTTATTAAGTACAAAAAGCAAAACTTCAATAATATACCTGAATATTCACTGCGTTGATTGCACAGAAAATAATTACAAAACAAATTTATTACACGTCTCTTTACATCTGCAGGAACAAACTGCTCTGATACAGGGACAGGGACCGTATCTATAAGTTAAGCTCCACCAACTCAAGCTGAGTTTTCATAGCTCCTTGTAGCAAAATTGAAAATTTCAGCTCGCTTTTTTCCTTCGCAACGCCGAGCCTTTGAAGTTGTTGATATTGTCATTTGGGGTAATCAGGGAATATCTGAAGTCATTGATAACCACGCACTGATAATATCAACAGTAGACCTAACACGCGAATTTTGATTTCTGAACCTAAAGTAACACGTGTCTGAGGGATATTGAAAAGTGGAGGAATTAGCGAAAATACTTATTACATACGATCTCAATCGAATCACTTTTCCTAAAGTCGTCAAGAAGCATATAAGCAGCAGCGTCATTAATTACGTTGACATGTGCCAAATTTACGTTTATCACAAATATGGGTTTTTTAGAAGCCATGGAGCTTCATCTACAAGACGTTCCATGGAGAATATAGAAAATGAGTTTTTCCTATTATAAATATTTTTATATCTTCACAAGGCATATTACCCATCAGTCATGACATTCGTTTAGCAAAGATGTATCAGTATGGTATTAGGGCATTATCGCTGCAATTAGTGAGTAGTTATCTCAACCAGACAATTCAGCATATTGCTGTAAAGGATTTTTGTCTGATCCTGGGCACATTGTTGCTGCTGTTGCCCAGGAATGAATTTTGAGTACAGTCCTGCCAATACTCTGCGAAATGCAATAGTTAGCATACATCACGCCAATGACATAACGATTTCTGCAGACTACACAAAGCTCTCCCAAACCATGCACAACCTGTGTGTGTATATAAAAGATGAAGAAAAGCTTTTGTACGAAAATGAGGGACACCAAGGGTGGTTCTCTGACACAAAAATGCGAAATACACAATATGCAGGTACATAATAAAGAAGTAAAAGTAGTAATATTCGACACATTTTGACAACAACACTTTCACACATTGCACACACAATTATAACACTAAAAAAATGGGCACAGGTCACAATATGTTCAAAATGTATGAAACACGGCAGTACATTACATATGACCAGAACTCGGCCGTTGGTCTTTCTCGATTAAAAAAAATAATAATAATTCAGCGACCATGGAAATTGAGATTGTTGAACAGTTACACTTTTGTATGCCTGCTCAATATAGCAGGGCTTTCATTAAACAAATTCATAATCCCATAATTTATTGCTCTTTTCTCATGATTTGTTCGTGCACTTTCTTCAACTATGTCCGTTTTATGCAAGTCATGACGATTGTTCCTGCTTAGGAACTGACGAGGAAAAACACTATGGTGTCGCAGTATTTAACTTGACACACGCACAGTGAGTGCCTAGTTTTACAAAGAAGGCAGAAATGTGTAATTCTATGCTTTAACAGAAAAGCCGACCTATCCATCTGATCTGCACAGTTGAGCAGTTTAATTATTTTCTATGAAAAGCACAAAGTTTATGCTTATACCTTACAATATGCATTCTGCACACCAACACGCAAAAATTGTGATGGGAAAAAAATGCGAGTAAACAACAATTTCATCTTTTGCCTAGTTGGCAGGAAGTAACCTAAACAGTCAAGAATGTTGGTGACTTGCAACTTTTATTCTGGTGTTTACATGCCATGACCTGCTTAAGTCTCTTAGAAAGAAGGACGTCTAAAAAGGAATAATTAACAAGATAAAGTAATGAGTCATTGTATTTATGGTTGTCCTGAGTAATCAATTATATTGTTCTTACGAAAAAATGACTCATTTTTTGCACTGCCATTATCTCAGAATTTGTTGTTTCATGTCTCTTCGAGTCCCTCCATATTAGCCCAAAAGGAGGAGACATTTGCGGTCATCAGCACACATATCTAGCTCACCAGTACTAAGAATATTAATATCATTCAAATACACTAAAAACAATAGGGGCCTAATGCATATCCTTGGGTTTGGCCATATTTAACTGGGCTACTTTCAGAACGAACAAAATCGACACAAACATATTGCAGTCGATTGCATAGATAACTTCGGATAAGGTTCTGTGCCAAAACGGCAAGTTCGGCCAGTTAGTAGGGATTCATAGTAAGGTTTGTGACAGCGCAACACAAGACAAGGGCAACAGAAGGTATGAAACGAAGAGACTGCATGGTGTCATCGTTTTTCACCTTCTGTTGTTCTTGTGTTGTGTTGCGCTGTAACAAACTTTACTAAGGTTCTGTGCTTCTCCTTCAAACCATTCACTTCGAGCTTCTGTAGGAAATTACCGCGTTTGATTGCATCAAATGCCCTTTAAAAACTTATACATTTATATAGCAACTCTAAATAACCTTTTTCAATGTTTCTGATGATTTGATTTTAATTTATCACTAAGGACGTTTTTCTTGACTGGCCCTTTTGAAGTCCGGATTGCTGTTCTACTACATTCTTGGCTAGTAAGAAATATAATACGTTGAATGTGCAAGTCCATTACAGAAACGTTAGGGGGAAGTGATAGCAGAGATACTGATGTGTACTGAAGCAATTTGTTGTGTTGTACACCTCTGTGAAGTTACGCGAGAAATGTTTAGGCTTTTGGTGTAGACACCAGATGACACCAAGCCTATGATGACACAACGTTGTTCAGTGAACATTTTGTGGGATCTTTTACGGCTGCGAACTTGCGTCCAAGATATCGCAAGATAGATGCGATTTTATCTTGAGATGTACGAGTCAAAAATAGCGCGTCTTTTACGACATGGTGCAAGTACGTTCGGCGCTCTGTTAACGCAGCACGGGAAATGAGAACTCAGCTGCCCCAACATTTACAACAAAATTTTTCAGCAAATCGCCATAGCAATGACAACTACATCACTGAAGACATGCTGCAGAAGTGTTTGTCATTTCATGGAAGATCTTCGATGTCTCGCGGCTGCTTTGGGCAGCGCTTTCAAACTTGCGTTCAAAAAACGACAACCTTGTCTTATTTATTATCTATGCTTAATATTTCCTAAACCTCTTCTCATTTAATGTCTGTGCTTAACCTTTTGCTAAACCTATTCAACTCTTGCAAAATCTCCAAGTCGCGTGGCTTTAGAAACTCAATTATTTTTCCGTATGTTTCGTACGCTCATAGAGGCCATTTGCAATCCACGGTATTCATGCTTTATTATGAAGAACTCTTGTTATGACAGGAAATGCGGTATTGTAAACATGCTCTAATCCTGAAATGAACTTTGAAAAGGTGGAGATCGATTAAGCTCGCTATACACGTTTGCCCAACTTGGGCTCGTTCTGCTTGATAGTGTTCGCTGTGCATTCTCCCACTACCTTCCGCTGTTTCTGTAATCTCGTTGGTGTCAGGGCTCATTCACACCGGCATTTGAAGTACATCACACGATTGACCACGATTGATAACCAAGGAGCGTCTCACAGAGATCAATGCTCCAACGCTGAGCGCAAACGGCCCGTCGCCTGGCTTAAATGTTTGGGACGGATGCCGCACACGTTTGCTCGCACCCATATCACTGTCCTAGTTAGGCGTGTGCAGACCTATTGTTCCTGCGCCGTTGATTAGTATAGTAGAATCAAGGTTTGCTACTATGTGTATACTTACGCCACTTAACGACAGGTTGCGACAGACGACAATTAACAGGTCGAAACCATGAATGAACCTGAAGGCCAGTCGTTAGCTTAACTATTCCATTACCCTCTGCACTATCACTTTTAAATAAATGTCGCCTCAGATGCCCCTCTGACGACTACCACAGTGCTATTGCACGCGGTGCGGAAGCTCTCACTTTCTGAAGAGAGCTTCCTTACAGAGTACAGAAAATTACTTACTTCATCATTTCTGCAGCTTCATCGCAGCCAGCGGGCTGTTTAGCGTAATAGCCAAGGAAGGTGTACGACACTACTCTCTTCGTAGGAGATGGGTCTGATATTTCATGTGCTCTCTGTGGGAAAGAGGTAGAGGGTCATTGCGTAAAATTCACTGGAGTGACGAATAGTTTCACACGATGCAGCTAGAAGTCCTTCATAATATAAATTTGGACATTACTTTTTATTTTAACACATACCCATTATCAACGTAACTCCACTAACGACTCCTAAAACAAAATTCTATCGTATATCATATTGACCTTAAATAAAGACGGCCACAGCAAAAGAGAACAGGAAAACGGCATGGGCGGGATCTTCTAACTCGTGACTTTCCAGTTGAACGTAACGGCCCGTGTCGTTTTTGTGCTCTCTGCCACTGTCCCCGTCTTTATTTGCGGTCAAACGATACGCAGTAAACGCCAACTAGGCCAAACTGAAGTTCTGAAATCTTAGCATGTCACATGAGTTCCATTGAAAGTGGCGTATATTAGCCACTTTCATGGCCCTTGACTTGTTTCCAGATCACCTAAAATTCATGCTTTCTTCGCATTGACATATTTGCATAAATTGCAGTTTTTCGTCGCCTTTTTGGATAATACATTTATGTTGTCTTGGTGCTTTTCTTTTTCCTGTAATGTTTCTGGTCCATGTCCTGGAGAGCCCCTTCGGGGCACCGAGCAGTGCAGTCTGCCGAGAATCGTGTTCTCCATTTTAATACCGATAATAAAACATTGTGACAGAAACCACCGAAAAAGAATTCCCACCGATCCGTAAATAATAGAGGTATCCGAGGAGGTTACCAAATTGGGATTAGACCACTTTGGCCAAAGCAACGAATCCAAACACGTCAGCCCAAGGTGGTGCAGTTGCAGTTACAACACAACAAGACAACAAGAGAACCTCACAATATTGCGCTGGAACTGCCGAACACTGCAAAACAATCACGTGACCTAAATACCCAGGCACTGAACTTAAGCTCATCCAAGAACTGAAGAACACTTGATCCGGAGAAGCACAGACACCTACGCCAATGACTATCACGGTGAAGAACACGGACATCTAAATGCCTCCATCAACTTAGAATAGTTCTACTCCGCTGCGAAGGCATTTAATAACGCTGCATGGGGTCCGATCGAATGACCCAAGCGATGCTGAGAAACCTTAGTGATTCGGCCAACCAATTTGTTTACCGACACGGTATGTATACCTCCCGGCTGACATACCTCCGACTGGAAAACAACCAACATAATTTTGATACCGAAGCCCGGCAAACTGCCCGAACTAGGACAACTGCGACCTATCCCACTTACCTCCTTTCTGCACCATCTTTTCCAGAGAGTCTTCCTCACCAGACTCGAGAGACACAGAGCTTTACAGATCTGCTTCCGGTCACGTTTGATGTGAGGAAGGGGGTATCCGCCCAAGGGCTCTACGTACTCCTGAAGGACAAAATCCTGCACTGCGCCCCCCTTACTAGCAAGCCCGGACAAGTTATTGCTCGCACTTGATATTCAAGAAGTTTGTGGCAATATGTCGCACTCCTCGATAATTGAGGGGCTCGACGACGTAAGAAGTTGGGATAGAATAGATTCCTATGTGCAAGATTCTTGTAAAAACTCTCTGTTCATGTTTGGACAGGTAGGATTTACTGCCATACGACCTACTGGATACAATCACCGCTCCGGTTAACATCGACTTAGTCAAACTGGCGTTACAACTGGATGAGCACCGAGATCTTGAGTGTGCCAAATACATGGGTGACATCATGTCACGGGCCACTTCAGTCTCGTACGGAGACATAAAAGTCATCGTTAAGAAATACGGCCGTGATATTCACAAAACAAACGAAACAAGTAGGCATGAAATACCCCCTTAGATTTAAATAAAATATAGGGTTTTACGTGCCAACCCACTTTCTGATTATGAGGCACGCCGTAGTGGAGGACTCCGTAAATTTCGACTACGTGGGGTTCTCAAACGTGCACCTAAATCTAAGTACATGGGTGTTTTCGCATTTCGCCCTCATTTAAATGCGGCCACCGTGGCTGGGATTCGACCCCGCTACCTCGTGCTCAGCAATCCAACACCATAGACACTGAGCAACCATGGCGGGTGTAATGCCCCCTGGCCCAGTCGGCATACCTACAGATCAGACCCAAGAGTACACAGGAAAACTGAACACTGCCCTCACAACGCTTTCTCGATTGGGAACCCATCAACAAGACAGCAAACATGCGGATTCTCGTAATGCTACCACATCATCTGGGTTGCGTTTGTATTGCGCCCTACAAAGTCATACGTACGATCAGCAGTGTTACCGGATTCACTAACAGAATCACACGCGGCAATGAGATGATTACAAAGACACACATGCTGAAATTGGTCAAAGCCTTAATAAGTCGCAGGACACGCGCATAACCTTTCAAGCCACGCGCTGCACAGGGACAGACCAGGGGGACAAATTAATTCCAGTAGCCTGTAGGGCGGCTCTCGGCTTTCAGGCAAGCACAAGCATGGAACGTCTCCAAGAGCTAGGGCTGATCAACATATATGAAGAGCTCGCCGCAGCCACAATCATCACCCAGTGCGTGTGGCTTGCGCGACGTCCCAGGGACGTTGTCTCTTAAGCCGCCAACACTACATTTGGGCGCCACAATACTGTCGGGAGCTAACACCACTCGCATTGCAAACACGGGTACAAGTGGATCGCATTCCATGCTACATGCACCTGACATTCCACGGACGACGACGACGAACCAGGCCGATAGCATTGCTACAGAGGCAGGAACATACGGACAGGTATTTCGCGGAGTAAGACTACCCCTGTACGGCAACACAGACCCCTCTTTCGTGGCGTTCACGATAAAATATGCAGGGACAGTCGAGGATGCATCCCTGCAAACCTCGTCCGGCACAAGGGATGAGGCCATGGCTATCGCACTAGCCGTACTAGCCTCCGAAGCAAAGGGCCGATCAGCCCACATACTGAAGGACTCACAGTAAGCATGCCGACTATACATGCAGGCAGCTTTGCCGACTAGCATCTTGCACATTCTGAGACCAATACTAACATAAGACCGGAGTATGACCGGGCACACACCGGAGTTGACGGCAACGAACGGGCGCATTGTCTTGGTCGAGATACGACAGGCCAAGTCGCGGATCACTCTGCCCCAGCGGACAACCTCTCACCCAGCACGCTAGGAGAAGCACTGGAGATGCAGACTCGAGCGACTATCAAAGGCCCGTCCCCATTCCAAGCCAAGCAGGCGGCACGCACGGTACTGGCGCCTGCTACAGACGAACCCCTTTCTTCATTCGTACAGACTACAAAGGATGTACACCGACAGGCACAAACAAGTGTCCATGGTGTGAAGACACACCGACACTCCCGCACATAACATACGACAGCCCCAGGCGCCCGGCAGACGCTGTCTCACCTCTAATCACGGACTAATTCGCTAACTGATCCTGGAAGGCGCGAATCACCGGACAGGAGCGAGCTGCCAAGCCTCGACCAGGCCCGGCGAGCCGCGGAATCCAGTGGTGGCCTGAAATAGGGGCACCATCTCTATACAATTTTGTCTCGGGTTCTCTGAAGCCGCTTTAGGACGTAAGGCTTAGTTAGGCTTGACGGCCAACTACTCTTTGCTCGCCTTTTACGGCTGCGCTTCGGTGGTACCAGGACAAGAAAAAAGCATGAAAACACACTGTAAGAAAAGGTCAACAAAATTTATTGTTCCAGAGGATTCACGAGGAAGCAGGCTGCTTTCTACATTGACGTTGGCCGGGGTCGATCGTAGAGCGAACGAAGGCCGCGCGCCACAAAGGATAGAAACTAGATGGTGACATGACATCCTTCCTTCATCGTGGCTAGAAGTCTTCGCCTTTCTCGGGTGCTCGTAAGGGTGATGGATGGATATTTGGAACGGAGCAGTGGTTTGCACCGCCCTGCTCTTTTTATTTTATTGCCTGATCTCCTACATATGTTAGAAAACAAAGAAAAAAAGAAGCCACGATGAATTCGCTTAACAGTTTCTGAACTTCTATTGTGAACTTTGTTTTGTACACCGCCATTGTCTGTCATATCGCTACTCTTCTTCCACCAATCTTCCAATCGCCTCTTACTAATCTCTATTAGGCACATGTTTGCTTTTCCCTTGATCTCGCTGAAGCCAATGGCTTCAAGCAGGCCAGTGACCCCTACATGCACGGCTAGACAGATATCTTCACATTCTAATACAACTAGCTTCATTGTTTTCTAAGCTTTACCACAGCAAGCACATGTTTCTTCTTCCTTCTTATATCTCGCTTATGGGTGTGTGCTCTAATCCATCCTGACCTCGCTTCGAAAAATAAGGAGCTTCCCTTTGAGTTATAATTTTTTTTCTTTTCTGAGTTTGTTTTTTTCCTGTTATACTTAGTCATGTCAGGTTTCTTTTCTATTGCGGCCTCCCCTGAGAGCGCGCCAAATTCGGCACCCCCTGCCATGTTGTTTGCGCGCTCCCCCAATGGGAGCGCGGCACTCCTGCGACGTTACCGCACGATTGCAACTCGTTTGCAAGATGGTTTGGCTACACGAGAAAAAACGTGTAGCTTCCCGTACGGGAAGTGGAGAAGAAGCCTATCCGCTCTCTCTTCCGTAGCGCGCGTAGGATCAAGAGAAATTATGAACTTTCATAAGTCCCGCCCCCCTTAAGACCCTTTAAGCCCACGCGACTCCAGTGGCGCAATGTTAAGACGCTCATAGCACAACTGACCTGCTCGCTTTCGCGGCTTTCGCAAGGCAGTCAGCGGTGTGGATGTTTTGTAGACCCATTTTCACCAGAACACATTTTCCAGTAAGTTCCCCTGAAGTCAGCAACGCCAGTGTGTTCTGGAGAGGGCATGACCCACAGGGTGGACAAGCCGTCGCCAGCCAGGTTGCACCTGCCCTTGGATAACAGGGACCTGGTTCTGCGTACCCCTGATCGGAAGGCTTGAGCCACTCCAGCTCAGCACTAGCACGGCTAGGGATCAAGGTGCACCGCTTGAGGTGAACTGCAAATGATGGCTCCTCGTGCTGGCATTCTCCTCTTTCCGGCGGCCTCCGCGCGTGCACCAGCGTGGTTATCTGACGGAAGGCTAGTTGTTGGCTTGACTTCTTGACGACTTGAGGTGCAACCGTGGTTCCATGCGATATCCCCTCGGTGACTACTATGGACAGCTTTAGCTGCTGCTCCGTAGCTGCTGATTGTGGATTGTGCTGCTTCGAATGTGTGTGGAGTTGTTATGGTCTGTTTCGCCAAGTTCGGGTGTTTTAAGCGTCGATGGACAAACGCTTCCCTGCCCACGGGTAGTGCTACAGCTTCCAAGGCGCCATACTTTCGCAAATACTGCTTCACCTGACCGACATGGACTGGCAAGCTGATACTACCTGCGTTCAGAACCTTCCATGCTAAATCAACTTCACAAGGCCCAATCCGGTTTGGTGCTAAACCCGCCACAAACTCGGACCTCGCGTCGCTGAGCTCATACGCCTAGGCGGAATTTCCACTCGCCCTTGCTCCTGCACGGCTACAATTCGCTTTGATCAGCGCGTTTCCGATGCGATCACAAATGTCAAGCGTAGTAGTCGAAAGGCTTCTTCGCGCCCGGTGAATCTGTCCCCTTGGCCGATAATGTGTCCGTCGGCGTCTGGAGGTGCCTCCAGAACATCAAAAAACCCAGCGTAAACCCGCCGAACGACTTTCCCTCGTTCATGGCACGAAGGAGAGCGCATGTAGGTGCTCGTCGCAGTCGTTTTACGCTAGGGCGCACGCCTCAAGTAGTGGCGTTACATCTTGATTCCGGCATTCCGTCATGTTCGAGTGAGGAAACTGGTCTATTCTATTTTAATTCTGTTCAGCTTCTTTACTCTTTAGTTCATTGAATAATATAATTTACGAACGTGAGCGTGCCGCTACAGCTTGACCAACGAAGAAACGTGCTTCCAGGAAATGAAATGCCCAGAGTAACAGCAACGCAGAATAAAAACTTGCTACTTACCTTCAAGTATAAAGTGGCATTTCTGAGATAGCCTGGTTGATTAAAAATCGTCTCGTAAATATTGAAAATTCCCCAGTGGTGAATGTTGTGATTCCAGAAGTTCTCCTGCGCCCACGCTTTAGCGGACTGCTTACTCAGGTGGATCAAGAAAGCGCCTATGTCCCTGAAAACAGGAACAAATTATTAGACAGCAACAAAGTGTTTTTCCAGGCAAGCAGAAAAGACAACATTATGAGAGAAAGCAGCGGCAAACTATTTAAATTATTATGATCACAGCGCTTCATAAAATGGTGCACTTCTGCAGAGAAAGCAAGCAGAATGTAAGGTTCGGAACGCACTGAAAGGTATTCAGCAAATTTGACATCACTTCAGCAACACATATGACAATAATTCGTTGTGCGCTATGCAATAAAATATGGCGACACGAATTTCGGGAATGAAGAAATTGGATAAAGCAAGAGGACATCCCTTAATTGAGCGCTAGTGAGCCCAACACCGATGCTGATTTGAAATGGAACATTTGCACGAGTGGAGACTACAGTTTTGTGCAGACACACTCAAAAATTCGCCGTATGGCAGCAGAATGCCTATGGCCCCGCTAAAACATTGATGTTGCAGCTTTCATAGTGTATTTGGCAGGAGAAGTCTTGAAATGTGCATTTCAACACACACTATCGCAATGCAACTTGCTGATAACCCAAGCTGCGTGGTACTAGAGCATTTTCACTAAGAGTTCACTATGGAGTGAACGAAAGCTATGCCGATAATTGAAAAATGTTTGATGTGGAACGATGCTCTCGTGAAGCGGCTAAATAAGGCAAAATGACAGTGTGATGTGTACAATTGATATATATATATATATATATATATATATCGTATTTAATGTTTTGCTCACAAAGTGCGTGTGCTTAGGCACTGCATTGGTCGTAGCTTTGATTATATTTGATGATCATTTTATTGTGCTACACCGTTAGCAAGCTATGCAGTTTGAGACGCCGACGCAGTGATATCAGGAGGACGAAGGTGATGTAGGACGATTGTATAGGGAACAGCGCAATTGATAAATGCATGGATAAGAAGGGGAGCACGGAAATTTAAGAGATATTCACAAATACAATAAGGTGTTCTTTACCCTATATGCGTCAGTGGCACATATTTATAACGAAGCATTGGCCGAGAATGCCCGCATTTAATATGGCCTAAATTCGGTAGAGCTAATAATCCATCTAATTAAAGAAAAAAGAAACCCTTGTACATGTGAAATTTTATTAAGGTTTCATTGTACTTCATAAAGATGCGTATGGGGATGTATCTACTGGTTTATTGGGTCATGTATTCTTTAATTAGCACGAATGTGGCAGTGCTCACAGGCTTCATTTTTTTCGAACTCTCCATAAAAATGCTGTTAAGGTAGCCATAGGAAGATTTGCTTTTCGCTGAGCTTCCTTGAACTTTGGCCAATACTTCTTTCGACAGGAGGTTGGTAGGTAGCGATAGGTAGCAAGGCATTGGAAGTGGTAAGGGAATACATCTACTAAGGGCAGGTAGTGACAACGGATCCGGATCATGAGACTGAAATAATCAGAAGAATAAGAACGGGCTGGTGTGCGTTTGGCGGGCAATCTCAGATCATGAACGGCAGGTTCCCATTATCCCTCAAGAGAAAAGTGTATAACGGCTGTGTCTTACAAAACTCACGTACGGGGTAGAAACCTGGAGGCCCCCTGCTACGCTTCCCTTTCCTTGGAATCCAATCCGTAACCCTTAATGACCGTCGGTTATCTTCACTCCTCATTACAAGTCCTGCCCATGCCCATTTGTTTTTCTTGATTTCAACTAAGATGTCAATAATGCGCGTTTCTTCCCGCACTCAATCTGCTCTTTTCTCATCCCTTAACGTTACATCCATCATTCTTCTTTCCATAGCTCGTTGCGTCCTCCTCAATTTAGGTATAACCCTTCTCGCAAGCCTCTAGGTTTCTGACCCGTAAGCGAGTAAAGTTAAGACACCGCTGTAATACAATTTTCTCTTCGGGGATAATGGCAACCTGCTGTTGATGATCTGAGAATGCCTGCCAAACGCAGCCCAGACCATTCTTATTCTTCTGATTATTTCAGTCATGATCCGGATCCGTGGTCACTACCTGCAGTAAACAGATGTATTCCCTTACCACTTCCAGTGCCTCGCTACTTATCGTAAATTGCTGTTCGCATGTGAGAGTGTTAAACTTTACGTTAGCTTTCTTCAGTTTAATTTTTAGACCCACCCTTCTGCTTTGCCTCTCCAGGTCAGTGAGCACGCATAACAGTTGGTGCCCTGAGGCGATATCATCAGCGAATCGGAAGTTACTAAAGCATTCTCCATTACCTCTTATTCCCAATTCTTCCCAATCCAGGTCTCTGAATACCTCCTGTAAACACGCTGCGAATAGCATTGCAGAGGTCGTATCTCCCAGCCTGACGCCTTTCTTTATTGATATTTTGTTGCTTTCTTTATAGAGGACTTCGGTTGCTGGTTCTAGATGTAGGGCTAGAGGCTTTCATACATTGGCGCTTCTTCATCAGACGAAAGATCTGAGCAAGTAGCGCCAATGGATGAAAGCCTCTAACCCTACAGCTAGAATAGAACTGGTATAATTTTCCAAGTTAATCAACAATCGTAAGACAGCTGACATAAGGAAGTGTGATATGGATAGATTTTATCGTGCTCTCAGGAACAAAGGAAGCCTAAAAGGAGTGAAGAAGAAACTAGGAATAGGCAAGAATCGGATGTGTGCGTTAAGAGTCAAAGCCGGCAATATTATTACTGATATGGATCAGGTAGTTCAAATGGCTGAGGAGTTCTGTAGAGGTTTGTACAGAACCAATGGCACCCACGACGATAGTGGAAGAGAGAATAGCCTAGAGGAATTCGAAATCCTACAAGTACCGCCGGAAGAACTAAAGAAAGCCTTCGGAGCTAAGCAAAGGGTGAAAGCAGCTGCGGAGGATCAGGTAACAGCAGATTTGTTGAAGGACGTTGGGCAGATTGTTCTAGAAAACTGGCCACCCTCTATACGCAATGCCTCATGACTTCGAGTGTATCGGATTCTTGGAAGAACATTCACATAATCCTAATCCATAAGAAAGGGGAAGCCAAAGACGAAAAATTATAGACCAATCAGCCTACTGTCCCTTGTCTACAAAGTATTTACTAAGGTAATCACAAAGAATCAGGAACACCTTAGAATTCTGTCAACCAAAGGACCAGGCTGGATTCCGTAAAGGCTACTCAACAATAGACCATATTCACACTATCAATCAGGTGATAGAGAAATGTGCGGAATATAACCAACCCTTATATATAGCTTTCATTTACGTGAAAGCATTTGATTCCGTCGAAACCTCAGCAGTCATGGAGGCATTAAGGAACCGAGTGGTAGAAAAGCCGTATGTAAAAATACTCAAAGATATCTATAACGGCTGCAGAGCCACCGTAGTTCTCCACAGAGAAAGCAACAAAATTCCAATAACGAAAGGAGTCAGGCAGGGAGATACGATCTCTTCAATGCTATTCACAGCGTGTTTACAGAAAGTATTCAGAGACCTGGATTGCGAAAAATTGGGGATAAAATTTAAGGGAGAATACCTTAGTAACATGCGATTCGCTGATATTGCCTTGCTTAGTAACTCAGGGGACCAATTGCAATGCATGCTCACTGAACAGCAGAGGCAAAGCAGAAGCGTAGGTCTAAAAATAATCTGGAGAAAACTAAACTAATGTTTAACATTCTCGGAAGAGAACCGCAGTTTATCATAGGCAGCGAGGCACTGGATGTGGTAAGGGAATACATCTGCTTAGGACAGTTAGTAGCCGCAGATCCGGATCATGAGACTGAAATAATCAGAAGAATAAGAATGGGCTAGTGTGCGTTTGGCAGGCATTCTCAGATCATGAACAGCAGGTTGCCATTATCCCTCAAGAGAAAAGTGTATAACGGCTCTGTCTTACCATTACTCACGTACGGGGCAGAAACCTGGAGGCTTACGAAAAGGGTTCTACTTAGTTTGAGGACGACGCAACCAGCTATGGAAAGACGAATGATGGGTGTAACGTTAAGGGAGAAGAAAAAAGCTGATTGGGTGAGGCAACAAACGTGAGTTAATGACATCTTAGTTGAAATCAAGAAAAAGAAATGGACACGAACAGGACATGTAATGAGGAGAGAAGATAACCGATGGTCATTAAGGGTTACGCACTGTATTCCAAGGGAAGGGAAGCGTAGCAGGGGACGGCAGAAAGTTAGATGGGGGGATGAGATTATGAAGTTTGCAGGGATAACATGGCCACAATTAGTACATGACCGGGGCAGTTGGAGAAGTATGGGAAAAGCCTTTGCCGTGCAGTGGGCGCAACCAGGTTGACGATGACGATGATTATGACGATGGTTGCTGTGGAGCATATATAGATATTTTTCAGTATTTGTACATACGGCTCGTCTACGCCCTGACTCCGTAATGCTTCCACGACTACTTAGGTTCAACTGCGTGAAATGCTTTCTCCTACTCAATGAACGCTATGTGTAAGGGTTGGTTGTATTCAGCACATTTCTCTATCACCTGATTGATAGTGTGAATATGGTGTATTGTTGAGTTGCGTTTACGGAATCCTGCCTGGTCCTTTGGTTGACAGAAGTCTAACGTGTTCCTGATCTAATTTTCGATTACATTAGTAAATACTTTGTAGTTACCGGACCGTAAACTGATTGGTATATAATTTTTCAAGTCATTAACGTCCCCTTTCTTATGGATAAGGATTATGCGAGCGTTCTTCCAAGATGCCGGTATGCTCGAAGTGAGACATTGCGTATACAGGGTGGCCAGTTTTTCTAGAACAATCTGCCGGCCATCCTTCAACGAATCTGCTGTTACCTTATCCTCCCCAGCTGCCTTCCCTCTTTGTATAGCTCCCAATGTTTTCTTTACTTCTTCCGGCTGTACTTGTGGGATTTAAAATTCCTCTAGACAATTCTCTCTTCGATTATCATCGTGGGAGCTAGTGGTATTGTATAAATATCTGTAAAACTCTTCAACCACTTGAACTATCTCATCCATATAAGTAATGATTTAGCCGGCTTTGTCTCTTAACGCCTACATCTGATTCTTCCCCATTCATAGTTTCTTCACTGCTTTTAGGCTTCCTCCGTTCCTTAGAGCATGTTCAATTCTATCCATATTATACTTCGTTATGTCAGCTGCCTTACGCTTGTTGAATTATTTGAAATGTTCTGCCAGTTCTATCCTAGCTCTAGGGTTAGAGGCTTTCATACATTGACATTTCTTATCAGATCTTTCGTCCTATGCGATACCCTACTAGCATCCTATCTAACGGAGTGCCCCCGTCTTCTATTGCAGAATCCCTGATGATTCGCATGGGAATGTCGTTCATATCTTCAACACTAAGGTCCTCTTCCTGAGGTAAGGCCGAATACCTGTTCTATAGCTTGATCTAGAATTTCTCTATTTTCCTCTTACCGCTATTTCATTGATCAGCTTCTTATGTAGCAGTTTATACCGTTCCCTCTTCAAGTCTAGGCTAAATCGAGTTCTTACCATCCTATGGTCACTGCAGCGTACCTTGCCAAGCACGTCCACATCATGGATGATGCCATGGTTAGCGTACATTATGACGTCTGTTTCATTTCTATTCTCACCATTCGGGCGCCTCCACGTCCACTTTCGGCTATCCCGCTTGCGGAAGAAGGTATTCATTATCCGCATATTATTCTGTTCTTGAAACTCTAGTAATAACTCTCCCCTGCTATTCCTTAAACCTATGCCACATTCCCCCACTGAATTGCCTCCAGCTTGCATCTTGCCTACCCTGGCATTAAAGTCGCTTATCAGCAGAGTGTTTTGACTTGGCCTCTCATTGTTTCCACGTCTTCATAGAAGCTCTCGACTTCCTGTTCATCATGACTGAATGTAGGGTCGTAGACCAGTATTACCTTCAATTCGTAGCTCTTTTTTAGTTTCACAACAAGATCTGCCACCCTCTCGTTATTGTTATAGAATTCCTGTGTGTTACTGGCTATATCCTTATTATTCAGGAATCCAGCTCCTAGTTCTCGTCTCTCCGATAAACCCCGGCAGCAAAGGACGTGCCCGCTTTTGAGCACTGTATGTGCTTCTTTTGTCCTAACTTCACTGAGCCCTATTATATCCCATTTACTGCCCTCTAATTCCTCCAATCGCACTGCTAGACTCGCCTCACTAGATAACGTTCTAGCATTAAACGTTGCCAGGTTCATATTCCAATGGCGGCCTGTCCGGAACCAGTGATTCTTAGCACCCTCCACTGCTTCGCAGGTCTGACCGCCGCCGTGGTCAGTTGCTTCACAGCTGCTGGGCACTGAGGGCCGGGGTTTTATTGCTGTATTCATATAGGAGGTTGTGGCCAAAAACTGCACCAGGGTGACCAACTCTTCTCCGGTGAGGAAGTGTGTTGCTGGTTCTTGTCACCGGTACCAGGCCGTACCCCAGGCCTGTTTATTCAATCAACACAAGGATTTTTACTTTAATCCGGTGGAAAATTGCGCGGCACCGGGATTGGAACCACGGTCCTCTAGCACGCGAGGCGGATGTTCTACCGCTCCACCGCTGCACCTCGTGGGTCAGTGGGTGTCAAAGCCTGCGTCCCGCGTATGTAGCAGCGAAAGGGCTCCCAAATTCGCATTGGCTTCGAAACCATGCCACGAGCACTCCTCTACCGAGCGGGCGAAAGGGAACACTTGGTGCCGCAGTAGCGTGCCAGGGGCACGCTACTGCGGCACCACCAGCGTTCATCACACCACACCGTACCACCAGCGTTCATCAACGCTGGTGGTACGGCTTGAGCCGCGCAACGTGGACAATTTCAGGTCGTGAGTGGCGCCACTGTGACAGCGAAATGCCATCTGGCACGACCTCGTAGTCCAGTGCACCAATACGTCGGATGATCTTGTACCGTCCAAAATAGCGACGCAAAAGCTTCTCGCTCAGTCCTTGTCGGCGTATAGGGGTACAAACCCAAACACGGTCACCGGGCTGGTACTCGACAAAGCGTCGTCGGAGGTTGTAGTGTCGGCTGTCGGTCCTCTGCTGGTTCTTGATCCGCAAACGGGCGAGCTGTCGGGCGCGCTGTCGGGCTTCTTCGGCGCGCTGGAGATAGCTAGCGACGTCGAGATTTTCCTCGTCAGTGACGTGGGGCAGCATGGCGTCGAGCGTCGTCGTCGGATTCCTGCCGTAAACCAGCTTAAACGGCGTGATCTGTGTTGTTTCTTGCACCGCCGTGTTGTAAGCGAATGTTACGTACGGCAGGACGGCATCCCACGTCTTGTGTTCGACGTCTACGTACATCGCTAGCATGTCGGCGAGGGTCTTATTCAGCCGCTCCGTAAGACCATTCGTCTGCGGGTGGTAGGCCGTTGTCCTCCTGTGCCTTGTCTGACTGTAATTCAGAATGGCTTGGGTGAGCTCCGCTGTAAAGGCCGTTCCTCTGTCGGTGATGAGGACTTCTGGGGCACCATGTCGCAGCAGGATGTTTTCGACAAACAATTTCGCCACTTCGGCTGAGCTACCTTTCGGCAGTGCTTTAGTTTCAGCGAAGCGGGTGAGGTAGTCCGTCGCCACGACGATCCAAATATTTTCGGTTGTTGACGCGGGAAGGGGTCCCACCAAGTCCATCCCGATCTGCTAGAATGGTCGGCAAGGAGGCTCGATTGGCTGTAGTAATCCGACTGGCCTTGTCGGCGGTGTCTTGCGTCGCTGACAGTCTCGGCATGTTCTGACATAACGGGCGACGTCGGCGGTCAGGTGCGGCCAATAATACTTTTCTTGTATCCTTGATAGTGTCCGCGAAAATCCTAGGTGTCCAGCGGTCGGATCGTCATGTAGGGCGTGTAATACTTCTGAACGAAGTCCTGACGGAACAACAAGAAGGTAGTTGGCGCGGACTGGGGAGAAGTTCCTCTTCACGAGTAGATTGTTTTGAAGCGTGAAGGAAGATAATCCGCGCTTAAATGCCCTGGGGACAACGTCGGTGTGCCCTTCCAAATATTCGACGAGGCCTTTTAGCTCCGCGTCTGCCCGTTGCTGTGCAGCGAAGTCTTCCGCGCTTATCATTCCGAGGAAGGCGTCGTTATTCTCGTCGTCTTGCGGCGGCGGGTCAATGGGGGCGCGTAACAGGCAATCGGCATCGGAGTGTTTTCGTCCGGACTTGTAGGTGACAGTGATGTCGTATTCTTGTAGTCTGAGGCTCCACCGCGCGAGTCGTCCTGAAGGATCCTTTATATTCGCTAGCCAACACAACGCGTGATGGTCACTGACGACTTTGAATGGCCTGCCATAAAGATAAGGGCGAAGTTTAGCTGTAGCACAAACGATGGCGAGTTATTCCTTTTCGGTCGTAGAATAGTTGCCTTCCCCTTTTGACAGCGACCAGCTAGCGTAAGCTATGACTTGTTCGACTCCGTTTCTCCTCTGGACTAGAACTTCACCGACGTCTAGGCTACTGGCGTCAGTATGGATTTCTGTATCGGCGTACTCGTCGAAGTGCGCAAGTACCGGCGGCGACTGCATACGTCGTTTGAGTTCTTCAAATGCGTTGGCCTGCGGTGTTTCCCACTTGAACTCGACATCACATTTCGTTAGATGGGTTAGCGGCTCCGCGATGCGTGAAAAGTCCTTGACAAAGCGCCTATAGTAGGCATACATGCCAAGGAACCTGCGCACTGCCTTCTTGTTGATGGGTTGCGTAAACTGTGCGATTGCAGCTGTCTTTTGCGGGTCTGGACGGACACCAGATTTGCTGATTACGTGGCCTAGGAACAGAAGCTCATCGTAAGCGAAGCGGCATTTTTCCGGCTTGAGAGTAAGCCCTGACGACTTGATTGCTTCTAGTACTGTCGCAAGCCGCTTGAGGTGATCGTCGAAATTTCCGGCGAAGACGACGACGTCATCCAAGTAAACGAGACAGGTCTGCCACTTCAGTCCTGCTAATACTGTGTCCATGACGCGTTGGAACGTTGCAGGCGCCGAACACAGTCCGAATGGCATAACCTTGAACTCGTAGAGGCCGTCTGGCGTGATGAAGGCGGTCTTTTCGCGATCCCTTTCGTCGACTTCTATTTGCCAGTAGCCAGACTTGAGGTCCATCGAGGAGAAGTATTTAGAATTGCAGAGCCGATCCAATGCGTCGTCTATCCGTAGGAGGGGGTATACGTCGTTCTTCGTGATTTTGTTCAATCGACGATAATCGACGCAGAAACGTAGGGTTCCGTCCTTTTTCTTCACTAAAACAACTGGAGACGCCCACGGGCTTTTCGACGGCTGGAAGATGTCGTCGCACAGCATTTCGTCGATTTGGTGTCTTATAGCTTCGCGTTCTCGCGTCGAAACTCGGTAAGGGCTCAGGCGGAGTGGTCGAGCGCACTCTTCGGTTATTATGCGACGCTTTGCGACTGGGGTTTGTCGAATCCTCGATGACGTCGAAAAGCAGTCTTTGTATCGTCGAAGCAGACTTCTGAGCTGTTGCTTCTTAATCACGGGGAGACTTGGATTTATGTCGAAGTCTGGCTCGGGAACTACGGTCGTCGGGGTAGATGCAACAGAATCCGAGAACACAAACGCATTGCTGGTTTCCTGAAATTCCTCGATGTATGCGATCGTCGTGCCCTTGTTGATGTGCTTGAACTCCTGGCTGAAGTGTGTCAGCAACACCTGCGTGTTTCCTCCATGCAGTCGAGCGACCCCTCTTGCGACGCAAATTTCACGGTCGAGCAGTAGACGTTGGTCGCTTTCGATGACGCCTTCTACGTCAACGGGTGTTTCGGGGCCGACCGAAATGACAATGCTGGAGCGAGGCGGGATGCTCACTTGATCTTCGAGCACCCTCAAGGCGTGGTGACTACGAGGGCTCTCCGGCGGTATCGCTTGATCTTCCGACAGCGTTATTGACTTCGACTTCAGGTCGATGATTGCGCCGTGTTGGTTCAGGAAGTCCATGCCGAGAATGACGTCTCGTGAACACTGTTGGAGGATAACGAAGGTGGCAGGGTAAGTCCGGTCATGAACGGTAATTCCTGCCGTGCAGACTCCAGACGGCGTAATGAGGTGTCTTCCAGCGGGTCGAATTTGAGGGCCTTCCCACGTAGTCTTAACTTTCTTCAACTGGGCGGTGATGTGTCCACTCATGACGGAGTAATCAGCCCCTGTGTCCACTAAGGCGGTAAGTGCGTGGCCGTCGAGAAGCACGTCGAGGTCGGTGGTCCTTTGTCTGGCGTTGCAGTTAGGTCTTGGCGTCGGATCACGGCTGCGTCGTGTTGAAGTGAAGCTGGAACGTCGCGTCGTCAAGTCGTCTTTCGTCGGTGTAGTCTTGGCTTCCTGACTTCGTCGGGACGGCGGCGTGTCGTTATTATGTCGTCGAAATGGTCTCTTCGTCGTCTTCGTCTGCGGCGGAGGATCTTCGTCAGTTCGACGAACAGCAACCGCACCTCCATCGGTTGCTGCTTTTAGATTTCCGGATATGGGCTCACAGAGCGGCCCCGGGCTGGGCCGGTGTATGGTCGGCGCTGCGGCGATAGGTAGCGTCCTGGTGACGGCGAACGGGACGGCCGTCGAGGGCTCCACTGAGTAGCGGCGAGGTAATCGGCAATGTCACGTGGGCGCTCGCCAAGCTGTGGACGCGGCGCGTTGACGGCGAAACCTCGCAGTCCCATCTCCCGGTACGGACATCGTCGGTAGACGTGACCCACTTCTCCGCAGTGGTAGCAGAGCGGGCGGTGGTCAGGAGCACGCCAGATGTCCGTCTTCCTCGCGTAGGTGCGCTGGGCGACGGGTGGTCGTGCTGGCGGCGGCGGCGGTGGACGACGAAACTGCGGCGTGACAGGGCCCTGGCGTGGTCACGGAGGGGGTCCTTGACGGCGTGCGACGGCGGCCTAGGTTATCGCTTGCCGCTCACGCTGCGGCGATTCAGGGGCTACTCCAAGTTGTTGTTGGAGTTCCTCACGCACGGCGTCGGCAATCGAAGCTACTGGAAGCTGTGATGATGGGAACAGCTTTTGTAGCTCCTCCCGCACGACAGCTCGGATAGTCTCGCGTAGGTCGTCGGCGGCCAGTGACTGAACTCCGGCGTAGTTTGTCGAGGTCGTGCGGCGGTCGAATTGGCGGTTTCGCATCTCGAGTGTCTTCTCGATGCTGGTGGCCTCGCGAAGAAACTCGTCGACGGTCTTCCGTGTAGATCGCGGTCGTCTCATTAGGTTGCTGCACCCGGGTTTCCAATAGCGCTTGGGCTCGTTCTCGGCGTACGACGCTTGCGAATGTCTGCAGGAAGCCGCTTCAGAAAAGTTCCCAGGTCGTTAGCGTGGCTTCTCGGTTCTCGAACCACGTCCGGGCCGCGTCTTCCAATGCGAAGAAGACATATCGCAGTCTGTCGTCGCTGTTCCAGTTGTTAAACGTAGCGACTCTCTCGTACGTCTCAAGCCAGCCTTCCGGGTCCTCGAAAGTTGGACCATGGAACGTCGGAGGCTCCCTGGGCTGCTGTAGCACGATGGGCGATGCCGGGGCTGCGATTGGGGTGGACTTGGTGGCGATCCTTCTGGTCGTCTCAGGCAAAAGTCCGTGCTCCGGGGGCAGTTGTTGAAGACGGCGGCTTACTCGATGGTCCGGGACTGCGTTGGTGTTGTCTTTGCGTTCCCGGCTTGGATCACGGCTTGTCGGGGGCGTCCGGTACATGGACCAAAAGCACCTCCACCAGATGTCTCGTGGTGGTGACGTTAAGAACACAGTAGCAATACTGTGATAGACAAAACTAACTTTTATTGGGCGAGCCTGTGCCCACAAAACAGGCTACACTTATAGCACAACGATAGCGGTGAACACGGTCGGCGATCGTAGAAAATCTGATCAGCGGTTCAAGCGCGTCGGCTTTTATACACAATCGTCGAATGTTCCAGACTAATCGTTGGGACCCGCGTGCCTTCCATAAAGTTCTACATCGTTCGCGTCAGGCGAATAAATCAGATAACACAAGGATCGGCGACAACAGATTGCGGATAGAAGCATCGATAACTTTCCAGAAACTTCGGATACATGCAAGCGCGTCCCGCGCTGTGCGATAAGATTTGTTAGGCGGCGAAACCTGGTCGCCCAATAAATATAAATACACGTGTCAATATCATGCAAGGAATTCAATTGTGCTACACACGGGTAATTGTTAAAGAGTATGGTAAGGAAAAATTTCTTTTCCTAGTTGAATAAAAAATAATTCCAAATTATCATGCGTCTTTCTCGCATCTTTTGCCAATGCCTTGCGTTTGTTTGGCCCCACTGTTCTGTCGCTCCTCGAGACAGCTTGAACTTACAATGCGAATATGGAGATGCCGAACTGCGTCTTTTGCCCCTTGGCCGCCATGGATTGAAATGTCGCGAACTTTCCCATGGACGTCTCACCCGGTCTCTCGAAGGGCTTTCCGAGCGATTCGTAGAACGTGTAGTCGCAGACCCCGTCTTCTGGCATCTCCATCTCGCCATCGCTGGCCAGGGTGCAGATGAAGGCGTTACGTTGCGGTGGCTTGTCAACTAAAGCTGCACAGAGCGGGACGTGGCGTACAGAAAGTCTACTCATGCGCTATGATAGCGTGTGACCACGTCAGAGAGCAAACGGGGCCATTGAACTCTGACACACGGTGTATAACATGCAGCACAACAAAGAGAACTCTGCAAATATATACCTATGTATTCCGTGATTAAGAAGAAAGAAGTATAAACCCATGTAGTGTAACGAATTTGTGAACTTGAGCTAAAGGCAGTGTTGGTGACTTTGTTACTCAATTTTCCACAAAGTCGCGAATTACGAGCCCAAAGTGTCTCTATCAGATTACATTCTTGGATTTTCCCACGTCCAGGGCTTAACAGAACAACACCAATGGCACTTCGTAGCAACGGTGGCTGAACAAATTCCCTATTGAGCAACAATCAAGGTTGTGATACCGACGTAGCTCACATTTTTTTTAATGTTCCTGGCTGTCTATCTTATATGTTTCAGTTCTGCACTTGTGAATTGGCGATCACATCGTTAAAATTGCAGAGTAGCCCGATTTTCTAAAAAATTACGACATCGATGTTGTGCCTTTGCCGCTCCGCCAGCTACATGGCTAAAAAAACTTCATTCATTTTGCTCTGGCAATAGCGGTAAATGAAACAGAATATATCCCAGCCACCTTTGCCTAAATTGAAGGCGAAGCAGTTCATACAACAAATCTCTACCAGTGTAATTTACTAAAGCTTCCTGCCAAACGTCAATAAGACTATATAAAGGCAACTGTCTCGTTAAAGTGACTAAAAGCTTGATATACTAAGAAATCTTTTCTCTAAATTCCTCAATCTGCCACAGCCGTTTGATTTAGGTCTTAATATGCCGAACGAAGCGCACAGCAATGTACTCGTATTTAAGTAATTGGCTTTCTCTGGATACGCGGAATTCGTTGGAACTTGTGTATTTTTTTTTTACAAATTATGAATGCGTTTTGTACCAAATCAAGAACTTAACACGCTAACACATAGAGTCCACCATTTTTAATGTCATTCTTGGTTCATGAATGTATAACCAAGTAGTGCCAGTTAAATTTTACTAATATGTTTGCCTTTTTGACCTTAAATTACATTTCGAGTGTGGTATGTGGTATCTATCGAGAATATTCTCTTGAGCTGGAAAAGCAGATAGCTGGATAAGGAAATAAGCAGCCAAGAAGTCAACGTTCAGAGTGATTTATTTACAAAAGTTGCGAATAAAATATTTTGCCGATTAGCTTAGTATATATAATATTATTTATAAATTAAAGCGAGCGTATCCTCAACAAACATTCACTCGGGGAATTTTTTTTAATAGCCCGAGTTTTGATGTTAGCGCGTTCAAATTTGGGAAGAACTTCAATAATTGATCAATAATTGTATTAAAAAGGTGCCTTGTTTTGGAGGGGATCCGAAAATTAAGTGAACAACCCATTGAAAGATATCTGTTCAGGGCAACAAAAGCAGAACACAAAAAGAAACGAAGACGAAGACAAGCGCCTGTCTTCATCTTCGTTTCTTCTTCTCTGTGTTTTTGTTGCGCTATACAGATACCTCTCAATGTTGACTGACCAACAAGCTTATATGACCGCCCTTTAGAATAACCCAAACACGATGGAATCCTGTCGCATATTTCGGGAATGAACACAGCAAAACTGGTAAACTGGTGTCATGCTCAGATTTAGTTTCAGTTGAATAGACTGAGCGAGCCGAGAAGGGGCCACTTGTAAATTGAATTTGCCTGAAATAATCAATGTGGAAGTTAGGCCAAATTTTTAATATAGTAGTGTCAGATTGTAACTTCTCGCACGTATATTTCCCGCTTTTTAGTGTTTTTATTGTCTAGGATTCAAATTTCGCGTTGTCAAAAAGAAGTATGCCGGAAAGACAGCCTATAAAGGTTCCAACAAAAAATTATAAGAATGCACGCAGCAGTCGCTGCCTCGTCTTGTCAAGGTACGGCGCAACTTCTTAAATTCTATAGCAGTGAATTTGCTTGATGAGTTTTAAATGGCCATCAAAAACGAGGCGTTGAAAAGGTATTCAAGGTGTATACGTATATCAGGCTCCACTTTACTGGAGAAATTTGGTGAACTATTTGGTGAACTAATATGGTGAAATAATTTGATTCTAAGCTCGGGCCGGAGCTATCATAACAGGCCTTGCCAACGTACCTGGCGTCACATTTGTTGATGCAGCCCGATACTCCCATGGCACACGATTTGTGGCCGTTGCCACACGCGATGGAGCCCTACACCATGCCTGCAGCGTCACTACCCTCACTGCAGAGACGGCTGAAGAAGTGGCCATCGCCGTGGCCACTTTAGATCCCACCTGTCACACCATAGTGTGTGACTCTCGCTCAGCCGTTACTAACTTCAGCAAAGGGCGTATTTGTCCCCAAGCTCTTCGCATCCTCTGCCAGGCACCACACTATAAAGACAGCACAATCTCCCTAACATGGATCCCGGCCCATGCGGGCCCTGTCCACCCACACCTCCCCAATCTCAACGAGGTCACCCACTCCATTGCGCGAGGCCTAGTCAACCGCGCCGTAGTCACTGGAGAGGAGTTGGACACCAGGGACAGTCTTACAACTTATAACGATCTTGTTAAGGCCTTTTACCTGAGTCGCCGAATCTTCCCCCCGCCTCACCCAAAGTTCAGCCGGACGCAGGCTACCACCCTGCGTCTACTACAAACAAACACGTACCCTTCGGCCGCCCGCCTCCACCTTATATTTCCGGACCTCTACACTACCCCCAACTGCCGGTGCTGTGGAATTCACCCGGCTACGCTTTCGCATATGCTATGGGAGTGCCCAGCACAGTACGCACAGACTAACACCACGACTCTCTCGTCGAGGTTGCATGAGGCTCTGCGGAGCTCCGCCCTCGACGACCAAACCTGGGCGACCCAGCACGCCCGCGAGGCGGCGGCGAGGCAAGCCCTCGACGTCCCTTCGTGGGAGGCGTAGGCCCGGCCATCATAAAGTGCTGGTTCTACAATAAAAGTTTATTCCTCCTCCTCCCTAAAAAAGGAAAGGGGAGGGGGGAGACGAGCGTGGCATCACAAGCATAAGGAGAAATCCTATGTTCGAGTTCTACATGTGTCAAGTTGTTTCCGGTCCACTTACACTTCCGTGTGCAGCGAGCGGCCGGTCACAGGGCAATTTTGTGTGTATTTGCGGGCTCCGTTCGTGCTTGAAAAACAATTTTATGTTGCAACTATTGAGCAACAAAAAGCTGTATCCGGATATTTTCATGTTGTTGTACAACTTTATCATTGAGGCACTTATTCTAAATATAATATTTGGGAAACTGAACAATTCAGACAAAACTAAGTAATTAGGTGGTATTTAATATAGCATAGCCTGAGTATCTCCAAGCGACGGAAAACAACACTGCCATGGTTCTGTCCAGCTGCATGGTACTCGCCCATTTTTTTTTTTAAATCTTGGTGCATAGTAATTGCGACACTGTGCATGTAGTTGTGCGTTACCACCGACCCATGGTCATATCTTAAGGAAGCAAAAGTTGCTTTTTCGTATGTTAGAGCACAATATATATCAGGCCCCTCGGTTAACCCCCTTTCTTCTAGTTCATTACATAACAAGGTTTCGAATCCGGCAACATCAATGCCTTAGGTAGCACATGGGGATTCATTCTCGCGTTGCCTTCACCCAAAACCATCACGTACTGGTGAGGCCTGCGGAAGAAAGTAAGTTCCATATCCGCCGCCAAGGTTTGTGAGTGGTGGCATTGGTGCCACTCCCAGGGTTACTTGTCTTAGTAACGCATATATGCCGCACCAATTCGATGGGAACTCGTATCCAGCTTTTCTGGACACAAGGGTTTAGTTCGCGTGAATGCCACCACGTGGCGTACTCACCTTAAACTTTTCAAACTTCCCGCGGTGACGCGTGATGACGTCAACCAAACAAAAATAAAAAAAGTAAAAGCTATCCCTGCGCATTGAACTTCGCCACAATGCTTGTCCCGCCGGCGTTATCAGTGTTCTTGATCAAGCGTATTCGCTCGTCGCCTGGAAATTGCTTGTCATCCAGCGTTTACTCGCGACGAGCAATTGTTGATTCTGGGCTTTTGATTTGGTTCTCTTTTTTTCTTCTCTTTTTCTTTTCTTTTTCATTTTTTTTTTTCATTCTACGGAGTAAAGAAGCTAGCCTAACCGTCAGAAGCACTTCGGGGCAGCCTTTCTTCAATCGGCATACATTGTTAACGTCCGAACATCGCACCGCGTATACTAGAGACGCCGTCATGGATGGATTTTGATTTTCCGTTATCGAATTCGTTAAGGTGCACACAATTATTTCACTAGCGACTTTGCAATGCGCACTCATGGGCTATCGCTGCAGCTGCAAATCTAGATGTGCTTAAGTATTAAGACATATACATGGATATGTCGGTTTTTCACCTTGACACAAAAGTCACGAAACAAGAGTTGAGCAAACTGTCCCTGTGTCGTCGCAGGGTGTGAGAGGGGGCTAGTTGGTATTCCATGCTAAAGTGACTAGCGCAAGAGTGGACACGGGACACTAAAGAGGCGACAAGGATAAGCACAAACTTCCAACTGGGCGCTTGTCCTTGTAGCGTCTCTCTATTGTCTACTCTTGCGCTAGTCACTTCAGTCTGCGTCGTCACCCGTTAGCATGCTATGGCCGAAGCTGCTCGCAATATTACGTCACATTTACTGGCCACCAGGACAGGTACACCCTTGGGTACTACATATACAGTACTTGCAGTTAGTTTCCAAAGTAGTCTCCTATGGCGGCTATCCACGTGCGTGAAGCAAGAACGCTATTTAAAATTATTGTGCAGTAATATATGCGTGATTTGTATGTTCTCCACATTGTCTACCATGTTGCCGTTCCGCCTTTATTATATAGCCGCAATGTAGACTAGCAGCTATCGAACACCATAAAGGCTATCCACATATTCAACCCTTAATGACCATCGGTTACCTTCCCTCCTCATTACATGTCCTGTCCATGCCCATTTCTTTTTCTTGATTTCAACTAAGATGTCATTAACTCGCGTTTGTTCCCTCACCCAATCTGCTCTTTGCTTATCCCTTAACGTTACACCCATCATTCTTCTGTAATAAAGAAAAAGAGCACAGCAACAAGGCCATTCAGATCGCCTCTTCCATGCCTGCTGTGCAACCAGTGGGTACCCGGCGGCGGTGGGAATCGAACCCACAGCCTCCCGCAGCCGAGGCGGGCGCTCTGCAACTAGGCTATGGCTGCGGTAATGAAGAATTGTAATGAAGAAGAAGAGCACAGGAACAAGGCCAGCCAGATCGTCTCTTCCATGCCTGCTGTGCAACTTCCTTCCGCACGAAAGCTTGGATTTGTGTGAGCAAGGAGGAACGATCAGAGAAGGCCGTCATGGAAGAGACGGCCTCGTCAGCCACTGAGGGGCGCCTAGTAAACTCGCGCTGCCTCCTCAACTCGTCGTAGCTTTGGCACAAGTTTATGAGCTCTGCTACGGTGCGCGTGCTCTTAGCTATCAACATATGGAAAATGTCATCGGCGATGCCCTTCAATATGTGCTTCAATTTGTCATTTTCCGGCATAGACGCATCCACACGTTTGCATAGGTCGAGAACCTCTTCAATATCACATGTGAACATTTCACCGGGTTGTTGCGCTCGCTCTCGTAACCGCTGCTCGGCGTGCAACTTGTGGACGGCAGCGAAACTGGTCTTGAACGCGGACCAGGACTGAAAGTCGGCTTCGTGATTCTTAAACCACAGGTGAGCCACTCCCGCTAGGTAGAATATGACGGCATTTAACTTGGCGGTATCATCCCATCGATTGTGCAAGCTCACCCGTTCGTACGTAGCCAACCAGTCATTGACGTCCTGTTCGTCCGTACCGTTGAAAACCGCTGGATGGCGTTGCGGGACAGCGCCAGAGCAGGCAACCGGGGGTGGCGGCGGCGTCGGCTGGGGAGAGGCAGGCATGACGGTAGGCAGAGTCCGAGACCGGAGTTCCAGTGTGTAGATGTTATTGAGTACCCCGAACCTCCACCAATTGTAATGGGTGCACTGAACAGGCAGGTGACGCAGAGCAGGAACAGCTGGTAGCTCGAACGGCTCACACTCGTGCCAAGCACTGGCGATCCGGCTGGCCCACTGGTTGCACAGCAGGCATGGAAGAGACGATCTGGCTGGCCTTGTTCCTGTGCTCTTCTTCTTCATGACACCTCTTTCAAAAGCTCGTTGCCTCGTCCATTATTTAAGTAGAATCCTTTTCGTAAGCCTCCAAGTTTCTGCCCCGTAGGTAAGTACTGGTAAGACACAGCTATTATACACAGACTGGATTCCAAGGGAAGGGAAGTGTAGCAGAGGGCGGCAGAAAGTTAGGTCGGCGGATGAGATTAAGATGTTTGCAGGGACGACATGGCCACAATTAGTAGGTGACCGGGGTTGTTGGAGAAGTATGGGAGAGGTCTTTGCCCTGCAGTGGGCGTAACCAGGCTGATGATGATGATGATGATGATGATGATGACATATTCAAGGACCTCACGCGCAACTCCTGACACTTGATTGTATTCAAGAGTTGTGCGACTGCCCAGGACATCCTTAACGAATGTTACATAACGCATTATGAGGTTTTACTTGCCAAAACCACGATTTCATTATGAGGCACGCCGTAGTGGAGGATTCGGGAATAATTTAGACCACTTGGGATTTTTAACGCGCGCCTAACCCTAAGTACGCAGGTTTTCGCATTTCACACCCATTGAAATAGGGCTGCCGTGGTTGGGATTCGATCCCGAGACCTCGTGATTAGCAGCCGAACCGAATACAAGCTAAGCAACTACGGAGGGAAAGGAATGTTGGCAGTAGGAGGAAGGTGACAGCCGGCCCGTGAGACAATTTGTTCCCATCCTCATTGCTGGAGAATGGGTACCATCTGTCCAAGAATGACACCGTAGAATGCACTGTATTCAATGTGATGGAGTCCGCGTCCAATATTTCAGACCCGAATCATACTGTAATTACTGACGACAAGGCATCTCGCTAATACGTGCAGTCGTTTGACAGCTGCTGAGCGCTGGCGTCGGCCACAGGACCTACTTGACCTTTGTTCAACACTTGCCGACATTCTCGCCTTATTTCGCACCATTGCGTTTCAGCTGAACTGCTTCAACAGCCGATTTATTTGTGCCAGAATTTGGCCACCCTGTCAACGTTATGGTTTCCTATTTTTAAGTCATCTTTTATATTTAGGCTAAGGCTGTCGTGAAATTTGCAGTGGCTTCACCTTTCCCGAAATGCCCGCATTTTTGTCGGCCTCTGTTAATATTTTGGAGGATTTTTAATAGACGTGGAAACCATTACATGGCCCCCTGACCAAGCTACTCAAAAAGTCATTTTATATCCCTGAGGTCATGCGCAAGCTTCCGCCTTCTTGCCGTTCATCAACCTCCTGATTTCCCTGTCACCTGTATTCCATTTTGACGACTCCATTCCCACGGAAGTTGGCGACGATATGTCCATGGGATTAAAGCCATTTAAATCAATTCTACTGTGGATACGACAGCCGCTTATGCTCACTGTGGATGGAAATGTTGGGCTAATGAGCGCCATTCTGAAGCATCTAAATTGATAGTCACAAAATTATGCGGATCCCACGTATGTGCGAATCGATGTGCGCAAAGCTTTCTGTGTTTGTTGTCATTGTTAAACGTAATCTCCACAGAATAGTCAGGCACCCTCTAATGAAATGCTGTCAATGTTTGCCTGATGACGCCCACCATTGTGATGCAGATAAACGTAACTCCAACTCATTTTCTCATAAATAAACGCTGAATGAAAAGCTGACGTCATCCTGAACAAGATCAACAAGCGCCCTAGTGCTCGATCTTATGCCCCTATTCGTAAGCTTATATTCGTGATTTAGTTATTTGGAGGGGGGGGGGGGGGGGAGAGCGATGTATTCTTATACCGTAGAAACATCCCTCGGACGTCTCTGATGTGCTCGTTTTTATTCTCAAGTACCCAATGAAAACTGTAATCGCTGCAATTTCATGATGTCCTGGTGGCAGGCCACCAAGGCATGTCGCGCAAATATGACCGCGCTGATTCATTTGGGTTGGCATATACTATTTGGTGCTTCATACTTCGCCACATGCATTTTTCAAGCAGAGCTTGAAAAGGGCGGCCAACTCACTACGTCCCTTTCCCCTGTTTACTTCCGCAAAGTGTGTGTCTATCGCTGTGTTTACCAAATAAGCCCAGCGGTATGCTACCACTCAAGCCTTTCTGTCGGCTGAGCAACTGAAGTCGTAGGCTTTCTTCAACACGGCGTCGGCGTTCAATACGGCTATCCTCAATTACTTTTCGCGGACTTCGCTCACCGCCTTCTCTCCAGTGTCATCTCTTACACTACTCGCTCCTGCTAGACACAACACAAACACGCAACGACCTTAATGAAGTATCTATAACACGCTAGTTGACATGCTGTCGACGTATATTTCTGCTGAGCACCGGGATTGAAGCGTGGTCATGTCTATGGTGACATTATCGGTCTACAGCTTCGCTCAACAACACCGCTCGTTACTCATCACTTTTTTTTTTGCCGACAAGAGTATAGCGTATCTCCTCTGAATGTACTTTCGGCTTTAAGTGGGACCTTGCACGCCCGCTTATTCTGTTACGTTGACGGCGACCGTTGTCGTCAGGCTGCCGCCTACTTCTGAGCGTCGCAGTCACCAGAGTGCACAGAAAGCTGTCTTCCCAAACAAACCACCGGGAATCGAGCCCATCTCCCAAATGCAGCATCTTGCATTTGGGAGATGGGCACTCTAGCCATTACGCTACCACCTGCCTCCACCAATTTCCGTAATTTGACGCAGGAAGAACAGATGCAGAAACTAAAAAAAAAGTAAAGATTGCTTGAGCCGCCAGTGACGCATGACTTTAACTTTGGCAGGTTACCCTCATTGGAGCGCATGTAGGCTTGCGGCTTCGTGCAAATGGTGGGTCACCTTAGTTTTATTGTAAATTTGCTTTCACCAACTCTTTTCAGCTAGAACTGAAACGCCAGACAAAAATGAGACCCACCGTTGAATATTTTTCTTGTTTTCTAGGTTTAAAGCAAAAATGCTCATTAACACAAATAGTGATTTTTTAAAGAAATGGCATAAGGATACAATATTTCAAGGTCATGTTTTGTCAATACGGCCCGGCACCACGTATCGACGAAAGGGCATCACAGTGCCGATGCACGCGGCAGGTTACTGAACGAAGAAAACAGGAAACGACTGTTTTTTAGTTCTCGCAACATATTGTACACAGAACACAACGCACCCACCACCATGACATTCTTTTTTTTTTTACAACGGCTACACACAATGCCGAACTGATATACTTCCTAAAGGGGTCTCATTTGATTTTTCATCGCAGAACCGCAAGCACAGTTGCGTCGCGAGTGCTTGCAGCCACGTACTGTAACCGTGCTCCTTTTCCTCTAACAATATGGCCGTCGGCGGCTTCAAGCGCTCCCGTAGGTGGCAGATTGGACTGCCACTCGAGAAGTTTAAATACATCACCTCTTTGCATAGAAACGATGGCATGATTGTTAAAATCATCGCTCTCCAGACTGATCTTGATGAGCTAACTCATTGGTGCGGTAGGGCAGATGGTAATTAACGCAGACACAACTATACATCTCAAGTTTACTTCCGCTGCTAAGACGATTCCTAATGCCCACACAGTTAATAATACTATCATTGAAACTTCAGCGTCGGTAAAATACCTAGGTGTAAATTGTAGCTCTTATTTATACCGGAGCACTCATATTAAACTGATTACAACCAAAGACTTAAAAAAACTTGGTCTTCTTAAACGCCGACTACGCCAAGCCAACCTGGATACAAAACTACACGCATTCAACGCGCTAATCAAGCCTGTGATAGAATACGCACCCGTGATTTGAAATCCTCATTATACCTATCTTGTTAACATGTTGGAATGTATACAAAACAAGGCTGCTCGATTCATCCTTTCTGTTACTCTCGGTATCAAAGTGTAACAGTACTGAAAATATCGCTCCGTCTCCCGCCTCTGGTCATGCGCAGAAAACTCAGCCGTTTATCTTTTTTCCATACTCTCTACCACAGCAACACACCATTCGCAAGTTCACATCTTTTCCCGGTGCCGTACACACCGGCTCGTGTAGACCACATGAAGAAGACGAAACCCATTTTCGCTCGGACAGAACGATAGAAATACTCACCTCTGCTCCTGGCTATTGAAGAGTGGGATTCACTTCCTTCTAGCATTGCGGCTATCGCTGGAACATCATCATTTCAAACAGCTCTTTGGTCCCCCCCCCCCATACTTAGAAAATTCCACTGTAGAATGATGTGCGTTTTTTCTTTCGTTTTTTTTTCAGTGTGTGCGTGTGGGCCGTAACGTTCCGTGGAATGTTAGATGACATGTTTTGTAACTTCTGAAGGTGCGATATTTGTTTTGTTTTGTGGGATTTGCTACATGTGCATTTTTTCATTACCTGTTCCTAGCCATTTCTTCCCCTGTCAACTTGTACCTGGCTTATTAACTTGTTTATTCCTGTCTTCAGCCGTTTATATTCTGTGTTGTATATTGTTAAGTTTTCTTTGATGAATCCCTACGTAACGCCCGCATTGGGCCTTTCGGCTATTGAAATAAAATAAATATTGTTGGCTTGGATATGTTTGGCACGAGGCCCAAGTCGGTACCCTGTCTTCTAACGCGTTCTTTTGTTTTCGTCTCTGTCTTGAAGGGACGCGCACCGTAACATGCTGCAATGGTGATTGCGTTGCGCGTATGTAAGGTGAGAAACGCGGTTCTAAAATGTCTGTTCACTAACTTGTACAGTAAACCCATGTTTATAGTATTCGCGCAATAGTAAGAGTCACGAGTATGGCAACCGTAACCGCAAGCGCCACGTTATAGTCGTAACTTGTCGTGACAGCGTAGTTGAAATCCACTGACCCTGCCACTAAGAAATACGTGGCGAGGTATGGCTGATGAATAATTATTGCGAAGATTGGTTTTCAGTAAACGTTTGTTACCAAGAACGGCGGGTGCTTATACTACCGCAAATGCCGGATGCCTGGCGGTGACTCCAATCATTTACTCGCTACATCACAGATCTACACTAGAATTCAACTGGTTTCACCAACTCTTGCTTATATTCTCTCGCCCCTAAACTGCGACTTCGCCTGCCACCCGGCCTCCAGCTTTTTCTCTTTGTCCCCCGCTTCTTTCCCAATCTGCTGAGACGTGCTTCCACTGATGCTTGGTCTTCTTTTTTCTCAATAAATGAAGGCATTCATTCATGCTTTCCTATGTTACTGCAGAAAATAGCGTGTCTTTATCTACATAACCACCCTGTCTCTCACCTGGACTCTCCAATCGCAAAACAAAGTTGCGGTGCTGCAAATGACTAGGCGTCACATATACAATTTTCTAGGAATGGCCAGTAGCACGGCAGGCAATTTTCGGTGGGTGACGAGACAGTATATAGAACACCTTCTCTGCAATATCCACACTTAGTGCCCTGCTTCTTGAGCTACTATTAGCCGCTACTACGAAGTACGAAAAGGAAGAAACGTAGCTGGGCTGGTCAGGGACAGCTCTTTTTGGATTCGTGATGCGTCGATATAAAATATATATATTTCGTATATAAGCCTGAATGACAGCGATATAAGCGAGGTGAGTTACGCTAGCTCGTTGGTTTTGACTAATGACGCTCTTCATGCAGCACTTTCGTCTTATGCGTGTTTGCGAACGGGAATGAAAGACAGGAGGGTAACACGCCTTCCTGGAATTAAACATTCGGAATAACTCTTTGTTTGATGGTTAGACATATGTTGAGGGCCCCCGATACGAACCACCTGCAAGTCTGTATCAGCTTGCAGAGAGGAACTCAGATTAAACGTTGTCAAGAGAATAGGCTTTTAATTATCATAAAGATATCTTTATTGAAATTCCTTACAATGAGGTGAAAGCCGACTAATAAGCATTTATATTTTCTGTGTTATTAAAACGTCCTGTTAATAAAAGGTTGCTGTGCTTTACAGCCTCCTAAATTAGGTTATAAAAAATAAATTGATGCGGTAAGTGTGTAAACGCAGACGCAAGAAAAGGCCTAGTCAATTTCCAAGTATTCACTCAATGAAGATGGAGCCCCTCTATACTCTCACATTGTAGGTATGTCAAGAACAAAACACTTCCAAAGAGTGAGTCACGAATATAACTATCAAGTTGAGCTTGCGCTGGAAAAGAAACGCTCAAAGCGCAACGATGGCTGCGCGCAAAGTGCTTCCTTTGATTCCGTTCTACGGATCAAGGCGTTAGTTCGTCAGACTGAAATGGTCGTACATTGCAGCGCAATCTCGGGTCTTCAAATGTGACGGCGAATGTAGGCCAGTATTCGCTTCACGCGCGCAATCTGATAAGATAACGCTCTTTCGCTATTGAATCCGTGACAACATACTGGATATTAGAAACACATGCAGGCGCATCTTGAGCTAACTGATAACTCTGGAACTGTGGTTAGACGCTAAAAAAAAGCCTCCCCCCTAAAAAAGGAATACAGTTGCTTTCGATATTAGCTGAAAAATAGTGCTTGTCGTTTAAAAAGGGCCTCCAACACTGCACAGCGGCGCCGACATACAGAAAATTCAAGCGCGAACTATCAAACCAGCGTATCGTGGTTCAATGTATCCCAATAGTCCAGGGGCCAGTTCCACCACGGCTACTGTGTCGGAGCTCATATTTCATGTCAGCATTATTTGTCACAAAATCACAGTATTTTTCCTTTAGATCTTACCATTAGACAGCTAAAATAAATCCAGCGAAAGCCTCATCTTAATATTTCAGTACTTATCGTTCTAACGTACACATCCGTGCTGATTCATATGTTACAAAGTACTGAAAATGTGCCCTATGCTTTCCTCCAGACAGCAGTTTTTATTCCATGTGATGCCAGGAAACCGAGCCTGATGCCACCAACGCTCAGGAACCTAATCGGGAGCGCGCACAATGTTCTCGCACACCTTGTGGGATGTACCGTAGCGCTGAGGTGCTTCTTGTATAATATATGAGAATCGGTTGTAAAGGCAATCGTGCAAGGTTTGACACATGTGCTTAAGCTCGTGAAGTTGATTTGTGTCAAGATAACCTGTCCAAGCTTTCACACTTACTTTATAAGAAGTCTACAACACCATCAATATGCCGGCTGCTTTTAACTGCACGAAACAAAACTATTGAAATGATACAAACAATGTTAACATCATTTTGTCATTCGAGTGTTCAGATTGGTAATCTCTAGATGCGGAGTAAGTTGAGAAGTTGTTTGCGTAATTAAGAAAAGCTACGTTAATTAAATTTTCAGTAATGGTTCTTACGTGGCTAAAGAAAATGAGAAGTTTGGAGCCCGTCCTCGAGATTATGCAGCCAATCGAAAAACTTTCGACTAAACATGCTTGTGTAAGAGCCATGCAAACAAACATTTTCCAAGTAAACACTCTTGGAAGGCGTAACTGACGCAGAAAAGGAACATCTGTAAAGCCACAGAAAGAACAGCAGTTCACGACGGGACACAAAGGAGGAACCACACACAAACTGCGCTAACAACTTCAAGCGCTGTTTATGTGATAATGAAGCAGCTAGACCGTCAGTCATTCCTTCCAAACCTGTAAAGTCAACCTGACCACATCTAGCCTTTCGGGATGCTGTCATCAATAGTATGTTCCCGCGAACATATTCCCCGTGGCCTTATAGTCGCCTTCCATTTTTATTCATGCTGTTTTCTCGAAAGCAAGCAGTTTAAAGTTTTGGTGTCAATGCGGCAGTGTACGTGTGCCGCCGAAAGCTTGCTTGGTCGCAGAAGCGATGCATGACGGAATCATGGTGCAGATTTAGCGCGCCGCTGGCGTCAAGACAATGCGCGGCCGCCGAGGGAAGGAAGATAACGAAAGTGAACAGCTTGGTAGCTGCTCACGGAGCCGTGCCGATGGGGACGGTGCCACCATGACGAAATCTCAGCCGGCGATATTGATGGATGCAGCGTTTTTGTTTTCTTTTGTTCTTTTTTTTTTTCACAGCGAAGTCGTTAAGAGGAAGCTTTAACACGGGCCCTACTCCGACTCGGCCTATTCAAATAGATGTAAAACGCCGAAACTCTTTTCTTAGATAACCCCTGGACCGATTTTAGTGAAATTTGTTGGATTCGGGAGAGAAAGGTAAATTCTAGTGACTATTGGAAGCGGAATTTCCATTTAGGGCCTGAATTTTGGTAAAAGATATTCAACAATTCGAAAGTGCGAAAAGTACACAAGCACGAAGTTTGCAAATTATTAACTCCAGATCAAGAACTGATATCGCGGTTCTGGAAACAGCATCCATTAGACAATTCCAATGTGCCGATTTATATCTTACGTGAAGTCGGTACGTTGTGAACAAGGGTTGTAGAAAAGCTGTATTTCCATATTACTAAATTTTTTAAGATTCATGCGTAATATATCAATTTTATCTGCTTTAGATGTGCTGTTAGATGCAATGTACATAATTTTGATATCAGTTTTTTTTGCCGAAAGAGAGTTGTAAACTTGATGGTTTCGTTTTCTTAAAATTTGGAATTTTGGACAATTTTGAATAAACAAATGATGACCTAATTCAAGAATTCGAAACCAACAGACACTAGATTTTAAGTTCTTGTTTTAAATGCAACAAACCTTGTGAAATTAGATGCAGTGGCTGTCGAGAAAAACGAATTCTCCTTTTACATTTATTTAGATAGGACCACCAGAGCTAAAGCTTCCTCTTAAGGGCTACTTTCTCCACTATCGCGTCCGCGTGTAGAGACAAATCCTGAAGGCAGCGTCATACCGGCCCGACCCGCAGCGGTGGTGAAGCATGCGTTCAGCGCTCCCCATATGTGGGCTGATCCCGAATGTAACGCCATGCCGGGGAGACCCGCGGTGGAGATGAAGCAGGCGTTAAGCATGCCCCGTACGTGGGCCGACCCCGAAGACAGTGCAATGCGGGGCCGACATACGGTGGAGGTGCAGTTCACCATTAAGGGACCCACATACACAGCTTTGCAGGTCATGTTTCTTCACAGAGTGGAAGGGCACTGAGATTTTTTAGTTATCCGCGTTTATCCTGCATGCGTCTGCGATGAAAACAAGAAGCAGGTATGCCTGGAAAATCTAAGGTGGGGGAAGAAGGTGGTAAGGGAGAGGTTAGCATACACAGCCCCTGCACGTACTAATAGCTGCATTGACATGGGTACGTGGTAGTGATAGCGACCAAAGCTCTACTTTTTCTGCGTACTCTAGTCATTGTGAAACTAAGGATGTGCTTAGCATGCCCAGTCACTGAATGCAAATTGCAGCAGTTACGAGTGGTGGAATCCCGCTGGGGCTGATTGTGAAGAAAGCTTCCTTTCTTTGTCCACTCTCGCGATGGTGAAGCTAAAAATGAGGAGGAGGCCTGAGGGACACAACGTTGATCGTCACCATAACAGAATGGATGGACGACCTGCGGAAGGTTAAGCCACACCAAGTTTTTAGCACTTAATTTGTCCTACAGTAAAGCGCTACAATGGCTAGTATGCCCTCATGGGAATGGTAGACCGAACTGCTTCTCACTGCTAACACTGGACTGCTACTAAGAAAATACTCCGTCCGGAGGCACCACGCTACACTGAAATTAGCAAAACAATGTCAGTTTATAAACTGATATTGCCAATTATCTGGTGTCCTTCTTGTGTGTGTGGAGGACATAAAGGTCCTGGCAATGAAATGGTAGTATTTTTGTTTTTGGTGCAGTTGCACATAAACAAAATTCTTTGAAGTTATGCGACAGCGATCTACTGGCGGAGAAGACCAATCCACAATATAAAAATAATTGCTGGTTTCAGATCTTCCAATTTACTTTGCGCTTAGCTACCATCTGTTAAATTTTTCTTTTTGTGCTCTTATAAAGAAGAAAACTCCACATTACTACAATATCAACAACCGTACACAAAATAGACTGGCTTTGAAGCTGTGACCAGGCACCGCACTTTTCCAATTTAGCACATGTAGTATTGGGCAACACGTTTGAGCAAAATGATTAGGTTTTCGGTCAAAGCACTGTGACAGGCGGGAAAAACTGGTTGTCATGCCCGGTCGAAACAATACCATCTGAAATCTTATTTGCTTATATTCATTTTTGAAAAATCACTATAACCGTTTGCTTCATATGACTTATATACTAGCTTGCCTCGTCAATCTCAAAAATCTATTCTCTTTTCGGGAGACGGCCTTCGTGAAAAACGACGCAACATGACAGTAAAACATCCAGCAAGGCTCTATCCAATGACTGCCGAAATAGTGCGCTGAGAGCGTGTCGACTAGCGTGAGAGTGAAAGTTGAATTATGATAGTTGTCAGCTTGTGTTGCCTCTAGCATGAGCGAGTAGTGTTAGCAATGACATTGGTGCGAAAATGGTCAGCTCAGTCTGCGATTTGTTCATGTGATCTCCGCATTGAACGTCGCAGTTGTCACGATAAGAGTACCTCTGTGACATTATCAGCCCAGTAGGCTGGGAAGGCTCGAGTGGTAGCTCACCTTGAGGAGTATTAGGTAACAATTATTAATATACATACTTTGCGATGATGAAAAAGATGCAGAAACACCACTGGTGTTGTCTAAATATTCGTAAA